>NW_024962274.1:9168208-9768208 GCF_019238085.1 Lagopus leucura
CCTCGCCGCTGGGCCGCGGCTCCGGGCAGCGCCGCGCGCCAGCGCCCGGCTCGTCTGCGCGCCTCCCGGGGCAGCAGCTCCCGGCGCGGCGGGGTCTTCCTGCCACGGGGAGCACCGCGTGGGGAAATCGTCCTGCGAGTCGCGGCGAGTTTCTTCCCGGCCTTGTTTGAGTTTACTTACAGTTCGCGTCCTCTCCTTTGGATTGCCCTTCTGGTCGCGTAGCGGATCCGTAGAGTTGCTTTGATGGTTCTTTTATGGTAAGTTTGGGGCGGATAGGTTCGTCTGCTTGTGGTAGTTCTGTGTTTTGTTGCATGGGAGGTCTGTGGAGACGAGGTGCTTTTTTACACAGTGCTGTTTTCCACGCTGGTGTTTGAAGAAATACATTTCTGGAATGTTTGCTGTTTAATAATGTAACGTTTTGAAGAAGAAATTACTTATTTGATTTGTGGAAGAGAATTATTCCTACATGCTAGCTTAGCTGAAGATTTAGGTTTCTTATAAACTTGTGTTGATTTGACTTTACGCTGGTGAAAGCAGACCCTCCTGTGTAACGCCTGCCGCAAGCCAGTATTTGGCAATCTTTAGTTGGTGCTTTTTCAGGTACTAAAACCTCGGCTTCACCGTTCAGATTGGCTGGAAATATTGAGCCATCTTAGTGAGGGGAAGAGGCAACTCGATTCGTACGCGAGGCTTGACTTGCCACAAAGCAAAGTACTGCCCGAATTCGTCCTCTAGTTACTTCTAAAAAGTCCTGCTGCTGGCGGTGCTGGCGTGCAGCGATTCTGCGGCCGAGGGCTGGAGAACTGCGCGCTGCGCTCTGCCCCATTCATTCTCGAGGATCGCCTGTGTGTCAGCGCGGCAGAGGAAGTTGATGTGGCAGCGTCCGTGCTGGCAGCGAGTCGCTTCTGTTCCTTTGTGTTCAGTACTTGCGCTTGGAGTGCTGTGCGGGGAAAGTGTCCTTTGCGTGGGGATGGCTGGTCGCTGGTTTGATACTGGCTGAAGTGTATAAGTTGTGACTGATATTTTCATAGCATGTTTGCCACGGGTGACAGAAACGATCCCTGGTAAGGTGTCTGCTGGCTGTAAAAGGCTTCGTCCTCCAGGGAGGAGCCAGTCCCGTGGAGCCGTTTGTTGTGCTTGGGGCTGGAACTTGCCCCGCTTCTCCAACTATTTCGAAGGATGCTGCATTTTTAATGTTGTTTCTGTAACTAAAGCAGCCTGTCAGGAATGCGAATATCAAATTGCTGCGACATTGTCTGGTGCTGCTGACAGAATAATGCTAGATACCAGACATTCTCTTAACGAGTCAAAGTGTTATAACTGGCGTTGGTACTAGCTGGTTCTCTTAGTGGCTGACATGCCTCAGAGTCCTGCTTCTGGCTGTGCCAGGCTGTGTGCAGGCTGACAGCTCCCACATCACGAGGATGAGTAGCAGAGCTTCACGGCCTTGCCAAAGCCCTGCTACAGGTGTATGGGTGTTGCTGGGCTCCATCCTGCAGATCCAGCACCAGTGCATCTACGTGGCTGCCTTTGTTAATGTTACCGATGCCCTTTCAGAAGCCCCAGGCTTCCTGTCCAACAGGATTGGGGCTTTGATGTAATCAAAGTTGTGGCTTTTTCCAAGTAACCCTTGAGAGTTGAGGGTTTTGTTTATTTGCATTGGGTTTTTTTTATTGTTTTATGTGTAGAAAGGCAAAAACAAACAACGAAACCCCAACCCTCTAGTGAAGTACTGCCTGAGTATCTTGCTTCCTGAAGCAATCAGAGCTGGTGCTTTTTGATCTGACCAAATTAGTCATCCTCATGATTTGTGTCCTGTACCACACAGGAATTTCTGAGCCATGGGCCACCTCTCCCATGACTTCACGTGCAGAAGCTCATTAACTTATCAGGCCTCATTGTTGCTCTGTGAACTTCTGTAATGGATTTTCCATATATCTAGAAAAATCAAGCCAGCTCTTTTTGTCTTATTTTCTTTTGCAATCACCATTTGCCCTTCTTCTGTGGATAGGTCACAGCCCTCTTTCTGGGGGGAAGGAGAATACTTGGCACAGTGGAACTCTGTGCTGGATTTCAGAGTGCTGTTTGAGGGTTACTTCAATTGGATCTTCTTTTTTTTTTTTTTTTTTAATTGAGACAGCTGGAGACTTGGCCTGTGCTTACACACTAAAGCTACAGTAGCCACAATGGAATAGAAAAGCAGAGCATGGTTTCCTGATAAATTTACAGTTAAAAATACTTAATTAAAGTGATTAGCAGCAGTGGTTAGGCACCCAGTTGTCCTGTCTCCTTAATTCCTCTTCGCCAAGATGAGAGTGAAAAAGAGGGTGAAAAGAAGCTGAAGGGATGCCTTTACCAGAGCAAAGCTCTGTACCTCGTGTTGCATTTAGACTGCATTTTCTCTTTAGCTCATTTGGCTGCTCACTGCTCACTGCTGTTCACTGACATCCTTTACTCGTGTGCTCTGGCAGCGTCACTTCATTGCAAACACGAGGCTTCTAGAGCACTTCTGAGTGCTGTGTATCCCATCTTGAGCAAAGCAACATGGAGCAGTGTTGCTGTTCACTTCCTTTTCCTCCTTCTCCTAGTGACGATAAATGTACTCTTCTTAATGTAATGTACACAAAGGGAAATTAGAGGTTTGATGTAAATGTTGCTGGACTTCATAAGCCTTGGCTGAAGGCCAAAGAGAGGCGGCTGGCTGAGGGGAGCACGAGTTGGTGTTGCTTGGTCCTGCTGGCCACTCTGTGAAATGGGGCTCTGTGCTGGTGGAACTCGGCTTAGACAGATGCAGTTCATTTTGTTCCGTTTTGCTGGGCTACGCTAATAGAGCACACAGCTTGAGGCTAATGGAAATGTAGGCCACACATGTTGTCCTGGGGTCTTAAAGTATTTATTAAGCCCATTTGCTGCTCTGAAACCAATGGTTAAAAAAATGTGGTTATTCAACCAGTGGCCTTAAGTCAAAGCTCAGTGTACGGTTGCTATGCATAGCTAAATATTTGCTGATAATTCTGTAAATTACTGTTGTGTTAGAAAATAAACGTATGCTGTGGACTGAAACTTGCCAGACCAGATAGCTACCTCTCCCACACGTGTTTTTCATGGGATTGCATATGTTGTTGAGAGCAACACAGATTCATTAACATATACATGTCTTTCAGCAATGACTTGAAGTTGTCTTTATAAAATGCAGTTTAAGATAGGAAGAGCTCTGGTTGATGGGTGAGCGCTGCTCTGAAAGCAGTGCTTCCTAATTTTGATGTTAGCTCATGTCGTCAGGCAGATGTTGGTGGTATGGCGGTAGAGGTTGAACATTCCCAGCAATATTCTGTTATGTGTTGTTGCTGTGTAATAGATGGCAGCATGGCAAAATGGCATCTGACATGGAAATGCATATGAAACAAACGTGTGAAACCGAACTCCTCCATGTGGAAAAAAATGGCACCCACTGACATTCATGGATGCAGCTGAATGTTTCTGGACACCAAACAGTGGATGTGAGCAGTGAGGCCTGAGGAGGACTTTCAGCTAAGAACTGCCGGAATCCGATTGGCAGTATTTACTTAAAACCTAATGGCTGTATTTCAGCTGCCCCTTTCCTGTTACAGACTGGGCCTGCACATCAGGATCATTAGGAAGAAGTCACTTTTTTCCTTTTTTTGCCTAATTCTGGACCAAAAATGGAATGGTAGGTTCTAGTGCACTTAAATTTGTTTGTATATTTGAGACTTTGTGTCATTTTTCTTAAAGGGATGTTTTCTTTGCCTCGGAGACCAATGCAGTTAGTTCATCCCTTGTGTATTCTTTTCCTTAGTGAGAAACATGGGTGTTCAGCTTTGACCTAGATCTGTTCACAATAAAGTCAGCTAAACTTAAACCAAGGCTAAGCAGCAGCAGTTATATTTCCTTCCCTTTTGTGTATCTTTGGGTTGGACACTGTGGGCTAATCCTGTTGGTGATGGGTGTCAGGTGCTGAGTTGGATTGTGTTGCGCTGCAGCGTGTGACTTAGCAACTTTATCTTTGAGGATTTGTCAGAGGCTGAGTGACAAGTAAGCTTTGGTGTGCAGCATAAAACATGGCAGTGAAATCCATCTTTGAGCTGACTGCAGACTAATTCTTGCAGAGCCGTACAGCAGAGACTCTCTAATTGAATTCACTTTCTTGTGAATTTCCTGAAGTGTTCTTGTTGGCTACCCAAGACTCAAATGCACTTATGTGCTGTTTTGACTGGGCTGTCCCTTTCTGTTTTAACAATTCCTAAGGAGCATCTCGCAAACGGACTTTGAGAGATATCTCACCTTTATCCTGCCTTGCCAGAAGAATGAGGATTTCCTTCCTGCAGAAGTAGGTCCGTGTCCTGAAACGTAACCAGAATCTGGACTGTTCTAGCTCTGTCTTCTGTAACTTTTCCTTTGTGTTATCTGCTGGTCTTTCTCAGCAGTTAGATGCAGTAGAAAGCCTGAAACTTTTCTGTCTTAGGTCTTCAGTAAAGGGTTGTGAAAGGACTGTTGATGTGATGGCTGTTCGCTGTTGCTGTTTCCTTAGATTTCGGTATTGTCAGTCTCTGAGGTTGCTAACATCTGGCTAATATTAATTGTGATTGTCACACTTGCAATTCACAATGTACTGATCATTCATTAAGTATATAGTCCTCGTTTTTGATGTTGCAAGATAAAAAGGGTGTGTTTTCTGTCATCTTTCCTATTCAAAAGCAAATAGCACGTTGAGGCTGCTGGTTACTTAAAATGTTTAAAATATCAGATAAAGAAGATCCTCTGTACTTTGGTCAGTGCTAACATAACAGTTTTTTGTTATCTTACAAATCTTAGGTGTGTTCATTGATGACTTGAATAAAGTAAGATTCAGCATTGTAAGTACAGTGGTCATCTATCGATGATGTGAAAACGTGTATGCATCTGGAGAAAAGGTAATGAATTCAGCAAATCAACTAAGCGTAAAAATTCATCAGTTTTAAGAAATGAAATGTGAAATGTAAGCATTTATTGTAGGTGAGAAACACAGATGAAATCAGCAGTTTCTGTGAGATACTTGTGTGTGCTTGAACTCCTTGTTGTGGGACATTAGCTTGCTGGGGTGGCTCCTGTTAAGTGGTGCTGGGAATAGAAGAAAGTGGATGAGATTGCTGCCTTCAATTCATGTCTAGGGATAGGGTGGTCTTTTATTTTATGCTGTTTTTTCCAGCAAGCCATTTACAGCATTGATAATTGGCTTTAGTTTTCTACTCTTGGACTAACAAGAATTAGCAGTTTATTCACTTATATGCGCTTCATTCCAGCAAAGTTGAATAAAAGTGCAAGAGAAGAAGAAATCCATATCTGTCAGGCTGTCACAATTTGACTACTGGAAGAAAACACCAAAAGGAAATTGAAGCTGAAAGGTATTGACACTGCAGAGACGTGAGACTTACTGATCTGGCGTTACTTCTGTGCTTTGTCTCCATTCTGCTAATAGAGGATGCTGGAGGAGGAAGCTTCAATGAAGCCAAACCAACTTGCTCCTTTAATTTGTAAATTTTATTTTTTCATCGCAGTGAAATAGCTTTTAACTCATGGGAGTTATGCCCAAGGTTGGGCAGAAATGCCACAAAGTAGTGAGCACAGGCTAATGTGTAATTACTAACGCGTGTGTCAGGAGATGAGAGACTATTTCTCTTGCCCCGTAGCTTTAGGTTGCAGAGACTGATAGACTGCTGTAATGTACTACAGTTTGCTCTGCCTGTGCATGGAGTTTTACTGCTTCTGCATATGGATGAAGATAAGTGACTTGATCATTTGTTTGTTTTGATTGTTAGAGTGGGAAGTACGCTGCCTAAATCTGCCATCTAAATTTAGATGCCTGAATTAGGAATGCAGGAAACACAGTAGTGAGTATAGCAAGTAGCTCATTTCCCCAGGAACTTTGCTGACAGTACAGACACTCGGACACTTACTCTTTTAAGCATCTAGACTGTGCAGAGCAGGCATCTGTTTGCACCTGTTATGAAAAATGTGTGTGGGATGCTTCCTCTGCATATCCTTACACCAAGACATAACTGACATTTAATAAAACTTTCATCACAGAGTTCCCACTTAAGTGGCCTTCACAAGGGGTATTCTGCTTGGATGTTTTTGATCTGAATATTTGCATATAGTGGGGTTTGATTTCACAGCTGTTCTGTGTTTGGTTTCTGAAGGAATGTGGTGTGCTTGAATCAAAGCTAGGGTATAGCTAGCTCTTGTATAAATATAATTATAGGGGGAAGTTTAATGATCACTATTACAGCAAGGGTGCATGGTTTGACAGGCTCTTAGCAGAATTCAGGTCTTGCATTTAGGTCTCTAATGGTGCAAGAAGATATTTTTATTGTATGTAACAGCTAGCTTTTTAAATGAAGCGGGGTATCTTTTAGTTTAATCACTCTGTCTTGTAACAGGGAAAAAATTGTTGTTTTGTCAGAATTCCAGTTCTGTGTTTTCTAGAATGACATTTTAATTGAATATTACGTTTATTACATTAATAATTGTTATTCTGGTGGATTCCTACCTGTTCCTCAGCCTACAGAATCAGCTGTGCTATTAAAGATGATAAACTTCTGTCCTGTTTGTCCTATCAAACAAATATTCAGTAGGAAAGGAAAGGAAATTACTGCTTTTACTGGCTATAACTCATATTCAGCTACGCTTTTCTTGTTAACACTGAACACTGTACAGCTGCTTCGTATGCAGTACACGAATAGCTTGTAAATAACAAAAGTAGGTTTAAATTTCATACATGTACTTAGCAAAGCTAATAGCTGGTAATCAGCCTAATGGCTGATGATAGATTGTGCAGTGCCAGCGGGGGAGCTTGTGCCCAGGAAGAGTAACACAGGATTGGGAATGGCTAGAGAATAGTTGGTGAATTTGGTGCTTTCTTAATTCTCTCAATTAACTTGATTAAGCAGCTTAGATTAAATAGACAGTATTGGGGGATTGAAAGTTCTCTCGTGTAGTATTTCCCACTGCCTTAGAAATTAATTCCTTTAATGTTGTGTCTGTGTAAAGCAGGCAGCCTTGGTTGTTCCTGTGTCCTGCACAGACATGAAGTGGTATAAGCTTAATATGAGAGGCACACACAGCCTTTTCTCCTCTGCAATTGGATCTAGCCCGAAGTCATAAATCATAGTGATTTCTGTACAGTGCAGCTGAATGGAGGCTGACTACCATATTTTATTAATATTGAAAGTTCCCTGTGCTTACATTGCTATTAATTCTTCTTTGCAGAAGAGCATGCTGTGTTTTTTTTCCTTTGCCTTTTGCTCTGCTTCGGAGCTGTGCTTCGCAGTGGAAGATGAGCTCCAAACGCAGTCCTCTGGTGTGTGAGCTAGTTTTGGCTGGTGTGCTGTGGTACAGCCTTGCCATTGCACTGCCTGGGAGCATTTTAGACATGAGATTCCTCATTGAAGAACACTGTAGAACGCTGTGTACTGTGCTCCAGCTATAGCATTTGAGGCTGTCTTTTCTCATTGCTCTTGTATGTCTGTGTTGGCTGCAGCTGTGGCACAGTTCAGTAAATATTTTTCCTCCTCTCCTTGCCTGATTGCTCCTGTGTTCTTTTGGCCACTGCTTTAAGGCAGCAGTTCCCAAACAAGGAATCTTAGTGACCACTTGGGAGTGTACCTGAGATTCCTGGCTTTACCACCAATGTCCTTACCAGGTACATCCTCTTTCCTACCCAAAGTCTTTGTCTTCATAGCATCAGGTAGGGAATTGGGGTAGGGATGTTAGATAGGAAAGTTAGATGGTAGCACAGAGAGCTTCTACCTCTGCTTTCTAGTTTTCTCCCTTTATAGTAAGGGCTGTGGTTGCGTTAGGGGATCTTACAGTATTTTCTGTTTTTTAGAGCACAGAAAAGCAGCGTGAGGCCGGAACCAATTTCTGCATGTCCCACAGCCCCTGGTGGTAGTTTTATCTTGCATTATCATCTACTGCAGCACAAATATGCCTCAATTCCACCAGTACATGGCCACAGAATGATTTTCTGAATAAATTGAACTACTTTTTCACTACTGGATGTTGTGATATCATTAGATATCACACTGATTGTCATTAGAGCCATGTGGTAGATTTGGAAAGTGGGACCTGTGTTTCTAACTTACTTTTGCTTACTAGATTTTCTGAAAAGACCTTGACATTACTGCAACGTTATCTCTTCCTCTGGATTACGCTGTGCTACCCAAAAGCTGTACTGTTTTAGTAATGGTGGTGAGTCTGTGCATTTAGATTGAACCAAGTATGTGCTGCCTGATGAAAGTTGGTAGATGAGTGTGATTCTGTGGTCTGTCTTCAGCAGTGCCAGGGGGCTGCAGTAGCCTGAAAAGCCTGTGCTGTGGGGTTGGATATAAACATCTTAAACTGGTGCTGAACAGCAGGAATAATGTCAGAATGGTTTTGGTGTATGCTGTTTCTTCCTCATTCTTTATGAGAAGAACATTAAGTGAGTTAGCGTGTTGGTTCTGTGCTGTATGAGATGAATTCCACTATCTCCTCTAATTTTAGAGAAGAGTCATTTTTTATATTCATTGCAAATTGGATGTTTACAGACTTTAATTTTGTCCTAATGATGAGCTCATGTACATCACAGAATCTAAATTTTGTCAGATTAATCCCACCCATGGGTCAGGTTAGTATTTCCAAATGGCAAAGTCAGCTGTAAATAAATAAGTGCTCTTTCAGGAACTGAAGTGGGCCAGTGCCAGAGGAGAAAATAGAAACAGCATCTGCTGGAGATTCCCTGTGGTGATGAGTATGAAGGGAGGTCAGGAGAGCTTGTATGGAGAGGTGGGGTGGGGGCAAAGCTGTAGTTCTTAGGAAGAATGAAAATTCCTGATGGTAACACACGGAGGTCTTTATGCAGCTGGGATTAGTTTGGTGTAGAAGCTTGTGTCTCAGTGACTAATGGGAGCTGGTCAGCTTTTATAAACAATCCTGTTTAATTGCAATTACTTTGAGGATAGGTTTTTTTTTGTGAATTGTTGAGTCCTAACATGAGAGCCCTATGTAAGTCCACTGGGAAGGGTGCCTGAGAAAGCAAGCTCTTGGTGACTTCCAGACTTGCTGGGAAAAGGGCTTTGCAGTACTGAACAGCTGACAGTGTGGCACACAGAGAAAGGATGGAAAGGAGAGGGAGGCAGTGAGGAGACAGGGATGGCTACAGGCAGGCCCTTTGCTGTAAGTCTGTGTTGAAGAAGACGTGCACTGGAACTGAAATATCCGTTCTTTCCTTCCCTCATGTTAATGAACTCTGTTCCCTCCTGTGTGTGCTTTTCTTGAGAATGCTAAAAGAAACCAAATCCAACTCTGATAAAGTTGAAAAAGAATCATTTTCCCAATGTTTGTAGTGTAGGCCATATTGAGTGTTACGGTTTTATAACTCACTGGGAAAACAGATATCTTTTTTTCCTGGAGGTAGTCTCATAATTGTAAGGACATTTCTAAATGTCACTTTAATTCTTTATTATGTTGGAAACCAAGGTGGTCTGTCCATCCCATAGCAGTCTAGGGTTTCACTGCTTTTTCCAGAAGTAAGAACTCTGAAACAGTGCTTTTTTTTTCTTTTTTTTTTCTCCCCCCTTCTGCTGGAGTTCCGTTCTTTCATTCTGTGCAAAGTGCTGCTGATCCAAACTTAGACTGAGCATATTCTCTCCAGGGCAAAGTGGGGCCTGCCTGAGTTACTAGAGGGCTGGTGCCTGGCAAATTTAGATGATGGCTTGAAGGTTCTTTACAATCATATCAAATTTGTTTTTTTCATGTACAGTTTAATTGGAGCATGCACGTTTTTGTATAGCTTTGGCAAGGCTTCCAGAACATTATGCTAATTGTTTTAGTTCACTGGCAGTATATGTAGACATTGAGTACTGATATCTTTTTATTACCATCAGAAATTGTATCTTGGTACAGCTTTTTTTCAGATCATTTGCTTTTCTTTTTTTCTTCCTCTCTTTTCCCCCAGTGCATTCAAGAATGAAATAAAATTAGTAATGAAATACTGCTTGAAACAAAAGTCTCTGCAGAAGACTGTTTAGCGGCAGGAACTTAAGTGGGAAGTTATTTTGAGAAACACAGCCTTTGCAATGGAGCTTATGGATCAGTCTGTGTTGAGACTCCTGTAGGTAGGCACAAAGCTGATTTATTTCTATCCATACCTCTATCAGGAAGTCTCGTGGGTTGTTTTGTTTTAAGTACTTCCCTGTGGTCAGAAATATCTGGAATTGTTGGCACTTGTAGCATGAAATTCTTCTAGGATGTGCAGTTAGGTCTGTAGTAAGGAGATGGAGGAGAAGGACTTCTCAGTGTGACAGCATCTTTCACTGTGGCTTTTCCTAGTTGGAGGCCCTGTCTGGTGCTAGCAGTGGAAAGTCTAGGTAATGGGGATGCTTTTTCCTGTGTAAAATAGTATTTATTTGAGAAGTCAGCCCTTCTTCTTTGTCTAGCTCTGGCAAAAAGGGAAATCCAGAACGGAAACAGCAGTATGCCTGGTCTCTCCCAAGAGAGGACCTGTCCTGGGTCCTCACACAACTCTTATGCCTGCAGGAGCCAGAGATGCTTATTGTGGGGACATCAGTGGCTGTACAGCTTTAACTCTTTAAATCCCTGTGGCCTTTCCCAGACTCCTCTGCATTACTAAATGCTCTGCTTCCTTCATTAACAGCAAGCACAGCAAGATACTGCTCTGTAAAGCAAGGGAGCTTTTAAGTGTATGAGAAGAAAGAATTCTGCAGTTGGAGTTCAGGTAGTTTGTTTCTGTTTTGTTACTCCTTCATTCCCATTTGTGCAGTTGTTTGCTGCTGACAGATGGACTTTAGCAAAACCATGCTTAAGACAGATGAAATTCACTGCTGTTGCTATTTTTTTTTTTTTTTTTTAAATAAAATATTTGTTTATTTAAGAGGAAGTTGTTTGGTCGCTTTGTCAGAGCTCAGGAGCTCTGTGTCACTTTGTAACCTCACTTGGGAAATATAAAACCGTCATAAATCAGTTAATGGTCTGAATTTCTGATGCTGCTTCCTTAAGATGTATAAAGTCTGTTTACTTTACCTCTGTTCTTTAAAAGAAGTCCCTCTAGAAACTGCAGGACTAATGAAGCGTTTCTTCCTGCTCCCTTCAGGACTTGACTTGAAGCCTGCAGGATGCCTTGCCTGCTATTACAGCTTGAAGCAGGCTCGTTGGGTTCAGAGCTCCTTCTCAGCCATTGGCTTGCAGTCCAACCTGACAGTCCGTGTGGTCACTTGCAGTGTGCCTGCCCACTGCCCAGCTGCCCCTTCAGTTGTAGTGTAGTTACTCTGAGCCGCTGCTGTTCAGACTTGGCAGGGGGTGACTGCTGGCTGAAGTAGTTTAAGGGGGAAGGGTTAGGAGGGATGCAGATGGTGTGATTGTGTAAGCCTATTTTCCTATTAAACAAAAGAATACGCTTTTGTTCAGAATGGAACTTGTTCTCGTGCATTCATCCTCAACATGTTTGCAGAGTACAATGGCTGGGTGCCCTCCAGCCCTGCCCTCCCCCCCCTCATGACGCCCTGTGTGCAGCAGTGGCTTCCCTGCAGCCTGTCCCAGCCCGCCTTGCACCAGGCTGAGCAGCTTGCTGCAGGGAGCCCATCTCCAATGCCTGGCCACTGTGTTTGGCTAGAGACGCAATATGTTTATGTCACTGGAGTTTGGCAGCTCTGCTGGGAATATTAAAGCCATCCAGGTCAGATCAGGAGCTGCCTCGTATGTGCTGCTTCAGCTGCAGTGTTGGATGTGTTTGCCAGTGGCCCACCAGCAGTGAGTGTCTGACAAGCATTGTTCCTAAGCTGCTGCTGCAATTCACATGAGCATTGAACAGTGTAAGCCTTCAAAGCACTACAAGCAGATGAACGTAGTCTGGTCGTTCCAGCAGCACTGTAATTTTTAAGCCGTTAGTGAGTTAGTTTTAATAAATGATACAGAGGCTAAGAACTCACTCAGCTTATTCATCGATGGCTAAACACGTTGACAGGCATTGTGGAGGTGGAAAACGTCTTGCGGAGCCTGCTAAGTCTGCAGCAGCCTTGTGACTAAAACAGGAAAATTCTTCCTTACTCCCATCATCATTGTAGACGACCCCTTGACCCCGTAGGTGACCCCCCACCCCATAGGTGGCCCCTTGAAAGCCACCTGTACGCATTGGCTTCCTCATGGCTCACTAAGACTCACCAGGTGTGGGGAACACTGAGTCATGCAGTGACTGAGCTTGGAGCTGAGGGGCCAGCTTTTCACTGGAGTACACTATTACTGTATCTACAGTTGAGATAAAGTTGTGGAGAACAATTGCATTAAGCTAGGGGAGTGCTTGTTTGTCTGACAGTCTATTTCTGCTGTCTTTGGAGCTCCCTGGGAGCAGTTCTGGCACATCCCCTGTGATGTGAAGTTGGCTGCATGGCCAGTGTGGTGCTTTCCAGTGGAGTTTTTCCCATCTCTGACTTTGCAACTTTTTGCATTTTGAAGGCCGTTTGATTCCATTGGAAGTTACATCAAAAGAAATGTAAGCAGATGGAGTGTAGTCAGCCTCATCCGTGGTTAAGAGTTCTCTGTTTTGAAGCCAGTTTGTAAGAGTTGATCTATACAAAGCTGTGGAGTTAAGAGTGTAAATTAAATTGCAAAAAAAAAAGTTAGGCTCGTGAAAAGTAATAATGACTGGAGAGAAATTGAGATATTAAAGCTTAATTACTTTTTGAGCTTTAAATCTTGTGTGTTCTGACACCTATTGGTATTACTTATTTATTTGATAAAGCATGGCTGAGTAGAAATGTAAAGTGGGAAATTATACTGTATAATGCAAAATGAAACAGAAAACATAATTCTCCCGTTAGTGGTAAGCCTTATTCATGTATTAATTTGCTCTTTTAATAGAAGTATGACATTGAACATTCAATATGTCCACTTCTGGAAGGCATTGACCGTAGGGGAGGGGTGGCTGGAGGCTGAAAGGTGCATGATTCCTTGCCTGAAGGGGGAGGAAGATGTGAACTCATGGCTTAAATTTAGATGCTGTGACTGAGTAAAACCCAGTCGTTCAGTACTGGAGAGTTAAGTTCTGGAAACCTGCAGAGAGAAAGAGGACTGAAAAACAAACTAAAACTTCAAAACAGCTCAGTTTCAAAATACAGTAGATGGAAGCATTTAAAAATATACATTCTACTATATTCATAGCTATTCGGGATTCTTTCTGAATTCATCATCTGACTAAACTGCTTCTAACTGTAGTGTACAGATGGTGTGATATTTCAGATTATTCTAATTCCAAGCAACTAAATGCACAATCTATTTTAACAACAAGCTTATCTTGAAATTTGAAACAATTACAGTTTTGTAACATGACAAAACAAGTTACCCTTTATGGATGCACATCCTTGGGATTTCCACGGAGTTGAAGAAGTCATGACTTACTGCTGCAGCGTTCATCCCACATGTGAAATGTTCTTTTGCTAAGTGTGTATGCAGCACAAAATGTTATCTGTAGCACAGGATAGCTCAGGGTGTCCAAGCATTTCTGGCTTCTTGCATTGTTACTGTATATTCCCAGTTTGACAAAGGAAGCCAGCGTTGTTCAATATATGCAATAAATCAGAAATGTTGGATGCCAGGACCTATAGCTGAAACCAAGCTGGCCAATATTTTAGGGTGCCAAAAATGTACTGAATTCATTGTCACCCTTGGAGCAGTGTTGTCATGGTTTCGTAGCTGTTTGCATGCTGTGAACAAAAACCATAGACACTGGGCCTCATGCCTTTACATTTTCTGCTTAAAGTCCTTGTTCTTCAACTTGTGGAATGCTTTTCATCAGCTTGTCCAGCACAACAGAGCTTGTGTTTCTCTTCTTACTCTCTCGTCTGGAGAGAGGCTAGGACCAGATTCAAAGTGCTGGAACACTTAGGGGATTTGTTCTGCTCAGACACCTGGCAAAAGGACAACGGCTGTGCTCAGGGAGAAGAGGCACAGATTTGGAGACTTCTGTTGCAGCCCTTCCTGCAGCCTATGGCAGCAGGAACAGTGCTGCAGGAGCTGGATGCATGAAGACAAAAAGCCAGCCAGAGGCATTTACAAGAAGAGTGGGGACCACTGCATAGGATTTTGCCATGCTTGTAGGCAGAGGGGTTACCTTCCTGGAGAGATTATTTCAGTATTATTTGTTAGAACTTGCTTTGCTTATTTTGGTTCCACATGAGTAGAACTGATGTAAGCCACAGCGTGTTCTTACTGTAGTTTTGTACTATTTCTGTGTTATTGTTTCTCATCTGTGTTTTTCAAGTTATCTGTGTTTTTCAAGTTTTCTGCGTATGTTGTTCATGGTAATTGATGGGGAAACATAAACATGAATGCTGAAAGCTGACTTCACAGGAAAACCTGTTTCTTTTATCAGCAGTTCTGTTCTACTGATGCCAATGTACTGAATTGCTAAAAATGCACTGTATTTAATTACAGTGGAATGATACCCCAGCAAGCTTTTTTCTGCTGAGTATAATTGGTGTTTTTATTGTGAATAACTTCCCTAAATATTTTGGCAGTCTGCTTGAAGACACAGCTAAGTGATGCTGACACACTTTTCCTGTTAGGAGTTGGCTTGTTCTTGTACAGTATGCTTAATCTAATCATCAGATCCTGACAAAGCATGGCAGGAGTGTGAGACTGAGACAGAAACACTTTAGGCTACACCAACTAGCAGTCTTTTCAGCCAGAGCTTTCCAGTTGCCTGGGGACAGTAATGGTATGATTCTTCTACTCTTCCTATGAAAACACTACCTTTTTTCACAAAATATATTTTTTTACAAGGGTGTCTGATGACATTTAATGTTTCAGTTTTAGCCTCGGAATGGATATTCTGGAGAGATCATGTGCAATATGCCAAATGGGAATATTTTCGTATTTCTTAACTGCTGCGGTGGTTTGAAATTGCTGGAGGAGCAGCGCTCTGTGAAAGCAACATTTTCCAAATCAAATTTGACACGTAGTTTGCATTCAGAGCAAAATTATACAGTGAAATCACGTGTTGCTTTAATTTTAGAATGTTTATATGTCTATATATGTTGTTCCTGATTCTTTTGTATATGTCATTCCTAATGATTTTTGACTTTGAGAAGATGGGCGAGGAGCTGAGTTTCCCTAAGTGAAGTAATATGAGTGTTGCATTGCCTCCTACACATGAGGTCACAAAAAGTCACAGGAGGATGATGGCAGTGCTGTGCTTCAGCAAGTTTTCATCATTTCAGGGGATGGTGAGAAGTTGTGACCAAATATTTCTGTAAGTGCATTAAGTAGAGCTTAGCCTGAAAGGAACAATCTTATCCCATCCTGTGCATTAACCCTCAACTTTTCCAAGTTCTGTGTTGTCTACCATTTGGTCCTGCAGATTGGAAGCCAGTTTTGTGGTTTCTTTGCCTGGGAAGTTGTTAACGAGTAGCTCTTCTTCCCTTTGCGAGCATTTGGGCTTTCCTTACAAGCTCTGTTGAGCAGCAGGTGTGATGAGGAGCTGCCTGGTGCTGCTGGCAGTGATGGTGAACAGGGCACTGCCAAGGCTGCTGTGTTGACAGTGTAATGTTCCCCAGGAAGGGGAGAGAGCAGCCAGCTGTGCTCCTGGGGCTGCACCCCAGAAAGCTGCACTTGTCTGGCAGGATGAAGGATGAGCTGATGCCTCCGCAGATGCGATCTTGCTTCAGAGCTGGTCTCTGCCATCTGCTTGCTGTTAAATGGGCAGGATGCTGACAAAGGAAGGGAATAAATGACACATGACTGGAGGCAGGCTGGTCCTGCAGGCAGCCAGAGGGACTGTTGTAGTCTTCCAGGAGCACTGTCTGCATGAGGTGCTCCTTACAGGGCTCAGGTTAGTGGTGTGTAGGCTGTGGAGCGGAAGGCATTTGCTGCAACCTCAGATAAAGATTTCATGTCAGTTACCACTAAATGCACGATTGGAGCTGTGAGATAGCAGCTAGCGTGGCGTTACACCTGTGCTGCTGCAGCAGTGCAATTGTGTTGAATTTGCTCTTGCTTTTACTTGTCCAAATCCTCTGACAGCTGAATGCTACAAGTATGGTTACAGTTGGCCTTATAGCAGAAGCTGAGAACAACTGTCAGACATGCAGGACAAGAATGGAAAGAGAGCACACAATATGTTTCAGTGGGTGGGAGAAAGTATTTGATGAAGGGCAGCTTTGAAGCTCCATGGAGCTCTTATCTTTAATGCATCAGGAACTATAGGATTTTACATTATCATTCAGTCCTACGTACATACAAAGCCATTTGGCAAAACATTGCAGTGCTTGATTAAATTGTTTGATAATGTTGATATGTGAACAGTGTGTTCATATCTTTGACCAAACATTATGAGATACAGTTTCAAACCAAAATTATGAAGCACATCCCAGCGTAAAGACACAATTATGCTTGTATCAAGGTATTTATGATGATATATTTTACTCCTGTGGGTTACTGATCTGTTTATTAGTAACCTATTCTGTTACAATTTGGAGCGCTTTAGGAGTGTTTGTCTATGGTTTGCCAAGTGAGTCCCTTCGCTGTTTATAATCTTTTGGTAACCTGCCAGTTAAATCTCAGTGCCAAGGTTAATTCCTTGTGTGATTGGGAAGTGAAATGTGAGGATGCACTGAGGACTTTCCTGGCTGGCTCACCTCAGCACGCCAACAGGAACATGGCAGTTGCCTTGTGCTTTCAAGATGAAATTTTAAGAGACATGTTGAGTTAAATCTCTTCCAGGAATCACTGGGGTTCCTCTTAAACAGCTGACGTTTTCTCTTCCCATATACTCCCATCAAGCTCAAATAATCAAGCACCTTTTTGAAAGGAGCCATCCAATTACTGATCATGTGTCCTTCTAGGAAAGCTTCTTGTCTGATGGTATTTACTCCTTGTCACTTCTTTGTGTGTATATTACTGTCAGTATTTTGTTGCCCTCCGGATAATTACTGTGAAATATAGTACTGACCTTGCTTCAGCTGACCACATTCATCACTGTATCTTTGAGTCAGCTTTGCAGAAGTCTTCAAGTGCCTCTGCAAGTTTGCAATGGCAAGCATCAAGTTAAATCTAATTACTGTTTGAGCTTCCAGATTCTCTTTACGTGGTGTGAAAAGAAGGAAGAGATCTTTCAAGCTGATCTCATGTTGGATAATTTTCAAGTTGCTGTACTGTTTCAGTGAGAAGAAACTCCTGGGGAATGTTCTGAATCTTCCTGCAAGCACGATATGAGGGACTTGGGCACTTAAGTTGAGTTCTTATTTTAAACTGTTGAAATTAGGTGTTTTGATTAAAATTAAGTACAAAGAAGTTTTTAGTTTTATGCACATGCCTACATACACCTTTGTGGGACTGACTTTCCACAGGCCACCAGAAAACGAATACCTGTTGCATGGATTTAACAATCATTTTAAAAAAATCATTTTTGACTTCATTGCTTTGGGAAAAAAAAAATAAACCCAACCCTTTCATATAACACAGACATTGATTTGTTTACTTTCCCTGTGCCCCTCTTCAAAGTGATAGAGCTGAGATTCCTCTCTGTCAGAGATGCTTTCGCACTTTGCTAAACAGGGTACCCTAAAAATAAACATATAGAATTCTTCAGCCGTTTGCTGTTGGCTTCGTTTCTTCTAGAGGAGCCCAAAGCTGAAGGGGCTTTTTTTTGCAAGGGCCCAGGAAAAAGAACAGCTAGAAATGGAAGGAGATGTAGTGCATATTTCTGAGAGTGTGAAACCAAAGAGTAAGTGAAAGTGAAGATGCAGCTAGACACCAAGTTTATTGCTGTTGCTGGGGAATACCATGCTCCTTTCTCAAGACTGCTGTGAACCTGGCCAGACAAAATGGGTAGAAGGGCAGAAGGTGAGGAATGTCTGTATCCTATTATGAATTGGAGGAAATGACTGTCTGTGCTCTGTGTGCTGGTGGGCTCAGAATATGCTGTCATCAGTCTGGTTAGTGTGGTACGTTACAGAGCAAAAAGTGGTGAATTGTCAGCTTTTGTGTTTCAAATAACTACCAGGGAAAATAAGTTGTTCTTTAAAAATATGCTGTGGGTTTTCTATTGACTTTCTTAAACTAACTGGAAAATTTCTGTTGTTTTTTGTTTTTTTCCAGGAACATTTTTTGCTCTGAAAACATTGCTGCTAAAAAGCTCCAAACAGGAGAAGTAAATTCAGTCAGATTGTCAGGCCGCTGGCTCAGTGTACAGGCGCTTTCATGAGGTAACATTGGGCCAAAGTCAGCTTTTCTTTCTCCTTGGTAAATCTGCAGCCAAGCAATGGGCCAGAAAATCTCAGGGAGCATAAAGTCTGTGGATGTGAGGGAGCCCCCTTTTAGGCCAGTGAAACGAGAGCTGAGAGGCCCGGATTTCTGTAAGCCTGCACGGCTGGACATGTTGTTGGATATGCCCCCTGCAAAGCTGGAGATCCAGTACAAACATGCTTGGAACAACGAAGATCGCTCTTTAAATATATTTGTAAAGGAAGATGATAAACTGACTTTTCACAGACACCCCGTGGCCCAAAGCACAGATTGCATCCGAGGCAAAGTCGGCTACACAAGAGGGCTCCATGTCTGGCAAATCCACTGGCCCACGAGGCAGCGGGGGACTCACGCGGTGGTGGGAGTCTCCACAGCCGAAGCGCCACTGCACTCAGTGGGGTACACGTCACTGGTGGGCAGCAACAGTGAGTCATGGGGCTGGGATCTGGGGCGCAACAAACTTTATCACAATTGTAAAAACCAGCCTGGGGTCACGTATCCTGTCTTCTTGGAACCGGATGAGTCTTTTGTACTCCCAGACTCCTTACTGGTGGTTTTGGATATGGACGAAGGAACGCTCAGCTTTATGGTAGATGGACAGTATCTTGGAGTGGCCTTCAGAGGACTAAAAGGGAAAAAACTTTACCCCATAGTCAGTGCGGTTTGGGGACACTGTGAAATTACAATGAGATACATCAATGGACTTGACCGTAAGTCTTACCATATTTTATTACGCTCTCTTTCAAGTCTTCTCTTTTTGAATTTGTTTTATCTTTTTATCTTCTAATGGTGAGCCATGTGTACTAGGGGATAACTGTCCTTTGTGAGTAAACTGCATCCCATAGTTCTTACTCACAACTAGTATCAATGAGGACGGTATGGATTGCATCAAAATATTTTCTTTTGCAAGAATTTTCTGTCTCAGCATGCACAGCGGTACGATATCTGTCTCCAGTGGGAGTGAGCAGACTGAGGGAAAAAAGAAATCTTGAGAAATTTCTGGATATATTGAACAGTGAAGCTCTTGTTTACTTGAGGATGTGTTTTAAATCTGTGGTTTTCAAATAGGATCTTATAAAAGTTTACAGTGGTAATGGGAACTCTTGAATAGTGTGTAGAAACATATGTGAATTCAGACCGATAGGCTTTCTTTCCATAGTTGTCTTTCCTGGACCCTCAGAAGCAACAGTTGATTCCTGAGAATCTGGAAACTCTGGTCAAAAACTGCATTCAGCATTTTTTTCTGAAAAAGAGTCCTTCTCTTCATTTCAGAAGGTGCTCTCTCAGGGTATTTTCTTCTCTAGAAATGCGGTTTCTTGGATTAAGCTTTAGCTGGTTTTGATCTAGAGGCATAATATAAAATCAAATACTTCTGTAGTCAGGAGCAGCATGTTGCTGTTGTGTCCTTAAAGTAGCACACCAGTGTGTGTGTTGCAGGCTGAGTTTGGTCCATCTCTTCTCACTGCTGGGGATCTACCAGATCCAGCTGCAGCTCAGTGTACGGTAGCCCAGTTATTGCAGTCAGCTTATGTGCTGCTGGGAATTATGCAGTGGAGGCTGAACAAGGTAGTAAGTGGACCTTTGTTCTTGTTAATACTACATTATCTGACTCACAGTATGAGCTGGATTTAGCAAAAAAAAGGTTACTGAACTAAAATTCCTAGATTTTTGGATAGGAGTGGAACTTGTCTCGTGCACTTACTATTAGATTATTCTCTTTCTACAACACCTGTGTCTTTCAGTTTGTGATTTATGAAGGAATTTACTCTTCAATTAGGATAGAGTGGTCTGTTTTTTCCATCAAATTAATTCTCTGCTCGTTAGCACTGCATTTGACATACAAAGTAGAAACATAATTAAAGAATGTGACCCTTATTAAGATTACCCTATTATAAGCATCTATTATGGGCACTGGGGCGTGAAGAATCTGGAGAAGCCATGTCTGAGGTTATTATAGTCAAATGCTAAATAGCTTCTTGAGTGCTTTCGTACATCTATGAAAATGAAAATGGCTGTTGGAGGATCCTAAGTATTTTGCAGTTACTCGGACGTTGTGGTGACAGCTTGCTACAGAGTTTTTAGAAGCTGGTGGGGGTGGGATGCTTTTGCAAACTGGAGACTTGTGTCTGAAAGCAATTTCTATAGTGCTGGGAATATCTGCCAAGGTAAGCAAAGTACAGCTTGGCTTGGTCCACCACATCTGCAGAAGGAGCCATCCCGCATTCCTTTTGTGCCCTTTGCAAGGCTGCTCGAGGCAGCACTAGAAAGATGAAAACGAAGGAGGAGAATGTGAATGGATTTGGTAGAAATCATAAAATAAAAGGGGATAAGTAGGGAAGCATGGCTGTGGACTATGAGAGAGCAGGCAGAAAAATTCCCATCCGGTCTCTTGTGGGTTATTTCGGTTGGAAAGACGGGATGGCTTCCTTTGATGATCCCAGAGAAAGACAGAATAGTTGTTTCTAAGCACGAACCCATGGCTAAGAGTAAACTTGTAAACCACGCTTTTATGTCTGCATGAATGCTGACCTGATCATGTGAAGAGGAAGCTTAAAGCCACTTCGCCATGAGGCACTCTGACATCCTGGAATCAGGTTGTTTGTTATCACATGTTCACTGCTCCCTTGCTGTCCTGCACAATAACAGCATTCAGGAAACCAAAGTAGCTTGTCTAGCTGGTGCTCTAAAACAAATATCTCCTCTGTTAAAAGCTTTTCTGTCCAGCCCTACATGTGTGTGTGTTGTTTTTTGTTGTTTGCTTGCTTTTTAACCTCAGGAATTTTCTTTTTCTTTTTTTTTTTTTTCCCCTGGAGGTATCTTATGCTGCTGGCTGCAGCTTTTGGTAGATCTGGGAGTGGTAACTTGGCTGCTGGTGAAATAGTGCTGTCAGACAGTGACTTGTAACTTGCCATTTACTGATTGATCGTTACTGCTCAGCGCACATCGCAGCTTAGGTGTCTGTTTATGTGATGTCTTACAGGGCAAGCAGAGACCTTGGCAGCAGGGATTTTCAGCGGTTCAAGTATTACAGAGTAGGGCTGCAATTTGAAGCTGAAGAGTGTATTTGAGACTATGCAAGTTCAGAATACCAAATTTTGGCTTATACCTGTCATATAATTTAAAAAATTTATTTGCAGTGTATTGTCATGGCTGTGACAAGTAGAAAACGTGTAAGATCAGAGTTTTTAAAATTACTTTATTTAAAGCAAAATATTTCTGATGACTGTAAATTGCTTGAATTGTTTGTTTATTTTACAAGCGTAGGTACAAGAAGTCCTCTATACCATACCTAGTGGTTATCATGTGATTTCTAGAGCTGGTAAGGAATTCTACTCTTCCTCCCAGGCTATTTACAAGTATTGGATGTAATAAAGAAGCTGTTCGGTAGGTGAGCAGGATTTCTTTTTTTTACACATAGAATGAGTAAAGATGTTTCCAAACCTTTTAAAGAGCTTCATTTTTAAATTTGAACTTTATCCCACTTTTCAGAGGAATTTCGGAGGCAGCCTCTTTTTTTTTTTTTTTTTTTTTTGTCTGGCAAGAAACAGTACTTTCTGATGATATGGTTCACAAGTGGAAAAATATGTATCTATATTTAATCACTTCTGTGGTGACTTAAACAGGTGTCAGGTATTATTTTTGTTTATTTTGACTGTCTATACTGCTCCTGTGTGGTAAGAGCTGCTATTTTCGTAAGGAGCCTGCCTAAATAAAGAGCTGGATGTCAGGGTTTCTTTAAACAGGAGTGGACAAGCAGAAGCCTTTTATAGTCTGAATGTCTGCAGTGTACCTATTTCTGTTCAGAAACATATGTCCTACGGAGGCTTTCTAGTCTGGGAGGAATAGTCTGAGCCTGAAGCAAGTTTTGGAAATGATCAGTGTTGCAGTGTGTGCGTTTCTTCGTGCAGTTCTGGGGTGTAGAAGGAAGGTGAAATGTGTCTGGGGCAGCAGTCGCTGCGATGCCCAGGGAGGGAACAAGGAACAAAAAACGGAGCGGGTAAAGGCACGGTGGGCAATGACCTGAGCTGCTGACATGGGGGCTGTAAAGTACTAAGGGTTGAGGAAAGCAGGGGGATAAAAGAGAGATGGAATTGAAGCGGTAATTGGTATGTGTGCTTGGGGATTGTCTCCATGGTGGTTCCAGCTGTGAAGAATGAAGTCTCACTTTTTTTTTTTTTTTTTTTTATCTTTTTCAAAGATGAAGTTGAAACCAAGAGTTACATTTGATATGAAATGATAATTTGTGAAAATCCACCTGACTGCTTTGAATTACTCATGAGTTTGCGCAAGATGTGTGATTTAAAGAAGGAACTTTGAATGTTCTGTTGTAAACCTTTCCCGAAGCTTCAGAAGCTCCTTTGAGCATCACATATGGATGGGTAGCGACTTCCACAAGGCAGTCTTCTGCTCACACTTGAGAGACCAAGAGCTGTGGGTGTTGGTCAGAGTTTGGGAGGGAGGGAAGGTGGACAGGATGGAGAGCAGTCCTAATAAGCATGCTCAGTTCTTCCCTGGACAAACTCCTTTGATCAAATGCTATCCGTGTTTGCCATGTTGTTGTTTTCTCAGTGTCTGAGTTGCACAGAATTTTACATCAGATTTCTGACTCACTGTTTATTGCAGTAATTAAAAAAAGCGCAAATGCACAGTGAGGACAGGATGTGTTGTTTTTCAGATGCTTTTTTTTTTCTCATCAGAGTACTTTGGTGTTTTAAAAAATGCTGGGCTATTTACGTCTGTTGTCTGATGAGGAATCCTGGAGACTATTTATAGACTAGAAAAGAGAAATAGCAAAGTGCTGCAGATCTTCACAAATACGCCAGTACTTGTGTGTTTAAACAAAGCGGTGGGAGGACCCCATAACAGTGCTGTGGTGGGAAACTTACTTCTGAGTAAGTGCACTGAACACAGTGATTTGTTTTGTTCCTGAAAACTACCTGCCAGAACAGCCAGCGTTTGGAATTCCAGCGGAATGTTTTACAGAACATCCAGAATACAGACTGCCTGCATTAGTAGTAATAATATGTGATCCACAGACACACATAG
This sequence comes from Lagopus leucura, assembly GCF_019238085.1. Lineage (NCBI taxonomy): Eukaryota > Metazoa > Chordata > Aves > Galliformes > Phasianidae > Lagopus > Lagopus leucura. Next base: position 9,191,549 of record NW_024962274.1, read on the forward strand.
GGAATTTATTAGTGCAACTAATAGGTACAAAATTTAGAATTTAGTATCTTTCGGAGAATGCAGAAGGAGTCTGCAGGAAGGATTTCTAGGTATTGTGCAAAGCAACAGAAGTGTCTAAATGGAAGCTCTGCGTTCCCCGTGGCTGCAGACTGGCGGGGCCTCAACCTGGGAGCTGCTCTTTGTGCCTGTGTCAGCAGACCTGAGAAGAAGCAGCTGGGGGTGTGCATCAATGCTGTCCTTCTGGCATGTCTGAGAACACCTGGTGTCACTTGCAAATTTCTTCATCCTGCATAGCATGCTTCCACTGGAAGCACAGAGCAGGCTATCCCAGCTGCTGCTTCAGAGTGAAGTCTGCTTGGGATACGTGGTGGGATGCATCCCCTCCTTACAGACTCCATCTCAATGTGATCCAGACAGTTTTAAAGAAAGTTTCTAGTGTGCCATGCCTGTGCCTAAACTCTTCATTGCTGTGTGTTTGCATTAGGGAAGGATGTATCAGTGTACAAATCAGCTGTAAAAGTCTTGAAATTGCATGTAGAATGAAAGAGCCCCGATTTTTTAATTATGACATGTTGATCACACTGTAGGAATTGACAATCAAAAGCTTGCACCTCACTGCCAATGTTCCTGATTATAAATCCTTAAGCTATTTCTTTAAGAGTGAATGAATTTGATGAGATGTGGGGCTAATGCTGCCCGGCAGCTGTTCGGTGGTCCAGCGGAGTTCATGATTTACTCCTAGTTTTGCCTTTGGAAGTTGCAAGAAGGCTAACTCATGCACTGGGGGAAAGCCAGGCTGGGCACTGAAGAAAGATCTTTCTCGTAAGAGCGGTCAGACACTGAACAGTCTTCCTAGAGGGGTCGATGCCCCAGATCTGTCCAGCATTCAAAAGGCATTTGGGCAATGTCCTCAGTATCCAGCTATAACTTCGGGTTAGCCTTGAAGTGGTCAGGCAGTTGGACTTGATCACATCTGCAGATCCCTTTCAACAAAACTGTTCTACTGTATTCTAAATTTACCTACAGTGAACAAACATAGATGAAAGCAATCGTGTAAACTGTTTCACGTGCTAACAGCTTGTCCTCTGAGACTGCAGAGAGCTGCAGCAGACATAAAATTGAGGCTGTTTGGAGGACATTGGCTCAGTTTCAGGATGTGTATCAGTTACTGTATTGAGGCAGCTCAGGAGCAGTAATTCAAGGTTTTGGATGCTCATCCGCTGGGCTGCCTGGGGAAATGGTCCTTGTCGCTTTGGCTCCTGCCTTCCTGAAGGTTGGCTGCTTACAACTCCGTGGCCCTCTGGAGGGGAGCACATGGGGTTTGCGGGCCTCTGTGTTGTTTCAGGAGCTGCAGGGGAGGAGGGGCTCAGGGTAAAACTGCAGAGGCTTTAGGGTGTGAGGCCTGTTCAAACCTTAGCCTCCCGGCCTCACTGAATGCCATGACTTAACCCTTGAATATTTTCCAGGCCTTGGGTTAGAGTTCTTCAGGATTCTTTGTGGACTGTATGTCTCAGCTAAAATAGCAATTTTGGAGCTCTGGGAATTAAGCACGACTGCTTTCCTATTTCCTATTTTAATTCACATTGATCTGCCTGTAAAATGTTTCTAATGAATGTTTGTCGTATGGACTCTTCCCCGCAGGCCCCTTTTTGCTGTGCAGAAATCTAAGTCAAACCTGCAGAATTACCAACTACCTGGAGTAATGGATAATTTCTCATCAAGCACACTGGATTTTCCCCCAAGTGATTTTCAATTACAATTTTTAAATGAATATGTCCTTTGTTTAGATAAACCTGTTTGTTTTTAAATAAGGTATTACTCCAGAGGTTGCAGTGAAGTAATGTCCTGTGAAGATGCAGCATTGTTAGATCTTAGGAAGAATTTTCCCTGCAGATGTGCAGTTAGAGGATGAAGTGGTAGTAACTGAGCTGCTAATGCTGTGAAGAAGCAATCTTTAGTTTTCAAGATGATTTAACAGAAAAAATGACTTTCAGTTCCTGCTTTAGAAACCAGGTAGCTCGTTGTTGGGGCTTCTTGTTTTCAGTGGAATACCCACCTCTTCCCCTAGTTTAAGCACATTTCTTGTTCTCTAATTCTAATTTGTTGACATTTTCTAATTTATTCGGATTTGCATCCTTTTCTCAGAAGTTTCGTGCCAATGCCTTGTCTCTTGAATATGCCACACGGTAAATTGGCTTTTTGCCCCAGCCTCCTCCTGCCCCTTCTATCTCTCTCTGAGATGCTCTTCTGGCGTTCTTCAGTTCTCCAGCTTCTCTTTTCCCTTCCCCAGACAACTTTCTCTCTCCTTTTGTTATTACATGTCTATTAAAAATTAATTCTTACCTTTGTTGTTGTTGCTCTTAGCTTCAAGTAATGCAGTTTTTTTTTAAAAATTAATAACAGTGGAATGTCAGGTGCAGCATCACTTTTCCAAAGGATGGAAATGTCAGATCTGAGTGTGTGACTTCAGCTGCAGTGGTGAATCATCTTTGAAATCATCTGTTTGGGTGAATACTGAATACTTACAGATTTTTTTTTACTTGTATAAATTTACTGTAATAACACATAGAATCACCAGATTACCCAAGGCAGGCAGTAGATAGTTGCTTAGTGTATGTAGCCAGAAAAACTTCTGAGGCTCGTACTCTTTTAAGATGAGCCATGTCTTGTTTTATACAGCTTTCACCTGGTAAGACCTCCAGTGATAGAGACGAGAAGCCTCAGGCAGTTTAAGGCATACTTTGCAGATATCAGAATTTTCTCCTCACAATCTGATCTAGTCTATTTATTTAGCAGGGAATCCAGTTGTCATTGACCTATGACATGGAAAGGTGCTGGTATACTTAAAAGTTCAGTAGCTCCTGAGGTGAAGAACAAGCTTCAGCAGTCTGCAGCTGTGTTATGGTTTGTTTGTGTCCTGGCATACTTGTGCTTTTTCTTCCCTCTGTCATTCATAAAGATACCATAGCTCCTGCCAAATCTTAGTTTTAAGGAAACAACAGAAAAGCATGCCAGTGTGCTCTCTTCACATCTCTGTTTCTGTTCTGAAAATTGAAGTGAATCTAATGATACATTTTGAATATAAAATCTATTACTCTAAAATTAGCAATTAAACATTTCATAGCCTTGCTTAATCGTTTTCTGAGTTTGCTGGAACTACTCAGCTATGTGATTCTCAAAGGTTTGTATTAGAAGCTGTGATTTGCAAGCAATATTTCTTTTCAGATTTGCTCTGTGTGCATTGCTGTCAGGCACAGCACAGCATATATCCAACCTTCCATGCTAATAACTATGCCTGGCCATAGATTATCCAGTGTATTTAATTTGTTGTCAGAAATGTGCGTGCTTTCTCCATGTTGACTATGATTTCATATGAGTTTCCTCACAAATTACATTTCTCCTTATGATATTACTTTTAAGTGTGTCTTTAGCTCTGGAAGTTTCTTTCCTTTTCTAATCCTGAGCTTCTCGTACAGATGGCTTTAATTTTCTTCTCCTACAGGCAGGATAGCTGAAGAGAGACAGATAGCAGCCTGGCTTCTTTTATCCAGAGCAGTGTTTCACTCAGATAAAAGGTGGTAAGCTATGCTGCAAGCCATCATTTTGTGTTCCTTTTTTCTTCCATATTGTGTCTTTGAATTTCCTCTCCCTCGTGCTGTGTGGCTGCAGGCACTGGTGCACCTCGTAGTGTCCTGGGGCAAGCCACCAGGGGAAGCTTTGCTGTAGCAGTCAAGCCCTGTGTTCAGGTTCAGTCCTCTGCTGTCTTTCGAAGATAACAAATAAAAGTCCTGCTAGCGGAGACAGGACTGGATCAAAGCTGCCTCTCGCCTTATTTGGTTAGCATATATGGAGAGAATGTAAGTTACTTGAGTCTTCCACTTTGGAACTGTGGGACTGATTAATCGGGTCTTTCTTCAGGCCTGTTATCAAAACAACCTTTAGTTTATCTGAAAAACTCCAGTACCAGAAGTGGGAAATGGGATGTCAGCACTGAAATTCAGGCTTCAGGCAGGGGAGGTATAACGTAAAAATTACTGACAAAACTACACTTCATCTATAAGAAGCATGAGGGTTCTTTCCATTGCATAGGTATGAATTTTAAATGTTAGTTGGTGTTGAAATACAGAAGTTAAAATGATGACGCTTTTTCCAGGATCTTGTCTGACATTCTGAGTATTGACCAGTATTCTCTATGGCTGGTTTTGGTTTACACATCTTTAGCACTGGTGCCAGTGATGTCTATTGTAATGGAAGCTTTATTCACTGATTGCGTTGGATAAAAGAATGGACTTAACAGTAATAAAGTGAGGCAGTGTTACTTTGCATCAGTTAGTCAAACCAAAACCTGTATTTTTTAGGTGGCCATGCCAAAGAAAAGACAAATTCCATACATTTGCCAAGCTCTTAGGATGTAAAACAATGCAGGGTGTTACCATATCTTATGTGAATGTTTCTGGAAGTAATGAACTTCCAGAGCTGGCATGTCTTTCGATCTCTTTTTTTAAAAATAAGATGATTTATTAGAACTGTCTCTGTCAATTTCTTCACCTCGCTGGAGGATATCTTTCATATGTTTCTATTCTGAACAGCACAGGTTGGTTAGATGTCCGATGTTAGTTTCTTGGAATCAGTTGCATCTGTCCTACCAGACGAAAATTTAGTGTGTCTCTAGGAATGTTGTATGTATGACATCCTTTTTATTTGTTGAAAGAATTAAGTTTTCACACAGATTTTAATTAGATGTTTTCTGACTGTGTGCCAGTAGGCACAGCTGCCATTAAGCACATAATACAACAGATTTTACTGAAGACTCTAATAAAGCACTGATTCTGTCCAGCAGGACTTATTTAGAGTAGTCCTGCAATGTTTGCAGTTTGCATTCATCAACCTGTGCATTTAAACTTGCAGGGTATAACTGCATCAGTGTTACAGAGCGATTTCTTGTTTCCCTGTATCATTGTTTGGCAAAACAAATGATCTTGTTCCAGAAAAAGCCATTTGTGAGAACCCAAAATTAAGCACAGAGTAGGCGACACTGAAATGAGAGGTTCACAGATTTTCTCAGAACAGGCATTTTTACACCACATCATGCTGCATCTCCTGTGCATCTGGATATTCATGTTTACGTGTGCAGCTTGAACATTAAATTTAAAGATAAGACAACTGGTTTGCAATTGAAAGTAACTGTAAATGCTTAAAATATCACTCTTGTGCATGTCACTGAATTTTTAGAAAGCCTTTGTACAGCACATTGAAGCTAAAAGAGTTTCTTCCTCTTGTTTCAGCCAACTTGACAGCTGACGAGTATTTAACCAGGATAAGTTTCTTTCAGATCCTGATGCTCTTCTTCATTTTCTGAAGCTATTAATTTTACTTTTTGGCTTTCTCCTAGGCAGAGAGCATGTAACTGCTGTAAAAAATACCAGTACAAAACAAAGAGCATGGAGTTACATTAGTAACCTGTTCACCCTGTACAACTGGAGTGCTTAGTATTTCTGTGACTGCCTTAATTCTGAATCATTTAGAATATGTAAAACATAGTATTTGAATAGGCTTTTTGTAAAATCTTTGTCTGTAGAGGTTAGAATAATTTGAAAAGCTTAGACATGAAGGAATTCCCTCGTGTTGGCTGCGCTGACGTGTGCCATCCGGCCATGGGCACTGCCTGTGGATCTGCTATGCAAACAAAGGCAGCTGACCAACACGCTCAGAGCGCACTTGGAGAGTGAGCACTGCTCCTTCAGCCTCACATTGTAAACCTTTATGTTCTTTGTGGTAACAACTGTCATAGTGCTGAACTTGCACTTAAAAACTGATACAAATTTCTCACTGAAGTTATCAAAGACTGCCACTTTTCTGGAAAGCAGTGCTAGAGTTAGTGAGTAGCTTGGGTTAGACCAGGCTGGAACACGTGTTTTGGCTTCTGAAGAAATACCAGTTGGTTTCTTACCTCATACTGATTTTTCAGTGCACTGCAAAGTCTCCTGATCACATGTGTGGACCCGCTGTATGTTTGTTATTTTAACTAAAGCAATTGCTTTAATATGCTTTGTATGGCTGTACTCTTGCCTGCATTTCTACTTGATGTGTGCTTGCCATATGTGTAAACAATTTGCTGATTTTAGTGGTCTGACCTGTTGGCCTCTGCCTGTATAAACAAATGAAAGCCAAAGTTCAGAGAGATCAGAGGGGAAACTTTAAACATCCTGCAAAACCTGCAGTCCATTAAGCATACATTAGTATTTGGTTACAGCCAGTCCTTTTGTACTTCCAAATAATTTGTTCATAACACATTTGGGAAAGCAGGATAGCTTCATCTGATGCATGGATATTTCAGGGCACTTCTGAATCTTTTTTGCTTAAGGGAACTTCTTAATCATGTGAGTACATATGTATGTGGAACTGTCTTTCTGTAGCTACAAGAACTACAGAGTATCTATTTTCATTCTCTGGTAGAGGGCTGAAGCCCAGGCTTGGGACTTTCATTTGCCTAAAGGCCTCACCTGAATTTGCGTTTCCCTTGGTTTAACTCTTTCTTGCACTGATGATTTCTATATCTGAAGCTGTGGTTGGGGGATAGTCAGAAAGACAGAAATTAGATTGGGTGGAACGCTTGGAACTATTTGCCTGCTGAACTTCATGCTCATCTTCAGTGAATCATTTCGGGTGTTGATAGTCTGCAGGGTTAGGTGAGTCCTTTCTTCCTTAGTCCCCCCTCTTCAGACACTCAGTACGTGGGTGTGATGGTCTGGCATTTGTTGAATGTGCTTGTGAGTGTTGGAAGTGGTTCCCTGAAGAACAAAAATAGTCCACTGTTAGTGAGATTTAGCAGTTCTGACTTCCACATTTTTTGCCTGAAAGTGTAGTAATCAACTTTGATTACCTTTAATAACATGTTGTGCTGGCTGGTGCCTTTAAGGGATAGTGAAGAAGATACTGCTAAGTCAGTATCAAAATTCTTACACTTCCCAACTTTAGAAATCATGTAATCCTACTAGCAAGCTGAAATACTCTGCTAATAAGTCAAAAAGTTATTTCATTTTTAAAATTTCCATTCCGTTTCTCTGCCTTGGAGTTCCAATTGCCATGGATTTTGGAAGATCTTTCCTGTGCCAAAGTTTGCAGAGTAGGCTTGTAAAATAAATAAGCTGGATGAATAAGTAGGTGAGAGAGAGAGGGCTTGCAAAAATCTTTTTTTTCCTCTGAAGATACTTTTGTGGCTTCTGGATAGCACTATTACCAGCTTAATTAGAGATCTAGTTAGATCTGTTCTGTTTGATATGGGACTTTTCTGTCTGTAGATTCTTTGAAAGATGGCAACTTTGTCATGTGATACTATTGCAGGGTGATACCTTAAGAAAGCAGCTTTCAGTGGTATTTTCTAGTGTCAGAGGTAATGCTAGCATGTTTTACTTTTCATTTAGAGATTTGTATGTTAAAATTGGAGGGACAGGCAGTTAGAAAAGGGTCTGTAATGTACAAAAAATGACTGATATCACAAGAGACAGATGACCAACATTCTTAAAAGAAATGTGTGTCAGGAGAGATGAAGTGAGAAGTGCCAGCAAGATCTCTGAAAAAACAGTTGAAAGACAATGTGAAGAAGGCACCTGTGCTTGAAAGGAAGAGGGAAAGGTGGGGAAGTATGGTGTGGATGAAAAATGCAAAGCTGCTGATATTTTGACAGGAAGAAATAAGCCTGGCTGCAGTAAGCTAAACAGCACACAGAAAAGTCAGGTCAGGTCTTTCCAAGTTCCAGAACAACGAATATCCCTACTTCACTTCACTTTCTGCAGCAGTTTCTCTGTCAGGAGTTCATATTGCAACCCCCGCTTTAGGGCAGGGAGTGAAGATTCACCCCTGGGTCCTCCTGGCGTCAAACACAAACTTGCTGAGCTTTGCTGAGTGCTGATAACTGCTTGTTCTGTAAGCTGAACCAAGAGCCTGTAGAAGTCAAACAACTTGGCAAGTGTTTGCTGTGGCTTTCAGTACTGGCTTCTCAGGAATCACTGAGATGCTGTTGGCATCTAACTGGGTCTTTGTCATTTGTGTCTTATCAACTGAACTTTTCAGTTTGAGCAAAAATGAGTGAACTGTGAATCTGAGTCTGAGAGGCCAAATTAACCCTGCAGATTCTTCTGACCCAAAATATTCTTAATGTTTGACCGACTTATGTTTCTAAAAATCTTCGTTAATTTTCTGAAGTCTTACTAAAAATTGTTTCTGTGAGTCAGATCCTCCTCAAAAAGAATTCTACAAACTTCTGTGTATGACTGATCAATAAGAAATAATTCAAGGTTTTGTATAATTCCACTGAGAGAATAAAGCAAAAACTACATCATATGTAATGGGAACATTTTCAAAATCCAACACGTAACTTGATATACATCAAATACTGGAGTATTTTATCATACCTGGCAGTATGTCTGAACTCTTCTAGATCAGTGATATGAGCAGTGACTGCACATGCATGCAAACAATTTCCTGAAAATGCAAATTTTTTTTTTTTTCTAAATTGCTTAAGCAAAGGGACTTTCAGGTTTTCTCTGTCTCATTTCTTTCCAGCAGCTTTACATGTATAATATGTGTAAATGCATATACTGTTACCTTAAAGTGTTAATGAAAATAAGTTTGCCTTTAGAGCAGGAAGGAGATGAAACAAATCCAAACAACGGTTTGGGCTGTGTACCAACTGGGGCTGTGCTTTTAGCAGCTTCTGTGGCTGGGGAGCAGCAGCAGCTGTGTACTTTTACTTCTCAGCCATCTATTGTTTCTCTGTTTTTCTCAAAGTACCAAGTCTGCTGTGATGCAGATCTGAGAACTTACCTGGTTGTGAGAGAGTATTTGAGGTGCTGCACAAAGGAATATTTAGTGCCTGTAAACTCATGGCTAAGAGGAGTTGCAGTAGAAATTTCTAGAGATTGCCTGTTCCCAAACTAAAAAAAAAAAAACAAAACAAAAAACAAAAAAACAACCACAAAAACAACAGAATGAAAAAGTCTTTTTTTTTCTTCTTTTTTTTTTTCTCAGAGGTAGGGTGAGGGATCTGTCCGCTTAGGGAGGCTTCCTCTGCAATGTTATGCTGCTGACATAAGAGTTTTTATAGTTGATAAATAGAGAAATGCAGTTATGGCTCATCATTTTGTGTGTAGAGCTAGTTTCAGAGTAGGAAAAATTGTGACCCTGTGGTGGAGGAATTCGTCCCTTGTATTCATTTGTACTCACAGCAATCCTTTGTACTCACTGATCAACTGCTGGAGCTTCCTGTAACTGCTTGTCAGACCACTGGCATCCTGGTTGTTTCTCTGTTGTTAGAAACCTACTTCAAATGTCAGTATCAAAAAGTAAGTCTTAATGTATGAAATGCGTGGGCATGAAATCTAAATGTCTTTTTAAACCTAGTATGCTACTTATTGCCCATAGTTTTGAATTACCATAACTTTTATTTAATAGAAATTCTTATTAAGTGTACTGGTTCTAATTTACAAGTCATCTTAGTATAGCAAGCATAGTTATAGTTGCATTAATAGGGAAAAGTTTTGTCTTTGCAGGGGGTGAGTAACAAATTACTGCATCTGGTAAAGATGTCAATTTTCCTTCCTATACTGTGAAGAGAAAAACTTACCTGCAAATGTATTGAGAACTCAGCATGTGCTCTACCATTAAGTAGCATTTACATATATGCATTTCATATTCAGAGATCCCACCTAGTCCATAGGTGGCATTCTGATTTAAACAAATTTTGTTTGTTTAAGGAAAGATTAAATCCTTCACATGTTGGGCTATTATATGAAAAAAGGGAAAGCGTGTCAGTATTTGGGCAAGGGGAAGCAGAACTAACATTATGCACATCAATTTTTCCGTCACTTATGATTGCTTGTAATAACAAATGCAGTTATCAGTTTTGCCCTGTTGTAGTCACCCTATAAATAGGATAAGCTGGAGATCAAAACCCCGTTACATTTAATGTTTTCTCCTCAGTACAGAAGAGAGATAAGACTTTTAAACTGGAGCTTTAGGGTAGCTCTACATGGTTAGTATTTGAAGTAATACATGAAAGTGGTTGTTTTATAGGAACCAGCCTGCTCTTAAAGCAGATGGAAGTGGCAGTGAAACATTCCCTTTCTTTGGGAAGTCATTCAAAGTGTACAGCTGATGATGAAGAAAACCATTTTCACTTCCATAAGTAATATGAGAACATACATTAGGTGTGCAAAAATTTCAAGCTTTTAGGATTAAGACTTCAAGCCTAAGAAGCAGATGGTAAGTCCACTTCCCAGTGCTAATCTGGCAGTAATGTCCTGATCCTCTGTGGAGCTCAGTACTGCTGTGTTTGTCTGACATCCATAGGCTGCTGGTAAAGGGCATCTCCCTGGGCAGTCTCTGCTGATCTGGCTAGTGCTGGAGGAGCGCCCTTGCCAGCAAGCAGGTATGGGTAATACTGTTTCCCAATTTTGTCTCTAGTGAGCATTATAAAACATAGAATTTCCTGGAGAAATAAAAGCAATATGTTGTCCTTTTTTTGTTTGGAGGGTTGCATGCCAACTTCTGCTTTTTTTTTTTTTTTTTTTTTTAGTAATCTGTGAATGATGCTCTGCTCCTGCAGGCTTGAAAAATGGTCTCTATCCAGCTGATTCTGCCAGTTGTTTTGCAGAAGCAGCATTTCAAATTGGTTTTTGAAGTTTTTTTTGTTTACTTACTTAAAGAGGGAGGGAGATGACATCTGGAGAATTTGGGATAAGCTAAATGAGTCGTAACAGTGCAGTTGGGCAAATATGTCTAGATATGTCTCGAGTATATCTAACTTTGAATTCATCCCCTATGCTATAAGTGTTATAATTTTTGTTTCTTATAAAAAAGAAGAGCTTTCTCTGTCAATGAAGAAGTCATTAGCTTTGCTTAGTGTCAAAAATGAAAATAAAACAGTTTTGGTTGTAAAGCACTCAATGTTGCAGATTAAGAAGCCAAAGAGAGATGGACTTTCAGCTCATAGATGCTGGAGGCACTGAGCAAGTGTCTTTCTGCACCTTCCTCCCTCTGGCACCGAGAAGGGGCTAAAGGGCTGTTCTGCTTCTCTTTCCATGTCAAAGCCACTGTTGGTTACAAGATTTCCTATAGACTCTTTGACTTTGTTTGACAGGGCCTACATAGCTTGCTTCTCCATTTTATCCAGAGTCCAATAAAGCACTATGCAGACGGAATGTTTGTAAGGCCTGATGTTTGGTGCTGCGTGGTGCTGTCAAAGGATTACATTTGTAACTTTTCCAGATCTTTATCTGTTTGTCTCTTTTTTTTTCTGAATGGCCATATAGGCTATCTGGAATGAATGAATGAATGCATACATATACATATATATTACATATTGTCTGTCTGTATAAAATTCTTGCTTGTTTTAGGGCCTATAATGAAATTCTCATAAGATGCATTCAGCTCTTGCTGAGAAAGTAAGCAACTGCTTCATTAAACGTGTAATTGTGTATTGCAGACAGCAGTCTGAAGATGTTCCTACCTTTTCTGTGAGGTAATTGTGGCAGGGAGTTCAGTGGCCCCTAGGGCGCACAGAGGCTGTCTGTCTCTTGTTTCTTTCCTCCCAGAATGAGGCAGACAGCAAGTGATTTCTGGGTTTAATTAGCTTGACAAAGATGTGTGTCCTGAATACCTTAGAAGGCGTAATCATTAAGTGTAGTATCCCTGTAGGCATTTCCTCGATGTCCCTTACAGTTGCTCATATCTCCAGGCTTGCTGTTCAGAAGGCTGTGAGGATATGCTAGCCTTCCTTTTGGCTCAGCCTTGCACCAAGGGGCCATCTCTGGTGATTTGGTGGTTTGCATGGCCTGATGCTGGCTGTTGTTCTCTTTTGGAACTGGGCAGCTCTGCAGAACTGCTGCTGCTCCTTGCTGCCTGCGCACGGTCTGCCAGAGCCTCTGAGCTCAGACAAGCAGTAAGTGTGAACTTGGAGCTGTAACAGGCTCTGCAGCGAGAGACTTCATTAGCAGCAGTGCACTGTGGCTCCTGAAAGTGGTGTTAAATTGACCTCCTTCTGGCTCTTTAGAGACCAGGGATTTATTTTTATTGCGTATGTACAGCTAAAATTGTACTCAAATGATAGTTTTGAACAAAAATAACTGGCTGGTGGTATTCCTGATGGATGATTATTTATGCTAGTCATACAGAGGATTTTTAAGAGATTTTTCAGCCATTGCAAATTTGAGAATCCGTTATTAATAATGAATCTATGAAACTAGAACTTCAGGACTGGAATGGTGATTCTGCAGCACTTTTGTTGGCACTTCTGTGCTCAGAGTGCAGACATTTTCATGTTACTCCCATTGAGGCTTCAGACCTACTTTTTCAATGCTTTTCAATTTATCTAGATGTTACAGTTGAGAACACAGTTGTATTTTCAGTTATCTAGTTAGCATTAAAAATAACAGATTCCATTACTGAAGGAAACACAGAGTTTTTGTTTCTCATTGAATCAATCAGGAGCTTTAGTGTTTGGATTAAGAGAAAATTAAAAATTTAAGGAAAAAATCGGTCCTTTATTAGAAACTGTAATAAAGAATAGAATTATTAGACAAGAGAGTATATATGATGATAATTACTGCACAGAGGGGAGTTAATGTATGCTGTCTGAAGGTGGACCATATGTGGGAATAAGGACAGTTCTCTAAGTTTTGAGAACCTTACAAAAGCCTGCCTTCCAAAAGCAATTGTGCACCATTGAAGTTATTTAGAGAATTTTCAGAAAGGCAAGAAACAAAAGATAGAATTAAACATTTGGATTTTAAGATGGAAGGTTGTTAGTAAGGTCTCTGCTGAGATCTACCCTGCTCAGTATATTAGTAATGATCTGGAAAAGAATGTGATGGTGCAAATTGGAATGAAATAGGAAACCTGCCTATATTATTGTAGCCTGCTTACATCTTGAGTTTGCTCCTATTATTCATCCTTGTGTTCCTCTTCCTCCTCTGTGCAACTGTAAAAGTAGCAAGTAAGTTCAAAGCTAAATAAATACAAAATCTTAGTAGGCTGGATAAGGAAGTCAGAATGGCTTCTGCATTAAGAAAGAATAAAGCACGTAAGAGTGTCTGTGTTGGACCTGACCCAAGGTCCCCTCTGGTCAGTGTCCAGCCTTCAGCAATTGCAATTAGTAGCTGGCTAAGGGAGCGTACAGGAGCTGGATGAGCATTTGGGATATTTCATCCCACAGCCTCTAACCAGGTGGATTGACTTCCTCAGCCATATATATGTGTGTGTTAATAGTTCTCAATAGCTTGTTTCCTAAACTCTCTAGTTTCCTTTTGTGGATCTGTGTAAGCTTTTTGTATCCAGATCATGTTGTAGGAGTTTATGTATGTGTGATGTGACAAACCACCTCTGCTGGTTTGTTTTGGCTAAACTCCTCAGCCTCTAGGAGAAATATCTGCAGGAAATACCTATATTTAAAAAAAAAAAAATTAAAATCTGTGGTCTTAAATGGTATAGGGAAAAAGTGACTATTGAGGGTCTTCTGTAAAAATGTGATAGCTGAGGTATTCCAGTGAAATATTGGGTGTCTTATTTGAAAAGCAATTTTTTTACAATGAAAAAGTACATCAGATGAGTTACTGCAGTAAAAAGTATAAATGGGATTAAAAGGGAATTACGTGTATTTACTGTATTACACAATTTATTGTATTACACAATACAATTACATGCATTTATTACAGAACCACTGATGTTTGTGGCCATCCATCCAGTTGCGTTCTTTACAACAGGAAACCTTTAAACTGCTGGTTTTCATCAGAATTGGAAAATTCAAGAATTCAAAATTTCAATTTCAATTCAAAAATTCAATTGGAAAAATCAGAAATTGGAAAACAAAATAATAAAATCACATACTCATAGCAAAGTTGAAATTTCATGTAGTGCTTCCTTGTAATTCAAAATAAATATATGATTTAGCTATGTTTACTAAGAGTTTAATGCCAAAAGATAACAGAAATGAGGCTCTATATGTAATGATAAGAAGAGAGCTTGTATTTAATATTTTACTTATATTTAGTAAAATATCAAGTAATATTGAAGAGCACTAAAGTTATGTGAGTTCCATCAGGGATTACGGGGTTGGTTTGTCTGGTCATATAAGGTAAATTCCATTTCCACTTTGCCTCTATAAATAAGATTGGAATAAAGTATGGAAGTACTGTTAGAATTATTTGATATTTTGTTACTCACATGTGTTTTGCATTACCATTTAAATGTTTAAAATAGTTCCCGGAAACTGAAAACAAGTTTTTGTCAGTTTATAAAATACTTTCAGCAACTTAAAATGGAAATAGCTTCAAATGGATGATTGTAGGTAAGCTTAAAAACTGCCCTCGATAAAGATTAGACCATGACAAAGTTCCTGCTGTTGCTTCTTAGTGGAGTTAATTCCACTTACTTCTTGAGCTGAGTATGGATATCTATTCAAATTTAGGTAACCTTTACACTTAAGCTATATGTGCAGTTTGCAGTGTTTCCTTAGAGCTACTCAGGGTTTATTCAGAACTGCTCTTCACAAATGTGTCGTAAATATCAAATCTTCCCTTCTGAGGAAAAGCAGCAAACGTTCTGTATTCTGTCTTTCAAGAGAAAGCAGACACAGCCCAAGCGGAGGAGAAGGAAAGTGTTCATAGAACGGAGCTGAGCTGACCTAAAAACCACCTATTAAATCTGTCACAAGTGCATCATCAAATACCTGCTCCTGACTGCTTCGTTAGAAGCAGCTTTATGAAACATATGCTGATTGGTCAGCACTGACAAAGTAACTATTTAGTACTGCATTGAAAATAAGTTAGATTCTGAAAATGGGTAAATTGTGAAATTACTAAGATGCTCACTGGTACCTTGTGGGGTTGAGTGCTCACCTACTTCTTTGGTATTTTTCACCATCAGCTTCATCACTGAAGCCCTTGACCCGCTTTCATCCACTTTTCCCCAGTTTGGAAGATTTCCATTGCTTATTGGGCCATAATGAACCACTTTTTAAAAAGAACATATGTGGAACCTGAGGAAAATGGCCTTGCACGTTTTGATGCAAAAAATAGAAGTATTGTGTTAAGACTCCAATGCATCTTGCAAGGCAAATCACTGAGACAAAAGATAAAAGTATTCTGTTATGTTCTCAGTGCAGAATTATTGAGGAAAACAAGACTATTCACCCAGTACAGCTGTAGTGGAAGGTTTTAGAACTATTGCTTACATATTTCCCTGCTGCTAAACAAGCCAACCTATATCAGTAGCTTTCTAGGTATGTTTTGTCCAAGTTCACATCAGACTTGTCCTTCCTGATTTGCTTCTGCTCTGTGTCCCTTTAAATGATCACGTATTGATGTATATCCTAAATTAAACATTTGGTAACTGATACTAGCCTGCTTTGTCTTGTTCTTGCATATATTTGGAGATTGATCTAAAATACATCCTTTTAGCATGATGCAGCGTATGCCGAAAGCCGCCTCTTGCCTAGTCTTGACTTGTGTTGTTATGCACTGTTACTGTGAGCACTGACGGGTGGAAGTCTGGTCTTAGGGAATTGGTGGTGGAATATACTCAGTAATGCATCCTATTTGTTTCCACGGAAACGACAACAGATACAAAGAGCAAAATAATGCTGTTTGATAGAGCAAATTCTCAGCTACAAAATACTCTTTTTCAACATAGTCACCATCATTAGCTATGCATTTTCACCAGAGATGAACAAGAGCCTCCATGCTGCGCTCCTAAACATCCACACCAGCAGAGGTGACCATGTATTTCACAGCTGCTATGATGGTTGCATTGCTAGGAAAATTTTGCCCACTCAGTGCATCTTTCATTGGTCTGAGCAGATGGAAGTCAGAAGGTGCCCAATCTCCGCTATATGGTTGGCATGTTAGGACAGGCTAGCCAAGATTGGCAACGTGCTCTATTGTCTTCAAACTGGTATGGCATTATTGTATCCAAGGAGAAAGATTGTCTTCTTTGGTCTGACTCCAGATGTGTGTGCCTTTGTTCAGTCAGCATCGCTGTGTAGCGCTGAGTTGATGGTTTTTCTGGGTTCCAGGAAATCCAGAAGAGTCATCCTGTTCCTAACCTAAAATACAGTGCATGTCACTTTACTTGCTAAAGTAAAGTACTTGCATCTTGAACGTTTTCTTTGGGAACTGATATATCTCCACTCCATGTACTGCTCTTCTTACCTCTGGCTCGTAGTGGTGACACCATGACTTGTCACTAGTAGTGACTAGTAGTCACTATCACCTTCAGCCTCATATTTGTTCAGGAGGTCCTGGCAATCTTGTGTACAGTGTTCATTTGTGGGATCCTGGCACAAATTTTGATATATTCCAACACTGCCGTCATTGCTATCAATGCAGTGAAGCCGATATTCAGCTCCACACACAGTTCCCTGGTTGTAATCTGCCCATTAGTGCTTATGAGCTGATTGAGACACTCTTCATTTTGTGGTGTGACAGGTGTGCCTGGGCGTCTGAATCGTGGCTTGTCTTTTATGTCACTGTTGCCACTGCTGAAACGCACCGCCCATCATTTCACTGTGCTCACATCCACTGTCTGGTCTCCAGAAGTGTTTAGGAAGCATCCATGAATGTCAGCGGGTGCCATTTTTTTTCCACATACAGTAATTCAGTGACACATCTTTGCTGCATACACACTTCCACGTCAGACACCATTTTATCAGACTGCCCCTCTGCTACCATCTGTCACGTGGCAAGAAAATGTGATGGAATATTGGTAGTAATGTTCAGCCTCTATTGCCAACCCATAACATTCACCTCTGATGCCATGGGCCAACAGAACAGGAGGCATGACTTTCAGAGTAGCCCTCATAATTGCTACAGACAGGGAATAAAGAATCAAGATACCTTTGGGGCAGTCAGTGAGCTGCTGCAAATCTTCACTTTACCCCATACTTCACTAACAAATACATCACCAAAATAGTTTTCCAGACAAGCTGCCAGTTAACAACACTGCTGTTTTATAAAGAGTTGGATTATAAGAAGAAAAAGGCATGCATTTTCTACTTCTCTCCATTCTAACCATGAGGACTCTATTGGAAAAGATAGTTTTAGACAAAAATTATTTATGGGTGCGTTGAATCATTGAACAACCTTGGGGTAATTCAATTGCACATTGACTTATCTGCCAGTAAGCTCAATGTGTTTGATGTGCATTGATCCAACTTTGCCCAACTTTGGCAAGGTCTTGTATTAGGAAACCCACGTCTTCTGGCCCAGAATGACAGCACCACCAGTAGTACCAAATGGCCAACAAGCAAACCTCATGGGACTGTTGAGCATTGGGCAGTTGCACTGGAGTGTCGAGAAGGTCAGCAATTGACCTATTAAAAAAAGGGAGTAAGACATTCAATTGTTCTCTAAAATGATTACTTTAAAGTGACACATGAAATTTGTGTGCATTTTTTATGTTCAATTCTGTGTGAAAGAATAAGTCTGAAACTGGCATATAGTGATAAGTTGTTAGATAAATCAAACTGACTTCTAATTCACGGAGCTGGGAAAACTTGTAGAAGCTTCTGTCCTATGGTTTAAAGTTGTACCAGAAGCTTGCCACTGTGTTTTTTTAAGTTCAGTATTTGTTCACTTTCACTTTGAGGTTTTCTGCTTCTGAGGTACCAGTGCAGTGTGCAGCCCTCTCAGTGGCAGCACATCAGTGCGAGGCGCTGACACGTGTGCTGAGTCAGAGTTTGACCAGCTATCTGTCTGCCCTGATCACTTTTTCCTACTTGCAAAGGTTTGCAGAGTGTTACACAGGCTAGGACATAATGTTAAATGACGCTTGGTGTCTGGTTCACTCTTCTGGTTTTCCTATTCCTTTAGTTAAACTCATAAATCTTAGCTTTCACTATTAATATCTATGTAGGAGCTATGTTCTTCTAGAGGAATTACCTGAACTCAGTACCTTCTTTCTCTCTCATAAATGCTCTTCTCTTCCAAGTGTTATTTTAAAGATGGAATGTAACTTGACAGTGCTGTCTGCGCAGTCCTGCCTTTGTGCACCTCTACCCTGCTTTATTGAGAGAAACTGATCTCTTGAAACCTTGCAGTGTAACAGTGCTGTGATGATGTTCTGGCTTTGAAATGCTTGATGTTCTTTCCTGACATTAAGGTCCCCGTATGATACCAAAAATACCAAGGAGGATAATTTGTAACACGTTGCACACAACACCTAAAAGATTTGGCTAAGAAAACATTGTTTTCCCTTTCAATGCTGATGTTTTGGGTTTAATGTCCCATCTTTTTAGAAATCATTTTGTTGGTAGTCTGGGTTGACCTAGGACTGAAAAGGGTTGAATTTGAAGCAGTTGCCTGTAACCAGCCCGGAGCACATGAGCACAGGGGAGCTCCAGCATGATGATCTTGCTGCCTTCCTTCTTCTTTCTTGTTCTCCGTCTACTCCCTGCCTCCCCTTCAATTTGTGTGACATACTTCTGCTATACTGTAGCCATAGTTTGTGTTTTTTATCCTTTCCAAGCATAATATTTGCTTTCCCTTGGGATAAGGCAAGTATTGAAAGTAAGCAAACTTTGCAGTGGCAAAATAAGAGGAGACTTGTGGGGTCAGTATTGTCTAATGGCATTTACTGTTTGACAGGAGTGCTTATGGGGGTAGACCTGAGTTCTGTTTCTGATACGGTGCTGTGCATATTGAGTTAAGCTTCATTGGCAAAGTAGAGCATGTGAAATCTCTCAGGATAGTTCTTATTTGTAAAGCTCTTGTTCTCAAGCATCTAGCTAGTGCAGTGTACAGTATTTTATCCCGGGCTGAAAAAACGGGAGGATGACAACATTATCATCACTTCTTGGTATAGGATGATTTGAGGGATAGGTTATTAGATGTGATTTCATTAAGAGGAAATTATTTGATCTTTGTATGGCAGTTGACTCACAATCAAATCAACACCAGTATTCTTTAAAAAGTTCTGCGAGAAGTATGGAAAGGGGCCTTAAGGCTTTATTATGTAGGAATCTGTTCTATCCGATGTCTGTTTTCACTGGTCTGCATTCAGGTACTTTTTAATTTTGGAAGTATGTTTGTTATTTAAGCTCTTAGAGCAAATGTTTACTTTCTATTAAATGTTACTGCAAAATTCTTTGTAGTGGAGTACAACTGTATTAGGAATACATACCCTATTATTTTACTTATTCCTTGACTATTTGATTTCCTCCTTTATTACAAAGGACCTTTTTGCGGGGAAAATGGTGCAATCTGTCATACTTCTGGGAGCTGTGATTACTGTAGAGTTAGCATGGCCATGTGTTCCCCAAAGGCCTGTAAGGCAAGAGAAAAAGTTTGGTATATTTCATTTGGAAAGCTTGTGTTGGGATGAGGCCAAACTAAACACCAGTGCCTCTCTGCATTTATGATTTGCATCTTTTCGGCTGTTTGGGTTCCTTGGTTGCAATGATATTTATACATACCATTGGTGAAGGTCTGCCTGCAAGGAGGATTGCTCCCATTATCATGTAGAACAAATACATGATGTGCAATCTGGGGAGAGAATATTTCTGTTTTGATTTCTAAAGGAGAAATTTTACTGCACGTACCTTGACAAAGAGTTTCTGTAGATGAGTGAATATCTTTCCATGAATGGAAATTTTGGAAATACATGGGAATATCTTCACATTTTTCCACTGCAGTTTAAACATGTACTTTCAATATAAGATTTTATAGGTATTCTAAATTATTTGGCATACCATTTTTTTTTTTTTTTTTACTAATTGGACTTCCCTCTATGTGCATCTACATACCTATATTGATATAAATAAACAAAACAACGAATTTCTAGGATTGGAAGAACCATCTTCTGTCTTTGTCCATCAGAGGCAAAGCTGCAGCAGTGTTGACCTCTTTTCATGAACTGTGCTCTGTTCCTTGCCCAGTACTACTTCAACCAGAAACTACTGCACAGTTCAGGAGTTGGCATTCAAGGAGAAAATTGATGATAAAGAGCTCTTTCAGTTAGTGTGCACAGGCCCCAGAAGGATCCACTGCTTAGAAGGAAAATACGAACTGGAGGTAAGTTACAAGTTTTAATAGTGGAGGTTACTTATAATCCTCTGGAAGGTTTCATCAGGATACATAAACCCCCTTGGTTGCAGGTTTTTGTCATTTGACTTTGACCACCTTGATAAAAATCATATTGCACTCATTGGATCTGATGGTAGGATTGCAGGGTTCTGTTTCATGACTGTCACTGCAGAGGCTCATTTAAACGACTTTGAGTCTTCTGGCTAAATATGAGAAGCTGAAATTCATTCAGTCTCAGCCAAAGCAAGCACTTGCTCACATTTGTTCTACTGCAGTCAAGTGCAGTTCTGCTTTTGGTGTTCCAGAATTACCTTTGGCAGTGCCACCTCTAGTCTCCTGTGCAGTTCCATGCTATGGAGCCCATTGCTGCTTGGAGCAGGCATGCAGCTTTGTCAAGTAATGTTCTGCATTTCAAGAGAGACAGATCACAGAATCACAGAATCGCAAGGTTGGAAACGACCTGCAAGATCATCTAGTCCAGCCACCCTCCCATTCCTATTAGTACCACAAGCTACTAAACCATATCTTGTAGCTCCTCATCCAGGCGCCTCTTGAACACTTGAACAGATCAGAGCAGGCTGGTTTTCCTTGCGCTCCTGGACACAGTGAGGCACCCAGTAGTTGCTCCTTTCATTTGAGTTCTGGAAATTAGAGGTTTTCAGAAACCTGTGTTGCACAGTAACCTTTAATACTCAGTGATTTACGTAGTCTGTTGGTAATGCACCAAAGATGTGAAAGTTTCCTTGTCCATATAGCCTGTGAGTCCTTGAATAATGCATGGTGGCAGGCTGGCAGCTGCTTTAACAGGCTTTTTGTCAAGAGCAGAGGTTGGCTCCTCCAACTGGGTTCACCTCTGAGAATGGCACTGCAGGATTCTTCTCTCTTGGTCATTAAGTCACACAGTTACTAGCATTTCTTTTAGACTGCACCTAATGGGATTATGGATATTTTATGTCATCTCCACATCAATAATGCAGTATGGGCCATGTCAAGAATTGATTCTTCTTGTTTGGGGAGGGATGTGGAAAGATAATTTAACTGTTGAAAGTAGGAGATTCATTTCAGTAGCTCCAGTTTTAATGGAAGTTCTAGGTATGACCTTGAAGTCACAAATGGAGACAAGGAGGCTAGCTAGCAAAATTTTGTAATGACTTTGGATTAGTCCGTACTGCACAATGAAATCAGTATTCCCTTGAGCAAAGCGAGTTGTACTGCGGAGGCAGATTAGTGCCTCGGAGGGTAGTGGTTGTATTGTTCACCTATATATCAGTGTTTCTTTGTATCTGAGAACTAGGTTGTTCTGTGTTTGTTTGTTTTTTCCCATGGGGTAGCCTGTGAGAAGTGTTAATTCTTGTGTGTGCTATTTCCACATCTGTTCTCCTTCAGTCAGATAAAGTCAGCACTTCTGCTTGCTGGTGCCAAGTGTGCCCTTCCGGAGGATCAGCGGAGTCCTCCAAGCTGCCCTCTGGAGGGAGGAGTGCTGCTCAGCTCAGCTGCGCCCCTGCAGATGGCAAGGAAAGACCATGATTTAGCAAAATGTTCCCAGACAGCAGAATATTAAAAAGTGTCTGATAGTGCCACAGTGCTGTAGAAAGCAGTGGGAACACTTGCATCTTGTAGATAAGCAAGAAGTGTACTAAATCAACTGTAGTTTTGGTTGAGAGAAATTCCCCTGAAGGCTGACAGTAAACTTTAAATTCAATCTTCAGGATTTTGGAAGTGTGAATTTTGTATGCATGAGTTAACATGCATCTGCCTGGTTCTGTTCACCCTGGGTGTGAGATATTGAAGTAGCAGTATTGTTGTGTTTTTTTTTCTCTGTAATAGTGTTTTTTTTGTTGTTTGTTTTGCATGCTGTAAAATGTATGTAAAATGCTCAAGCATTTGAGGAGATGATGGCCAAGAACTGGGGTGATTAACATGCAATGATAATTATTATTTTGAATGAGAAAAATATTTTTAAATGGAGCTTTTGCTCATTGATGTGGCACTGAAAGCTTTCTGTTTGAGGTGCAACATTGCAGTTATTGTTAGTCTATAGTTTCAATACAGAGTGCTCTTGATATTCCTAACATAAATTGCGTAGTCATGGTTATATAAAGGATAATGATTTAAATGTGGTTCTTCACCTAAAATTGCTAAAGAGAACTCTTCAATTTATTAATATTAATAGAAATGCATTTTCCTTCTCTTAGACTCAAACTTAACCCTTTTTTTTTTTTTTTTTTTTTTTTGATACTTCAGTTCCTTACACTTGTAAGGAAAATAATGTTTATGTTATCTTCCTTTATTTTATACTTACAGACTGACAAGGTCATTTTCATTTCTCAGATCTGCATCCATCAATTGCAAGATTCCTGCAGCTCATGAAAGATGAGCCTAGCTCTGCCCAGCAGAACACAGGGCTGAGTGGATAGCTTATTGGAAAAAAATTCTGGTCTTTCTTTTCTACTGAGGAGGTCATGGTGGAGCATATCAAGAAGCAAAAAACAGCTAAATTTGTGATTAATCCCTGCTTTGTTAACACAGGGTGTATTTCAGGCAGCATTTCTGGGTTAAATACTCTGCTTTTTATCTTACAAGGTGAGGTGATGAAGAAAAGAGATTTCTCTTACGGTTTTTGAGTGCTGAGTAATTGCTTGAACTGGGAAATAAGGAACTAAAAATGAGGGAAACAGTTCTGGTGCTGTAAAAGCCCCATTTGCTTTCATTTCAAAGCGTTTTTTTTGGTGGGCTACATCTTTTGTTGGAGTAGTATAGCATCTCTTTTTTTAACTTCAGACAGGCTTCAATCATGAAGAAGCAAACTTTACAACTGCAGAACAATGCAATCAATATTAATGCATTGGGTGCTTTTACGGAGTATGCAGTATTGTATTTTCTTTTAGTCAGTCCTGTAGATTCTAGTTCCATGTTATGCTACAGACCGCTCCGGCGCTTCCTCATATTGCTCAACATTACAGAGAAATGATTCCTGTGTTTGTCCAGAAGCCATTCACCCGTTATTCAGCCACTTCTTACAGGCACTGGGGCAGTACAGCTGTCACCTGTACCAGTCATGTGTTTAGTTCGGCTAAGGCATATTTGGATAACTGATAACAGCTGGAAGTGCTGATGCCATGCTTGTGTGTTAAGCACCAAAGGCAGTGTAGGAAATAACTGGCATTTACAGAATTTTCAGATCTGTACATAAGTTCCTTTGCAGTCAGTGGCATGTAGGTGAAAGCAAAGCAGTGCTCCAAGGTACCAGGAAGTCCTCATCTATAGGAAAGAGACCAATTTACCAGTGGCAGAAATGGGCTATGTGCACATCTTATGGAGGCAGCTGATTCTGTAGTACTGACTAATATTATGAAAGATTTGCTCTTCTGTTGGTACATAGTAAATTAGAGTAATCAACTGTGATTATAAAACAAGTCATTTGATCTAATGAAAATCACAAACAAAATCCAAACAAAAAAACCCAACTGCTGATCCTTTTCAGTCTTTCATCAAATATGATTTTGCTGATGCTGGCAGAAATGAAAGGCAGGCACGCTATGAATACACTTACCCTCTTTTAAATTTGTCAGTGATAATGAAAACTCACATCGTTTCCCATTGACATGAAGAGTGCTGCAGACTTGCTGAGTTAACAGTCTGACTCTATCACCCTGTCTGTGCTACCAGCCCATCATTTTTTTCCCCTCATTCTAGCTGGCAAATCTGCAGCATCCAGAGTTGATGTAAAACCTCTGGTTGTGATAGAAGCTTTGTTCCTATTGACACTTCATCTTCCTGTGAGACACGTGTGTTTCTGATCATTGATTTTGAATTTCTTGTATTCTGTTTAACTTGTACAACAATGAGAAAAGTGCACTCATTATGTTGGAAGATTTGCTTTTGCAAGCACACTAGCACTAAATTTACTTGGAAATAAATACTTATTTACTGGTAGGTTTGCATACTCTGAAATCTCAAGGGATAAATTTTCTACGATTCTTTTTACCATCACATGCTCTGATAAGGACTAATGTCAAAAATATTTTTAGCACCTGACATGATCTTTGTGAGCTCACCTCTTCTTGTGGTGGGTTTCTTCCATAGGAGAAGGGAGCAAGCTCAGGCTGGATGGATGCCCTGATCCCTCCAACTGTCACCATGGCTCCCTGTTACTTTTAGTGATTTCAGCTGAAGGGGAAAAAAGGTTGAGTCAGCCATCAGCTTATTGTAAGACCACACAGACAGTTGTAAATATAACCTGTCTGGAGATTTGGTTCCAGTGATCAGCACAAAATAGCCGTAGACTAAGTGTGACTTGGAGCCCTTCTCACTGAAAAAACCTTGGAGGGGTGGGAGAGAGAAAGTGATTGATATTGCTTGAAGAACAAAGTGTAATATTCACTGCTTAGAATGTGTATTTTCTTGTGATATTAATTGCCTTCCGCAAAAGTGGAAACAATTAACTCGTAGACTATTGCTCTGGGTTAGTATCTTCCAGTTCAATGCAGCTTTCATAAATAAAACTCTAAAATAATGTAATATCTGAACCTGAGGGTATAGGCTCTTCTGTGCTTGGGGACAAACTTACAGAGTGGGGAACAGGTTTCTCACAGTACATTTCATAATTGTTGATAACTTGAGATGAAGTCTTGAATTTAGCTTGCAGAAATATTTGAGAAGGATGTGGTTGCAATGGGTGTGTGTTTAATTTTCGTAAGCATGGCTTTTCTATTTCTGTTGATAAAGGCTTGTGAATTACATGTCTCCATTTGAACTTTGCAATAAGTGGAAGTGTGTGAAGTGAACCAGTTTCCCCTGCAGACCTTGCACTTGTTTATTTGCAGTGCTTAAGTCTACAAAGGCATTAAAGCAACAGAGCTGCCTCCAAAGGCAAAAAGCCTTTTTACTGAAAGCACAACAGCCATGCAGATCACAAGTACATGAGCTAGGCTGAGTGAGGAAAAGATGGGACCATTCTCTGCGTATCTATAGGCAGCTGGAGTTTTCCTTCAGAAGAGGATTGTAACAGTTTGGGTATTGACTTCTTCCTTCTTTCTTTCTAGCTCTGTTTATGTGGTTAGGATCTCTCCATACTAAACAGTCCAAAACAGCAGTTAAATTTGATGTATTTTTTTTGATCCAATATTTTGTATTTAACCTGTTCCACATGTTTATGGGGTGAATGAGAGATGCAGAATTCATTTGAAAAGGCTGATTTGTAACACCACGTGCAACCTCTGCAGCAGAAAGCCCCAGCATGTACCTTGTTTCCATGCCTTTATCCAGAATTCTTGCACAGGGCAAAACAGTGCAAGCAGATTGCCTCTGCCTGGCATGTGGAAATGAGATTTCAGAAATAAATCAGTGATGCCTAGATTTGCTGTTCTGAAATGGAGATAGGTTGCAAAACAAAGATGATTTCATATAGATCTCTGTTAGTCCTGCTAGTGCTGCTCCAGGAGGCAGGAATGAAATGTAAGATATTAAAATAACAAAACCCCCAACTCCTTTTCTTTCTTTCTTTCCTTTTTTTAATCCTTTCAGCCCACTTATACATAGTCCATTTTTGAAGAGTAGTTACTCTGTCAAAAACTTCTCAAATTATCATGAAGTCTATGGCTGCTAAACAAATGTCTAAAATGTTCCCTTCAAATTAATACTCCCAGCAGGGCCTGCACAAGTCGATCTGGAGGGGGCAGCTTAAAGTCCTACCTCGTTTGTGGCTCACAAGGCTCCTACCCTTAAAAGCCGCTGAATTCATTTTAAAGGGGCTCTGAACAGGCCCCAGGTACTGAACATGAGACCAGGCAAGAAGGAAGCTGAGGATACTAGACTGGGGATTTAAAATGCCTATTGAGATGGAAATAAGTGGTTTCTGCCCTGTGAGTATAATTTAGTTAATCAGTGCAGCTGTGTATACAATCTCTGCCTCTGAAGTTTTTGAACCTCGTACTATAGAAGGTAATTTTCAGTATTTCAGTGATGGGGTGTGGCAGAGGGGGCTGTGCACGATGAGTCTCTGAGGCAGGAGCAGCTTTGGAGCGACCCTGCTGTAAATGCTGGGGACAAAGTACAGGTGACTGCAGCCTTCTGAATGAGTTGCGCGAGCAGCGCTATGAATTCAGAGCAGGGCTTGAGCCCATCACAGCACCCGTCCTCTGGCAGACATAAAGCGCAGATAATGAGAAGTTTCCTCTTTGGGATCGCAACAGAATTTTCCAGACATGGAAAATTTAAAACCAAGATGAAGTTGCTGATGGTGTGTGGCCTCAGGAAAACATTCCATGAGTTTCAGTTGAAAGATGTGGGTTAACTGCTGATTCATCCTCTCAAGGATGTTTTGCACTTAACTGTACATTAAAAGAAATGAACACATTTTTCAGTGTGGTGCAACGTAACGATAGCAGCCTTCTTTAGGACCTAAGTATTGAATTTTGGTACTTGCTTTTTACAATTTATTAAAAATTTTATAAGTAAACCAGTTAATTGTTGGAATTAGTGTGTGAGAAAAGAATGCCATTTCCCAGGGAGAGTTCTCGACTGACACTTTAAAGTTTATTCTTTCTTCAGCTACCTAATTTGTTCTGATGGCCTGAAAGGCTGCCAGTGTCTCTACTGATTCAGAACAAGCTGACAGTGTTCTCCGTACTGCTGCAGGGATAGCTGAGTCTTTGGTGACTGTCCTGAATGAATTGAGGCAATGTTTACGGGCTGGAGGCTGTGAAGGCAGCATAAAATAATTTTGAGAGAGCAGTCGCCTCTGTTCATGTAAAAGCAAACAAGCAAAATGCCCGACACCCTGCCTGAAACAGCCCAGCAAGACTGCAGTGAATCTAGTAGCAACAGAAAGTTGGTTTCATATGCTTGTAATTAGGGAATTTCATCAGAGCACGGGGCAGATGTTACTGCTAGGAAAGGTCATGAGTGGATGGCGACCAAGAGTTGGATGCTGTGTGCGTTTGCTCATCCCGTGCCAGCTGGAGCTGTGGGCACTGAGTGCTCTGCGGCTGCTGTGCTCCACACAGCTGTTGGCTGGCACTGTGCTTGTGTCAGCGTCCGTCCGGTTCTGGGAAAACTTTGGGCATGAATGAGAAGATTAAAAAGGTTATTTTAAATAAGCATATGAAATCTGAAATGTTCAATTCTTCTGTCTTTGGGCAGAGATGACTGTTGTGTGGTACTGCCATCTACGTCTGATTTTAGAAACCTGTGTATGAGTCAGAAATGCAGCAAGATGTGTGGTTTTGTTATTGGGAGGCTTAATTTGGAAGGTAATCCTGTTCTCCTTGATGTCAGCAGGATGTGGAGCAAGTGATGGGGACACCTTTTAATGGTTCTTCCGTTTGCTACTCCACCAATTCTGGGCCTGGCATTTTTCTTGAGAGCATGCTGCCCTTTTTCTTAATGCTTCCAACGCCTGAACCTTCTACGTTCAGTTGATGTATTGCAGATCCCTGGGCTGGAAATAGCAAGGAAGAGCACACGTTCAAGCTTCCCAAATGTGTTGTTGTGACTGTGGATAACTGTTGTCTTTCCATAGCCCAGGGAGCATGTTCATAAACTTGGACACCGTGCTACCTTCAAATACAAGAATTTGTCTTTTTTTTTTCTATTTCTATTAATAATATTAATACTAATGTCATTCTTGCATAAGAATTTACAGGAAGTTTTCAGAAACAGGTTTCTTTCCACTTTCATTCTCTTTTATTAAAAACCAGTTGAAAACTGTAACACTTTCATTGATAACAATTTGCACTTCATTGTAGGTTTTGAAAATTGTGATTAGACTTTAGCTTTAAATTGCCTGCTGTTTAATTTGTGATGTCAGTGTGCAGTTGTGTATACAATACAAATGATATCTATTCAATACCAGATTTGGATTTTTAGTATTGCAAAATGGTGTTTGCTTTAACAATACATCCATGTTCTACAAAATGTGTTTGTGTGGTTAGTTAGATGATGCAGAGTGATAAACTCTTTGCAAAATTTGCATTTTACTTTTTTTCTACTAAAATGCATCCCTTCCTGTTGTATCAGTGTAGTCTGTTCAGGTTTCAGGATATTTTTGCAACAAGTTTTGAAGAAACAAAGATAGTAAATTGCACCACATCACAGAATCACAGGAATGTAGAGGCTGGAAGGGACTTCTGAAGATCATCTAGACCAACCTCCCTGCTAAAGCACGTTCCCTAAGGTGCGTTGTAGAGGAAAGCATCCAGATGACTTTTGAATATCTCCAGAAAAAGATACCTCATCACCTCTTTGGGCAGCCTGTTCTAGGGCTCTGTCACCCTCATAGTAAAGAAGTTCTGTCTCAAGCTCAGATGGCACTGGTTTGTGTTCTGATTTAATTGCCCTTTAGTTCTGTCACTGGGGACCAATGAAACGAGCCCGCACCATCCTCTTGGCCCCCCGTACTTGGATGTTTATAAGCATTGGTAAGAAATTCCCTCAGTCCTCTCTTCTCCAGGCTGAACATCACAGATCTCTCAGCTTTTCCTAATAAGTGAGGTGCTCCAGGCCGTAGCCATCTTTGTAGCAATCTGCCAGACTCCCTCTGGTAGTTCCTTGTCTTTCCTGGACTGGGTAAGGAGGCAGGTGTGGTCTGTGCAGCCAAGTCTGGTCTTCGGGGAACATTGCTCTTTGTGACTGGCTTTGTGCTGAGGTAGCTGTGATCTAAGATGATGAAAGCCCATTGTTCTATCAGTTTTTTGGTTTTTTGGTTTTTTTTGGTATTTAAATCCGAGGAACAAGAGAGTGAGGAGTAACAATCCAGTGCAGGTCAAATGTCTATGGATAATGGTCCTCAGGAATACAGTCACAGAGAACAAATTGTTTTTCTGCGAACGAGCACCTGTTGCTTTTCATGGAAGTGCTAATCCTGGAGCAGGTGCTTGCTGGGAGCACTGGTGTCAGCTCTCTGGCCCTGCTGTTTGCACAATGTGTCGAAGACCCAGCATGTGTCCTTATAAAATGAAGGTAAACTGATCCTTATAAAATGAAGGTAAACACTTGAAGCAGCGCTTGAAGACTATGTATGTATAGATGTCTATGTATGCCCTCCCAGTATCAGGACTTTCAGAAGATGTAGCAGTTGGGCTGATCCAGGAGGAGCAGAGTTCTCCTGCAGGGCCCACAGAATACTTCATTCTTGGAAGCTCTCCCCATTCCTTGTGCAGCTCCCAAGGAAGTAGTCATTAGGAAGAGGTTTAGAGCTTTCTTAGGTATCGAAAGATCACGAAGCATATAGCCATACGAAATAGGTAAAAAATGTTTGTTTCCTTCCTCTTCTCTTCCTACTATCTCTGCTTCTCTCTTGTTTGGGGTGTGTGTGTAACCAAGATCTATTTAAAAGGTTTTTTTCTGGGTGGCTGTCTGGCTTCTTGGATTTGTTTGGGTATTTTTGTTGCTGTTGATATTTTGTTTCTTTTGTTTCAAATCAGTCCTGGCATTCCTCTCATCTACTGGAAATCATTTTCCTTATCTAGTTTTATCACAGTGTTTCTTGGAAAGCTGGGAGAGAGAAAAGACATGGCAAACAAGTGCTGTTACATGATAACAGGCTGTGCACACAGCTAGCCCTTCAGACGACTGAGCTCTTATCTGTACTCCAGCTTTTTTTCTCTTTAAAATACAAATTCTTCAATTCTTTTTGTGTAGAGGTAGCACTGAGATATGGTTTGTGAAGGCAGCATGGTTGGTCCTTGGGCTGCTTCCTGTAGCTGGAGCAGAGCACAGACATGCTGTGGGACTGGGCTTTGAAAATGGGTGTTGTGACTATTCCACAGTGAATGATTTCCTTTCCCACTGGAACGTGTCATTGAAGCCAACTGAGATAGATCCTCTTTTTCTGAGACGGGAGCCAAAATCTGTCCCAGAGGATGAGCTGCTTTGCAGCAGTGCAAAATGCTGTAGGCCCTGAAACAGCCTCTAATGTGTCTTGAGGCGAAGACTGTTTTCCATGGGGATTCTTTCAACTGACATCAGTGATTACTCTGAAGCGTAAGCAGGAGGCATCTAAACGCTAGAGGAGATAAATATATGATTTCTTCAACGTAAGATGGATGGAAATCCTCATGTGGAGGTTTTCTATTACTCCTCTGGGACATTTTGGTGAATCACAGGGAGTGGTTTCTGTTACCTGGGATGTACTGTTTCTCAAGATGAAACATTGTATTACAGTATCATCAGGCCCAAACAGTGATTGTAACAGTAAGCTTTGGAAAGTGCTGGAATGAGTGGTTGGCAAGTGGCTGGCAATGCTCAGATTACATCAGGAGAAAACAAGATTGATAGTACAGGAAGTAGGGTACTTCTAGTCTGAACTTATAGGAAGGATGCTGTTGTTTCATTATATAGAAAAAGAAAGTATTTTCTTTGTTTGGAGAAATGGTTATTTGTGAAAACCATTTTGAAGGAGTAGTGATGCTGTGGAAAGTAGCAGAAACCTAATGCATGCTTTCAGCTTACTAAATTTATTTATTTTTTAAAATGAGAATAAGGGAGTAAACCAGTTCTACTGACTATATTACTGCTTGAGTTTTATTCAAGACTGGTAAATGGTTGTGGGGTGTCACGGAGTTGACCAGATCAATCTATGTCTGTGACAGAGGCAACAGGCCTCTGCCCTCCCCTCCCACCCCAGTCCCACAAAAATGGGAAGGAAGGAAGGGAGGAAAAGAACAGCAGCTACAATCTATGGAGGAAAACTTATTTTACTATAATATTGGAATACAAGATAACAAAATATAATGCAATTTAATTGAAATTGAGATTAATAAATCAGACAAGATGAGAGAGAGAGTTCCTGGGACCGAGTCAAACCTGAAAAGCTTGGAACGGCTAGGAAAGCACCTCCAGCACCCACTGCCAGGCAGCAAGAGAGCGCCCCCCCCACCTGGAAGGGTCAGATCCCGTGACTGCTGTAATGTACAGGGATAGGTAGCTGGGATTGGGGCAGTGACACTTTAATGCCCCATACGCTACATGATGTTTTGATGTGGAATACTGAAACCCAGAAACAAAAAAAAACATAGAACCGTGACAGGGGTTGATATACAGACACAGGTACAGGACTTGGAAAACCATCTGTGGAAGGAAACTAAGTCATTCGGGAGTGATGTGTACATCTCATAGTACCCAGTACATCTGACCTTCAGTGTGGCGTGACAGAGAAGACATTCCTTCTTGGACAGGACAAGTTAAGATGCATCTCCTGAGCCTGAGAAGCAATAGAAATATGAGATCACTTTTCAAACAGTTGGGTTTTTTCTTTTTTAGGATATTCTGGGTCTGTGCCTGCAGAGGAATAAACTTTTAGTGTCTGTTGTCATGAAATTCACTGGAGTTCTTCTGCTGTCTTGAATAGCAGCAGATCGGGCCCTGAGTGTTCCTAGCAGCTGTGGCACTGTTTTCTGCCTCACTTCCCAGTCTGGCAGCATGTGGTGAGCATCTGCTCCCGTTGGGCTGGAGCCACGACAATGAGGCTTTTGTGCAGTGAGTATTTTGGAAGAGGAGGAGGCTGCGTGAAAGTTAGTTTTGGGTAGTAGGTAATCACTGTTGCCGTCAGCTTTGGTTAATGCTGTTGATGCAGTGATACATTGCCTGGGAAGGAGAAAATGAACAATTTTTTCAAAGCAGAACAGTTCCCTGGGGCTGTCTGTGTTATTGAGATCTCCTCTATGAGTTGGAGTTGGGGTGTAGCCAAGCTACAGAAATATGGGTGATGCAGTGAAACTCTTTCAGTTTTTAATCTCTGGTAGCTTGTGATTCAGGTATTGGCTTTTGCATTCAGTTATCCCCCTGCTCCTACAGCCAGGTTTGGAGACACTGACTGATTAAATTATTTAGTAGTAATAGGTCTGAAGTACTCACATGAATTTGCAAAAATAAGTCAAATGCTATTCTCGGTGGGAAAGAATACATGGAGTTGATGATTTATAGTAATGTGAGCTATTACAGCTTACACAGAACTGGAAGAGGGGAGTTAGTCTGGAGACACAACCTCTCAATGTCAAGGTTATTGCTTGTTATTAATATTTATACATTAGTGATATTAAGGTGTTCTATAACTGTGCTGTGCAGCTGGATGAATTCATTTTGCTTAGGCAGAAGAGCTGGGCATCTGCAGTCATCAGTAAGCAAGGCACGAAAGGAAACCATTAGAAGCCTGTATGTGTTTGTGCCTTAGCCTGTTTATTGCAGGGTTGATGGTACCTGCTTTTTCGTTTTGCTAGATGACTTTTGTTTTATTTTGTTTCTCCCAAGTAAGTGCTGTCCTGATGGAGATGGGGAGACCTGTGTTCTTGGCCTACCACATGGCCCTTGTGCTGCTCACACCGCTGTCCCATCCTCCCTCAGTGGTTCTATGCCCACCTGCTCACCCAGTCCCTTAGTCCTGTGCTCATTTACAGTGTTGAAACTTTCTGTACTTCAATTTAGTGGTCGATGAAATTTCTGCATCTAAGTGTGTTTAACAAAGACAAGGAAATAGTTTTTATGCTGAAGACTGAGCAAATTCTACAGAAGTTGGAATGGTGCTCCTTTTTTTGTTGAGTGACCGGGCAGCCAGCGTGAGGAGTGTTTGATTTAAGGTTGGGGCTGCACCTTGCTGTCATGTGTGACCTGCAGAGGAAAGGAGTGAGGCTTCCTTCCTACAAAGCAGCCCTGCATGCTTGGAAGGGTTTTATGGACAGACACGAGGCCAGAAGGAAGCCTGAGGTCAGAAGCTTTGGGTGGCTGTTGGTAGGAGTGGGAAGCTGACAGTGGCCAAGGATGCCTGAGTTGATTAGCTCAAAGCAGGCCAGAAAGAAAGGCCCTACACTGCCAGGCCTAGCAGAAGGGGAGGAGGGTTCTTTACAAGACTTTTCTAGCGTAAGTTCTGTTTTATCAATGAGCCAAATTCCTTTATCTGATATTATCTTATTCTAGTCTATTCTGATGAAACAAGCCTTTGAGATTTCCTGTGGTATTTGGGGAGCGCTTGCTTTAGAGTTAAGGTTTGGGAAGATTTTTCCCCAAATGTTTGCTGAGTTGCTGTGAGCACCTATTCTAGCAAACTGAGCAAGGATTTTGCCTGTTTAGTTTTGAAGTTAATCTTTCTAACAGAGCAAGTTTTGTTGGGTTTTATCTGAAAAATGTCTGGATGAAATCTTAATATGGTTAAGCTTCCTGGGAGTTATTTTGGGACTGTGATTTGTCCTTTTGTTTGTTCGTTTGTACAGACTTCTTTCTTAGACGCCTGCTGGGTTCTTTATTGTGTTCTCACACAACCTTGTACTTTGACAGCGCAAATGCTATTTTTTTCTTTTTCTGTGGGATAAATTGAAGGATATTGTGGTCTAGTAAATCTTTTCCCTAAATAGCACTGCAAGATAACCTAGTCATGAATGTTGCCACTTTGTTTAGAATGCACTTTGCTGCTTTTCTACTCCTTTAATGCAGCATCAGTTGAGATGAATGAAAATGTGCAAGAGATAAAAATCAGATTTAAGCAGGAAGAGATGGTAAAGTGCTTGTATTTCTGCATTTCTTACACAAAAGATGAGGGTGTACTGCCTGATACACAATGTAACACTAAATTTTATCTTAAGGTAAAGATGACAGCAGCAGCTAATTTTTCCTTCTTCTTTGGCTCCACTGCCTCCTCTGTGAGACCATGCTAACACACATTATTTATTGTGTGATGGCAGCGTGCTTCCTGCTGGAGTTGACTTCCAGGATTTCTACCAATGGTACTTCTGGGAGAACTGCCATAGTGGCCCGTAGAAGTAAGAATGGAATCGGTGATGCACTCCCAGACAAAACACAAACTAAAAGCCCTTTACAAGCATTCTGCAATAAGCAAATGACTTGTGCTTGCATTTCTTTTTTTATGATTGTGGTTATTTTTGGGGAGAAAGCTGCTACTGGGAAGCTAGTTACTGTTTTCAGTCCTTCTAAAAATAAATGTATTTTTCAAAGTAAGTTGCCAGTATTTGTGCATTAGATATTACTCAGTAATCATAGAATCTTTAAGGTTGGAAAAGACTTTTAAGATCATCTAGTCCAACTGTGCACCTACCAGGCACATTCCCTGAGCCTCCTCCAGACTGAAAAATCACAGTTCCCTCATTCACTCCTCATAAGACTTGTGCTTTAGACCTCTCACCAGCTTGTTGCCCTCTGGACACTCTCCAGGGTCTCAAATCTCTTTCTTGCAGTGAGGGATTCAAAATTGAACACAGTACTCAAAGGTGCAGCCTCACCAGGGCTGAGTACAGGAGGATAATCACCTCACTGATCCTGCTGGCAAAGATATTTCTGATAAAAGCCAGGATGCCATTGGCCTTCTTGGCCACCTGGGCACACTGCTGGCTCATGTTCAGCCTCGTCTCAATCAGCACCCCCAGATTCTTTTCCTCTGCACAGTCTTCCAGCTGCTCTGGTCTGAGCCTGTACTATTGTATGGGTTTGTTGTGGCCAAACTGCAGGATCTGGCACTTGTTCCTGTGGAATATGTTCTTGTTGGATATATTATATATATATTGTTAAATATGTTGAGTTATATTCTTTCCTAACTGATCCTTAGTCTCCAAGTATTAAGGAACAAGTAGTTTTTCAAAAACTAGAATTCAATTAGGAAAATAATGCTTTTTTAAGTGCTACCAACACCAGCAACTTTTTTGTTTCACATTTAACTCTGTTATTTTCATAAGTCGACACATGGGAGATAAATGGTTTACTCCAAATTATTTGAGATCTGCAGAATGATATGTATATGTAATGAGTCGATTGGCTCCAGTTGGGATATGGTGAATATGACATAAGACATTGCTAGCATGGTGCTGGACTGAGGTTTACACTAGCTAATAAGCTTAAAGAAGAGTTTTGTCGTGGGACTTAACGTCTGTATGCTCCAGAGAGGAGGGCAGGAATTTATGAAGGGTTGCACAGAGAAGTGAACAGGGGATCTGGAAGGTCTGTGCTGACTGAAATGAAGCAGTAATTCATCAGTCTGAGGGCCAGCAAAGAAGATATGTGGGGGAAACTTGGCTGAAATGATGTATGGCAGGCAATAAGTGCAGCTTTTCTGTACATTTACAGCATAATAGAAAAACTGTTCTTGAGAACAAACTCTTTAATATTATGGTTAGACTTTAATTACATCAGATCTGCCTCCACCGTTTGTATTGCTGGCTTCCCCCATGCTCATTGCTTTGCTGTGGAGGACCTGGCGCTGTGTGCAGAAATGTACCTTCAGAAAAGAAAAGGCTTTGGTGAGGGAAAGTACGGACAGATCTCTTGTGAACAGTGAAACTACACATCTTGGTAGTTTGGCTAGGAGGCTCTGGAGACTAAAGCTATGCCTCAGCTGACAGTGGTCACTGGCTGCCTGGCATTTTCTTGGGAGTGCTGTGTGAGCAGCTGGGGCTGGAGCTGGTGGAAATGCGTGGCCTTTGTGATAAGGAAAGAACTATTACATGTAGAAAAATGAACTGGCAAAGAGGTTTGCACAGTCTCAGAGAAGCATTAGGTTTTTTTCCCATCTGTTTGAAAAGAATTGTGTTCATAGCTTTTGATTATAAAGAATGAGAGAAATCAATTCGAGTTTGCTTACAGAGCACAGCAAATAGTACTGTTGACTAACAAAACAACCAAGGACTTGGATCGGGTTTTCCACTTGGTTATGCACACCTCTTTAGAAAGTAGGGAAGGTCTTCTTCTGTTGAACCATGTTGCATGGATGCAGAAGGCTCCTGGCTGCAGGATCCGGCCTCAGGGAGGGCAGGATGTGACATCAGCAAATAGTAGGACAACGGATGCTAGAAGGGAGAACCAGATCCTTTGCAGTGCTCTTTCCCTATGGAGTGCAGCACAGCTTCTGATCCTGTATTTTTAGATAGAGTTTTGCTGTCCAAAAACTGCCGTGGGACAGATGTGCAGCAGTTCAGATGCAGAAGGGCATGGCTGAAATAGGGACAAAGGATGAGCTTGTGCCCTGCCTAAGGCTGTAGAGAAAAGGAGATTTAGGAAGTAGAGGAGAGGGGGATGCATAGCCAAAGCTGAAAATGAGTGAAGGAGGAGAGAATCGATAGTTCATTAGATCTGTAGAGTGGAAGAAGGAGAAAAAGGATCAATAGTTCATCAGATCCAGAGATACAGCTTGGGAGATGTGGTTGCTTAACACAAAAACGTTTTGCTGGAGTCATTGTTCACGTTCCATTTTTTAACCAGTGCATGTCGTGCAGCAACATATATAAATGTATGTAAAAGATTAATGGGAAAGTAGGAATTAGGGGTAGAAAGCTCGTAAAGCCTATGTTAGGGGAAGGCCCTTGAAGAGATCCTGTTGACAAATATGAAAACATTCTTTTAGCTTCTCCTGCCCTCCTTCACCAGCAATGTCTTCACTATGAACACCATTGCTCAATATTGTGCAGTTTTCAATTAGGATTTTGATGAATGTGAGTTTTGTCTGCAGGATTTGGCTTTGTGGTTTTAATGGTTTACAGCCCAGGTGAAAAGTAAATACTGTGCTGTAACTGACAGATTTCAGACATGAGTGTGAAAGTTTCTACAAAATGAGCTCACTTATTTAACACATGTGGGCTAGAAGTGGTGCTGTCATGTCTCCATGATTATGCTGTAGGGAAATAATAGCTACTATACTATAAAAATGTATTTTTAGAATGAAGGTTGCAAATATATAGTATCAGATTGTCCTAGCCTTCTTAGTAGATGTAAATAATTTAATCAAAAGGGGCTGCTTTTATGACAAAGTAGCTATTTTCTGTATTTTTATTGATTTAAAAGATTGCGTCTTCAAATTAAATGGTAAAGGTTTCATTAGGGTCTATGAAAATACACAGTGTAATGTCCTTAGGTACCTTACAGTAATGCAGGGATTCTTTCTTCCATTCAGGAACATCATTAGATTTAAGTATTTCTGTGTTCCACGCTTCGTAGGAAGAGCTCTCCAGTACTGTGTGCTGATACAGCAGCAGCGCCCACAGTGCCTGTGCGAATGGAAGCCGTCCGTTTGCCTGCTTTGGCTGTGTAAGAAATGCAGCGGTTAACCTGTCACTGCTTTCAGATAAAATAGTGCAGGCAGACTTTTAATGCAGAGTTCCCCATAGCGCTGTGAGCTGATGAGCGTACTCCCATCCTCTGTGATGAATAATGCATGGCCTTGCTAGCGTTAGTAAGATACCAGTTACTTCTTCAGAATTTAAAGGGTTTTTTTTCCTGCTTCTGTTATTATTTATCTGCCATCCTGTTTGAAGAGAAATAGTTAACCACAAGTCTACATATGCTGTTGAATTTAGGAGACAATTTCAATGTGTGAGTAAAGGAGATTGACTGTTCAAATCAATGTTTTGTCTTCCCAGACTGACCAAATGACTCTCTTGTGCCACAGACGTAGACAGTGTACTAATATTCAGGTGATTTTGTCTTTAGACAACAGGCTGCTGTGTGCCTTCCGCCCTCACACCCCTTATTCCCTAGCTTAGGAAGAGAGTTGCCATTTGCAGTGCTTTTTCCTTTGGTGTCTTTCTATGCCCCTTCTGAGGCTAAACAAAGTAAATGTGTTTTGTATCTTCAATATCATTTCTGAGTGGGTTGGAAAGACAGATGTACCTTCCTAGGATAGCCAGGGAACAGAGTCTTGTGCTTTGTCTTTGTTTATCCTGGTGGAATATCCTTTTGAATGTTTTAATTAAAGCTTAAATCTGTTCTTCTGCACTGTGTCCTGCACAGCTGCGGAGAGAATTATGGTGCGCTCTGTTGATTTTAGCAAGATATTCTCTTGACTTTGAGTAGGTAAGGCAAAAATTTGAGAATGGCAGGGATTGACAGTGCACCTGCTAAAACAGACTGCTCTTTATAATCTGTAATTCAAATGTTTATTTTAAAAGGAAATAGTTTGGTTGGCAGGTTATGAAGTATGTGGTGATAGCTGAGTAAGCCTAAGCCTATCTGGATAGCATGAGGTAGAACCGGGTCATGACATGTTGTGCTTTTTCTCAAAGCATGATACTCAACAATTTTTCAGCTAGTTAACTTGATTTGCAGGCACCCATAAAGAATAACTGAACCCTAACAAAATGATTTTTGATTCATCACGACATGCTGTAAGCTGGACTGGAGAATAGAGAACATTAAAATTCTTCTGTGGTATCTAGTGACAATTACATACAGTCCTAAAATAGTTGAGAATAGGTGAGATTTATTGCCATAACATGCTAACAGCTCAGGGCTAGATCGTAGTTTTTATTCATTATATACTCTGTTGCATCAATTTATTGTTATTACTGTTATTGGTAGGGAGGAGATGGAGGGCTGGATTCACTGCTTGTGTGGAGCAGTGTAGCTTTGGCTTGATCATGTTGTTACAACAGAAGCTTAGGCAATAAAACTAAGAATTCCACACTATTGTAGTCAGGACCTTTCTGTTGTATCCAGTCTGTCTGAATAGCTCACTTGTGAATAAATTGTTCTGTTTTCATAGCTATTGCCTTCCCTTCTGCTGCCACTTGAGTTATATTCAGATCAAATCATTTTCTTTGCTATTTGCTCTCAAGTTGAGAGGTAGTTAAGGACTTTATTCCATGCAGAAAGACCATCTAACATCAGGAGCACACGCTGGTTTCTATTAGAGCATTGGGTGGAATGAGTTGACACTGGGGATGCTGTGCTGACAAAACTGTTCTCACCTCATGTGTTGGATTCTAAATGTGGGTTGGCTGTAATTTACTCACCTTGTAGTAGTCATCACTATTGTGCTACAAGTATGTAAAGTGCAATAAATTATATGGCACCAACTAATTTAGTAGTCCAGAGCCAGTTTATTTCTTGTGTATCTGGTTCATTTTGTTAAAGCATTGCCATAGGTGAAATCAGGAAGGGAAGCCACTTACATTATTTTGTACTGCAGGAAAAGCATTAGAGAAAAACATTTGGTGGTGGCAGAAGCAGTCATTTAGGCTGACAGAATTATCCAGTGTTTCTTATGCCTATTCTAATTGACTCTTTTTTTCCCCATGAAAAGTGGTATTGTTGTATAAGCTTAATCCACAAGCTCTGCATGCTTGATGCTATGTGTCTGGTAAAATTTTTCATAGATCTAACAATTGTTAAAAATTCTTCTACATAAATTACTTATGATTCTTGTTCTTCTTCCTGACTGTGTTCCAATGAATTTTGTAAAGACTAATTACTGTGGTCCCAGCTAGAGATGCTCTTTTACATCAGTGTTCATTCACAACTTGCTTATTTGTAGCTGCAGGCATCTAGCAAGCCTGGGAAGCGTTTTGTCATTTATTTTTCACATTATACATCCCATCTGGTAATGGAAGAAGCTAATAGTTATAAGCATATCATCAGTTTGAAATCAAGTCATTTCTGAACCACTGTAATTACCAGTTCCTTCAGCCCCTACTGTTGACTCTGAGCATCTGCACATGTGCTTGTGTGTGCCTATAAAGGGCAGGGGCTTTCTTATCTTTCTCTTTTGCTGCACAAAAGATTTAGAAAAAGTCCTAATAGTGGCCTTCCTCCATCTGGGCAGTGCCGTGCCATTTTCCACTATGCCAGCTGCAGTCTGTAAATGCAGCCTCTTCTGTGTGTTGCTGATGGTACTGTTTGGTACATGACAGCATCACTTTGCAGCCCTGGAAAACAGGCACAAATGGTGTAAGTGTGTGAAGAGAACTCAGAAGTGTACTGCAGAAATGCAGAGTAAGTCTTTTCTGTAGGTGGGACAAAGCTTAAGCTGCTCTAAGAAAAGACCAGTTAGTTATGGAATGGCTGTACTGCATTACTTACAGCAGCAGGATATAAACTTAGCAATTGAGTCTTTTTTCTTCTTCTCCAATTAGCTTCTGTGCACCTGCTCCCCCCTCCTTTCTGAGAATTCTGTACTCTGGCTTAAGATGTTACTCCTCAACTCATTTCTGATATTCTTCCAAAGCCACCTTTATTCTGAAGTGATATTGTTTCCTAAGCAGTTGCCTTATATGCTGGGTGTTACAACCTTTGATTCCAATCTCTCCTGTCTTCTCCCCACTGCTACTTTCATTGTAGTAAATTCTGTAAGTGCAAATTCTTCTAATCTCTTATTGCAGTCAATCTTGAATCAGGCTTATAAGTTGAATTACTGCATAAGAATGTTGGAAACACTAGAACTGAGCAAATGCAATCAGTTCATTTACCATATACTACAATTTAAAAATTCTTTAGTAGGAAACTCAATTAGAGATTTCATTTTACACCAAATCTGAGAAATTGAAGGGTGATTTTTGTTAATTTTTGTTACAAACTGAAGAAGGTGTGATTGAGCATTTGCTTTTGCCACGTGCTCATTAATTTGCTGCAGAAAGATACGATCTCGGTCTATCCCCTTGACACGTTTTGCTGCCCATGTTAGGAATAAGCCATCTGTTGTTTTCTGAGTCTATTTCACAGTCAGTTTTATTCAAATGTGCTGAAAGCTGCTGAAGGAAGAGATTTTTGTCAGGCACTTAAGTATGACTAAGTGGAGTGACTGACGTCCAGATTTGCTCCTTGAGAATGAGGAGTTCAGTGGTGGAATTAGGCTGGGCACGTCCTTGCTGGAGCTCTGACACTGTTCTTGTCTGCATGAAAAGCCACTGCAATTCTTTCCAACTTGTCATAATAAATGAAACTAAGAAGAGTATTCATCATATGCAATTAATTTGACAGGCATTTTTGCTACTAACAAGACCATGAATTTTGCCAGCACTACTCAGGATGCTGGCATGTGAGTAATCTCACTTCTGGGCATATTTGCAGCAACTGTAGACGTATAGGTGAGCCATGTTCTTTTCACCCACTTAGGGAAAATGTTCCAAATACTTTTTTTCCACCTTTTTTTTTTTATTTAATCCCCTAGTGATTGTGAATCAAAGAGACGCTGACAGATCAGTGGAGTGTTGGTCATAAATAATTTAGATTGTGATTGCCACTGACTCCTTAGAAGGTAAAATACTACTTGAGTATTCGTGAGCAGTGATAGGAAGTAACAAGGGTGGAACTTGATTTTAGATAAGAGGAAGTTGCAGAGAATCCAGCTTGTAGGCAGTGGGCGGGCAGGGTGAGCTCCCAGTTCCCCAGTCATCCCAGGACAGAGCAGGGTGGTCTGGCACTGCGGTCACTGCACTCGTCTCACTTCTGTCACAGCAGTGCATGTTGTCTGCCTCCTGTAGGAGCAGCCTCATCCTTAACTGCACAGCTCTTCGAGAGGAATCAGATGTTATTTGTCCAGCTTAGATGTTGTAGCATATCTCTGTGTATTCTTGAGAAATAAAGAGCCAGTCACTCATTGTTAGCTGTGAAAAGAAAGAAACAAGTATGTGGTCGTAATGCACCAAGTGCCTCCCTCCCTTGCTCCTCCTGACTGGCACAGCTGGCTTCCTTTCAGACTTTCTTTCCCCAGTGCTGTTTTATAACTGCACAAACTTCACTTCACATTGAAGGCTCTGCAAATGCTCACTCAGTTAATACCTTCAGAGAGTTTTCACACTGTGTGAAAGCTGCTGTAATGGAAACCAGTCTGGCAGAAAGGTCACCTCCTTTTAATGACTTGCTTTTTGCTTTCCTTTCTCGGTAACAGCAAGAGGAAAACCCAGAAGTCTTCAGATATTGGACTTTCAGTGTATGTGCTTTGGAAAGGAAACAAATTTTTCCCAGCAAGGAAGACAGATAATGATGAGGCATTTTCAAATGTTGCTTGCAAAAGTCTGCTCCTAGCTGTACTTTCTACTCCTAGTATCTGTTACGCTATATATTCCTGTTCTACAGAATGAATTTTCTGCAAAAATCCCCCTGAAATTCGAAGTACAAAATCTCATTCCTTAAAAAATGGCTTTGTGAAGTAAAAATTGTGTTAAAGCCAAAACCAAACAGGAGATTATAAGAGACCAGTGCAGCTTTCGTGCTGTCAACTCTCCATTCTTCACTGTTGTAATTTATCAGCAAAATGAGCCATGCGAAGCCTTTCTGAATGGAGCAGACTTGCTTTGACTTTCCTGTACCAGACAGGTTGCCACTGCCAAAGGGAAATAAATTCCAGTTCTCTCTGGGATGGAGCTGCCTCAGGTGAGTACCACTGGCAGAGCAGCCCAGCTCTTTGCATTCCTCACTGGAGGTGCTGTATTTAGGAAAAGGCTCTGGACTTGCTTCGTATTGCTTATCATGGTAATACAAATTTGTGGCCTTTCATCCACACAGGGTTCTCTCAGATGTTCAAAGCTATACTGCGGTCTTCGGCAGGGCTCTGCCAGTTCTGCTGGGTCTCATGTCCAGCACTTTGCCTTTATTTCCAGCATGGATAGTGGCCAGGCAAACACTGAAACTAGTTCAGCCTTGTGAGCTGAAGCTGTGCTCCTTCAGCAGCTGAAGCCTGCATTTAGAAAACCAAAATAAAATCATTTCAGTTTCTAGGCCTTACAAAGTTCTCTTAGGAAACACGATGTAGCAAAGCAATTATCAAGCTCCTCAGAATTCCAGAGCAGAGTCTGCTGAGGGCTGGTCAAGTCTGAAGTGCAGCACAAGCATGTGTGCGTCATGGCGAGGCGCTGCGGGAGCGGTGCGGGGATCTTTCCCGCCGCCATTGGCTGCTCTGGAGCCTTCTCTGCGGCCGGTGGGTGCTGGCGTTCACCAGGGGCCATGGCAGGACGCTCACGAGCGTGCCGATGAGCTGGTGGCACGGCAGGCAGTTGGCCCCGTCGGCGGCTTGGTACTCAATGCGGCTCCTGCCGAAGGTGTTCATTCAAGGATGACGTGGGTCGGGCTGTCCGGCGGGCCGAGGCAGTCAGGGTGCTCCTCCTCCTCGTGGTCTCCGCCAGTTCCCTCTTCCTGCCATTGTTCTCAATGAGTTCTTCTCCCAGCCTGTATGCATAACTGAAGTTGCCACTTGATCCAACCTCTGGATGGTGCTGGACGAAGGTTCTGGCTGCTGCCTGGTGCTGCTGGCTTTGGTTCTCAGCCATGTGGTTATGTACTCTGCTCCCATGCTGGTGTCCTGACCGAACGTTGTCTGAGCTCAACCTCTGCAGGAACTTCCACTGGCAGTATAGCCTCACGATTGTACTTAAACTGTTCCTTTCATGGTATTTTGATGCATTCCCCATGTTTTGGTTTATTCCTTGTGATATTTATTCTGTTTCAGATGCAGCAGTTTTCCAAAAGATTGTCTAATTCAGCTTCCTCTTACAATAGCCTTTAATCCGTGTAACAATACAGAAAAAGCAATATATAGATTGCTTCTGAAGATAACTGACACCATTTTATTTTGAAGACACTAGTAAAGTTTGATGGCTTACCACTTAGGAACATATCTTAAGTGTTCGGAGTATGTACTATTTCCCTAGAGTGATTTATAATGGAGAACTTAAGAAAAAAGGAGGAGAGTTTGGATGGGAACACTTAAAATTTCTTGGCAGAAGCTTTTTGCTAGGGAAGCTAAGTTGTTTGGGTTTTTTTGCTCCCTTTCCTTTTGGGAATGAGAGATTTTGAGGAGGAAATGGCCGGTCTGCGTTCCTGAGAGCGCTTTCTGAAGGCAGACTTAGAGAGCAGGCTCATTTGCATCACAGAACACGTCCCTGTGAAAAATGCGGTATGTGCTCTTAACCTGCTGGACTTGGCTGGCCGGGTTTGGAGCCGAGCCACAGCGGCGAACAAAGTGCTGCTGCTGACCACGGCTCCTGCACTGCAGAGGGCAATGAATTGCCTTTTTCTGCTGGACAGAGTGAAGTCACGAAGGTGTAACTAGAAACCTACCTTCTTGTTTCTGAGAGCAAAAATGGAAGACTTGCATAGGATCGAAAGCGTTCTGGCATTACATGAGCAGTGCTCTTTTGCTCTTACCAGATACATTTTTGGTTTCCAAAGTGATAATTATATTTTAGCAAATAGTAGATGCAGAGATGACATCATAGTTGCTACATTTTCCAAAAATACTGAATTTCCAAGATCGTAGGTGTTACTTTCTCTTAAGCAGAGTTTCCCACAGACCTGTTTTAATGCTGTGGCAGACAGTGCTTCACTGAGACCCTGCTGGAGGAATTCTATCCAGTGCATTGTGCCTGCATCGTGGCTTGTGCAGAGCAAGGAGTGTATTCCAGGGGGTCCAGAAAGTCACAGGAATCTGAGAACTTCTGGTTTGCTTACTTCTTGCATTCCGTGTCATTCCTTCAAATTCCCTTCTTTGTGGTCCCTATATTACTGTGTGCAAACAAATGTAATTACTTTGCACATCAGTGCTAAAGTTTTTAGTAGTGGACAATAAATTTATTGCAAGTT
Source organism: Lagopus leucura (assembly GCF_019238085.1). Lineage (NCBI taxonomy): Eukaryota > Metazoa > Chordata > Aves > Galliformes > Phasianidae > Lagopus > Lagopus leucura. The sequence goes on from NW_024962274.1 coordinate 9,235,909, forward strand.
TGATCTGTGTGGCAACAGATCAAGCTGTAGAGCAGCAGTGTATTTTTAGCCCTTGTTGTAACTACTGTGTGCCTGATGTGCCATTTTGCACAAGATAGATGCCTAGAAAAAGTGGAAAATGAAAAGCATGGCTGGCAGGTATGTTTCACCTCAAAATAAATATGAGATTGCCCTTTTGTGACTTCGTGTGGTGATGTTTGTCTTCATTTTCTTTGAAATTTCACTTCGTCTAGGATAACAAATGTAGAAAACAAGAACTTAACCTGTGAAGGGGCTGCTCACGAAGCAAGGCAGCAGCAGCTGCTTGGAAGAACAGCACTGAAGGGCAGGTCTGCGGGCAGCTGTCTGCCTCCAGAGGTCACTGTGCTTTTCAATCTGACTGAAGATAGAAATGCATGGGAGGCTCACTCTAAGGTCCTTTTTACAGCTGGTAAACTGTGCGGTCCCTCACCTTCCCCCTCTCATGCATTTGTTTTAGATGGAACCCTGAACCATAGGCTCAGTCACAATTTCTGTGATCAGTGTAGTTGTTTAGGCCTGGTAGCTTGGGGAAGGGATGCGTCGCGACGAGACCTGACAAACGCGCACACGGATCTGTGTTTAAGTGAGAGCAACTGGAGTCATCTTGCCATCACAAAGCAAAGCAAGCTTTAAAGCAAGATAAAGAATTAGTTGGATGTTTTTTAGAAAGGGAATGTATGCAGAAGCAGATTTTCAGAGCAAGTTTTTAAGAAGGATATGGTGTTCACCGGAGGATGGTGATTGTATGTGAAGACACGTTTGGACTGTTCTCTGTTCGTTTTTCATGACTAGCAGACAGCTCAGCCTTTTGAACTTCCTATATTTGCGGCAGGCCTTTAGCCAATACATTATTACTTGGGAACGTTCTCATTGCAGAGCTCCTTGAATATGTTTTTCTGTAAGCTGTGTGTTGCCATAAAGCGCTTCCCAAAAGGTTTCATTCACATATTCTAATGCTCAGTGCTCAGTGCTTAGCCTCAATGCTAAGGCGATTTTTGTAAGATACACTTGTTTGAATGGACTAAGCTGAATCTTTCATCAAACCTGGACAAAATCCCTGAGGAAAAATACGCATAAAATTAATTGAGCTCTACATATTTGAAAGCAAAGATTTGGTCCTGCTGTGACTACAGAACACAGAAGAGGAACAGACAGTTTTGGAACGGGCAAAATTGTGTGACCTTTACTGTCAGTAGTAATTGCTAAGTCCACGTGGATCACCCCAAGCATGAATTTGATGAAATAGGGAATATTATACACAGCCAGCTCTTTTTGAAGACACTGTGCATCTAAGAAGCAACCAGACAAGTGTTTTTATTGGGGAATGTCTTCAGGTTGTGCTGAGATATTTAAGCAATGATACGTGTTTCTTTCTATGAAGTTTGCTTCTGCTGAAGTATGCAGCTTCTGTTCAGGGCTGTATGGGGAGGAGAGGTGCCCAGTCCTGAGCAGCTGTCACGTGGCTTTGATGTTTTAAAGGGAATAATGCCCTGGAAGCCCAATTTTAATTGATGTTACCAAACAAGTGAAGTGGTGATAAATAATGTATAGTCCTGCTTTTGTCTTGGGAAGGTACATCAACTCAGGACATAATATGAAAGCATTGCCTGCTTTTGCTGTGCTGGGAAGTTATCTTAGAAACTGTGCATATTTCAGTCAGTACCAGGGCCCTGAATACACAAACCCAGAATTCTGATTATGCTTCTGTGAATAAAATTAAAGCATATGCTATTAAAAAAAATATGTATTTCATTTGAAGTATTATGTGTGTTGTATCAACCTATGAATTTAAATCATAAATAGCTGAGAAGATGTGTGTAGATCACATTGATAATGAAGCATGGGGAGTGGGAAGAAGCGTTTACTTTTTCCTTTGCTGATATTTTTCTCAGGTCTTGATGCAGTGCTTACCAGCCCTGAACAGCTTTTGTATTTTGTGAACTAGTAGCATTGTGCTCAGCCTCCACATTCCAGACCTCCCAGTCTTCCCAGGCAGGGATGAGCACAACCTGCCTGCAGCCCTGGGAATTTCTGCAGAGGAAATCAGGAGGTGCAGGTGACAAATGCCTGCTGCATTGCTAGTGGCGTGGTTGTACTGAGCAGCACGTGCATGGGCCAACTTTTGAGTTCCTGGCAAGCAGGCAGGGTGGTCACTGCATTGCCCTCCTTGTTCGCTCTTGAGTTGGAAGTTGCTTCGGAAGGATTCAGGCAGTCTGCTTCTCATTGCTGCAGTGGCTGGAATCTTCACATGTGTGCTTTGATATTGTTGCAGCTGGAAAGAGAAACATCTACCCTTGCTCATTAATTGTGATTTTTGAATTAGTTTTTGGATAAACATGGAAAGGACAAAGAGATGCAAAAATTATCAACACTGTGGGAGATGAGCATGTGTGGGTGTAATGTTACCTGGAGCTCCTTAATTTTCTTACCCTTAGTTTTAGACTACGGACTTCTTTGGGCTTGTGGGTTTTGACTCCAGTTCAAAAAAACCTGAAAACAAGCACAAGGCCTTGACTTCTGCTCCCAGAGAAGAGAGTAAAAGCACAGCCAAAATAGATAACTCACTAATGGGATGGTTTAGAGAACATCTTAAATTGAAGTCTGGTCTAGGTGGCTGTTTCCACCCATAAAAAGAATGACTCTGGAAATGTCACATTTCCAAATTTTTACTCAGTCACTGTGTTCATTATTGACTTAATTAATGCAGAAATGCCTGAGAAATCGCAATGACAAAGGCATATTCCTACACCTGAGGGATTAGTGTTTTTCTCAAAAAACTGTGAATAATTAGGCGGAAAAAAAGTATATCCACTTAATTTTACAGGCTGGTTGACATTAAAAAAGACTTGGCAAGGGGAGAAAAGGCCACATATCCGTGGATAAGGGATGCTATTTAGCAGTATTTACCCTGGCAAAATTCCCTCTGGCTTTCCTGAGAATGCTGATGGAGTGAAAAAAGCTGAGTTGACACAAAGGAGAAGGAATTTAGTGGGAAGCATTCTTTTGGGCTGTGTGTAATTCTGAATCTGTTTTTAATATTTTGGGGTTTTGTACTCTGGATTAAATATTGAGCTGAAGAATTTGTTTTGATAGCTTAGCATTTCATCTGCTGGACCATTATCACCTAAGTTTTAGAACAAAAAAAAAAACAAATAAACCACTATGCTGATGTTTACACACCCATGGCTAGAAGAGTCTTTCATTGTTAAACCTGAGTTCGCTGAATAACACTGTTTGCTCTGAGAGCAAAAGAGCACTGAAGGAAGGCAAGAAGACAGATGATAAGATATACTTAAATGGTTTATTAGGTCTGAAAATGTGGTTGAAAAGAAAGCACTCATGGTAGAGTTATTATTATTAAAAAATACATATATATGTTTATACATACCACGAGTGTAAAATTGGACTGACGTTCATGTCTCATCTTTTTTAACTTGCATAAACTGACAAAAAAATAGTGTTCAGAATGTGAGGCTGATAGTTAGGGAATCTGTGTCCATATTCTGTTCAAACATAATGATAATTCAGCAGCAAACTGACATTCCACTAATGAAAAACAAACATGCACGCACATACATGCTGTCTTCCTGTTAAATAGTATTAATTTTCGATTTTGAAATTTCCATATCCCAAACTGTTAATAAAATAGCAAAGAAAAAGATGACAAAAAAAATAGCCATCCCTTCTTTTGGTCTGGAAATGGTATTATTGTTTTCATTAAGCTCTGCTCTCTGCTATACACTGTGATGATTCTAGTCATTTATTGAAGTAAGTATTGGCTAGTACAAATCAACTTAGTCTTAGTCTTCACATTTACCATTTCCCAGATAAGAAAATATATCCTCTTGTAATAAAATCACGTTGAATTCAGCTGATATTTTTGTACTAAGAAATTAGTATACAACTGCTCAAATTGTAGAATACGAGAAATATTTTTGCTGTGTGTTAATGATAGCATTTGCCCAGTTCCAGCTTAATTCCAGCACATACATACTTATTTTTACATTGGAAGAAGGAGTGGGTGGTTCAGATTTTTTCACTGGTGTTCATCCCTCCTTTATGTGTCATATGTATAAATACAAATATATATACATGTATATATATATCCACACACATAGAGTAGTAAGCTGAATGCCTCAGACTACTACCTAAATTTCTTTGGGAAGCTTTGAAAATGTAAACATGTAGAAAATTTTGAAAGAATTTTAGTGTATGCTCTATAACTTTCCTTCTGTATTTATGTTTGAAATTGGCAGAGTTAGTGGCATAGTGGGATTCCCTTTCCTACAGAAATGAGAGGTACACAGATAAGTGAAGAGATGAGTGAATTGGTCAGCTTTGCTTTGTCCCCAGCTGCAGTGCTTTTCTTAATTGCCAGCCCTACAGATTGACTTGGGAGCTGACCATCCAGGTAGATCTTTGTTCACAATAGCTTCTCTGCCGGCCAAACGATGCTCGCCTTTGCAGCGCCATCAATGAGATGGTGGCTAGGGGTGGGGGGGGCTGGAAGGGATGTTTACTGATGAAGCTTGTTTGACAGTGAATCAGTAAGAAGCAATAAATGGAGACCCTTTACAGTGTTTCATAGTTCCTTCCAGAGTGCAGTCACACTGCTTGGTATGTCATCTGCACTAGTTACTTCCTCGTCTTGTTTGACATCAGTTACGTCTCGTGCAGATGGTGGCCATAAAACCATGGGTGGATAGCATGAGGACAAAAGGATCAAACATGAAGCTGGGAAGTGTGATGGAGGAGAGGGCCCAGACAAAAGGCTCTGGAGTTTTTGCTGTCCTTCTCTTTGTGTCTTCATTTTCTGGAACAGCAAGCTAGTACTTTCAGGGGATGAGTCCTTGTGTGTCATCTGATAGGTCCAAAGAAACTGTGTTGGCTGGACTGGTGACCTAGAGGAGGACAGGGTAGTGACTGTGGCTGGTATGCTGCTGCCAGCCTAGTTCTCAAATTGCATTAAGCTTTGTGCTGTGAGGAATAGAGTGATGGATGTGTGTAGAGCAGCAGCAGCTTCAGCCACAGCTGCATCTCCTCTGCAGCCTCTTAGGCCAGTGGAGACAGCTCAGAGAGGGCTTCTTCATTCAGAGGCTGCAGAAGGATCAAGTATAGGAAAGCTTTTCCCAGAAGCGCTGCCCTGAAGGGGTAGAAAAATTCAGTGCAAGCAAAATTCTAGTTATTTATCAGATTCACATCCCATGTGAAAGCCAAGATATTTTTCTTGAGATTTAATGTTTGTCCTCATGCTGAATCCCTTGACATGCTCAGGAGTGCCAGAAGTCACATGAGTAGTATATCATTCTTACCAGGTGATCTGCTTAGCCTCACCTTGAGCACTGTGTGCCGTTTTGGGGGTCACAATATAGGGACATAAAACAACATCCAAAGGAGGGCTGCAAAGATGGGGAAGGGTCTGGAGGGCAGGAGGTAAGAGGAGTGGTTGAGGGGGGTAGTTAGGTAGTTAGGCCCAGGGCAGGAGAGCTGAGGGGAGCCCTCATGGCAGCTGTGGCTTCTCACTGAGAGCAGACGAGCAGTGCTGAGCTCTGCTCTGTGTGACAGCATAGGACCAGAGGGAACGGCATGGAGATGTGCTGGAGAGGGCCAGGTGGGGTCAGGGAGAGGTTGTGCACTGGAGGATGATGGGCGTGGAACAGCTCCCAGGGCACTGGGCATGGAGTTCAGTGGGCCTTTGGACACTGTTCCCAGGTATAGGACTTGGTTTTGGGTGGTCCTGGAGCCAGGAGTTGGACCTGATACCCCCTGTGGGGCCTTTCCAACTCAAGAGGTTTTGGGATTCTGTGATATTCCCCTCACCCATCCCTTTTCCTTCAGCAAACTTTGCATTGGTGCTTTAAAGGCTCAGAGTGTGATAACACATAACCTAGAGCAGCTGTAGGAATACATAATAAGGAAATCAGCCTTCCTTGCTTTTTTTTTTTCCTCACAAAATGACCATTTTCAATACAGGAGTGCCAGTTGTAGGCAGCAGCGCAGCAGTGTGAAATTTCAGGCAGAGCTTTGCCAAGGTTGAAACATGGTTACAGGAGCTTGTGATAAGAAGAGCTGAACAATGGTGAGTAAAGACAGCCCTGTGCGTCCAACTTGGGGTATCTGAGTGCTTTAGAAATGTCTTCAGAGAGCATCAGCTGTGTTTGCATGAAAGGAACAACAAATCATATGTTCAGCATGAAAATCAGATCATTTCTAGTACCCATTTTGTCCCAGTAGAGTTTATGTTACTTAAGGAAAAAAAGTCCCTTTCAAGAAATGTAAATATAAATAGTAATGAAATAACAAGATCAAATTAGTGCATTGAGCCTGATTTGCAATTTCGTTGCTCCAGATTTATTCCAATATAATTCTATTAATATGAGAAGTAGAGTAACAAATTGCCAAATCAGGTCTGTTGTTTGCAGATCTCCCCCAGAGCTCATTAGGGTGTATACAATTGCATTAAAATTTTAATGATGCACTACACAAGTTTTTTTGCTTGGTTTGAGGAAATCTGCATATGTTGGAGCCTCTGGGTAAGTTAAATTGAAGCAATTGAGAAAGTGTCATGTAGCAGTAATACAAGGAGTGTAGTAAAATATTCATTGTCTCTGAACAGCTCAACACAATTTTTATAAATCTAAGCAGGATAGTCATCAGTTCTGTCACTGGTCATCACTTCTGTTAATTATGGCAAAGCTATGAAGAAAGCAACAGTGGGATGCAGAAGATGTTTTAATTCCATTTCATTGCCAGCTAAAGTAAGTAACTTTATTATGTAGTATAACATGAAAAACCCATATAGAGAACTACTGTGGTAGGTTCCAGCTGAGAATAGAGCTGTAAGCCTTGGAAATCTTGAATGAGCATGTATTGGTTTAGTGTGATAGCATTTAGAAATTCCTGTGAGGCTCCAGAGTGCAAGATGACAGCTTAGTGCATCGTCCGACACAACAAGTAGGTCATAAGAAATGTAACAGGTAGATAGAGCAGGCCACTGGGAGAAGGGCAGACAGAGAAGTCAGACAGTCAGATGGGTTCAGCACATATTTGTGATGCTTTGTCTTTTTGTACGCCTTTCTGTCATCCACACATTTTTACTCCCTCTCTTAAAAAAGTGTCCTTCAGGAGATTAACCCAAAAAACAAAGTGTGCTTAAGAACAAGAGTGAAAATTTAGGATTTCAAACATTAGAATATTCTAAACTGCTGTTATGCTATTAAGACAGGAAATGTGCTAGTGAATCGAGGGATGGGCAAAGATTTGCCTAAAAGCAGTCTGAATTTTTCCCCTAGAACAATAAAAACTTGTTCACAACCATAGAAGTTGTTATAGGCAGGTCCTTCTGCAGGGGTGTTTTCTGTGCCCGTTTATGAAGCACGTTTCTTGGAGAGAGAAACTGGAAGAAGTGTTCAGCGTATTTCAGTTGTCGTGTTGCATATTGTCTGCACCGTGTGACTACCTGTTACAGGAGCTGTCTGCAGTGGTTCATCCTTGAAACCTGAACTTTCCTTCAACTTTCTCAGTTACTACTTTCCCTATAAATCTATCCATAACTCCCTAAACAACTCAGTGAAATTCTCATCCAAGCTTTAATCTTCTCACACCTTGATACGTTTTAAGTTCCATCTTTATGGCCTGGCATGCACAAACTGAATTTAATGGTGATAAATGTGCTGAGAATAGAATCTGTAAAGTGTGCATTAATCTGTGCCAGATTCTCATTCCCAACATGTTAAGCTTGAGGAAGCTGAACTGTGAGGATCTAAGGAGCCCATTCCTGTAACTTAGGCTCATCTTTTTTACAAGCACTTTTTGTTTGTTTGTTTTTAGGTGGTTTAAGGTGTCTTTTCTACTACAGAACAGTTAGATCATCGCTGAAATAACTATCTCAATTTAGCTTCATCCAGTGTTCAAAACAGAGTGGGGAGTTGTTTTGTGGAAGTATTTGAGGGTAGGAGAAGAGCAAACAAATCTAGTTCAGAAAGCAAATTTTTCTGTCCTTCCTATTTGTGTTTTCCTGCTGCGAACAGGGAATGAAATCATACGTGTGCTTCCTCTTTCAGAAGAGAAGTGGCCGTGGTTTTCCCTCTCCCCCTCTCAGAGCATACAAAAACAGTGGACTACCGAGCTTTGCTGCTTTCATTGCTGGTAAAATTTGTCATTATCTGGATCCATTTTGCAGCTTCTGAGAAAAAGAGCAGTGCTCGTAATCTGTGAGGTGGATGAGTAGTGTGTTAAAATATTCTCAAAGCTGAATCATACCTGTAATTTTTATTACTGTGAATGGAATTATTATAAAGCACATGTGCATTTGAATTACCTTTCCTAATTCAGAAAATGAAGGTGTTCTGGAAAGGTCCCACATGTGTTGTCAGTGCATTTATTTGTAGATTTATCCCCGATTTGGGCTGTGAGCTAGACTTTATATTGCCCTGTGTTGTAAGTGTGCTTCAGTTCACCTATTGCCTTTATTAAGGTGGACCGTAAACCCACCTGGATGGTAAGAACTGTGCTGAAATACTGTTTGGGCAGATGCTCACTGAAGTCATGATGATGAGCTAAAAAGTTCCTTGGGGCATGGTTAAACATTTGCTTTTGAAGCACTGTAATAATATTGAAAATTCAGTTGACGATACAGCAGCTTACTTCATGAATGTCTGCGTCTGTGAGAGCTTAAGATAACTTTTGCCATCAGATAAACTAATGCTGCCAGTCTTTATAGGTGTTCCATCAAGTTGCGAGTGAGATTGTTGAGTTTCTGAGAGGTAGCCTAGTGATGTTGAAGGTACTGCTGCCAGCTCTGACAATTAGTGCTGTTAAACCACAAATTATCTTGCAACTCTCTTCTTACATCTGCAGGACCTGTTGTGTTGATCTGTCCTAGACCTGTGGGCATTGTTCTGTATGAGCAATCATTTCTTTTATTTATAAACTGCCTAGGAAACCTCTTGGGTTGTCACACGGTAAACAGCTTCATCTTGGTTTGTTGCCTTGTTTTTTTAACTCCCTCCCAGAACAATCCTTGTGCCAAGACATTTGTTTTTCTTTCTTTTATGGTAAGGGAAGGGGAGAATGAAAGAGTGAACCAGCTCGAGTTATTTAATTCTGTGGGGGTGATGGACATGTTTGCTCTAACACCATCTCAGCTCCCTAAGGCTCACCTCAGGACTTCGACTTTCTGTGAAGTCTCTGGACGAGGCATTTACCCACTGTTTATCAATATCTTTTCCTTAGTAAAACAGATACAGTGTTATCAGTCTCTGCTTACCACTTGCATGGACCAACACTAAGTCAGTGGAGAATGTTTGAGCTTTCTAAAGAGGGTTGCTAAATTATTTAGATATGGTTCCCTGTATATACCCTTCCTACAACTGTGAACAGGCAAATTACTTTTCTAGGGAAAAACACTCCTGTAAGCAGCATGCTTGTGGCCTGTGCTTAGGCTTACTAAATTTGAAACCTTTAGGAATAATTGCAAAACTTGCATTGAATTCACTGGATGTGGGCATGTGCTCTGGTGCTTTCTGATGATTGTCCTCTCTTGTCTTTCTCATAGCAGATTGCAAGCAGTGAAATGTGAAGAAGAGATTACAAGGAGACATGTATTTACAGTCAAATGACCCATTCTTTATCAGCCTTCTAACAGGAGGCTGCTAGCTTTTGGAAATTTGGGGGGGATTCTTCTTCTTTCTCCTTTCCTCTCAAGAAAGTACAGCTGGAGAGCATAAGCTGAAAACAAATTACACTGCAGAATATCTATCTGCTTGCTCACTGCTGCTTTTTGAGGTTAATTCTGCAAAAGGTTGCCTGACTGAAGCTTTAAGCAGCATGTAGCTGTTCTACACTTAGAAGCTGAAGGTATGCTTAAATGATTCCCCTGGCCCAGCACATGACATGCAAGCAGTGGGGGCAGAAGTTTAACATGGAGTCGTTTTTCGAACTTCTCTACCTTCCTTTCCTCTTTAAAATATTTAATTTCAAATACCAGATTTTTGGAGGAACATGTGTTAGCTCAGCTACAGCGGGAGAGGTGCTGACATTATATTTGTAGTTTTCCTTTTTTTTTTTCTTTTCTTGCCCAGTCTGCTAAAAGCAAGGTGCTGATGCAGTGCTACAGGAGGTTTTATTTGTCCTGGAAGACAATTGCTGGAGATGCTGCCTGTCAACTGATAACAAAACCTCCCTGTCTGTCACCTTTTGCAGAAGGGAGCAGGATGGCTTGCAGCTGTGCATGAAAGCCCTGCAGGGCAGCAAGGGAATGGTGGAGGGGCTGCAGGGTGTGTGTTCTGCTGCCGAGAGCCTGCTGCTTTGGGCACATGTGTCTGGGAGAAGTGTGACCGTGTGCTTGGGTGTGCTCTTCTGAGTTGCAGGCTTCTTGGAAGTGTTGTTCTCCTGGATCTCCAGAGCTGTGACTAAAATGTGGTGTTCTGAGGTACTCCGTTTATGTGTCTTGCTGGGTTAGACTGCAGAGCTCATAGACATCTATGGCAAAGATAGATAAGAAATTTCTTTTATCCTGTTATGCTTTCACTGAATTTTCATTACTGCTAGGAGATTTATTAGTATTTTTTATGACCAGTCATAGCCTATGTTCTTTAAAATATTATTTGCAATTTCCTTTTTCTAGAATGTGCCATTTAAAGAACACAAGTCAAATTTTCCATCAGTTGCATCAGGGAAGTCATAAATATGTCAAAGGGGGTGTATTTATGTACCATATTATGTTGGAGAAAGATTTTGGCCTGTAGTGTGCAAAATTAAAACAATAATTAAGCTCTGACAGAACGGTTGGAAGGCAAACTACTGCCCTACTTATATCTGTATGTTTATTGTATGTGATATTTCAAGGGTAATTACAAATTCCTATATACCCTAATTCACCCTAATGGAAATGCTTGGGTCACGTTGCCCTTTCACAGGTGTTTTGGTATAATGAATTAGAGGAAAAATTTAAGGAAAAGATTAAAAAGCAGTGCTGTGGTCTGAAGCATGGAGGGCTTGGTGCCCTGATCAGGCTGAGGGCCACCCAGCAGCACAGGCAGGCATCGGGTAGTAATGGAGTTTGCAGAGGCTGAGATGAAGACGAGTGGTTCAGAGCTGGGGCCTGATTGATGTGGAATTCCTGGAGGATGGGAGGACAGAAGAGGGGGAGTTGGTCAGTATCTACCAAGTACGTAGTAAACAGAAACCATTATGCCTAAATAATGCTCTGTCTTAAGGCAGAGGCATCGTGCTCATGAAACTGAGGCGTCTCCTCAGTTTCCACACCTCTGTGCAGCAGGCTTTTGCAGAGGTTCTTTCCTTTCTTTGTTCTTGAGGCAGTGTGGCTTCACCTTATTCCTCTGGTGAAGGGGTATACATTTGGGAACAGGAACAATGTTAATGTTTGTTAATCTTTTATGGCCAGAAATACCAAAGTAGAAGATAACTTGGTGGTTCAAGTAGGCATTAAAAAAAAAAACTCCTAAAAATTCTTAAATTTTTGTGACACTGGTGCTCACAAAAATCTCATTTTCCAACCAGATTTAGGATTGGTTTTTTTCCCCCTAGACAATTGTTATTCTATAAAGTAAGATAAAAATGTACTTTACAAATTAATGAAAACTGCAAACGTTGTGGGTTGCTCTAGGTTTAGAAATTTATTTCAGAAAGTGATTACTGTCGTTTGGCAAGTAACTGCCTTGTGCTGAAAGCTGTTCTTTTGTACAGGCATTATGTAATGTGGCAGTTAATAACATTGATGTTATTGGATGTTAGATGACTTCAGTATCTTGACGATAAAAGCCTGTTTACAAAGATGAGGCATTCTTGTTGGAGTGCCAGATTGTTAAGTAACCGCAGGTTGCCAGCCTAAATGAACTTGCAGCCTGTAATGATGTGTGAATTGCTATTGCAGATGCATATTTATTGGGAAAATGCTCTGGAACACTTCATTGGTCACAGTTACAAAGCGTGCTGTTAGATAGCTTGCATGGATGTGCAGCTCGGCGTGGCTCATGATGGTGTCTACTGCCTGGGGCACCTCTTGGTGGCATGCAGCTCTGTGCCAGTGCTGGCAGTGCCCCATGCCCCCTTTTAAATTGAACTTGTTGTGAACTCCTGGGAGACATGGGAACTAAGCCAAGTAGTGATATTTTTTTCACTGTTTTTTTTTTGCTGTTGAAAAGTATCTTCTGGTGATGTGATATCTCTGAGAATCTGCCTTTAGGTAGAGAAGTTTCATACTAACCCATAAATGGAAAGATTCCTGCAGATGCATTCAGAAATGGAACTGCAATTTGGAGGGAGCCAGACCTGGAGGCTACCAGCTAAGCTAGGGCTGATTTTTCTTCTTGAAGTTCTGCTGGAGCCTGAAAGGAAGCTAAGTTTCCTGTGCAAAGCTTGCTGCCATGTGCTGGAATATCTCACTGTTTCTTAGCCTGGTTGGGAATTCAGTACAAAGAACCATTCTTGTGAATTGTGTTTTCTTTACAATTTTGTATTTCAGCTCAGTAATTCATTCCTCTTTTTTCTAATTGATAGAGTATTACTGGAGTGCACATACCTTCACTGAAATGGCTGGGTATTCTTTCTTTCTGGAAGCTTGAATTGCTCTAATTTCATTCCATTTTGGGCTATTCTAAAATAAAATATTTGTTTAGAGTTAGGATAAAGAGTAAACCTAATGGTTTACTAAATACTTTGATTTGAATTATTGTTTTCTGCCCTTGCTAGGGACACCAATCAGTTAATATCCTCATACTTAAAAGTTTTTCAAAGGTAAACAGTAGGAAGACATATTTCAGTAGCCACATTTACAGATTACCATGTGGCTTCAGAATATCCATTTTGCTATCTATTGCATGTTGGAATATTTTCTTGTCATTTGCACTGTTGAGTATTTTGGATGCATGAGGTCTGTGTGTGTGTGTTTTAGGTGATGTGCACAGCAGTGTATGCTTGAGACAGTTGAACTTTTCCTTTCCATGCTTTTATCTCCAACCGAACTTCCATGAAAACATAAGGCAGTTTTGCTGTTTGCATGTGAGTAATCCTGCTGCTGTTAGAGCCGGTGATGAACAGCCTCCTCACCACCGTCCAGTTCCCTGCCAGCAGTGCTGATGTCAGCCCAGCTCCCTCTCACCAGGCTCCAGCAGAGGAATTGATGCAGTTGATGAACTATCAGCACCAGGGCGCAGTTCTGGCAGAGCCTGAGCTTAGCACCCAGCTGGGACACCAGCAAACAGCACTTGGTGAACCTGAAAACATCTCTGAAATTACCGCTTACATCTGTGCTGTGGGGCAGTTGTACTCTGGCCTTTGCCCTGCCGCTTTCTGAGGCTGTGCTGGGACCCTCAGCCCTGGGTGCTGAGGAAGTGTCCCCAGCTGACTCTGTCCACATGACTATGGGGCTCGGTGCTGCTGAGGGTCCTGCCCAGCTGCTGAGGCTGGGGTGCACTCCCCATTGCTGTGGAGCATGGAGTGAAGGCAGTTGTGCAATTGTCAGTCTCTGAACAGCCTCTCCTGCCTTCTCAGTGTATATACAAAGGTGGCTACCTGAAATCGGCCCAATTTTCAGGATCTAACTCATGCTTCCTAAAACCCCAGCCTTTTCCCAAATGATCTTCATTTGTAAAATACTTCATAAAAATACAACATAGGAGAGTATTTGCACAGAGGCACATAGCAAATGTTTTGTTGTCGCTCTGTTGAGCAAGGCTGCCTAAAACTTTTCACTCTTTAATTTTAAGCAGCTTTACAATTATATGAGCTATTTTGAAACATAATATGATTTCTTTTCCTGAATTTAACTTTTGGTCATTTAGGACTATTCACAGCTGCAAGCTTTTATTTAAAATCCTGTTATTACAAATTTTCTGCAAACTCTTAGCAGAACCAGCAACCCAGAGAATATCACATCTACTTGTGTAGGACAAACTTGTAGGTTTCTTTGTTTCTTTGTTTCTTTGTTTTAACTGCTGTTTCATAGAAAGGAAAATAAAGATGGTGTAGTTAAATTTTTGAGTTGCAGAACACCTTCAGTGTATGTGATTCAGCAGCTGTTGCAAACACTTGGGGACACTTTCTTGAGCATTTCAGAATTCCCTGTAGAAGTGAGAAAAAAGAGGCTCACTTAGCAGTTCAAACTTGAAAAATATTTTAACCTTTCCTTAAACTGTGTTTTAAAGTTTAGAATTAACTCTGTTCCCAGCTGCACAGATGGCTGCATTTTGCATATTCCTTTGTCTAGGAGAAGAAGAGACCATGTGATCAGTTAATGGCTTAAAACACTGTTAGTCTTCATTTTACATCTTCTTTATGGGACCCTCAGGGATTGGGGAAGATACTCGGAGAATTGTTGTTTATGGTGTAAGACCTGTGATATGTGTTGTACTCTGTGTCCTGGAACTCATGAGCTATTTTTGCTCTGACTTACTAACCCTTGTTAATGAATTTTAGAGTTTCATTCCTGAAGCATCAATATTCATAATTCTGATACTTAAAAGTTAAAACTACGATCTCAAATATATAGAAAATGTTACTTTATTTCTATAATGTGTGGGTTCTCTTGAAAAAAAAAATCTTTGAGTAGCCAAAATTCTACATGAAGTGGAAATGGATTGTAAGAAGAAATAGACTTCACAACTGAGTCACAGAAGTGGTTTTAAAGCTAAATATGCTTTTTAGGCTTTCAGCACACCACAGAATGCTTTGTAGGCTTTTTCCTTGGACAGTTTTTGGAAACACTGTAATGAACTGTGCATACTACAAATCAAATATGGTGCTAGGATAAGTGACAAAAAATCCATGAAGTCAGTGGTCTGTCAATTTTAGTATATGAAGCCAATCCTTCAGCCTGGTATTTTGTCTTCAAGTAGATTTTAAAATGATAGCAACTGAAGGATTGATAGATTAACTTTTAGATGTGTAAACCTACGTATGTGGGACATGTAAGAGCTCCTGACAGAACTGTTGGGAGCTGAACAATTCTGAGTGCTTGTAAGAAAACGTGTCAAGTTCATAAAAGGCTCTCACTGTTATAAAGGCATGACAGAGTTTTGCTCATATTTTGGGATCATTAATATAAATGCTGCTGTTTTTATCCCATAAACACAGAAAGCTTCCTGTAGTCTTTAAAGCTCTTCTGTTTTAGAGCGATGTGTGCAGCCAAGTGCATCTGGTTCAAGTTGTTCTTGAGGATGGGCATAGCCTATCTTTACAGCTTTATTCCTATTTCTATTGCAAACCAATTTCCATTGTAAATCCCACAGTTACTGTGGTTCACATTACTGCAGAAAGAAAATGCTATGACCTTTCTGCAGTTCCCTGTAACTTGCACATCAGGATAGGAAGGAGATAGAGTTAAGATGGTTCGAGATTCTGTCATCGTTGTTTGGGTCTCCAGTCTTAACTTCTGTCCATCAGGAATTTCAGTTGCTTTGTGTTTTGAGGTTATTTGTGTCTGCATGAGAGCAAACATAGTGGCTTCCAGTCTGCTGAATGCTCCTCCCCTCATTTATTAATGGGGTAAAGGTTAAATTCCCTATAGATTTTTGAGGGTCCTTTATTTATCTATCTATCTATCTATCTATCTATCTATCTATCTATCTATCTATCTATCTATCTTCTGGTTAATTTCTAAGAAAGAATGGCTAAGAGAGTATCACAGGAAAAGCAGTGTTTGCTGAGGTCTGGTTACCCTTAAGTACTGTTTCCAGTTCCTGAGGCACAGAAGGAGTTGGTATGCAGGGGTCAGAAGTTGCCAGTTTAGTTCATGTTAACACAACATACGGAATGTTGTGTTACAGAGCAGAAGCTCTTTGTCTTATTAGAAATCTGGAAATGCAGTAACTCGTTATGCTGCAACTTTGGAAGTGTGAAAAGTGGTTCTGTGTTATTTTAAGCCTTATAGCCGAAGAAGCTCAGTGTGAAATTGTGGTCAGCTGGAATGATTGAAATGTGCAGCATTATCTCTTTGCTCCTATGGAAGTTCTCAGTTACCTTATGGTCGGCAGGTTTTTCACAGTGCCACTAGCTTCACTACTGCTTAACACAATACAGAATCTGTGTTAATAACGCAGACTGTAAGTGGAGATGCTGAGAAATTAACTCTGTCTTCTTTTTTCTCCAGCGGAGCCCCTGCCTTTAATGGACTTGTGCCGAAGATCAATTCGTTTTGCTCTTGGCAGAGACCGCCTGCATGACATAGAAATTCTACCTTTGCCTCTGTCTCTGAAAAATTATTTGCAGTATCAATAAGACGTCTAGAACCCTCCGGCCTCACATTGGACTACATCAATGCAAATAGCAGAAAATTGTTTACAGCAAATTAAACATTTTCGTGATGGACACTTAAGTGTTATTTAATTTTTAATATATATATTTTTTTCTGAATCAGTGAAAGCAGATCACTGTGGGGGACTACTAAAGAATGTGAAAACATTGATTTGATCAAGATTCATGTGCTATCTGTTGCCTGTTGTGTTTACAGTCCTGAAAGCCATTATCTTAAGCTGTCATATATTGGTTTACTGTTGATGCCTCGAGTAAATGCCAATAGAAAATCTGACCTGCAAGATCCCCTGTCATGCAGGACAGAGCATTCTTCAATAATGTGGTTTTTTTTGTTTTTATTTTTTTTTTTTTTTTTTTTTTTTCTTTCTTTCTGTCTTTCTCTCTTCTATATCCTACCCCACTATGATCAGCTAGCAAAGGAAAACTTGAAAAATGCTTAAATCTGACCTTTGGTATCCAGAGTTGTTAAGAGCTTTGAGCGTTCCTGGCATCATCAGCCTGTAACACCTAAAAGCTCTGACATTAGGGAGGAGAAATTTAAAAAAAAAGGAAGAAAGCAAGCAGATTGTCTAGAAGAATGTGTGATTTAAAACATGAAAGGAAAAATCAGATATATGTGTCTGAAAAGTCAATTTTTTGACACGGTAAGTGAGATGCAGTCCGTTGCTTTCAAGACCAAATGTAGTCCCTCCAAAGTTCTGCAGTCTATAGCGAAGTGCTCACTACCCCAAGAATTCAGGAGACTAATATTTTAGACAGCTCATCACTTCTTTTTTGAACAAATTATAATTATAATGTGGTATGAACTCTAAATACTTGGTTCTCTTCTTAATGTATGTGTGGCTATAATGTTTATTTATCTGTTTAGAATCTGTGGTGTTCTCATTTAACTGTTTCCCATCTTGGGGGTTACTGATTTTATTGTGTTTTTTTTTTTTTTTTTTTCCCCCCAACTTCACCTGAAATGTTATTAATTTTTCAGGCTCATCCCATTTTTAAGATGCTGCTTTCTATTTGCATTTCTTACATGTTTCAGATTATCAGCCTCATCAGTTACCTAGTTTTTAAACTGGAAGTTGTTGCTATGGCAGGATGTCAAATGTTTAGACTGAGCTGCCTTCAGCATATTTTAAT
Organism: Lagopus leucura; assembly: GCF_019238085.1. Lineage (NCBI taxonomy): Eukaryota > Metazoa > Chordata > Aves > Galliformes > Phasianidae > Lagopus > Lagopus leucura. The sequence continues at coordinate 9,253,339 of NW_024962274.1, forward strand.
GTGAATTTACTGATGAATGAAGAGAAAATTTCTAATAAAGTCTACTGTCCAAAATAAAACTCATGTCTTCTTTGATGAACTTCAACTGCGTACAGAGTTGGAAGTTCAGCTCCTCCCACAGCTTTGTGAGTGTTTGTGTCCAGGAGTGTTTTGGAAGCGTTTCTTTGAGTTCCTGTACGAGTGAAGATGATAATACTGCAGGCAATGTAGTGTCCTGTTTCCTGATTTGTGTCACTGTCTTTGAATGTGGTTGTTCTCGAGTCTTACACTTTTAATGTGTTTCTAGCCAGGCTCCTCCTCTAACTAATGCCTCAGTTATGTGTTAAATTGCACTTTGAGATGCAATGCTTGTGCTGTAAATTGACATTTGACTGTGTGTGTGATACAGGCAAATGCACTGACATGGAGATGGTTGTCCTGCTCTCAGTCACCCCAATTACAAATTCAATCTGAAAAGAGAAATCTGAGGTAAAAATACAGCAATATGAGCACGTGTGGAAGTAGCAAGAGCAAGATAATGTAATGATGTCAAAAATGAAATAAAGATTTGCTTCTCTTGGGCTTAACTATGCAAGTTGATGACTATTTCAGCATTGATGTATATTTGGGCTTGCTTTCACTTAGGGTGAGAAGTACATGTTGTATCTCTAACTTTGCTAAGGGGAAGAAATTACAGTTGTGGTCAAGATTGCATATTTTTCCCATTTGCTTTGCTTATAATTTGAACCTTTTGTCTTACTAGGTAAAAAGGAAGAAGGTGATGTAAATATATAAGAACTCATCCAAAATGAAAGAGCAACGTCAGGTGAGCAGCTGTTCAGGAATGGTGGAGTAGTCACGGTACATCTTATTTTTCCACCACTAAAATCCATTTCAGGCAAGCGTTTCCTAAAATTAACATTTTAGTGTCTGTAACTGGGCTTCAGGTTCCTGTGAATAACTACAGTGGTGCAACAGTGGAATTGTTCTTATCCTTTGTTCTTTAGCTAGGCCCAAGATAACAGCCTTTTAATGGTACAGTAATGTGGAACTGATACTGTGAGAAAATGAAAGGTGCCTTTGTGTGTTAATTGAGTTATTTTGTGATAGGATTGAGATTCCAGATGGTACCTCTTTCTCTGTACCAAATATCCTTACTTGAACTTCCAGACATTTTTTCTAAACATGTAACTGTCATCCAAGAGAACTTGATTCTTTTTCTGCTGTTCTTTGTGATGCTGTGGATGGTAGATACATCCCCTCGCACTGGGTTCGGGCCCTGTTCTGAAAGGTTCAGAATCTTCTGGGTTTAGTTTTCTTAGTCCACAGAAATATTATAGAAGAGGATATGCCAGAGACAACTGCCAGTGTTCGTGCTAAACTTAAGTTTCCAAATAGATTCACTTCTGAGAAGGCTGTAGGGAAGCCAGTGTCTGTCAGTATAGCTAAGATTGAGACAAGCAGTGAGGCTAAATCAGAACTCCTCCTCAAAAGAAGTACCAGAACAGAGTCTACTCTCTGATTTGCTGAATTCCTGCTCCTCACATCAATTCTCAAGGCTCATGTTACTGGAATGTAAACACTGTCAATTGTCTGTTTCTGGAGTGATTTGAGCAATAATTTGAGGTGCTGATGCACTGGCTTTCTCCCAAAACAGAGGTCAAATGCTAAATTAGAATGCAGTTGAAACTTCTCAGTCTTTCTATCCTTTAAGCTTGGGTGTGGCAAGATACCATACCTAAAGAAGTCCACCCTCTGACAAATCTAATAGAGAGGATGACTGCTTGTTATAATGCTGTACTACCATATTTGCTATAAGAGCTCTCTTATTTCTGTATTTTTAATTTAAAACCACTTCAGCTTTTATCACACAAAGAAACTTGGGCAGTAGGTGCAGTGACTTTCAGCTTTTATGTCCTTGCCTCTGTACAAGAAGAGCATAGCTTTTCTAGTCGTGATCTGGAAGTTTTCCTATGGCTGACACACCAAGAATAATAGAAAGTATTTATAGCAAAAGACATGAATCTTTTTTGTGTAATTTAAAGCAAAGAGGCATGTAGCTAGGAGCTGTAACGAAGTTGTGTCCTTTGTGATGGGTAAATGCTAATTAGTGCATTGGAATAAGAATTACTTCACCTACCATTTGATCTTAAATGCACTCCCTTCCTAGGAATTACTGAAGATACAGAGTCCCTTACCTTAAAGTTGTGGTTAAGACTGGATATGTGGTCAGCTTCTCTTCATTATTTTCTAAACGTTGCCCTTCATCGTTCTGCAGGTGTTGTAGAGGAGGGAGCTGGATTTATCCACCTAGAGGCATTGCTTTCAAGATCGCCATTCACAGAAGCTGTAACGTCAGTGGTCATTTGTAGGACTTAGCTTTTAGACTTAGTAAAGCTGTAATTTCGTAACACCTGAATTTGGAGTCCAGTTTGACAAGCTGTTCACATTTAGAATAGCAGCTGATGTATGCATGTCCCTGCTGGTCTGACAAAGCCAGTACTATGAAGGCTTTTTCTTCAGATTGGAGCAAAGAAAATGTACTGAAATGTCTGCATTCTTATCCAGAGGTAATATAATACAATCTGTAGAGCAACTGCAACACTTAATAGTCCTCTGGTGTTCCATGTTTTTATCTCAACAAATTCACTGAAACTGTTTCTGTTGAGATAGATTCAGACTTCACAGTCGTTTCTCAGTGTTCACATGAAGCTGGGAAAAGTTCTTATGGGAGTAGATTTGCAAGAATCTTTTGAGTGTTTCTGATAGTTATAAAAAAGCAGCAGGCCCAAGATTCCAAAAAAATTCCTCCTCATCTCCTTTACAGTTGGCATTATTAAACTATAACCATATGTTCTCATGTTACTCAGCAGCAATCGCTATGCAGCAAAATTTGTATCAGGTCCAGCAGTGCTCGTTCAGGTATAGTTCCCACTGACATCAGTGGGAGATCTGCCTGAGTCAGCACTGCTGACTTTGGTTCCCATGTAAAAACTCCCAAACATTTCCAATACATTGTATTGAGTGATATTTTTTTAATATGTTAGTGATGTCAAGCAGATGGTTTCTGCAGAAGTTTTTTTAATTTGGAAAAACATGCTGGCAAAGTGCAGTTAGGTGAATGCTTTGAGAAAGTTAAACGAAAAAACGGTGTCTAGTTGAGACTGGGAGTGATATTCAAAGGGGAAGCTAGACTTTGGCTCTGCAGTGGTGATTTTCAAAAACATAAACCTCATAGTGGTTTTAATTCTGCATGCTTAAAAGAATTCAGGGTCTTTATTCATTTCTTTTTATTTCATGAGAGAACGTCTGGTGATCATGAAGTAAAAATCTTTCGTTTGCTTGATAAATGAAACATTTTTAAAAAGTTATTCCTTAGGAAATGTTCTTTGTAGATATAGAGCCATGTGAAATACACAACGTGCAGAGGCCAAAATGAATGGCCTCACTGCCCCTTTTCTTTATTTAGATTGCAGTGGTTCCTTCAGAGAAGAACTGCAGTGTTTTACAGGCAGTGTTTAAAATAAGCTGTTTGGAAGCAACTGGCACAAAGCAGAACACCACTGACTGCAGGTAAAGGAGAGCAAATAGGAGTGTGCTACAGTGGGGGCAAAGCTCTTGAGAGCAGCATTTCTGTTGGAATTCAACAAATGCAACAGTAAGTAGGGCTGTGTTTCCGTCTCTTCTTTTAGGCTCTCTATGGGGTGCAAGTAAAACTCGAGGAAGGCTGTTCATGCTTCTGTCACCACCAGGTATTGATGTTTAAAGTTTAAGTGTCCTTTTCCTCCCTGGATATTATTTCCACAGACAGCACCCTGAAACCCCTGCACTGACTGCATGTGCCTCGGGACTCTGAAGGATTCTGGATTCTCTGCTGTCATATGAGGTTACACCTTGTTCTACACACTGGAACTTAAGGAATTAACTTCTAGGCACAGAGCACAACTGCTCTGTCATTATTGCTATAACTGCAGAAACATGTGGATACCCAAACTGTTTAAATGCAGGGCAAATAAATGCACAGTAAAAGGCAGCTTCACCTGAAATTGCAGTCTTACAATGAGCACAGTGTTCATATTATGTAGAAAAAAAAATATATTCATAGAGACACAAGTAACTGGTTTATACATACCTGGGAAACTAATGTGTGCTTTCAATTGCGGAATGCTTCTACCTGTTTACTCTTCACAGAGAAAATCAGTTTGGCAAGTTTACTGCTTCTCCTATAACAAAATGTGAGCAGTTCTAAGACATGTGGCCAGAATTTCAATGTATGCTTTTGGAAGTGACTCCTCAATCACAGCAGAGGTACCTGTGACAATATTTTGAGGCATGGAGTTTTGCTTTATTTATAGGTGAATTATAACTGCATCTAATTCATGGGAATTAAAAGGATATGGATCCTGCTGAGTTAAGTATTCTATCAGGCCTTGTTTAGAGATGGAACCAAACAAACCCAAGGTACCTAAGTAAAGCAAAGCCTGGCATCAGCTGCTGCAGCTATTAAAATGTTTACCAAGTTCTATGATCTATTTGCATAAATAAGCCCTCCAAAAAAAAACCAAAAAAAAAAAACAGAGGTAGTTTTGTTTACATTGGTTTCCAGAACACAGAAGTTGAAATCCAGGTTCTGCCAGAAACTGCCATGTTAGTGATCTGATGATTTTATTTTTCACTGTTTCTTTGTATGAACATCCAAAACAACTGAGAATTTTCTTCTATTTCTTACAGTTCGTATCACCATAGGTTCTGATATCCCTTTGTATTAAGGACCACTGTTTTTTACTTAGTGCTCTAATTCCTTCTGAGATGCTGACGTGAAGTAGACATGCATTGTGGGCATCTCCATCTGCACAGTCACTGGTACCAACTATGTTATGCTATGAAATTGTTGATTTATTTGTGGCTCACATAGTAGAAGGATTTCTTTTCATAACAGTTGTTAATAGGAGCAGCTCCATTTTTGGTCTTGGCTAACTCACTGCTCACAGTAGTGAACTGCGGACAGCACTGTGTTTGGCTCTTCTGTCTGATTACGTCTAGGTCCCAGGTTGAGTTTGTATTTAATCTCTCAGAAGGTAATAGGAGACTACCAAGTTCAGGATTTCCTTGGCTTGCATCAGAAACAGTGTTGCCAGCATGAACACCAAAGTAATTATCCTGTACTCAGCACTGGTGAGGCTGCATCTTGAATACTGTGTCCAGTTTTGGGCCCCTCATTGCAAGAAAGACACTGAGACCCTAGAGTGTGTTCAAAGAAGGGCAACAAAGCTGGTGAGCACGAGTCTTATGAGGAGTGGATGAAAGAGCTGGGATTGTTCAGTCTGGAGGAGGCTCAGGGGAGACCTTGCTTTCTGTAACTACCTGAAGGGAGGTTGTAGTGAGCTGGGGGTCAGCTTCTTCTCTCATGTAACTGGTGATAGAACTAGAGGGAATGGCTTCAAGTTGCGCCAGGGGAGATTCAGGCTGCACATTAGGAAATACTACTTTTCTGAAAGAGTGGTCAAGCACTGGAATGGGCTGCCCAGGGAGGTGGTGGAGTCACCGACCCTGGAGATGTTCAAGGAATGTGTGGATGTTGTGTTGAGGGACATGGTTTAGTGAGAGCTATTGGTGATCGGTGGATGGTTGGACTGGGTGATTCTGTGGATCTTTTCCAACCTTGGTGATTCTATGATAATTTACTGATACTTCCAAGTTTCCTTTCCCACACCTTCTCTTTGATGGGAGGAGCAGTTAGTCCCAGTTCTCTTCAGGTAGGAGAGATGCTTCTGTTCTCCTGCTGCTGTTCCCTGGGATCTTTCCAGTGTGCCCAGGTGGGCTCTGTTGTACTGGGGAGCCCAGACCTGGATGCTGGGGCTGAGCGGAGTGGAATGGAGCGATGACCTCGAGCTGCTTCTAACGCTTCTCCTGATGCAGTCCAGGGAAGTGATTTCCATAGAGCTGAGGCAAAAGAGCTGTGCTGCCCAGAGCCACATCCAGCCTGGCCTTGAATGCCTCCAGGAATGGGGCATCCACAACCTACTTGGGCAGCCCGTTCCAGTGCGTCACCACCCTCTGAGTGAAAATAATAATGAATCTGTAGTTGTGTCTCAAAAAGTTCTTCCTGTATGTGAAAGCCATGGCCTCCAACTTCCTGCTGAATCTGAGCTGGAAAGCAGAGGTTTGAAGATCCTGGTTTCCTATGTTACTCCTACATTATTTGTTATTTGCTTTCTCCTTTTGGCATTTACTTACAGAAATTCAAAAACACTTATTTGTTGAGGGTTTCTGTATTGTACCTATACATTGAATCCATAGGACAAATCTTAAGAACATATCTTATGAAACCAACTTGAATTGTAAAGGAATACACAAATTTTCAGACTCAGAAATGCTTCCTGCTATTGAAATACAAATGAGAATTTTCAAAGTTAAACTCAGATTAAGGAATTTTAAAACGTGATTAGTATAATCAATAGTTACAGTGCAGGAGACAAGGAGATGAAAGAAATGATTCTATTACATTATGGTCTACTTATAGACTCAATATATGTGCTATAGCTTTTGATCTTCCTGAACCTGCAGCAGTTCCTCTGTTTTCTAACAAAACACACCTTTCCTCTTTCTAGTAGGATTTAATGACTTAGCAAGTTTCTGCTTTTCAGATTCTTCATCCTTTACAGTTGAGTCTATGAACTTTTTTGATGGTGTAATTGATTAATTTGCATAAGTTAAACTTGTATCACTAATTTCAAGTTGTGTTTTGATTTGAGGATCAAAGCTTCAGCCTACCTACCCTGAAAGTTTGTATGTTTTTTAGGCTATTGCATTACTCTCATTGAAGATATCTCTGCTTATAAATTCACTCCTGCTAGGAAGTTTGTTTGTTTGTTTGTTTGTTTGTTTTTCAGGTTAAGCTGGGGTGTCTTGACATTTGTTTTCTTCTGTTCTTGAGAAACTCCCTTTTCCTCTAATCCTCTTCTAAACTAAAGGAGAACAAAATTGATGCCTCCAGGTTCATCTGGAGGTGCTTCTCCTTCTATTAGCAGAACAGTTGAGGAATGGCAGGAAGAAAGCCAGGAGAATGCAAATAAGCTAGAATTCATAATTTACGTATATGGGTACTTAAAAACTACATGAGTTGGAAGGCTAAGTTGGATCAAATGTCCAATTTCACCCCTAAATAGGAATTGCTAAGCAATGCTGAGAAACGCAGTTCCAACGCACATCTTGGAGTTCTTCTGTCAAAGCAGATTTTCAGCTGTCAGTGTTCCTAACTCAAGAGATTCTAGGCAAATGAATCTTCTCTTGGCCACCTGTGGCTCTCCCAAGGTCTCTGTGCCAGACGCTTGCTGTCTCTGCAACACAAGCAGAGCAAGGAGGTCCCAGAGCATCGTTATCTGCAATACACATTAAGTAATGCAAAAAAAAAAAGTGGGTTCTTTTTTTTTTGCAAGCTGTTAAATCTGTGCTGCCTGCAGCTGCTGATGAAGGGAAAGAAGATGTTCTTGGAAGATTTTCTTGAGAACAGGTTTCATTTCCATAGTGCTCACGTGGGACTGGAAAAAAACCCACCAAAATCAGATGTTAAGTCTAGAAAAAATTATTAGTTCATCTAGTCTTACAGTTTTTATAGGAAAGGTCGTAAAGTCTCACTTGAACAAGTCAAAATCTTTCTCTTTGACTATGATACGTAGTTGGATGACAATAAATGTGTTTCTCATTCATTGTTTTTAATTATATATCTATACCTAAAACTGCCTGCTTTGAGCTGCTATCCACTGCTGATTCTTGTCACTTTTTTCCATGAAACTAAATAATAATATCGCCTTCCCAGGTTGCTGCATGCTGCAAGCAAGCCACAACTTGATTGTATTTTGCTGAGCTAGACACATAGTTAAATATTTTATTAGAAGGAAACAACTTTAACTTTTAATAAAATTATATCTCCTGCATACGTGCCAGATTCTACCTTCTCTTAAAACTGGTTTTGCTAGTCAGTGGTCTGCAGGCAGGTAAAAATAGTTATTTTCTGGCCCCGTTCCACACTTCATTATTTGTATGAGGAACACATTATCCTTGCTATTTTCCCTTCTTTGTTTTATTTGCTATGGCACTGCTTTGAAAATTCATATTTTAGCAGCATGTCTGTTTTGACCCTTATGTTTCTTTAGCTGCTATTTCCTGAAATAGCCTCTCTTCTCATAATTAAAACTTGATGTCGTCTTCTTTGATATGTAACTTTGGCTTTTACATCAGCACTGTGTTTGAATATGTCTAATTCTTCAAGTGATGTCAATTTTTCTGTGCAACTGCCTGCTTCTCCCTTATTATCTGTCACCCCATCAGACCTTTCCTAATCTGCAAATTTGATAAACCATGATGTGATAGTTGTAATCAAATCACCAAGGACGCTTCAAACAGTACTGAAGTTGACTGAAAATGTTATTCAGTAATGACTGACTGTGGATGTCCTCTTTGGGGACTGTCTGCCAGCCAGGACTTGGCCACTGAATGTGCACATTGCAGAGGATGCTGTCATTTGCTGAAATAAGGCATCACATACTAGATCAAATTACTTATCAAGGAAAATGTATTGCCTTTGCTTAGCAGCTTAAAACAAAATGCAAAAGAGGAGAGTTATAGGAGAGGTGAGTAAACAAAGTGTGTAGATGAGGAAGGGAACCAGAAGAGAGAAGGTCATAGAGGGAAAAAAAGGAGAGATTTGTTACTTAGCAAAAGTATAGATAACTCTCCTGCTGACTGTGACCCAGTGAGTTAATGCAGTCTTGATGGTGATCTCTAGAAAATATTAAGCTGCAAACAGTTCTTTGTGGCTAAGTGGCAGGGTTAAATTTTGTGGTTTCCTAGCAGTTTTTCACAAATTTTATTTTAATGACAACCTTTCTGTCACTGTGCACTCTCCAGTGTTGTCTATTGAATTGATTTAATTATGTTGGTATTTTCTGTTGTGGTTTTTGGTTTTTTTACTAAACCAATGAGATATTATCAATTCACTTCCATTTGATTACATTTCATAAGTATTTTTACCAGTGCTACACCAGAAAGCTAATGGTGACACTTTGATTTTTACCATCTTTTTCATGCTGTTTCTCAAATCTGCAGAGGGTCTTGCAAGTTGGGAGGATGCTTGTAAAGAGGTGACATGTGACAAGTGGTTTCTTCAAAAGACTGTGCTAAACTGAAGCGCAGTCACCACATGCACGTCATACAGAAAACATAATTGCTTGTTAAAAACATGAGTTGAGATCATTCCTTTGTTCTGCCACAGACTCCATGTACCTGCCTCACTGTGCCATTGTCAGTTCTGCATTTAGAGACGTTTATAGGCAGTCACTAATTCACAGGAGTTGAAAATGGCGTGCTGGAATAACCTGGTGCCTGCCATCTCCTAGTCCCTGCCAGGCCTTGTTTCAGGAAAGCTGTGCCTGGAAACTTCCTAACAAATAGCAAACAACCTTAGAGCTGCTAGCAGGAGGGAAACTCTGGGGTAGCAACCGTATCACCATTAAGTTCAACACTGTGATCAGGTGAAAGTAGGTTGTATAGGTTCAGTGTGTAGATACTCAAACTTTAGGAAGGGAATTTGAAGAACTGTGGGACTTCTTTGTACCGCATTCACCAGCTACCTGCAGAAGTGACAACAAATGAGATCACCCACACTCAGATGATACCAAGTTTTTTTTCTGAGTAGCTAAATTCCTCTGGCCCACAGTGACACAGCTAGGATGAAGGGCAGCGTAGGAGATTGAGCACAGAGAAATCATACAGAAGTGAGACTATGCTGAGCTCAGTAAGCTGGGAGGGCATGGGCTGACAGGGCCCTGCACAGCACCGAGGTGGGCTGGGGCTCTGCAGCCCTGTCAGTGCTCAGGGCCTCACTAGAGGAGCAAAGCCTGCACTTGTGCTGCACTGCAAGAAGGAAGAGAGGGTGGGATTTAGCTCAGGTGTGTTTGTGTCTGGAGACGGAGGTGGCAACCCAGAGGGTTGGAATTTGGGCCTGAATCTTGCAGCACAGATACTGCAGAGGTGGAAGCTGGCTGGGCTCGTCCTGAGTACCTGGGTGGGAGAGGCTGCAGCCCAGAAGGCTGCGGTGGGCTGTGTGTAATCCCTGTAATGCTGTTGCTGATGTCTGCTCTGCACAGGTTCTCCCTGAGCCACCAGGACTGAGGGAGCAGCTGGTTGACCACCTTCAGGTTCTGGATGTAATTTGTCCCCTCTGTGTGGTCACATCCTTTCCAGGTGAAAATCAAAACCTGAGGGGAAATTCAAAAGCTGTCCTGTGCCCCTCAGCATAGACCAGGCAGAGTTTTTAATCTGTTCTTTCCCACATCTGTATTTAACTTTTCTGATTAGCTCCTCATGGCTTTAATTGCATTATTAGTAAGTGAGAAATTGGGCAATTGCTTTGATATTTCATATAGTTGCTGCATTTTTCTGTCATATCTATGGGATCCAACTCAGGCTGTAGCTGGTGGCCTTCTTTGGCCTTTTTGTCCAGAGTGAGATCATGAGTTATTCAACATCCCTAACCTAATTCAGATTGATCCGTGTCAGTGTTTAAGACCTGAGGAGATGGGTGCTCTAAGGCAGTATGGCAGGAGGCCACACGAGCTCATCAGGTGCTGCCACAAGGAGAGGTGCTGTGGGCACACGGCGCCATTTTAGGAACGAGGAGCAGCTCCTTCAGGCTGACTGACAAACATTTGGGTTTTTTCTCTTATGGCATCCTTTTCTACTTTCCCAGAAGAGCCTTTGTTGTGATAATTGCGTTATATTAATTTTTGCCTGATTGTATCACTATTCTACTTTAGCTTCATGCTTTACAACACACTATACATAAACTATTACATTGTGGTTCATTCCTATTACGGCTGTTGTTTCATTAGCTCCAAAGAGAAGACATGCAGCATATATTCAGCACTTTTTTGCACAGAAAATTTGTGAATGTACTGAACTGCTAGTCTTGGAAGACTGCCTTCTGGTACTCAGCAGGTTGAGGTGTATTTGATTGCAGCTCCTTTAACGGTGTTTCAGGTTTCTCATAATTCAGATTAATAGGAAAGATTAGAAAAATGTGGTTATTCTATGATCTTACTTTCTCAAGTTTACTATTATAAATCATCCAAAGAGCCTGCAGCTGCTGCTGAAAAGGGCAATCTCATCTGTTCCTCTCATCCCCAGGAATGATTGTGCTGTGCTCTCTTTGTGATGTTGCTAGCAGTAGTTGTGGACACGCAGGTGGCAAAAAGAAGAAAACAAATTAACTTTCAGCTGCATCAGCAACTTGATCTGACTTGCCATGTACCAGCGATTGCTAGTGGTGACGTGGAAAAAAGGCAGGGGCAGGCAGATGTGAGTGTGAGTTCAGATGGGTTAAGTTTCACATAAAACCACATCTTAAGAAGCAGCATAAAAGGGGGAAAAAAATCATCTTTTGTGCAGAAATACTGAATCTTGAAAGAGGCTTCTGTTCTGCTTTAATCTTTCTAGCCTATGGTCTTCTGTTCTCAGCCATCTGTTGCCACCTGCCTGCATATAATGCAATGCAGCCTCTCTTCCTTGCTTTCACATTTCACTTATTCTTTTTCCAAATGGGTTGTTTGCAAATGAGAAGTATTTTTGTAGTTTGCATGTCAATTTTTTTTAAAAAAGTTTCTTATCATGCTGCTTTATCTAGTATTCCTTTGTAGAATGGAGTACTTAGCAGAGGGAAGTTGCTGGCTGAAGAACTGAGATTGTACTTGAAATCCTTTTGGTAATACTAATATTTCATCCCATTGTGTTTTTCTTTTCTTTGTAGCTTCTCTTGATCATAGAAGGTAGGTGAACAGCTGCTGCTAGATTATGACTGCTAGTCCATTGTGTCTTTTTCAGTCTCTATGAATAAGCCTTATTTAAATTAAGTGTTTATCTGTTAGCTCGTCTGAAGATTTCTTTTCACTTAATTTTTATGCATACCTGAAGTCTGCAGTATGTTTAAAATGTTTAATATACCTAGTTAATAATTTTAGACAGTGACTTTTATTGTAGCTGTATTGTTCATAATACATGTTGTTGATGTTCCTCAGTTCCAGAACTTTCCTCTGAAAGATTTATTTTCTTTTTTATTTTTTTTTTTTAATTTTAAATATTCACTTGGTATTGGATGCTGTTTTATTTCTTGTTTTCACAATATCCATCTTACTGACGCATTGATTTATAAGCCTTCAGCTTTCAGGACAACATCCAGTATTGTCTAACAGACTGCCACAAACTTTCTCTGAATTTTCTTAAAGAAGCCTGCAGGTGTTCTTTTCTTAACCACACCATTTGAGATGCAGATGCAGAATCATGATTTCATATATGAAATACTGTTATCAGTTAACGTGATCAGGGCACAGTATGGTACATCAGCATGTATTCTCTGAGAAAACACGTGCTTCCTAATGGGGAAAGTCTGTGTAAATGATCAGGCAGTTTCTATGACAGTATGGATTTTCACTTTGGTTTTGGCATTGTTTTCCTTACACTGCCACTCAGCGGTCAGTAATGGTGTGTCTGGAGATTCCAGCTTAGGAGTCTGAAAACTTGCTATCCAGAATGTTCAGCACTTTGTTTTAGAAGGTTTTATTTCACGATAGGATCATACTAGAAATAAGTTTCAGTGTTCAGGGTAAGTCTTGCTACATTGCTGGATGAAAGCTTATTTCACTACAAAGGCAATTTCAGGCAATGTAATTGAATCCTGTGCCAAGGACTTACTGTTCTGCAATAGGGAAACAAGATTGCATTGCCATTCAGAGAAAGGAGAGTCACGAAAGAGCAAAAAGTTTTGCTTCTTTTTTAAATTCTCCTCTTATTAGTGTTGCATATGAATCTTGAGAGGTTGTCTAAATTAGATAGATGATTCATCTGCTCTAAAGGCCAGTGAAGGAATGGGAACTTCTAGAGGGGACTCAACCTAGGCTGATGCCTTTCCAGTGAAAGGAAAATTCTTCATATCCAGAAATGTAATGCAGTATAGAGTTGTGATATTTTAAAATTAAAAAATATTCTAATTACACTTAGATAATCAAATGCATTTGAATGCAAAATCTTACTTTACAGATAATTGAATTATCTCAATTTTAGTGTTTACATGATTTTTTTTTTATTATTATTTTTTATTTTATTAAAGGTGTTGCAAAATGGTGAAAGGTTTTGGTCAAGTAATTGTATGGAATATTTTGGTCCTCTTTGTTTTCCAGAACTGTTTTATGTTCCATATGCATTTTGATATGTAGTAGAGACTTTCCAAGATGTTGCATACAGGAATAGCAATTCAGTTTTAAAGGAACAGTTGCAAGTGAGGCACTGTACATCACTTCTTTTGGATGAATGAAGAAATTAGCAGGACTTTCCTGGGGTCTGTTCTTGAGCTGCAGATAACTGTGTGTACGCTCATACTTTCCTATGAACGTTCTTCAGGCTTTAAGCTCTTTGAAGCAGTTGGTCTTATTGGAATTGCTTACAGAACTGTCAGTAGAAAGGATGATAAAAGGAAGAAAAGATGATACATTGAATTATACAGGCAGAGATGCAGAATAGAGGATGGGGAAGGCAGTGCTTGGAGTGTTGTGTGCCTGTCAGTGCTGCTCTGGGCTGCTGCCATGCAGCACTGGCTGTGTTGCAACAGGAAAGGAAATAATCTGTGGCACGCTATGCTGGTCAGCACTTAGAATGAAACCCAGTCCCAAGACATCAAGTTAAAAGAATTTTTAAAAGAAAAAAAAATTTTTTTAAACCTCTGTTAGACAATAAACTGGAAATCTATGTTTTGGAAGGAGGGGGTGAAGCAGGTGGAAGCAGATGGTTTGTGGTGAGTATCAATAGAGATGTGAGAGAAGAAACATGAGAGCCACAGATAAATAAGAAGCTTGAACTACATATTTCTACACTGAAATAAATGAGCTGAATGAGGCTGCAATTCAGCAAGAGCTTTTCAAAAGCATCTCCAAATCCTGCCGTATTCAGCAACAGCGTAGTTTTTCAAAAATGCCACCCTGCAAGTGAACAACACTTAGTAGTCTGCTAAATAGTAAGGGTGCTCTTGAAAATCTTACACCATAACAAGGAAGTTCGGAAAGACATTTCAAGGGAGGATGGTCTTCAAGAATTTATGTCAATTTCTGAATCAAGACTGTCAGTGTTACTTCCATGACAAATTGATTTTTGCAAAGCTTAGGGACAGAATTTAAAAATTTGAAAGTAATTAAATTTTCTCTTGAATTAGAGCCCTGTTTAGCAGGAGAAAACAGCTGAAGCAGATAAGATAAACTCATCAAGAACATCTAGAAATTGTTCTGGGAGCAGCATGAGTGGAAATCGGGAAGACAAGCTTAAACTGAAAAGGATTGATTTAAAATCTAGAAGTGTGCTAATTCAGGTTTTTTCTTTACCTTTTCTTACACATCATGAATGACTGTTTTAAACAGAGACAAATATATGTATATAGGAAATATATAGGTCCTGAGGACAGTGAGCATTGTGTGTTTGTCCTTGGAAAATATGTTTCTTGAGGCAGGAATAACTAACAGAGTAACGGAGTAGCAGTGCTCTCTATTTAAAACTTTCTTACTTATTAATCACCCAAATCAGTACAAGCTATCTTCTCTCAAAGTTTATGAAAAAGTGAAGTTAGTCATGCAAAATAATTCTGTCACCAATCTGTAACAAATCTTTAAGGTTTATTGAACACATTTGAAAGTATTCCAGGAGAACAGCTGCATAGGATTAATCATTCTCAGGGTAAAAGCTGAATTTTTCAGACGTTTGCATGCACTTCATAGTCTCTCAGAAAAATAGCCTGTTCCTTTTTAAAAGCTGAAACGAATCAGCAGTTCTTTTTAACAAATTTGTTGTCTTGACTAAGCAATCAACTAACAGAAACCTTTGGCAATCTTTCAGTTCTAACTGAGCCGTTTTGGATATGGGCTTTCGTTAAATTCCAGCCCCAGAGCAGTGCCTGCTGATGGATGTCCAGTACCCATGTGCAGTTAGGTTAGGGTCAGGTCCTGCTCTTCATCTGGCAGTTGGTGTCTCCAAGCCTCCACAGCTGGCTGCTTTCATGGTGTTTCATGGTCAGCTCACCTGGGCTGGGTGAGGTTGTCACAACTTACCTTACATTGATGGCATGAATTTAACAGATGTCTACAGTCTCCTGGGTTACTGAGTACATCCAAGTTCATACACATGCCAAAAATGACAGAAGCTGTAATTTATTTGTATCTCATCTGGTTTTGTTTTGTTTAAGCAAAGGGAAGCAAATAAATAACTTACAATAAAAGAAATTATCTGTTTGGAGAAATTTCACGGTCCAGATCACCTGCTGGTTTACCACATCCAGCCCAGGATGAGAGCTTTGTTATCTTTTTCCATGGTGATAGTTGTATCAGCCTTAGTTGATAGGAATGCTGAAGTCTATGGGGCAAAAGCTTTGATGAAACATCAGCCTTTGCTTTGTCGAAGCATTTTTCTGCGAGTTAGTGATTCCTCCTGATGTTTTAACATGAGCTAGGATTTCCATTTTAAATCTAGAAAATGAATTACCTTTTTTCCTTATAAGAATGGACCTCCTGATTCTGATCTTGCATGTGCTGCTGTTTTTGTGGGAACAACTCTGTGAAAAAACAGATCTGAATGAGAACTTGGAGTGTTTCGGATAATGGGTCTGGACTGTTTTTTGTGGCAACTTTTTCAGAAGGTTTCTGAAGAAGCACGGAGGTCACCAGCTGGCAAGCTGCTCTACTGAATTTTGCAGCAGTAACAGTGAACAGTAAGTGACCCAACAAGGACAAGGCATGCTCATCAGCTGCTGGTGACATGGTCTGTTATTTTGTACTGTAACTAACTACAAGGATATTCAAAGTAGAAATGTCATTTTTTTGCAATACAGGACAAAAACCTAGAATTCTGGTCTATATCCTTAATTGTTAATAATTGAATGCGATGTACTTTTCCAGCTTACTTCGAAGTTCAGGCAAAAGAAGAATGTGTGAATAAGAAAACTGTGTGTGAGCATTGCTCAAGTGAGCCTGCTGGACTTTTCCAACCAGAATTCCAGGACAGCAAGAGATTGCATTTGAATAATTGAATGTCCTGCATGCCATCCCAGTGATTGTGGGATTCAGAAACTGCAATGTACCTCATGCCAGCATCTGCATTTTCAGAGTGTTTCTCTGGATAAGAGTGATCCAGCTGTCAAGTAATGGGTCTGTAGAACAAAAAGATGAGCATTATAGAGATGTATGAAACTCTCGTCAGATTTCTGAAAGAGCAAAGTTTCATCTCATTTCTGGAAGAGCAGAGTTTAAAAGGAATTCATTAAAAATAGGTCAACAATACAGAACAGGCAGCACTAATTTTTTAGGGCAAAAATAACAATCATGGCAGGGGATAAGCAGGAGATAAATTGAAAGCGGGAGACAACTGTATAGTTTCAGGAATATAGATCTGAACTAAAACAAAGTTGCATGAAACCACACACGAACACATAAATTATTAAAATCTCTTGCTGCAATTACTCAGATGCTCAGTAGAGTGAATTAAAACTTGCCTGCAAAGAACTAAACAAGGAGCTTTTAACCCTACTACTGCTGTTTATAAGCTGCTTGCTGCTCGTGGTTTGTAAGTCTGGAAAAGGGATGATGTTTTATCTACTACGTGAAATTTCCTTCTGAAGGAAGTATATAAATCAATGACAACAAAGCATACATATCTAATTGTTACTACTTTTTTGAAAATCATGCATTAATGAAAAGTGATGTTCTGCTGTCCAACATCAAACCCTTGGTAGCCAGTTTTGAGTAGTGTTGTTCCATCACTATACCTTTGCAGCTCAGAACCAGAATGGTTTCAGTAGAGACTAAGGATATTTCAACCAGCTCAATTTATATGAAGGAGCGACAAATGCTAATGTTCATTCTGATGTAGTAATTTTTCTTTGCTAGAACTTAATTTTTAACGGTAGCTACAAGTATGTTAAGTGATTGGGGATATTGAGGCTGGTCTCATGGCCATATCCACTGGGCCAGCACAACAGTGAAAACCTCTTGATAGGAAGCTGTTTGCATGCTGTACTTGTAGCAAAGATGTGTGCACATCTTTGTGTATAATAGGCATTTCATGAAGAACTGGGTACGCTGATGTTCTTTTAAAACACTGTTTCATAGGTGGAATGTATATGTTATCTAGTGGAGCCTTAATTCACTTCTTTGTATTTCATTCCATTTCTTTACAAACCATCCCTGGTTTTGTTTTATTTGGTTGTAGAAGCCTTTTGTCTTCTTGATTTTGGAGTGCTGCGTATTTGTAGAGAGCAAAACAGAAAATCTAAACATCTGCACCAGTATGATTGATCAAGAGCCATGCTTTTGTTCTCTAAAATACCGTCATCTATTCCTTTGAGTCCTCTGGACTCCTCTTTAATGAAAGGAAATAGAAGGACAGACCAAATGATGATTTATCTCATATGCTCTGAATACCTATCTCAACATGTGAGTGTTAGATTACTTGGTTTTCTGGTTAATGCAAATTTAGTTAAAATGTCTTTAGATAATGAAGTAGGTATGTGTGTTTATGTATATAAAAGAACATCATCTGTTCCATTTCACCATAGTATTGAAGTGATAGGATAGGGAGTTTTTGAGTAAGTGAGTTAAGTGGCCTTTGGCAGGAGAGTTGGAACTTGATGATCCTTGGGGTCCCTTCCAACACAAGCCATTCTATGATTCTATAAATGTCTGTCCTGGAGGAGAATGAGTTGCCAGTGCTTTTGTAACACGTTCTAATTTTTCTGTTCTCAAAAATACCTCTGTAGTTGAGTAACGAGATAAAAATGTGTTGCAGGATATTTCCAGTGAGCTTTTAAGTTTGGATCCCACGTTTAGATGTGTGCTCTTCACTTATCCTTGAATATGTATCTAAATATTTGAATGCAGTCTAAGATCAAGCCTCTACAAAGTTAAGGATTGCTGCTCAGTCATTCAAGTTAATACAAATTCCTTGCCATCTTGTGTGACACCTGGACATAAGTATTTTAGAACAAAAGTGCTTAGAAATAAATATATGTATTTTGCTTTTTGCTGTGAGGTCTTCTGTATGTCAAAGCACATTTCTGATACAGATAGCACCAGCTGTATTTTCTTTATGTAAGTTGTTGCATGTAGATTTTTTTTGTGAACAAAATTTGGTGCAAGGAGTTGAGGTAGAAATCTTATGTGATCCCATGGTTTGTTTTGTTGTTGTTGTTGTACCTTAGACTATTATTCGAATCTTTGCTTTATGGCAGGTTTTATTTTTCAGAGACGAGTGGCTGTTGGAAGACAAAGCTGGTTTCACAACACCCAGCTTCTATTTCTTATTTCATCAAAGGCCTTTAATGTGACTTTGGATGAAATACATCATTTCTGATGTCCAAAGGTACTTCTGAGCATGTGACCAAATTAGGATCTGTCGTATTTCTACTTCACTTCCTCATTTTTCTCATTTATTGCAAAGAAAGTTTCTGAAGTTGTACAAAATAAATGAATTAAAGGTTTTGCGGTACTCAGAAATTACTGTAAGGAGAAAAGCCAGAGAAAGCCAAATTATGATTCCTTTCTGGACAGCCCTCGACACAGCCAATGATTCCCCTCACTGGGCCATTGTGTGTAGCTAATGAGTCCCTGTAATGCAAAGCAGTTTGCTTCATTATTTAAGAATTTAGGGACAATCTTCAGCTGTGGAGGCATCTCAAGCTCTGCAAGCTGTTATCAACGTTAGCAAAATGCCGCATTCTTTGCTCCCAGAAAAGACACCTTAAAACCCAACTTGGCCTATTAATCTGCCCAGCTCCAATGGATTTAGTGAGTAGGTCTCCCACTCGCTGCCTTTCAGCGTGATGATAAAACCACTGCAAGAGTGGCAATCCAAGAAAATTATGTCCTTTGCCAAAGCTGTCGGGAGGAGGCTGGGTATTTGTTACTGAGTGAGAGGTGACGTGCTTGTTTTCAAACCACATTCCTGACTAAATTCTATGAATGGATTTGAATAATGCCCCAAATATTACCTCAAGCAAGCGCTGTATTCTGTCTCAAAAAATGTCGTAAATCAAACCAAGTGTAAAAATTCAAGAGCCCTTAAGAACACTGTACAAGTAATACAGTCATGGCAGGGTAGAGAAGCAGTACAGCAGGCACTTTTCAATATAATAAATATCTTCTGGTACCAGTTATGAAGTGAATACTGAGGTGAATTAGGCAAAATTTTCTCTGTTGAACGTTTCAGTTAATGTGTGAAACAGTTATCAGCACCATCCTTTGTAAAAATGTGCATGGAAACACTTATGAAACAATGTAAAGAACTGTTTCCTACAGACCTTTTAATTATTATGACAGGGAACAGAGTATTACAGTAAAAAAAGGGGGAATCAACAAGAGCTGGAGAAGATAGAAAATACAGATAAACTCTTTTATTTCTGTTTCTTTATCTCTTCCAATTGCTTATCATTACTGTTTCCATCTAATGTGGTAACAATTATCTGAGGGTATCTGAGAGTCGTGCTTATGGCGTTTTGATAAATTGTTAATTTCCATAGTAATGTGCTTCATTTTTCTTCCTCTGTTACAGAGTTAGCTCTGACGGTCTCTGGAGGAATTTGAGAAGTGTGAAGGTTGGAAATGAATCAGTTATGCATCAGCTACATTTCATACTCTTGTCCTAAGAGTAAAGCAGTTATGGACTGGGCTCCTTGTTCCAGAATGACAGGTAATACATGTAGCTAAATCACATCAGTATAGTAAGCTTGCATGAGAATGAAAAGTCAAGCACCTTGCCTGAAATCTCTGATGTATTTGCTGGAAATGCCAAAAACTTTAGTTGGGCTATGATTTTATTTTATAACAAAAATAAGAGGTTAGTTAAAAAGTTATTTCTGTCCCTTTGCTGCATTATATTTTTTCATATTCATAAAAAACAGGCAAGCAAAGACTATGAACACTATTGTTTGACAGCATTAGGAAGTCAAGCTCTAGCAGCAGTATTGTCCCTTACCTCATGTCAATCTTTGCTGCTGTCAAAATAACAACCTGCACATTTAAATCATTCTGGATCATACTGATGTTCTGTAGGCTCAAGCCCTTGTGAAACAAAGTGAAGAGTTCTTGTTGGGCTAAACTTTCTCTGCTGAGTTCATCTGTCAACTGCCACTTACACTCACAGCTGTTGTTTGAGAAGACTGAATTGCTTGCTGTCTGATTTGTTTTTACCCTTTTGTGACACAATGAGTTCATGGCTGTGTGACTTACCTGTGATTTTCCAAATGGCAAGTGCAACACTTCAGCTTGCAACGTAAGGTCTAGTGGGCAAGAAGCTTGGTGAAAATGAGCACAATAGCAGCTGCTATTCAGTAGTAGCATTTAGTTTCAAAGGAATACACAGATTTTGTGTACACCATTTCTTTCTAGTGTTGTGTTCCAAATATACAGTGGAGACATCCTGGGAATACTTACGAAGAGCTCAGTGCAAACCTCACCCCTCCACACATATCCACAGTTGCACAAGGGAAAAGGTATTGTATTTCTTCACCGTTACAAAAAGAAGGTAGAATATGTATTCTGATGCCATTATATAAGCCAGCCTCATAAGCCTTTATTCTGTGATCCCATTTGTGGTGTAAAGTAAATATATAATTAATTAACAAGTATAATTAATCTTTTTTTGAGTCTTGGGAGTGAGATTTCCTTCTCTCTATCTTGCTGTTCACGACTCCTTTTTGGCATAATGCCGTATCGCCCAGGCACTCCTGTGAAGGATGTGTATGTGTCAAAGAGAGGGCTCAGCCTCAGCAGCAGTGAGAGAGTCAGGCTGCTGTGAGCTCATTCCAATTGCGGCCAGTTAGTTGCTGTTAAATAAATCCCAAATTATGGAGACAGTGAGGAATTCTGTGGGAGAAAAAAACTCTTTCAGCTGTGCCTCGATTCCTGCAGTGAGCAGGATTTAATGCTTTCAGTGGGAAGGTCACCAACTATATTTCCCTAAGTGCATTCATCAGCTGGTTTGGAAGATAGCAATTCACTAATTGTTAGTGATTGTCCTCTTTGCAGGAGTAGCTTTTATATAGAGCTCAGCTTGTTCTTCAGTTTGATCTAATTAGTTCATGTTCCTCCTATGTCCTGCTCACCAGTGTGTTACCTTACATCACTGATTCATTAAAGTCATAATTGGTCATCATATTTATTTAACTACTAAGTTATTTTCCATAGTAAGTGAATATACTTAGCTAGTATTGGTAGAAAATTTGTTAATCTAATTAAAAGTGACACACATTTGAGGCTTACAGGCTTAGTAGGAATGTGTAATGGTTAAGGAGTAACCTTGATCACAGTCGTTACTACAGTGTAACCTCCTTTTTATCAAATGAAAATATCAAAAACAAACATACCCATGGTTCAGTTACTAGTCCAGGCAAACTACAGCTAACTTGTTTTAACATAGCTAAGAGAAACTTTTAATATTTTATGTCAATATTGCCCATAGGCTGCTCATTTCTTTGTTTAATGTGTAAGAACAGCATTTTCCCTCTTGTTTCTCTTGGAGTGCTGGATTTTACTGTCACTTCCATGAAGAAAGGTTATTTTTATTTATCAATATTGAGTACTTTGTATAGAAACAGGATATTTATACTTAGTTAAATGAAAACCTTAGTATCCATATTTGTAGAAATAAACTATGCATGCCATGTATGACTACAATCGCTGTTTTGATGTGTGTAAAATGAACACTGGAGCTTTATACAATGAAGAAAGAAGTATTAAGATATTTAATTTTATTTTGCAGCTTGCAGATTAATTTGTGTGATGAGTTGCTCTTGTCAGAAGGAAAACATTGGAAATCAGATGGCATGGTTCCTCACGGCCTGCCATAATTGCAATACTCACTTTATTTTGTTACAGTGCTGTAGCAGGAGCATGTTTTAAAGATAAATTGTCCTATACTTTTCTCATCAAAAAGCACCATCTAGTGTTAGTTATTCAAAGTTTGGCTGAAAATACAAAGAAAAATGAAAATAAAAATTAATAATCAGAATTTGACTTAAAATAATGACAGTGACTGAACTAGTTGCAGTTGGTTCATGGGACTAATGTTGTATAAAGTAACAGGTCAACTCTAGGGTTGTCCCAAACTGCTTTTAATCAGGTCTCACCATTTTGTATTTTTGATGTCTAGACTTTCAGTATAGGCAGAAATCTTTCTTTGTGACCTAGGTTTAGCTGAGATGAAACTGAGCATTGGGGATTTGCTATAGAAAGGGGAAATTCCCTTACAGCTCATGTGGCTGTGGTTAGGACTGTGCAGGATGGGATATCCGGGATCTCTCCCCTGCCTCTGAGCATTTTATACACAGCACTGTGAAGCATTTCATGCAGAGTATGAGAGTTTCAGCAGAGACTACTGAGAAAGAGTTGTCACTGTGTTCCCTGTAACCCCTCTAGCCTGGGGGTTGGAACAGCCTCTGATGTGGTGAAGGCTCTTTGTCAGGATTTAGCTAGTAGGGAAAATAGGTAACTTTCTGCTGACAGAATCAAAGTTGCAAAGAACCCAATCCTCTCTCTTATCTCGCTAGGAGCTCTGCATGCAATACCTCATGATGAATTGTTAATAAATGACAGGACTGTGCTTGAAATTTTAGCTGGAAGAAGGATGGGACAGTATTTAACTTGCCTGATGTGTTTTGAATCTATAATGTTTAATATATAGCAGAATTTTGATTTTCAGGCTGTGGGGACCAAACAAAAATAATGATAAAGAATCTAATCCAAAACTCATTGGGAGTGTAAGAAACATTTTCAGCAACTGATGGAGAATTTGGATCTGTCCAAAATTAATCTGTTTGATTAAGTAAAGTAAACCATGTTCTGAAGAAATCAGAGATGCATAAAGTGCTGGCTAGTAGCCAGGGAAGCCTTAGCAGAATTCCTCAGAGAATTTATATCTTTTCAAGTTGAAATGAAGTCTAAAGTTTTAGAGAACCAGAGTTATTTTTCATACATAGCAAGATTTTTGTTCTAGAGAAAAAAGATGGAATAAGCTGACAAATGTTCTATAGAATCCCAACAAAACGAAAGAGAATTAAAAAGAAATGGTTTGAGAACCAGAGGCAGGAGGGGTTTAAAAAGCGTCTGTGTCATTGAGGAAAGTCTGAAGAGATTTAATGATAACAGTGAAATTCAAATTTATTGGAGACACTATTGATGGGTTGCTCATTATTTTTAAGTTGACTGTGATAACTGTTGCTTTTGAATCATACAGTTTAGAGGTGTAAAACTTCAGATGCACTGAGCATGTAACAAACTAGTTGAAAAAAAACACATAAAAGCAATTTTTATTGTTTTAGACCAAAGCAAAATGGAACCGTTGCATTAAAATGTGATGTTTCCATTTTGTTTGGTTTATTTGTTTTACAGCAAAATGTTTTCTTTTAGGGAAGAGGAGAAAACATAGCAATGTTCTTCTCCAGAAAAGTTTTGTTCTTTATCCAGATATGGGCATCTGCTGCTAATCCATACTTTATTAAGCTGAAGGATTCATTAGCTGCCTCTTTTTTTGTAGCAGTTCCTGAAACATTGCACTTGAACAACATGACCATGTGTTCAAATTTGGTGAGTTAAGCCTAGATCTACCAATTACAGAGCAGCTTCCTTAGCTCTCCTGCTTCATAAATCAAGAGGTTGCATCACAATCATAGATGTCTTTAACTTTTAGCTTGTTTCATACATAGCAAAAAAGACCTTAAAACATATGAGCTTAAACACATGAACTCAGAAGATGTATGGAATACCTGTGCCAAAACAGGTTTAAGACAATTTCATGATTTTTTTAGCTGTATGTGTATTCTTGAAAGATTGGGATTGTTTAATGTGTGCAGGTGGAAGAAAAATTACAGCATGCTTCCTGCTTGCCAGGAAGCTCCATTCTTGCAGTTGAATTTTATATATATACATGCACACATCTTACTGATTTACTACATATATACACAGAGTATTTGCATATATCACTAGATACATTTATTATCAGTGTTCCTTGATATCTTTATAAATTTTTTCCAAGAAAAATTCAACCCTGAATGTAAAATTTAAGAATAACGACAGTGAATATGATTTATAGTTAAATTTCCCAGTTCACGTAGAAAGCGTCCATGGACCTATAGATGCTTGATAGCCCAGGTTGAAAACCACAGGTTTAAATGTAAATGTTTGTGGTTACGCAACATGAACAGCAGGTGGCAGTGAGAGGACGTTGGAAACATTTCCATTCGCTATTCTGCTTTTGGTTCCGTGTGCTGGGAAAGCAGAGCCTGATAAAACTGCTTTGTCTCAGTTGTCTAAAAATGTTGATTAGCAGGAATAGATATTCCAGGCAGTGAAGCATGATCTTCTATTGAGGAAGGCTCAGGATTTCATGGATAGTAGGTTTCGAGAAGCATTGAATTAGAAATTGTCTCAGCTGTCTGTTCAAACTTGAAGATGCAAAAACAAAATTTGTAATGCATTAGTAGCTGTGTTAATGTTAGTGAGAGACTGCAGACCTTGTTAGCCACAGTGTCAGGAAAAAGTGAAACAAATGAAACAACAGTAGCATGTCTGCCCTGTTCATGGGAGTACAGTGAAGAGATGCCTGATCTGTGCCTGGGCTGCACAAAGTAGACGACACAGGCTGTACGTGGGTTGCTCTGAAAGTAATGCCTCCTATTTATTTCCATTGAAATGACAACAAATATAAAGACCACAGTAACACTGTTCAATAGAGCAAATTCTCAGCTACAAAACAGTATTTTTCAACAGTCCCTGCCATTAGCCAGTTCGTGTAGATGAGCTGATCAAGAGACAATGTTCATTTTGTGGTATGACATCTGTGCTTGGTCATCCAGAAAGTGGTCTGTCTTATGCATTGCTGCTGCTACTGCTGAAAGGCACCACCCACCACCTCACATCCACTGTTTGGTCTCCAGAAATGTTCAGCAAGCATCCATAAATGTCAATGAATGCAATTTTTTCCACATGAAGGAATTAAATTCCATTCTTTTGCTTCATCCACACTTCCACTCATTTGGTCAGACTGCCCCTCTGTTGCCATCTGTTGCACAGTGATAAAACATAATGGAATATTGGTGGGAAGATTCAACCTCTACTGCCATTTCACCAACATCCACCTGAGACGTTGTGAGCCCAGGTAATAAAACAGGAGGCATTATTTTTGGAGCAGCCCTCACATAATGGCATCTGATCAGTTATGGAAGCAGCAGATGTTAGCTTGCAAGGACTAATGTCACTAGAGCAATTCTGCAGGTTGGCTTCATCTCACAGGGTTCTGCTGCATAGCATGGGTGAAATTTGTTGCGTGCTTGTGCCAGGGGGCACCTGGTAACTCTAGCAGCTGTCTGAAATAATTAGATTCATCTTCAGTCAACAAGATGCTTTCTGTCAGTGAAAGTTTGAAAAACACAAAGTGATACTTGCTTGAGTTATTCTCAACCTCCAGTTGAAAAACACTTTCTCATTTGCTGCTATTCTTCTCATTTCATCTCGCAAGAGATACTTCCTTCTTGTGTTAAAGAAATGCAGAAGAGGTTGACAACCTCATTTAATTTTTGCTACAGATGAAACAATTCCACTCCCCCGTTTTCCAATTTTAAGCCAAAAGTGAAAAAATGTGGTGTTTTTCTGTGCATCAGAACGCATTGTGGCTGCAAATTTTAATCTGCAGAGTAAACATTAGCCTAAAATTGTATTCAATATTTAAAAGGTAATCAGATAACTCCAAAGATCTAAGAGATTATTATGAAGATTTCAGTTATGCTGAATTTTGACTGTGAATTAATACAACAGTTTTTGACAGATGTAGTCATACACTGATGTATGTCTGAATGCATAGAAATAAATGTACTAGTAGACACCTTGATGTGGAGAATACTGATGTATTAATAACAAATGTGAAAAGGTCTGCAAGGTGTTCATATAAAACTAGTAGCAATGCATAATTGGCAACATCTTTTCAAAGGAGACATCTGGAGACAGTAGAAAGTTACCTTGACTCTAAAGCAGCATTTAAGATCTCTGTTTTGCTTAACAGATGGCAGACAGAAAGCTGTGTGTGTAAGCCTGAATCACAGTGCCTACTAACCTGTTTTGTTACATTTGGAAGACCTTGATAGAGGTCTGAAACTCATTTGATGGCAGTGAGATGAGGTGATATATTCGCTAAGGTTTAATAGAGAAGACAATTCTCAACAGCAAGTAACTAGCCCAGTTCTGAATTTAGCCACTGGTGTATGGTTCACATACAACACTCTCTCCTTTTCAGGAAACTTTCTCTAGACTAACCTCAAACTGCAGGGACTTGCATCTCTCTTATAGTTGGTGTACTGCTTCATAATTGCATAGTGAGAAAGTGAAATTTTACTTTAATTCCATTGTATTAAATGTCATATTTGACTAGAGGATGGAAACAGCTGACTTCTGATCTCCAGTGAGCCATTCCTTTTTGGTAATTTATTTTTCATGTTAAACAGTCACTTTTAGTGTGTAAGAGCCAGAGGAAACAAGCCCCTTGTCCTCTTTTTTTTTTTCTTTCTTTCTTTTTTGTTTTCTTAATCAAGTGTTTCTTGACAGTTATGCACAGAAACTTATTATGTTCACCATTCTTTATTTTTTCCACTTGGCTGTAATGGAATTGACATTGAGGTACTTAGGGACTGAATAAGGAGAAGGAAAACCAGATTTGCTGCTCAACACTCTATTTCCATTCTGATTTATCACACTGGTTTTACTCTTTCTAGCATAAGCAAAGCTGAGTCTGCTGATTGATTATTGTCAAGGGTTTAATATTTTCTATTAGATGTTACTGTTATTAGATGGGTCTATTATCCTTGTGGCAGAGAAATGTGTGCTCTAAATTGTTGGTAATCTTTATTAAATGTGATCAACTGTCTTCAATTTGGGGAGCAGTAGCACTAGTCATGGAATGATCCCATAATAATGGAAAAAAGGAAATTATGGGATGATCCTATGGCTAGCGCTACTGCTTGAACAGTTAGAAAAGTTGTGTAGTTGTTTAGGAGACTTCATCTAACTTTAAAAATAAGGGGGTAACTCTTCCCTTTTGTACAAAAATAAATAAATAAATAAATAAAGCTAATCTCTCCATGTTCTACTCAACAACTTCCCAAATTCAAGACTCTCACCTCTGCCTTTCAGTATCTTTCCTTATTGTCATTGTATATAGGTAGTCTGAACAGCAAGGGTTATTTTCTGCCTCTTCTTTATTTTTATTCTGTGTTTCTTATTCTGAGTTCTGCATTAATGTGTCCACAGCTCTGGGCAATGTCATGGATCTGCTGGACGATAAGAAAGGGCACTGGAGTCATAGCAAATGAGACAATTCAGTATAAAACCTAATGAAAAGAAACAGAGATGGACAAATAATAACTTCATGAAACAGTTTTGTGTACAGTGTTTCTTCAGATCAGTGTTCTCTTTGGTCTGCTTTTGAGTTTCTTTGACCTCTGAGAATCAGTAGTCTGATAGAGACATGTACAAGCTAACACATCTACAAAAGCAAGCTAACCAAAATGCTCCAGACCATAGCAGACTCAACAACAACATTCTTGCCCTTAACATTTGAATTTGCAAGGTCCTCTTTTCATTTAAGAGACTGCATTGGCATTATTTTGGCAATGTGAAGATCTGAAAAACTTTTGTAAGCATTTGCTGCTCCATTCGTGGTCATCATCAATACAAAGTACAGTTTCCATTTTATAGATGGTGGTCCAAAAAAAAAAAGTGATTTAAGACATATAACATTTCTTCAAGCAGCCACCTTGACCAGTGATTTGGACAGCCCTAATTAGGTCAAGACATGAGTGTTTGCCTGTGCAGAGCAGAGTGGTCTCTGAATATCAGTGGGGAAAAAAAAAAAGAAAAGCCTTTCTGTTGATGACAAGGTAGATGAATTTGGGTGAAAGTTATGAATTTAGGTTTACAGTGCTAACATAGAAAATCAAGTAGAGAAGGGTGGGCAGGTGCCTTTCTGTGGAAAGTGAGGTGTTCATTAACTCCATGGCAAGGTGGGTATGATAAAAACTGGAACAGAGCCTTATAAGGGATACCCCCTTAAAAAGTACAAGCCAGTGTCTCTCATGCAAGGAGGGAATGATGGAGATGTACTCTTTGATACTCAGCAGTGCCTGAAGTATCGCTATGAAGTACAGCTTGATGTTAGTTCTGTGTTTCAGACACTCACTTTGAATTTTCTGCTAGAGGGAAAAAGTCATAGCAGATATTCCTTCTGGAATTGTGTGTTCCTCTCTTAATCCTATTTTCATGCCTTAGCACAGCAAGGAGTTCCAATTGTGCAGTTCTTTAAATATCTGCCATTTAATGCTCTTATTTGTCATGCCCCCAGGGTGTTAGTCATAAGCATGCTGGTTTCCCAATAGTAAGTCTGAGATTGTTTATGCATTTCTGTGAAACTCAGTTAAAAATGGATGATATTTAGAGCCCTGGACAGGTAAACAGCTATCATTATCAATTGGAATGAATAAAAAATGCCTTGAGAGGATGATTTTGCATATGTTTGCATTAAAATGTGAAGACATTAGAATTATTTATGATCTCTGTCATGGAAGTACATGGAATGTGCATGTTTACTGTGTTAGAGTAACATAAATACTTCTGACTTCTGAATGAAGTTGAAAGGTCTGCTCTAGCTGTTGTGACTTGCATGTTTTGAGAACTCAGCCCTCACAGGAGCTGAGCGTTCTGTTATCTAGCTTGGGAACTATATATATTTTGTAAGGAAATAATAAATTATTTCAATCCTTAGTCAAACAATTTTTATGAAAAATGTTACATTTCTGATAACTGAATAACATTGCCAGCTGTAGGTGTTATTAATTAGGTGAACATTCTCATTTTCTTATGTATGATCAGTGACATCACGCCATACATAACAGTGGAATTTGCAGTTTTCATTAATGAAATATTTACTAAGTTAGATGGTTGGTTTTAGGGTTTTTTTTGGGGGGGAAAGGGTGGAGTTTGTTTGTTTTGTTTTTAAATAATTGTTTACTTGTTATTGTTTTGACCAGGACTGCTGCGGAGGAGGAAAAAAAATAATCATGTAATAAATTATATATTTTGTGGCCAATAACTTTTGTGTGTACCAAAAGATTAATTTTGCAGTCAGATGAAAAGAAATAGAAAAAAAGAATAAAAAATGAATATTAAGAATAGTCAGGTTAATGTATCCTGGAGCTAAATTTCCCATGTAAAAGAAATATGTACATTGATAGCACCTAAGACTAATGCGTGTGCCAGAGAAAATTGTATTGCAATGTGCCTTGATTGCCATCTGCTTGATTTTAATTAATTTTCTTAATTGGAGAACAATGCATTTTCTAATTACACATGCAAACACCAGTAGCTATTGCAGTCTTTATCTGCTGCACAAACTCTCTCAGTAGACCCACAGCCTGCCTAATTTATACAGACCTCGTTTCAGTGAGCAGGGGCTGTTTGGCAGACTCTTGACAATTACTCAAACTAATCACACGTGAAGGAACATTCTAAACTTGTAATTTAGATGCAATAAAATTCTAACTGTGAATAACTCAGCTCATACAGATACCGGGGTGAAATGTCCACTAGAAATGTAATTAGAAAGCAATACAGTTGAAGCTAGAATCAAATTCCAAGTGAAACTTAACATCTGAATAAATGCTTTGGAGATAATAGCTGTGACCACAAGAATGGAAATTAGTTGCCTTACTTTAGACCAAAAAGGTAGCGTAATACAAAATTAACACAGCTGGTGAATAATCAAATATTTAAGCCACACAATCAAAACATCAATCCCAGGGGACAAACTTATTCTGCTTGTAGCTCTATTGAGATCTAACTTAGTTACAGCCAAAATAAAATTGGCTCACTGATTTAAACTAGACTTTCTTCACATTAATGTCCCTCTTTTCTTCAGCCTAATGGAATAAATCCATCATGGTATGTCTGTCTTGCAGCTTAATCTTTTCTTGGATATTGTCCATCACAGTTCAGTAAGGTACACATTCATAGATTTCTATTTATCTGGCTGAGGCTTGAGAGAGTCCTAAACAAGAGCAAGGAGGCTTGGTCTTTATCTGAGTTATTACTTGCTTCCCTTTTGCAAGATTAATTCTCTGCCAGCTATTTGCCTTTTTATAAAATGAGATCCCATTTAGCTTTATTACTTGAACCTGTCTTCAAGGGCAAACTGTAAAAAATGGACAGTTTCCAGGCTGGGAAGAGGAGGCAGTGGTTCAAAGGCAAAGAATGGCAAAGATTTCCTCTTTGCCTTGGAGGAAGATACTTTGCAACATTGCAGGAAAATACTCCCCTTATGAATACATGGTATCTAGTTATTCTGATGCATTTTCTATATTGTCTTTGAGATCACATTTGCTAAGAGATGTGCTTCTAGAGTTCTGAATTCTATGCTATATTAATGTTTTGCCACATATGTTAGCATTTCCCAATAGAGAAATTTCAGTCAACATAAATATCGTACTTGAATATGCAAGCATGAAAATGAGGCTACTGATAAACTTTATACTTCTGAAAAGACAGTTGTTAATTAACATGCAATAACTTTCATTAAGTGTATAATAATACATCTACTAGCAGTGTTTATTGTACATCATTAAAAGCATATAGATCAACAGCTATGCTTTTCAGTTTCTAAGCTGCGTAAGAAGATATGAATCTGAAATGGGGCATCCCTAAAGGTGTTTTATCAATCATTAAGAATTTTTTATTTAAAAATTTTAATCGTCTTGCAAACTTCAGCATGAATCCTTTTTAGAAGCACCAGACTGGGTTTACTACATGTTTCTGTTGGTTTCTTCACTGAAAGCAATCAAGTTGCCTAGTATCACTTTGACTATTATGCTACAGCTGCACAGAAAAATATGGCCAGGTTCCTCTTTGTGGCTGCTTGTAAAAGATGTACTTTACTGATGAATAATCACACCTTTTTATGTTTTTTTTACTTTTTTTTTTTCTTTTAACTTTTAATTAGTGGCTAGAGATTCCAGGTTCCCTTGGCAGCTGTTACCAATGCTCCTTATTCTCATCCCATGAATGCTTTATTTTAACTCTATTGCTCATGTAGATACTGGTGACATAATTTTGTGAAGAGCGAGACCTGTTTCCAAATCAGAAACATTTCTAACAATCAAACAACAAAAACTGTTTTATGTGGTATTTCTGTTTCTGAAGTACAGAAGCAACTCAGAAGGATTTATTGCCCTGGTTCTAATCGTGTGCCTCGTGCACCACCAAGACCTGGGAAGGTACTAAACTCTCTTCTCCTCTACTAACTAAAGATTTCAGTCCAAGTGTGTTACATGCAAGCTAAGAAAGGCTTTACTGGGACTCTGCTGATTTAAACATTCATTAGAAATTATCATGCCTCGTTTGACTTGTACTGTTAATATGTCTCAATTAGTTGATAACATTTAAGCAAAAATTTTAAATACACAATTAATCGACTTCCTTCATTCTTCCAGTATAATCTCGGTCAGTCCAACTCCTCTCTATGGAACACAGCTCCACGGACATCTTCCCTGTAGCTCTTCTCTTGCCCTGAGCACGTGCTTTCAGATCTGTAGCTTCTGTACCATTATGCCATACCAGTATGGCCAGCCATACTGCTGGCCAAGAGTGGCAGTCCTGCCTCCTACCTTGCCTGTGCTTTGCCACTTTCCTGGTAGGTAAAGAGTGAATGCTGAGATTTTGCCAGGTCTGTTGTGAGAGAGTCTTGAATCTCTGTTACTCTGACTCCCATATGTGCTCTGCTGCTGCATTGATGAAATAGACTATACTATATATACTAGCAACAGAAGGAGAGTTTTTAACCTATTAAGCCTACCTAGACAACATTCTTAGCAAAACAATTTCTGCTTACTACTGAGGTAATTCTATACTATCAAGAAGTGCCAAGCCTGAATATCCATATCAAGAAAAGAATTTTATCTGAGAAGGTAGGTGAAACACAGGGCATGATCAGATTTTTGTTCTGAGACATTCTTAAACTTGTTTATCAGTGGTTGCAAAGGCTTATTCATGAAACTTAAAAATTCAAAGCATTCTATACAAAACTATAAATAAAACTGGAGCAGAAGGCAATGCTCTTTGTCCACGTAGACTTTTTAACTACATTTCTTACAGCAATACTCTTCAGAAAGACGGAAATAATTGAATTTAAGAGAACAGAAGTGTGTTTAAGATGGTCTACGTTTGAATGCTAGATGTAAGCTGATATTACCTCTGTTTCCAGTTTACTAATTTTCTTAATTTAGACATACAGCCAACGATCACGTTGTATCTGACAAACTGGTCAAGATCTTTCTGTGCATAAATACACAGACTGACTGGATGCTCTCTTGATATAAAGAACCATGGACAACACAATCCATGCAGTGTGTATCGTGCTTCAGTTTCTTCTAGAGAAATGACACAGGTATGCTTGGGATATCAATGCAATGTAACATCAGGGAAATAATTTGTTTAACATTGGTACCAATGATTAGATCTCAGTGAGAACATTTGAGTACTGTTCTTTCCCATAAGATATTTTTGAACAAAGTTTGATGTAATATAGAATTTACTTACCTTCAGGTAGCTATTGCCTCGATTCATTTTTGACAGGATCCTTCTGCTCTTTTGCTTACAACCTGCAAGAAGACAGTTAGGTGCTACTATGGAAGGAGTAAAATTATAGCTAAATCTCTCTTTTTTTTTTCTTTTTCTTTTTTTTTTTTTTTTCTTTTTTTTTTGTGTGTGTGTGTGTGTGTTTGTGCATGTAAAGGAAAGCAAGTAAAGGTTTGTGCATCTTCAGGAGAACGGATCTCAGGATATTTAAACTGAAGATTATAATTACAGAGTGGCTATATTTGAAATGGAATAATTCTAAATCATTTTCCAGCAGATTTTCAAGAGTGGTTTTGCAATGTTTCAATGTCTATTCACTTTTTTTTTCCTCTGATAGTACCTTGGGTTTTGTTTCTAAGGTCAGTGTCTTTCAAAGATTTGCTGCCAAACTATTAAACTTTCTGACTCATTTCTCTCTGAAGGAATAAAAGATAAAATTCAAGGGTAGACTGTAGAAAGGCTAAATTTCCAGAGAGCAAAGACTAATGATGAATTGCCTGTAAAATGACACTTGTACCTTTCCCTCAGCAATTTCACTCAGCTGTCTGGAGGTTACTTCAGTTCCCTGAAACTATCCAAATATCAAAAAAAGCCTGGAGGTATATGATATTTCATGTCAACAGTGGAAGAAAATGGATTGACATGATTAGCTGCATTTTATATCCAGCAAGAGTTTGCCAGCAAGATTCAGAATGTTATTGATGATCAATTAATCTTTTCTTTTTGAAAGCATGGGATGGGAATAATCTGTTTAGGGTTGATTTGCAGGAACATATAGGAAGTAAATCCTTTTTTAGCTGCCAGTATTTAGATGTCACCAGCATTCACAAAAATCTCTATTCAGCTCTTGACTGACCATGGAGGCAGCTCTCAGCAGTGAGGCTTTTGCCTGGGAAGGACCTATAAATATTATTCCACTGAATATGTGTAATGAATCGATGACACTGCCATAGTCCATGCCTCCTGAGACCTGACAGAGTTCAGCAAGAGTTACATCTGTATCCAGAGGCTTTTCATACTGTTGGTACAATTTCCACCTCATATACAGTAACTCATCTCTCATCTGGAAGACAGATGAGAACAGTCCTGCCTGTGCTTTTGAAGTGGTGATTTACATGCAGATCTTCCATTTCTCATGACAGTTTCTAAGGTCTGATGCAGACAGTGTTCTAGAAATAATCCCGTTTCCCTGTCTTTCCCTTGTTCTGGTTTATGTAACAATTTAAACATTCCTTATAGCAAGTTTCCAGCTGAAGTAATTACTGTACAGTTGTTCTCACTTTGCCATTAATCCAAAATATGCTTAAAAAAGACAGATAAAAGCTGTATAATCGGAGTTATATGTGTATAAACCAGTTGCCTCTTTGCTTTTGACAAAGAAATGTAGAAATGCAAATAATGATTTGTTGTGTAATTTCTACTGAAGTATTGTTGGGACTTGGATTTAGGGCTTATTTGGTTGATAAGGACAGATTATCTCCTAAAAGCAAAGCTTCATGAAAAGGAGAATAACATTGTAATTACATGACAAGGCTGGTATTTCCAATTCAGTTATCCTGGGCAAGCCCATCTTTAATAACATTTTCCATAATATTTTAATAGACTTCTATACCCTCACTTGTGTCTGGTATTAGGACTGGGAGTCAAATATTAGAATAGATAATGGTTTGTGTTTGTGGTTTTTTTGTTTGTTTGCTTGTTTGTTTTTTGGTAATTCTTAGAAAATGTACTATTCATTCACTGTCTTTCTTATAGTGCCTTTTTTGCAACTATAAACTCATTATATTTTTCTGTGTCCTGCATAGCCTCATCGTGCTTAGCAAAAAATTATTAACGAGTTATGATTGAGTTCCAGATGCAGTAGAAACTGAAAATCTTTTTGAAACTCCCTTTTTCTATGTTTTTGTAAACAACATTTCAAGAAAAATCATCTCTAAGATATAAAAGATAGCAAAGGGCAAAAAAGAATTTGTATGCAAGGCTAGCTGCTTTCTGTCTATGCAACTACTCCTAAAGACTTCTCCAAGAGTGTTTTTAGCTTTTGGGTATGATTTAGAGTCAAGTAGTTTAATTGTTTAACATTGTCACTGCTTCTAATGAAGATCCTTCCAAAGACACTGAAATGTGCAGAAGCTGCAATACTGTGAAGGTAAGAACGTTGAACCTGAAAGTTACTGCTGTTGGTAAAACGTTGTGCATTAGTACTCCCTGATGTAAATTCAAGGCAAATATTAGGCTTAACATAGATCTCTAACTTCTCATGTTTTCTTACAAAAGAAATGCATTTCCTACATGAAGGGTGCAGATGGCAGTGTTGAATAGGTTACTAAATGGTGTCTTTGCAGAAAAACTGACAATTTAGCTTGCTTGAAGTATATTTTAAAGCTGTGTGACTGTCTCTCTCATTATTTAATCAGGTCATCGACCATCTCATTGTATTACCTTAAATAATTAAGAGGGTAAAGCTTCTGCTAATGCTACAGAACAGCAAGGATTTTGTATCCTGTATAAATTGAGTATGAGTGAAGTGTTTGCCAGGCTGCATTTTGAATCTAGCTTTTTATTTAAGCTAAAATGGTGTAGTTCTGTGGAAAGCGTTGAAATTACGCAGATTTCCTCTGCTGGGAACCCATACTTTTAACTTCTTCCTAGAATGGACAACTCTTTTAAACAGAATTATTTCATAATAAGATGTTACTTGATCTTCAAACCCTTAAAGGTACTGGGTACCTTCTCATATACTTAAAATAATAGGCTGCAACCGCAGTCCTAGGTGCTATGGCCACGTGCAGTGCCATCAACTCAGAGGGTGGACTAGACTCTGTATGAAAGTAATAGTCCATTTTTGTGATGGTCTCAGCTCAGAGTTCAGTAGCTGCAGCCACCAAGGGTGCTGCAAAATTATAGGGCACTTCCTACTGCAGGTTATGCTTCAAGTATAAAAGCTGTTGTCAGTGCTGCAGAAGACTTGGGTGATTTTTCTGAGGTATGAATACAGGAGCCTAGTTTCATCTGGATTTGTACATTCTAGCTGATTGCCTGTCATATTAAAGAAACCCTGACTGATGTCTATGCCAGATTATAGATATACATTAAGAGTTTTATCTTGTGTGAGTGGTGTCTAGCATGGAATATTTATAAGTCTTCCATGAAGTTGTTGAATTTCAGGGAAGCTGGCCAATGAATTTATAAGCCACAGGCAGCCAAGTTTTCATGCACACATTTGGATGGAGACTCATTTTCCTAAGAACGAAAAGGTGTATGTCCGTGAAGGGGAATGTCTCAATTATGAGAGGGATCAGAGCTGAAATATGTCTGGTCTGCACCTTGCATGGCTTTTCCTTAGGGGTAACTTTCAGAGCTGTGTTTGGATAAAGGACAGATGATTTTTAAAACAAGCGTTCACATCTTACCTTCAGTTAGGCTAGGATTAACATCTCGATCATCACTAGGTACATATTATAATTCTGTTGAAGTTCCTCTTTAAGTATTTTGTCTCCAGGTCACAAACATGTTGACAAGAAGTAAACCAGACAATAGGGAATGCCACGGTATGATAACACGTCTTTTCTGATTTCTAGATATCTTTTTCAATATAACTGAAATACCTGCATTTCATTTAAGATTTACAGCCCCTAACATTCTCCCTTCTTTACAAACAAAGAGAACTTCAAGCTTTCCTCTTAAGAATACCTGGTGACATGGTGTTCGGTGTCAGCAGCTTATTACTTAGTGCAGGATAGATTGCCAATTTCTGGAATGGTATATTGATTTCAAAGAGAAGTTAGCAAGCAAAGGCAAACATGAGTTTCCTAGGAAGAGGTCCACTAGGGTTTCAGTTAGTTCCAATGCATTTTTTACAAGACCAACTGACTGGAATTTTTTTTTTTAAAAGGGTGGGTTTTTTTGCTTTTTTTCCAAATTGTGTCATAAATCCAGAGCTGAATCTCTTTAAGCTTACATAGATTTTGCAACTGTGCAGTTATTATACTTACCATCTTTTCAAGTTAAGAATGAAATGGATATTAAAACTTTTTTGGAATTAGATCTATGATAACCTACTATAATTTCTATGAAAAATGAGTGTTTGATTTTTCAAGAACCAAAAAGGCATTGCCCAGGCCATACATAAAGTATTTTACACATATGGCTGCCAATGGCTGATGTCCTTTTCTGTCTCCTAACATCGACTGTTTAGGTTTTCCTTCTGGCCCTGTTTTGACTAAAAGTAGTTCCCAAAGTCCAATAGAGCTGGAGGAACAAGACTACTGCTGAGAGTATATGGAACTTTTTCCTGTGGAATGTATCTTCAACATATTATCTTCGTATTCCTTCAGTGTAGGATTTTAAAGTCCAAATCAGTTCTTTTGTGGCATCCTAGAATCTGCACTTGACATAAATTCTGAGGAGTTTTCTTTCCCCCCAAAAAAGACTTTATTGATACCCCAGACATGCAAATGGCAAGTTGATGTCTGAAGACATTAAGATCAAAGATATGCATTTTTAATGTTAATAAAAAGAACACAGAACTGAAAGTACCAGCTCCTTGACATTGTTTGGAACAGATCCCCTTGTTTTCAGTTGCAGCACTGAGCAGCCAGTTCTTCTGCATCTGATGTTACATGTTCAGAAATACTAGAACTGCATCCTTATAGTTGTCAATCTAATTCTAGATGCTTCTTTGCATCTAGTCTTTCTATGCATCTTTGTCCTTCCCCTGCCGTGTCACCAGATGTCTTGGGGATACATGGTTTCTGGGAAGGGACTGCAGGTCCCTATTGCTTCATAAGAAAACAAAAAATAATTAGCAATTTAGCCTCTTTCACTGTACAATCAGGTTCATTTATGGGCTCAGCCCATTCATGCTGAGATGGCCAAGAGTTTATTTACTGGTTCTTCTGGGTATGTTTGAATTCAGACTTCTGTTTTAATTAAATTTTTTTTCTAGTAAAATGGAAGTCATTTTTTGAAAGAAAAATGAGAAACATTTACCTTATACAAAGCTGTTACCTCTGTAGTGAGTTTGAATCCCTCTTCTAAAGTCTCATATTATTACAATATAAAATTGAAATAATAACTTTTCTAACATAAGCAGTACATTTCCTTCATTTTTGTCTTTGAAGTTGGCAGAGCCAATTATACTGATGTATTCCCAAAGTACTAATTCTGAAACGAAGCCGAAATTTATCTGACAGGCTAATACAGGAAAGTACTGTTCAACTTTTGGCTTAAACAACATCATTTGCATGTTTGAGAAATGAGTCTAAGCAATTACTAAGGAAAAAAAACTACATCAGTTAAGGGAAAATACGTATACTTCAAAATCCTAACCTGCCATGGATCAGAAGTTTTTCCCTGTGAAATCCACAGCTAAACTGGAAGTATGTTAATGCTAGCAGAGGTACAAAATTTGAGGTTTAGTTCTTCATTGTGCTTATCTCCCTACTTCTTAGCCTATTATTCTCATCTGAAGCATCTGGTGAGTTGTTCTAGAGTGTCTTACAAATGAAGTCAGAGAAGAACACATAATTCTATCTCTATGTCAGGAGATTGTGCTAAGTTCAGCATAATTATTTTGCCCTTCCAAGTAAAGGACCAGGAAAATGAGAAAAGATAGTAGTCATGGAAATAAGTGTTTGGTTTTTAGTTCTATTATATGAAAGGTGAGCAGAAAGGACAAAAAAAAGGTGAATGTTTTCTGTTTACATGAAGCACTACTGGTAAAACATAAGCCTTTAGATTCCTTATCTGTGTTCTGTGGAGTACCTGATATCTGGGGAGATTTGCACAAAGTGATGTGATTTCTGCATGCAGTATTTTTCCACATTAAGGTCTTTTTTTCCCTTATAATTGCATTTGTTGGATAACACAGTCGTCATTAATGTGTTGTGACACTTGCAAACAAAATCACTTAATCAATCACAGTTACATAAAAAGCAGAGAGCTTTATTCACATCTACAGAAAAGCTTCCTTACTCCGATGTTTTAAAGTTGCAGTAAATATTCTTCAAGTTTCTTTACATTGATGGAGTGGAAAAAACAACCTGATTACATATGAGAATCCGACTTATAGAATCACCTCAAACCCTCACAGTGAGGGAAGTCACATTATACAGAACAAGAAAATACAACCTAATAAGGACAGTATTTTCTGTTTGTCTAGATACTTCTGACCTTTACTGTCACTTTTATATCTAGATGACAAATATTTCTCTCAACTCATCAGAGATTAATTTTTTTGGCTGCTTTTTTTTTTTTTTTTTTTTTTTTTTTTTTTTTGTCCTAAGGCACAGTAACTGGAAGAAATCTGTAGATTGCCTGTGAAAAATCAGTTAGTTCATAGGTCATTCTCTGTATAAGTGGGAGCTTGGCTGAAGGGAGGACATGCATGCATGATAAGCTGATAAATGGGCAGATGAAGCTGGCAGCTATACCCTTAAAAGCGTGCTAGAAAAGATGCACACGTTCAAGGAGATGCTCTGGAAACTGAGATTGTACTACTTCATTTATTCTTGGAAATTAAAATGGAAAAGATGTGATGAGCGGCTTGATATGTTTTGTGGCATGCCAGAGGACTTAAAATCACTTTGTGACCTTAATTGCTAATGAGTGAACGTTTCCCTTGG
Organism: Lagopus leucura; assembly: GCF_019238085.1. Classification (NCBI taxonomy): domain Eukaryota; kingdom Metazoa; phylum Chordata; class Aves; order Galliformes; family Phasianidae; genus Lagopus; species Lagopus leucura. Next base: position 9,292,691 of record NW_024962274.1, read on the forward strand.
TTACATCTGTGCTTTTCCACTGACTCCATGGTTCTGTTGTAGCACAGTGCAGTGCAAGTGAAACAGTGCTTAAAATTCATTGCTGTAACTGAAATGCTGGTCACACAGTAACTGTTTTTAGAGGAAAATTATAAGAAACAAATACTTGTATTTTGTATTGTTGTTTTGCAGTCTACTTTTCTTCTTTTTAATCTGAAAAGAGTTGGTTTAGATTAGATACAGTGAAGAAATTCTTTACAGTAAGGCTGGTGAGGTGCTGGCACAGGATGCCCAGGGAAGCCCTGTCCCCAGAAATGCTCAGTGCTGGGCTGGTTGGGGAGTTGGGTAACCTGGTCTGTGCACTGGCATATGTACAGTGGAGCCCACTGAGATCATATATTTGCTAAGAGTCAAGAGCCTTGGAAGCTCTTGTTACTGAATTTAAATATATGAAGTTGTGGCTATAACAGATTTCTCCATTAATGTGGCTTCATGAATTCTAGCTGGACAATGTCCCGTTTAATCTTCATTTCTTTCAAGAAGCCCTTATCAAAATTCTCGCCACTTACAAGAATAGGAATGAAGAACTTCTATGATTGGCATCTTTTAAATGGAACGTTTCTCCTTGCATCTTTTATGCCTGACACTCACTAGTTTTCCCATCCTCTATATATCTTATGTGTATTTTGATTTGTTGAGTCACTCTCCTCACGTGAGGTCAAAGACATTTGTGAGCCTTCTGTCTTAAACTGCTCCAGTGAATTCTCAAAGAATAAGCATTTCAGTAACTTAAGTATGTGACCGATGAGCTATCAGCTGTTTGAGAGGAATAATACTTTGTCTCTGGAACAGCTAAATCAAGGCATACAGGTAAGAAGTATCTGTTCTAATTATGCAATAATTCACATAATTATTTTCAGGGAATATTTACCACGTTCTGGGACTAGACATCCTGAGATACTGATAATGGGATACGAAATTCTTCCACACATTACACAGCTGAATTCATCCCATAGACATAGCTCAAGCTGTTTCACATTGCTGTTTCACATTGCTGCTCGGTCTCTGCAGTATGAATAAAATGGTTTCTGGTGTGAAGTATCTAAAAATCGGTCTATGTTTGTTGTTAGCTGTAACCACTGTAGCAGAAGTAAGGTTATTCTAATAAGTTAGTATGTAACAAGGTAGTAATGAGACTTAAATCATATTTAATTAGTAATGAATTAATATTGTGAGTGAAAAGCTATTCCTGTCTCTGGAAGCAGCCACTCTGGGGCTGAACTGAAACACAGCAGTACACAGGAGCTGCTGTTCCTCTTTGCAGTTCTTGTAACAAAAGAGGAGCTTGGATTCTAATATTGCCAGTTTGGCACTTCTAACAAAACAAACTTGGCACAAAGAACATGGCTCTCTGAGAGGAGTTTGTTGTATAATGCATTTTACACTGTTGGTGTTGTGGCTTATAAGAGAGTCACTTGTTGAGTTAATGCACAGTGCACCTATCCTGGTTACCACTCAGTCCATTTGGCCTGATACATCCTCTTGTCAGGTAATTCCCAACTGAATCAAGTGTATTTTCTGCTCAATCCTGGCTTTAGTATAATTACTCAAAGTTACTTGCAGTTAAATTTATTATGATTGAATCAAATGGTTTGTTGGGCAGTGTAATTATTTGTAAGGTGTTACATTTATAAAGTAAAACACTCCTGTTTGTGACACCCTGGCTGATCCCATTCAGTGTGAATGCCAGCAGGACTCTCACTTTCCCCAGGCAGCATAAAAGTGAGCTGCCCGAGGTTATGGACTCTCATCTACTCTGGGTATCATTGTGTTATTTACATTTTCTGTGTTAGTCTTTGATTAATGCTGCAGGATCTGAAGTCACTTATGAGGAAAAAAGGTGTTAAGAAAGGGAAATTATGCTAGGACTGCATTGCTGACAATTGTGTGTTCAAATTTTGATAAAGAAACAACAGCATGTTTCCTCAGCCTGGAAGCTTCACTACCTTTGCAGCTATAGCCAAAGCAGTTTTAGTCTGTGAAAATTTAAACACAGATGTCTCTGAGAGGCAGATTACTACAAACAAAATGCCCAGAAATTTATTTCAATACGGAGCCTGCAGCTGTAGTAGCCTCAAGTGCAGGAGCAGAGCATGTAGCAGCTGGATCCATGTGTGCTAGTGCACACATGCAGCAAACACATTGTGTTGAGTTAGAGTACAAATTGCTTCTCTGAATTTTGAGAGCAGCAGCTACAGCTTCCATTGCAAGACCTTGCAAGCAGAGGGATTGTTCAAAAGCAGAAATCTTCCAAAGACATGATAAAAAGTAGGAATACACAAAAGGATAAGTAACTGCCATCTGAACCATTGATTCTCAGGCACTGGCACAAAGGAGGCTAGACACAAGTCAGAAGTGAGCTGGACTTTTTACAGGAAAGGTGGAATATATCATACTTTTATATATTCACAAACAGACACCTAAAGGAATTCAGGTTATTTCTCTCAGAAAACCTCTTACAAATTGTGAAAAGCTAAATGAGTGCCAGTGGCACTCTGAGTTTGGCCATTATGGCAATCTGAGTGGGCCCCTTACCCTACTGATGTGTTCTCAGTAGGTTTCAGCAGTATCATTAAAAACTCCATGCTCTAAGGGTTCCTAATTAAGCTTTTTATATTTCTGATCTGAAGTCATGCATTTAAAAAAAACCTTGAAGTTCTTTTTCTTGTTACCTCAGAAAATCCTTGAACTATGTCACAGAAGTCAGTGTAGACATCTACATACAGAATAGTGCCAGTCCCCCAAGTTTTGTCACTGGAGCTACAAGGCAGCCAAGAGACTGACGTAACTTTGAAAACCTGTGGGCATTGTGAGTCTTAAAATGGCTTGCAGTGGACTGTATGACGCACCCATGACCAAAGCTATCAAATCCCCTTGTACAATGAGTAGTAACTACAGATTCCAACTATTTTTTTAGTCCTCAATGTATCTAAAAGTTCTTTAAAAATATAGTTAGCATCTGGGATTCTGCAAGCTGCTCTAACAAGCTCGGTTCTCTTTAGCAAAGGCTAGGCTTCCATCTGCAGCCTGCTTTTTATAAGATTGTTTTTCACAACTAGAGATTGAAAAAAAATTATTCAGAAAGTATGCTGGAAAGCCAAGAAGACACTCATAGGATTTTATAACACTTGATCAAAGAATAAGATTTGTGACCAGAAATGTTAAGCAGTAAGGTATTAGAACAATATAAACAAGACTGTTTGTGTTTTTAGTAATACTTGTCCATTGACATAGTTTGTTAGGAAGGGTAAAATCCAGGACCACCTCCTCCTTTCCATGCTTGTGTTTGACATCTGTTTCCCTCTCACTTTGGGAGATGGTGTGCTCCAGATTTCATGTTGGATTGTGAAGCAGGAAGGCCTCATCCACAGGCTCCCCCTCCTCCGGCAGCATGTAGAACACCACCAGATGTCCTTTATTGGTCCGGTCCTTGACTTTCACCCAGAAGCTCTCAACCTGTTTCTCACAGGCAGCTCTCTGCATTCTGTCCACCTTTTAACATAGAGGACAACTGCCCTGCCCCTCCTTCCCTGCCCATCTCTTCTTGTGCCCCTTGATGGTCATCCTTCAGTCACGTGAATCATCCCACCACGTTTCTTTAGCTGCAGTTAGGTCACAGCTTGCTAATTGCGTTGTACCTTCCAACTCTTCCTGCTTATTTCCCAGGCTGCATTACTTTCTCTCTCACGCAGTTCCCTCAGGGAATATTCTGCTTCAGAGCAAGGTGCTCCCTGCTCATACTGCAGCTTCTCACTCCTTTCCTACAGGCAGGCAGCATTTTCCCTGTGCCAAACCCTCTGTCCAGCTGCACTGATAACCAGCCTCTGATTGGTTGAGCCGTGCCCTGCAGCAGAACCTTCTGGAACTGGTTGGGACCACCTGTTCCTCTCCTCACAGCCCCCGCAGCCAGCACCTGTGTGTAGACACCCAGAGCAAAAGAAGCAAAAGAAATGGCTTCTCAGAGTCAGCTTATGCAGTGTAGGGATGGAGGGTAACAGCAGGGTTCCTGCAGCACCTGCCAGCCCTGCTCTGCCTGCCAGTGACTTGCAGGGGCTGCTCTGCATTGTGCCATCGACCACCGGGATGTCAGACTGCAGTGCAGAGGCACAGAGTGTTGCACAACATCATCCTCTCAGGATTTTTGGAAACCAAAATCTTTTACCTCCTATGGGATGCCACATGCACCTGTGGTTGTGCAAAACGTCCCAGCCAGGCTGAAAATAGACCTTATCCCTTCAGAAGACCACTGGAGGGCCAGCCAGCTCCTTACAGCAGCTGCTGCCGTAGCCGAGCCCAGGCGTTGCCCGGTGGAACTTTCCCTCGATTGCAGGAGGAACCTTGGAAGTGTCGGCCTGTGCCTGGAGGGCAGGGGAAGGGCTGACCTTGCTCAGTGCGGGCTCTGAGGTTTGAAGATCAGTTGGTCCTGCTTTCTAGGAAGAGTAATGTATTTAAATCATAGACACGTAGCCTATCAATATGAAGTGAGGTGCAGCGCAACCAAAATCTTCCGACTCGGCATATAAAATACTTTTTTGTCCTGAGTTTTCTGTTTCCTGGACTGCGTGTTCACAAGACAGTACAGGTAAGCAAAATACTTTCTATAAGCCTCTCATAAAGCCTAAGGGCAATCAAGCAGTTATCCATTATATCAGTCATTACTGGACATTCTCTTTTGAGACAGTGACATTTGGAACATTGTGTTTGTTTAGGTATTGGATAGGGAGATCAACATTTCCTTCAAATTCCACTTTAGCTTTTTATTCTAGGAGCAATAACATAATGCAGTGAGATTTCTTGTATACACTTTTATATAGTTTTAAGCATGCGATGACCCTCTTTGGATTTTAATGATTTTTGTCATCAATACAATTAGTTGCAGTGGTGGTTTGCTACAAGAAATGCGGTGGGCCATTTGGTAGAATGCAGAATTCCATTACTGTCTAGGGAAAATGCAGAGCAAACATTTAAATATGTCCAAAAATCCAGAACTGGCAAAATTCAAGTGGGGAAGGAGTGCATTGCAGGAAACACTTAGGAAGAAAGAGTGGAAATACAGATGTTTTTTAAGCTTACCATGTAAAGATGAACAGAGTATTGCTGTGTTTAGAAATGTAAACACCATCAGTGTGAGACCAAAAGTGTTCCCTTACAGTTTTTCATACTGTGCTTCCAGTACTTCCTGGTATACAAAATACTTGAGAACTGTCTGAACTTGTAGAAAACCTGTTGCATGTCATCAGCTTTCCTACAGCAGTGAAAATGGCTCTGCTAATAATTGATATGTATGCTTGTGTTTCTAATATGGACTGTAAGGAATGCTTTCTGGGAATTTTAAACAGGAAACTGGAGACTAGTTATCAGCTTTGTTGAACTGTTAGTATCGTACAGCCTACTCATGCTTACATATCCCACTTTTAAAGGAGAGGAATATTGCTGTGTGAGGGTAGTGAATGTGTTCATATGAAGTTCATTTAATAAGATATATATAAATAACAAGACTAGATGTGACATCTTCAGATCTTCCTTGTCAGGCTTGTTCTTAAAGGCTGAGTTATTTGTGAAATCAGTATTCCACAACACATAGAAACACTGACATGCATACGTTCTTAATGAATGTTTAAAAACACCCATCAAAGCAATATTACAGTATGGTATAGAGTATGGCAGTTGTTACAGTAAATTTACAATTTGCTGTGAAGCAAAAAGTCTCCAGTGAACTAAGCAATATCGCTTTCAGCTGCTTGTTTGCATCCTGTTCCATCCAGTAGAATTCTTATGTGCATGGGTAAGTTAGACCACTGTCAAACTGTGTCCCATTGAAGTCGGTGGGGGATATGCATCTGCTCATCTGTGCAGTCTGGAGCTGTTTGGGAGCAAGGATGCTGTTAGTGCAACTCAAGTGGAGCTTTATTTTTTCTCCCCCAGTTTCTTTACATCTAGCAGCATTTTTATGTGGCATTCACTCCCTGTAATGTAGAGAGTATGGTGGCAATACTGTACCTGTTTCAGCTCTACACTCTTCCATGTGATTTGAACAAAGTGATTGTGTGAGAGGAATGTTCATAGGGTGGAAGAGAGGTAGCATGAGCTGGAACTTTTTTATTGGGATTTATTTTCAGAAGTATTTCTCTTTAATGACTGCAGTACTGTAAATGATTTCTGAAGGTGAGCTTAATGTTCTCGCTACTTTTTTCCTTACGTTTTAGGTGTAATGGTGCTAGTGGGAATGCTTTATCTTGAAGGAGGTGAATAATACTCTGGCATGTTTCAGCTGAAGTCTTGTAAGAAACCAGTAGAAACTTGTAGTCTGAGCTTTGTCTAATAACTGTCATGTAACAGTTCCCTTATTTTGTGGTCTTTCCTTCTAATAAATGCCACAAAGGCTTGTTTTCACATATTGCCCTCATCTTTTGCATTTGTATCTCACTAGAACCTCTCTTTAAGAAACATGGTCTGGCATTAAAGTCAGCTTCACTGATTTTAAGCCCAGTCCTGAATATTAATGTCTGTAGCACTTGTCGGCACACTTTGCAAGGAAGCTGGCACTGCATAGACATAATGTCAAGTGTAAGTTTAATAGTGTATCAAGTGTATCAAGTATATGACTTGCGAGTAAATCTGCTGGGAGAGGTTCTCACCACAGCTGAAAAAACTCCCTCACTTATAACAAGTTGTCAGAAGTTTATAAACTCTTTTAATGAAGTAAGACTTTTTGCAGGGTGAGGAGTATTACCTGGCTACAGCCCCTGGGCTCATGCTCATCCAGGCAGTATTAGCTAATTACCTGGAGTTTTGGGACTTTCCCTCAAACTGAAAAAAGAGTCAGGATAGTAACATAGGCAATTCATTTCTAAGGGTAGTTCAAGATGCAGAAGTGCTTTACCTTAACTTCACATTGCAGACTGCTGGTGTTATTTTTCCACAATTTTTACTTTGAATCTGTTACCCTTCCTTCTACCCATCATCAATTGTGATATCAGATTCATTTTGTACTTATTTTCATGATCTCAAAGAAATTTCAATCTAAACAACAGAAAACAGGCAAGTTTAAAAAACAGAACCAAGTCCTTTCTGTTTCTGCTTATTTTCCAGCAATTTGGGGTCAATTCTGAAGACTGTATCTGTCTTGGACTTTTAGGTATATGGCAACCTGCAAAGTTGTGGTAAAATTTACTGAGCACATATTGCCAAGTTGGTCTCAGCCTTGTGATCAATCTGGTGCTTGCTAAAATTGTTGAGATTTTTACATGTATAAAAAGCAACACTCCTCCAAGTGCCTGAACTCTCTGCTGATGAGCAATATGAAGCATGTTTCTGTCTGGGAAACTAGAATTACGCAAAATATCTTTTTTGAGACTCCAGAAAATTAAGTGAGCTTCTATAGGTAAGTGTTGTTTTGGTCAAGTTTACCTTTCTTTCTTAGAAACCAATCCTATGTCATCTATTTTGATTAAAATTTTTCCTCTGGACTCTGTCTGACCCTTCAGGCTGTTCCCTCTGGATAACTGGAGTTGTTGGATATTCTCAAAAGATAGATAGTAATTGGAGATGGGCAATACCTTACAGGAGAATTGATACTCTGAGAGATGTCTGCAGTGGATTAGAGCCATTGCCCTGAACACAGATGTGAGGTAGGACAGCAGTGGCAGAGAATTGCTGTCGTAGAGACCTCTTCAGAATGACTGCTTCTCGTGGTTTCATTTTTAAGTGAATACTGGAGTTCTCTAGGCCAGGCTGGTAGCTGAAGTATACTTGAAGAAATGACCTGGAAGAAAGGAAGGAAAGCAAAACCAGGTTGCTTTTAGAGAAAAAAGTGAGAGTGTGAAGGGGAAGGAGAAAGCATAGCATTGAGGAACACAGTTGTCTTGTAAGGCCCCTTTAAAGAGAAGCTCTGAGGTTTTCTTCTGCTACACCTTGCTAATTTTGTTGTTTTTACATTGTAATTCACAGGCTTCCCTCACACAGGCTGTGTTAATTGCAGTTGTAACCAGCCAGCAGATCAGCCGTGTGTACACCTTGAAAATTATGTGTTGCATCTTAACTTCTTATGTCTTTAACTGGAGTAAATTCTGGGCAGTTTGCTGCAGAAAGTTAATCATCTTGGCCTTCTCCAGATCTCTGGGGAGCCATGAGTCTGCTTAGACTCCTGTATCTGCTCTTGTGACCATCAGTTGAAATGTTGTTGATGTAAGGCGTAATTACTGCTGCTAATTACACAGTACATTCTCATGGTATTACCTTTTTGCTTTTGATATTCTGTGACCAAAATTGCAAAATATACAGCATTAAAATCCATCAAGAACCAAAGCTCCCATATTTTGTAAGAGCCCTTTATCATATTAGTGAAACTTCCCAATTAACGCTTCATGAACACAGTTTAATAAAACATTACACAGTTAAATATTTCATATTATCAATTGCAGTTGATTAGCAGGCTCATGAATAGTGTGAAAAATTATGACAGGTTTAACAGTCTTCCACATTATGTGTGATACTGGAAGGGCAAATCTATTACTTTAGTAAGTCACATTAAATCATATTTATTTTACAAGTTTATTCTTTTAACCAGGCTGATCATAAACAATTGTGTAATGTTGCTACTTGTCAGTAAGGTTTTAATTAGTTTAGACTTTAATTGATGTGTAGAAAGTTTAATTTTTCAATGGGTTTATTCCTGCATTATTTATTTAGATAATTTGTATTAAATAATTCCCCAAATTGACCTGGTAGAAATTGCTTTGCAGGAAGGCAGCATTTACTACATGTGGAGAGATTTTCTGCATACATTCTAGCTTCAAAGACCTGTTTCAGAGTAAGCTTGATATTCATTTATGCCTCATGGTCCAAAATAAGGCTGCTTTGTAGATGTGTAGCACCGGCTGGTGAGGAGCACGTTCCAGGAGTGGACTCAGCAAAGACAATCTGATGCTGCTAGTGTCCCTTCCACCACCTCTGGTTCCCTTAGTGCTGGTGATTTTTCTCCCTTGGTATTTTTCCCCCTTCTCTCTGTAAAGGCTGTATTTTGGCACTGAGAAACATCCTGTAGTACTCATTAAAGCAGAAATTCCTCTGTGGCATGTTTTTCCTTCCATCTTTAGCAATGAAATAATGAATAAATCAATCTAGCTCACGGTGTTCTGTTTGCTTTGAGGTTTTGCTACTCAAAAAGTAGGTGTTTTAATGGGTTATGTATCAAAACATAAATACATGTATTTATAGATATAATGTATTTATGAATTTAAAAGGTTTTGGTCTTCTCTGGCGTGTGCACTGTAGGGCAGAAAATGTGGCCCTCTTAAAGCTTGGTTGACTTTGCTGTTCAGCCACTTCCCTGGCATTTCACATGGTTCCACGTGCTATTTGGTGCTCGACTTTAAATAGCAATAGATACTGCCTACTCCTTTTTATTTCTGAAGCTAGTCTGTTTGTCCTGAAATCCTCTCCTGTCCCCTTTGTTGTGGAAGTTTTCAGCTTTTCTGAGAACTAAAAGAGAAGCTCTTCCCAGAAAAGTGTTGTTTTGTTGACAATACTTTTTTGTTTTTTGTTGACGGGGCACAGCTGGAATCAGTGTGAGCACTTAGGTGAGGGAAAGCATCTTCAGTGCAATTCCAGGTAACTCAAATTCTGTCATTCCTGCAATCCTGTTGTGTTTCTATAGTGGTGACCGATCCCAGGACAGTTTGTGCTGAGTGCCCTCAAAACCACTTGAGAAATTTTTGAAATAAGGCAAACGAGGGATGAAATGGAAAGATGTAATTTTTTTTTTTTCTTCTTTTAAACCTTGATAGGTACAGATTCTTTTAGAATAAGTGTTAGGGTAAACAAGATCCATGAAGTAATTTGATTGTTTACAACATCTTTCAGACCGCCTGATGTGCTATTAAACTTTTATCGCAATTAAAATCACCATCTAAATGAGAAGTGCAACGCTGATGTTAATTTACCTTGTTTACTTAAGACTGTTAAAACTGCACTTAGTGGGTGCTTAAGAAGGAAAATACCTGAAGGCATTTATTTCAAAAGCAGTCGCTTGGGAGTATCTAAATGGAAAGACCTGTTTGGCAGGGAGGATAAGCAGTATTGATATGCGAAGTAATCACAGTCACAATGCGGTTTAAGGGCTCTTCTGCATTGAGAAGATTGCAAGAAAGAGAGAATTTTTTTCAGAGTTGAACTACAGTAAATGTAATTAATGAAAGACAGAATTTACTGAACTCAGGTGACGGGAGGGAGGAAAAATTTAAGCATTTTGAGGTCATGTTGTTACAGTCAGGACCTTGTGGTTTTTTTTTAGGGAGGAAGATGCTGACCAGGAAGTAAAAGTGAACTCTTGTAAAAGTACATCACAGGGGATTTGGTCCATTCCAAAGGCTGAGAGCCCTTTCTGAAGTGAAAACAGAAAATTTGTTCTAAGAGATTAAGTTGAAGTTCTTGCTTCGTGGAAATCAGTGACAAACTTGTTACCAAATTGAAAATGGCCAGAGCTTTCTTACTGCCACAAGTTGGAGCAAGCACTGAGACATTCTGGATTCCAGACTCTTCAGGGTGTATAATAGGTGTGTTGTTAAGATCCCAATCTCACTTTTAAACTGCATGGTGTTTCTGACCTGTGGCAGAGAACGTTTAAATGTCTGTGTGTGTGGCAGTCCTTAGAGCTGGTTAGAATTTCCTGGTTCTTAAATTCTCTACTACTCTTTTATATTCAAGCATACAGCTTCAACCTTTTTGGTTCCATTCTTATTGGAACTAGAGAAAGGCTTTCATCTAGCTATCAATCATTAATCATTTTTTACACTGGCAGCCTGGTTCATAGTACTGACCTACAGCTGAATAATACCATATCCAGTAAAGCTGGCTAGAGACCTACAAAAATATTAATCGTATAAATGATAGATGAATTTTGCTGTTCTTCACTGAATAATTTATTTTCATGACTGGTATTCAATAAACTCTATACCTAGCCTTATATCTGCCTTAATAACTAGATACCATCGATCACCTGCCAATGAACCATGCAGCCCCTCTGCAATTTGGGTCCAGTAGTTCTCCATTTTAGGATGGAAAAACTGGGAAGTATGGCCACCTTTTCTTCTCCTTAAAACCTTTCCTGAGTGATGCTTGTGGTAACCCTTCTGACAGATTTTTAGTCTTTGCAGTACAGATTGCATAATTCTGTTTCAGTGGAGACATGGCAGTAACACTGCTTGACACTATAGTATAGTTTATCCTGAGCTGTCAGTAGATGGTGCTTCTCTGAGACGTGGAGTAGCGAGGATGTTTTATTTCACTCCCTCTGCAACGTGGTCCTCAGCAGCAAGACTCAGTACATCTAGTTATCTTCTTCAGAAAGGTATATCCTGATGTAGATTTTACCATTTACTTTTCTGCTATCTAATCTGCCAGATGCATCAGTGAAAATATTTCCATTAATTAATTAATTAAGAATGCTGCTGCTGTTGCTACTACTTGCTTGAAAAGCTGAAGTATGTTACGGCGGTGAAATCTTTTGTAACAACGTCTGGTTCAACCTTCCCACTTTCAGGAATTTTCACTTGGCTTACAAGAGATACCTTGCTCGACCTCCAAGTACCATATTGACATGATGTTTCTGTAGCTTTTCAGCCTTGGTTGTGTTTTCTTCTCAGTTTTCTTTCCATGTTGTCCACTGGTATGTTGTACTGACTTGAAGTTGTTTCAGATCTGTGTTCAGCTTGTTCTGCCAGTTTTATCTTTCATACGAATCAGACTGGATTGTTATCTCAATTATAGTAAGGCCAATCCAGTGTAGTTTCAATAATTTTTATATTGCCTAGGAATGTTTTTCATTAGCTGTGTATAAAATGGGCTATCTAAAAGGGCTTTATCGTGTTTATTGGTATTGCATTCGTTTGCACAAATGTGATATGTTTGCAATGAAATGTGCAATATCACCCATACTGTGAGAAGTCATAAACATTTGTTAACTGCTTAGACCAAATGTAGCTAATCTTGAAAGTATGTCATCTTTTTGATTTAAAAAAAAAAACAATTTGATTTCACTGTGTATGACTGAGCTTTGCAAAGGCTGTGAAATACACAGCCTCTTCCTATTCAATTGGTGAACAGCTGGCTTGCTATTATGGGCTGCCTCTTAGCAATAGCCTGCTGAAAGGACTAAGGGCATGGGGAACATTTTCATCATGGTATTTTGCTGTGGAAATGTTTGCTTGATTTTGGTTCACAGGTGGGAAAGAAGAGGTAATTCTTGAGACTGCAAATGCTCCATAAGGGGTGGTTTGCTCATGATAGCAAAGAGCTTAAAATAATATTGTTTAGATTGATGGTGATGATCATTAGCATTAACTGCAGAGCCCAAAATGGAAAATTGATTTCACATCTCAGGTAAAAAAAAAAAAAAGAAAAGAAAAAAAAAAGAAAAGAAAATTAACAATATCAGCACTTTCTGAAAAGTCAAATTATTTCTTTTTATAAAATAAAAATCCAGTCTTCATTTATGCATTTATGTGATTTCGTTTGATTGTTAGTTTTTCTCAGGTAAGGACAGCAGGAATTTGACAGTCAGATAGAAGGATTCTGTATGACATAGGCTCCTGAACTAACATGTACGTATGGGAGCCATTAATTGTTTTCTACAAATACATTTCTTTCTTCATGTTTTGGACAAAGATGAATGAAAACCGAATAGAATATTGACTGCTTTTCTATAAATTACTCAAATTTACTTTCCCGGATTGTTTGAAGCAACAAAGGATACTGACCACATTTATCTGCATGCTCTGAGAGCCAATAAGCAGTACTATACGATTTCATATTCCTCACAAACCTGATGCTTTGAATATTTATCTTCACTCATAGTCAGAATACCTTCCCTGCTTTATACTGCTAACATACTACTTTTCTCAAGAATCATATGGTTCATCCCCTTCAAGATGTTTTCAACCCAATGGTCAGTTAGAAAAGGTAAAAGCCTCAAAACTAATTGAGTTTTACAGATGCCACAGGTGCAGTTGAATTGCCAGACATAATAAACAGTTCTGTAACTGCAAGAAAAGCAAGAGGTTTTGGATATTTCTGTCCTTAATTTGTCTTAACATTAGGCAAAATATTACTAGAATAATTTTAGGTGGGAGGGATGTCTTAAGGCCATTTGGTCCAACCTCTGTCTGAGCAGGGTCAGCTTTGAAGTCTAGTTGGTGATAAAAGGCATAGAAGAGCAATTCTAATGCATGTTTGTATTAACAGGGTTTATGTAGATTAGACAAGGTGCTTCTCTTTGTAAAATTCTTGTTGTGGATGTTCATGGTGTTTGCTTATCTGTGTGACTGAGGATTATTAGAATCATACAGATAATACTTCGCATTTGGTCATTATATGATAAGAGTTCTGTAAAGCAGGTTAATAGAGAAAAGTATTCACTGTTCCTAATTAATTCAGACCTAGCGGGCAACTGACAAAAAAAGATAAAGGGTGAGTTTGTAGGCTGCTGGTTCTGTTAAGGTAATAAAAATGCAAGTTAAAAATTTGAAGGACGAAACTATTCTGAATGATGATATTAAGAGAAGGAAAGACCCCAGTGCCAAATGGCAGAGATTACACAGGCAGTGTCACTTCAGGACACCAATGAAAAATTTCCCACTCAATTACATATGCTTTTAGCACCTCTTCCAATGATGCCATAAGCTACAATTCCCAACAAGAGCTGAAGGAGAAGAAGTATCTTCAAAAGTAAATATATCCAAATAATTTTGTGTAAAAGAATCAGCCTATCCTTTGTTTGCTTGGTTGTATCTGAAGCCCTTAACTTCAGCTGGCACTGTACCTGCGTGTACATAGGCCTACCAATTCAGTTTATTTTCTTGCAATAAACTTAGTTTGGTATCCACTGACTCCTTAAACAACTTTTATTTTAAATGCTGTTTGTAGCTTCTAAATGAGAAGAGTGTGTTTGGTAAACGTGCTGGCAGTACCTTGTATTCAGGTATCAAATAAAGATTACAACAGAGTGCACCAAACATTCTGTTTGGGTCCATGAGCTCTGATTGTCAGTATATACTTTTCCTTGATTTATCTGTCTTTAATGGCTTAGTCTGGTGGTTTCATACTGTCTAATCATACTGCATTCCTAATGTCACATAATGCAATTCACTTTTTTTCCTCTAAGTTAACAAAGAAGAAGAGGTATGGGAAATGCTCTACAGAACAGCTGAGTCATTTTCAGCTTCTCTTTTAAAAAACAAGACAAGTAAAAAAAAAATAAAAATAAAAATAAACAAGTAAACAGCAGCAGAAAAAAAACCCAACTTCTGCAAGATTACTTTTGACTTTCTTTATAGCTGAACAGTTTGTTCCCTTGAGCCATTTTCTCAGGAAGTGTTCTGTCATGTTTTGCCATGCCATTTATCATTATTACTTTCTTCATTTGCACAGCTTCTTTTGCAATTTCTTTTTCTGTTCCATTTGTTCCTTATTTCTTTGGTTTAGGATTTTACTTCTCATTTTCAATTTATTCTTATTTAGAGTTACACTTTGTAGGTTTAATTATCTTTGCCAGACATAGCAATATTTTATGATAATCATTCTTTTTGTCTTCACGGAGATCATTTCATGTTAATTCCCATAGCTCCGCTCTCAAGTGACTTAACTATTATTTTGATCACTTATTCATTAAAAACATTTAATTTTATATTTCATGATATTATTCTGTTTTGATTTATTTCTCTGTATATCTTCGTTTTGTTTTCAATTACCTCCTGCTGTGTCTCTTAAAAATTCACAGTGTAAAATTACTGACCTGTAGCTTTTAAAAAATATATATTTCCCAGATGGTAACCAATTATAAAGTCTGGAGTTGGCAGCTGTTCGCCTGTCCGCAGTGCCTTCTGCTGTTGTCTGCTGTTTGATACCTCAAAGTGCAGACGTGTATTGCAAAGAGGTCACTCAGCCACAAACGCAGGCAAATGCACACACTGAAAATACTGCTTAAACACATAGGAACCTTGTGGAGATTTGAAGGGCAAGTATTGAAATGTTTAATAAAATAATATCTTTTATGAATAACTTTCTAGATGCTAGTCTATCTGTTAAAAAATTTATATTAACAAGGACTTCGAAATACTTGAGAACCACTCAATTATTTCCTGAGATTTAACGAGTTTTGTAACCTTCTCTTGAACTGATGCTGCAGTAGCTCTAACAACATCAGCAGCTGTGCTAAGTAGATTTCAACTGCTCAGGTACTAACTAGAGTAGCTCTACTTATTTATTTGGTCATAAAGTGAATAATTTAGAAGTGCTTGAGTTAAGTCACCCAATATGTGATTCTGAAAGAATGGAGATTTTATTCATTTATGGCAGCATAGTTTACATTCCTTTGGTTTTGTTGATGGATCTCACAGAAATTGTTCCTTCTTTTCTTTCTGGGTTCTTCACTTCCTCTTAGTTCTTCAAATTACACATAGTCAGCCTTATAGTTTTATTTCTAGCCAGTAGCACTACAATCAACATAGTTTTGTCTTTTTTTCCTTTGTCCTTAGCAGAATTTCACTATTTATTGTGTTACCACATCTGAAGAAGCCTCTGTGCTTTTTCTCCTGTCTGACTGAAGATCCTGTTTTCAGTTTGATTAGAAAAAAAATGATAAATGTAGGAAAAGGGAGGGTTGTTTTTTTTGTTTTGTTTTTGTTTTTTTTTTTTTTTGTTTTTTTCAGGGCAAAAAAAGAAGAGTCTGATGAAATAGTCCAGTAGTTTAATTTTCTTTAAGTGAAGGCCAGGTGACAAGTAATTTTTATTTGTAACAGTATACTGTTACTTTATGCCTCTCAGTCAAGTTTGTAGAACTGCAGGACCAGTGATATCAGAAACACTAAAAAGTGAAAACTCTCATGGTTGACATGCAGCTAATATATTCTGAAGGAGTTACTAACTGTAAAGAAAACTCGTTATGCAGTGCCACTATTATTACATCAATGCTTTTAGTAAAAAAGCGTATTGTCAGCATTTTTTTGGGTCCAAACTAGGTAGCTAAACGAATAGTGTGAAATAATTACAATCTTTTCCACTTGTTTCATTAAGGTAGTTAAAATATTTAACATCAAGCATGCATGTGATGTTGAATTCAATTCTCTCCCAAGTCAGTAGGAACTGTTGATACGCTTCAGTTTCTTTAACAAGGGCCATATCTTTAGATTCTCAGAAATAGATTTAAGTATATGCAATCGGGCGTCTAGACCTTGGGACACCTGACCTATGCCGATGTTTGCTTATCATCATGGATTTATTTCTGTTGATAATACATGCTGAAAATAATCTTTTTCAGATTGTCATATAATTTTAAATTGTCCTTCTTGGATTATCTGTTGTGAAGCACAGGTGAGAATGGTGACATTGATTCAGTCCATGTTACTGGACATACGTGCAAGTGTTTGGTGGCACAAAGGCTCTGAAATTGGACAGATATAAAAATGGACTGTTGATCAATAGTCTTATTAAATGTGCAGCTTTTGTGATGATTCTTCTCAGTTCCTTAATGTCTCAGTGTGGAGCTTAGTTACCTGAGCCAAGGAAAAATAATTAATCAATTTCCATTTTCTTTGGTGGTTTCAATTTCCTTTGCAGTAAGCTTCCTGCTCTGTCTTGTTATTAAGAAGTAAACAGATCTTTTCTCTTTTCTCTTCAGAAATTATGGATTATTGCCTACTTTGAATTACTTCAGAGTCATGCACTCTCTGAAATACAACTGCTGGAACTGGCACTTCTAGCTTTGATTTACTGAGCCTCCAACCTGCACAGAGAGATCGGTGGTCCTTTTTTGAACTTGTCCATTGTTTGTTGCTCAGCCCTGGCGCTGTTCCCAAACTGCAGGCTGCACTCTCATTGTACAGATAAGTTTTCAAGAGGTGTTAAAAGTCATTTGAGGCACTCTTCCTCCTTCTATTGAACTATGGTGGCCATGTTAGGTATCCTAAACATTTTTTTAACAATAAATTTATTCCAGTACTAATTTCTGTAACGTTGTTTTCCATCCTTGAGGTTTAAGTACATTTCAGAACCTAGGGTTTAATTTGTAGTTCAGAGGCTGACTCTGTAACAGCTGCTCAGCAATACCTTAAACTCTGTTGTGTTATCAGCACTATTTTGGTCACAAATCCAAAATATAGCACCATAAAACTGAATAAAATTAACTCTATTCCAGCCCAAACCAGTGTGTTCTGTGGAAAAAAATGCTTCTTCCTTCATTAATAACATGCTCTTTGCCTTTTGCAGCACGCATCTATTTTCATGTCTTCTGTTTTAAAGTCTATATTTAAAAGATGATTCTGCATATTGTGACTTTCAGGATTACTTTTTATTTCTTGTTTCAACATTTTTTCCTTTCAATTAAGTATTACTTCTTCAGTATTCTCATGAATATTTAAATGCCTGTGGAGACATTTGCTAATGTGAACATAGCAGTCTTCAAAAGGTGTCCAAGCATATAAATGTCTCACTTTTCCTGTCTTCTAATAATTCTGTGTGTGCAGCTGTGCAACCTTCACACTGCTGACCTGTTCCACTTTGTTCGTGACAAGGATTCTATCAGAGTGACAATATTTAGTCCCGCAGATAATTAGTTTTAAATCTTTCTGGGCAAACAATGAATTCTTCAAGATGACAAAAAGATTTAGATCTTAAAAATAGGAGCTTTAGGAACATAAAAACAAGAGTGAAAAGAATCATGACAGTGAAATTATAATATTATTTAGAAGTATTTGAACTCGTTTCTAACAAAATTACCTTTCTGAATGTAAGAACAGAAATCAATTCAGTATGATCGGAACACAAAGAAAAACTAAGTAACATAAACAATCTTTCAAATAATTGTTTTCATTTTAGAATGGAGTAGTGCACACTCCAGAACCTCGCGAACTACCAGAAGCCGTTCATAAAAAACTGTAGCAAAGCAAATTTTCTGCTTGTGGCAGTTTGGCAAAAGCTTCTCAAATTTAAGGGCTCTGGACCTGTTTACATGGCTTCTTTCGTCCATTACAAAGTATTTGCAGTAAGACTGATGCAGTACGTCCGTCCTGGATGGTGTGACACAAACTTTAGCTCCGGGATTTAATGTGAGCATGCAGCGCCAACACTGATGACCAGATTTTAGCATTGCTCCAGCAAGTGCTGTGGTGGGCTTATTTTCTTTTTGTTTTTCTTATTAAATACACCGATAGTGAGCAGGTTTGTCCTTCAGCTGTCTTCTTTAGAAGCAGAGGGTGCTTTGATTATTTTATTTGTTGCAAAAACTTAAGAGATCATTGCAAGTATAGTTTGGGTAAGTGTTCATTGGCCTTTGTTGTGCAGCTTTTGCTTATCTGTGGCTGCTAAAGGCCCCATATCTGTTCCAATAAGTAGCTCTAGAAACTTCTTACTCTGCATTTTTTTTTTAATTGTAGTTTTTAACTTGCTTAGTTACTGAAGTTTTTTTTTTCTTTTTTTTTTTTTTCCTTTTTTGAGATAAATGAAATAATCTCTTTTAATTATGCATCCCGATGTTTAACTTTGAACTGGAACAAGAATGCATTGCAGTATTTCTTTATGCTCAGAGCTGAGGTCCCTGTGCAAGGTTTGCCCCTCCCCAGGCAGGTCAGGGCACAGCAATTAGTGCTGCCCAACGAGGGGCACCTGTGGCATAAGGCGCACCTGGCAGCAGAGCTGCACCCCCAGTAGAAGGTCAGAAGAAAGGCACTTCAAAAGAGGCAGCTGCTTAGAAAGTGTAGGTGGGGAGAGGTTTGACAAAGTATAACAGAATGTCTTTTTTGGGGGGTGATAGAGCTGTTTTGTTTAGGTTGAAAGAATAACTGTTTAGAATATTGATTTAATTTTCTTAAAAAAAAAAAAAAAAGTGATTGTGATGAGTGTAAGAAAACTGGTGCTAGCTTTAATGATCTGGAAGTGCCTGGGAGAGGAAGACTTGTGTTTTCTACATGGTAAGGTAGCTCTTATATATATATGTATTTTTTATAAATACTTCATTTGTGTGTAATGTTTGTGAAGTGATTGTGTTCATTTCTATGTTTTGCTGTTGCTATAGCATGTGAGAAATAAGAGCAATTTTTCACTCTATTAGCTTCAAGAAGTGGAAATAAAAGCAAGGTCCCTGAATAGGAGCTGTCTGATTCTGACTCCCTTTCCAAAATGTTCTGTTACAGACTTGATTTTATACTTCATAAATCATGTAGTTGATTTATGAATCAATGGCATTGGTTAGAAAATTACTGGATAATATATGTTTTGTGCATGTCTAGGAGTTAATTATCTGGCCAATAAATTACTGCCTTGATTTATATTCAGTTTTATATTTAAAAATAAAAAAATTACATGTTGTAGGTGCTAAAAATCCATGGTTTATAATTCAGCATATGATAAATGGGGGCACATAAAAAGATGAAACCATTGCATGTAAGTCAATCTCTGTCATCATGTATTTGTTCAGTACTATGCAGAAACGGAAAGCAGTTACTAATTCAGTGAAAATGTTATGCTGAAGATAGAACAAAAAGGTGGCTTTTGTAAGCAGATAAATGGTATATTTCTCAGTGTTCACTGAACTGGCTGGGGCAGCCATAGTCTATTGTAAATAATTTGTCAGTCTTCCCTGGCTCTCGTTTGCCCAAACTTTTTCTATAGTTATCCTGGATCTGCATTAACTTGTAGGATTTGTCTCCATTCTTTTCCTGATAATGTTTATACCTTGCAATGTCCTATTAACACCATCGTACTTCTTTCTCTTTCTTCTTAACTTGTTCTAACTGTGATGTTTTCTACTGAGGAACACTTTAGAGTCTCTCCCAAATAACAGATTTTGTATTAAAATATTTAGTGCTCTTGTGCCCAGGACTCTGGCAGCAGCACATGGCTTCCCAAGTCCCTGGTGTACAGTGCATGCCTAGCTCCATTACACTCAATAGATTCAAATGACAATGTGTAAACTGTAACTGTCACTAGGAAACTTGAAAACATATTGGTTAGTGCCATGGTGACATAGCAGCTGCACAGTACTGATAAGAAGAAAAGAAATCCTTACAAAAAGTGTTGGAATATGAAACATGTCACCAGTCAGGACATGAATAGCCTATCATGGAGTTTCTGTAGGAGGCACCTGAACTTCTAGCCTTAGCTGTGCAGTTTCAGGCACAGGTGAGGTAGCTGAGGGTAATTAGAATTACTTTCATCTGGAAAGTTGCCACACTTCTGAATTAGAATAGCTGTTTGTGCTTGTAGCTTGTACTAAATTGGAAAGAATACGTGTGAGTTTAACGAGCTTTGACAAATTTTGCTTTCATCTGTGCAGACTTCATTTTGATTTTAAGTATTTCATTTGATAATTATATTCATAGGACAGTAATTTATTGGAATTGATAGAAACTGATCTAAAGCATTTACTGATTGTTGTTAGAGCTTGTAATTAAAATTCAAGATTTTTGAGGGTTTTAAGGTAGTCATCTGTATTCAGTGGTGAAGGATGTTGGGTACCATATCCGCAGATGTTGATATAACCCAGTTTTACTTACAGACTGGTCATTCTCTAAAAGTGCTATTACATGCAGAGTTAGCCAAGGTGAATATCTTCAAATATATCCTGAATTATAGGCAGCTGAAGTCAGTGAGAAGAGTCCAGTTCTGGAGAGACAAGCATTGAAGGTATGTCTGAATATGCCAACTGTAAGTAACTTTTTTCTTCTTAAATACCTTTTTTAGCTTGTTCTCATGGAGGTACCCAACTAAAAATATCAATCTTCTGGATGAAGCCCACAATTCCTGTATGAACTCCAGAGAAAAAAAAAGTGCTCTTGAAGAACAGGTATGTAAAGACATCAAAATTAATATTTATAGAACTGTGACTGGCTAAATATTAGAAAAACTCAGAAAATGTTCATCCAAGTATAAAACTTACAGAATTGGATTGGAAATGACATTATTTTTATGCTGAAATTGCGTATCTGATGCTATGCGCTGTATTCTGTAATGTTATCCTCAGCGCACTTCCAGGGGTATGATGAACTGCACAAGTTTATTTCAAACTAGTGCTTCAGTGAAGAAAGTGGCATCAGTATATCATGTTAGAAAAGCTAGTTAATTTTAGTGTTACTGGAAGTACAGTTGGTCTCTTAAGATTATAATTGCATATGGAATCCCAGAAGAAAGTTTTACAGGAGTTAGAGTTAGGAAATGTATACATTATTCTATTCCAGAGGGTCTTCACTATGATTTTGACAGATACAAATACTTGTTCAAGATGGGTTTCACTTCAAACATGCTTCCAATTACCAATAGCGTTTTAAATAATACAGAGTAGTCACTATGCTGGGGCTTCTATATAATACTGCCATTCAATGTATTTCTCCATACTGTGTTGATGAAATAATGTTTGTGAGAACTCTTGCGAGGTAAGTGAATTCTGTAGATATAATTTGAACCGTCTGTGTGTGTCAGCACTACACTGAGGCACGTTTTAGGCTTTTTGGGTGACTTCTAAGTGGACAAGTGTCTGCAGTTCAGTATTTGCAGTAATTAAAAACAAGGAAAGCCTCATGGAAGAGAAATTACTTTTTCTTTCCTCTGCTGTAACATTCAGTAATGTTCCTCTGCAATGTCGTGTCCTTGCATTGCACAGCGAGGAAATGCGATCCGTCCCTTCCAAAATAAGGCTTGCAAGGAATTGCAGTTAACTGTTGTTTAAGTTAAACTTTGCTTGTAATGATAAACTATTACATGCTCTGTTGGCTTAGAAAATGGCATTTTACTTGGAGATGAGTTACTTTTAGAATTATTTTAATAATTGTATACTTGTACATCCAAATCAATTTCTGATTAGAATAATCCCTTGCTTTTGAAATGAAGTTGCCTTGTATAAACATGTTTAGTCCTGATTGAATTTTATTTTCCCATTTAACAAATACTGTTCAGTCATAGTGTTCTATCACTTAATTAACATGTCTTTAATTCGGATTGTGTACATGTCAATCAAATTCAAAGGAGAAATACAGCAGAGAGTCTGCCTGGCAAACAAAATACTTAAATGAAGTGAAAGTAAATTGAAAAATGAAGCATTTTTATCAACAGTAGACAGGAGCTCTTCTTATCGTTCCTCTTCCTGTGTGTTTCAGTTGAGTATTTTAAGAAGTCATGTTTGTTGTTTCTTAAATATTATAGGAGCTTTTTGATACTTGATTCTTCAGTCAGTCTTTCTGATATTATGTTCATAATTCAGCATCCTCTGCTCTCTCTGATTTCTGTAATGGTAGGCCTGTAGTACTCTGTGTATTGGAAAGTGAAGTAATTCTGAATATCCAGGGACGAGATTTCTTCTTCAATGTTATTATATGATGTAATTGTATTAACTTGTGTATGCATTGTGGGTGGGAAGAGAATTGTCCCAGAAAGCTTTTCCCGTCAATCCTGATAAATTACTTAGAGTTTTTAAGTTGTCATCAGACTCTTCTAAATCTTATTTTGCATTTTGCGTCTCAGTTAAATTTGCTATTTCATCTAATTAATTTTTTCTGCTCTTCTCCTGGACATAAATTAAGGGTGTACTGACAATACAAATATTGTATTGTTTCAGAGACAAACCAAAACCAATCAAGAAATAAGTCTTTATATGGATGAATTTGAATTCTTTTTAATACGCTAACGTGAGTTAATAAACAAGCAATTGGATTATGGCAATCTTTTTGTTTAGACTGAAACTTTTACTCCACAAATGGTTTGATAGAAGTAAGCAAAACATATTGTTGTGAAGGATTTACAAAGCAAGATAAATTCAAAGATCTAACTGCTAAATTAATTTTCATTTTAAATTATTTTAAAGCCTTTGAAAATTGCCTCATTGTGTTATCATGTGGCCTATGCTAAATTAAAGGAAATATCTCAATATAGCAATACAAAACCGTCTCATTTTATTTTTTGTAAATACAATGCTGTATTTTAATTTGAAAATTTTGCGGAGGAATCTGTTATTTATCTCTGTCAGACTTGCCTACTGCCAGTGTATACTGTTTGTTCATTTATTTTACCTCTTGAGTGTTTATTATGAATAATGTGAACTGAAGAGACACCAGGAGATCTGTGGAGATAATTGTAATACCTCAGAGTGTGAATGAAGTTGTTGAATGACTGGCATTCTCAGTTGTGGTGACCTCTTTTCTTTCAGTAACACTGTTATGTTTGCAAAACTGCAGCAGAGGCATTACAGAGTAAATTAGAATATTTCATAAAATGCTGCACACAGCTTTTATAATGTCATTGGCAGAAACCTATTCCATTTATAGTGCATACAGTTTAATATCCCATGTCATCTTAGCAAGGCGTTACAGCAGAAAATGACCTAAAATAAATTAAGATTATAAACTAAGTAGATAGAACTTCAAGAAGCAAATGTGTGGGGAGCGCTCACTATTCGGAAGTCTTTCACAGGGAGATTGTGCAAACTTTGCCCTCTCCTGAGGGGTGAAATGTACTACATGCCTAGAAAAATCAGAGAAGTTTGAACTGAACTGCAGTACGTGGTGAAGCTTGGCTAATGAAACTCTTGCTTGGGGCTGATGCTCCCCCATCCATAAGCTAGACTACTGTCCTGCTATTGCAGCTTTCCTGTTGTGTGGCAGCTCTCAGGCTCTCTCTGCATTGTGCATGGAAAGCATAGACACTGCTGTAGTGTCACCATATGCATGAACTTCCTGGGTACTTCTGCGTGGGCTTTACCTGTGTATTATGTTTTAAGAAGAATTCAGGTTCAGGATTGTTCTTAACTCTATCTCACCTTAACTGTAAGTCTCTTAGGCTGGATTGCCTGCTACTGCAAGCACTTCTCTTTTTTTACTGCACTGTTACGACCTTTGATTATTTTTTATACACAAAATGCTCAGAACAGGTCTGCAATGAAAATACAATAATCAGTGTTACGAGTATTTGAACTACTGTATTGTTTTACCTTTTGATATTTAGAAATCCCAACCAGTACTTAGAACAGTTTATGTAATAGAGTCTAAGCTGGAGCCTAAACAATCACAAAAAAAAGGGGGGGGGAATGTTTCTGTATGTTGGAAAGTTAATTTCTACAATATTTGGTTTATAAGTGTGTTAAGCATAAATGGTCTGTTGTAGACTGCCGAACTAGAGCAAATGAAATGGATTATCTTCCTATAGGAAAAGCCCATGAAATTTAAATAGGTGATAAGCGACGATCTGGATCAGTTGGGAATGGTGTTTGAGATGCTGCTTCTTCTATGAAGGTGTTCTTTTGTTCTTTATAACTTGCAATGAAGCCGTTACCCAAATGGTGTACAAGGTATCAAAAATTAGGGGACTTTGTGCTTTCCCCAGTTCCAGTCAACTCAGTCATTTCTTTCTTTGCAGTTTGTTACCTGGCAAAGCATGCTAACTTATTACAAAAATTAACTGTAGTGCTTTTGAGTGACTAAGTGTTCTAAAGAAGGGGAGAACTGGAAATCTCACAAAGAATTTTTCTTGGAAAATAAAATTAGACGTTGAGTGTTATGAGGGAAAAGCCTGAAGTTAGGGCTCTGAAAAAACATGCAATTTAGTTCTAGGCCGAAAGTGCTTCAGTCACATAAAGAGCCAAGATTTAAAGAGACTGCTGTGATGAGAGCTGGCATTTTATTAGAATGCTGTTTGACCTTGTGAATTTGAGCTGTGATATTGAAAATGAACAGCGATACTTGACTGAAGGATCTCACTCTCAAATATGGTATTCTTGGATCTATGTTGTATCAAAATAATACTTCTGCAACAAAGGAGTATTGGTTGAGCATGAATATATGTTGTATCCAAATATCCTAAGATGAGGGATTTTTCTTTTGAATTGGTGAAGAAACATTTTGAGAAAAAATAACTCATTACCACGTATCAATTCATGGCTTTCCCAATAACTAGAAGTTAAAAATCATACTGACTTCTGTAAGTGAATGAGAGCTGAAATGTTCCATCATCATAGAACAGCATGAATGCATATGCAGCCTAATAAATGCTTCAGCCCTTCTGTTTTTAGAGTAGCAGATAATATTAATGAAGTCATATTGAATTCAAGAAAATATCTTTAGTGTTTCCGTGATTCTTCATTTTTAATATTCAGTAACTCTGCCTCTCAAGTAACATAAAGATTGGAACAGAAATCTAGGAAAGCGTATTTACTTCTGTGTTTCCCAGTTTACTTCAAAATTCAGTGTATTATCACCTCAGAACTGCAAGAACGGGGATGTTTGATAATGGCATTTTACTTTGTTTTTATTCTTTGTTTTTATTCTGTGGTGTCTTTCATTGCATTCAGGGGTTTAATATATTCAATCAGAGTCAATGCACTACTTTTCTCTGCCACTGAACCTAGCTTTGAGAATTACATTCTAAATAACACCTAATGCTAATTAGATGATTTATATAAGCTTTCAAAGTCCTTCAACAAGATAATTAAGTATATCACAGGCTGAAACTAGGTAATGAGCTTACTTCAGTGAAACTGGAAAAAGATAAAATTGAGTATATATTTAGAACCTGATAAACAACGATCTAGCAATTATTAGGGAAAATTAAATTGCTGTTGGGATATGAGGAATTGTATTTGCACTTCTGATGCAGCCTAGAACTGAAGTTCTGTTCGTGTAAGAAATGCATTAGATCCTCAGTGTATGCATTTTTGGAGCATGTTAGTTTAAAAACAATGTGATATGAACGTGTATAGCAAATAGACATTCTGTATTCATAACACTAAGAATGAAACAATAAAAACAAGTCAGGTTAATAACTTGCACATTATAAAGTTCTGGACCTGTTGCACATTTTGAGAACTTCTACTCAGCACAGCACCATTTTGGCAGAGCTAGTCACATTTGCAAACAAGATGGCCTCAGTAATAAAAGCAAAATTCCTGCATTGTGAGGGTATTCTGATAGGGTATTGTGCTGATATTACCTGCTTTTCTGTATTGTGCTATATAGACCTATATTACATCTGGATTCATATTCAAAGATGAAACTGTATTTAAGAAATGGTAGATGTGATAACCTTTGTTCCACTCAATTACGTATAACAGAACAAATACAGATGTTGTTAGGCTTGAATTTATGAAGTGTAACACTATTTATGACTCTTGGTGGCAAGACAGATAATGCAGCAAAGAAGAGATGATGTTCTTCCCATTCTCTTATGAGGGTAAAAGGTTTAAAAGGTTCTGTCAGGTCCAGAAGATAAAGCCATAAAAAACTGTGCTAATGAACACATAAGAATCCCTTAAGTCTCTACCACCTTCTCTCAAATCTGCAATCAAAAACTGGAAAGGTCTAGGCAGTCCAGCACAATTTGATCTTGTGCTTGCCTGGTACCCTGTGAGGCCGCATCAAGCAAGAATAACTTGCTCATAATATTTTAATGCTTCCAAATGCCAATATGAAGTAGATGCATTGTTATTCTTGTCAAATGGAGGAAAAAAAAAAAAAAAAAGCATTATAGCTCTTATTTCATAGAATTGAAGAATAACCTGTGTTAGAAGGGCCCTCTGAGGATGACTGAGTCCAACTCCTGGCTCCACACAGGACCTCTCATAAATCAGACCATGTGTCTGAGAGCATTGCCCAGACACTGCTTGAACTCTGGAAGATCAGTGCTATGACTGTTGCCCTGAGAAGCCTGTTACAGCGCTTGACCACCCTCTCAATGAAGAACCTTTTTCTAATATCCAGCCTGAATCTACCCTGTTGTAGCTCCAAGCTGTTCCCTTGGGTTCTGTCGCTGTCATCGAAAAGAGACCATGCCTCTTCCCTGCACCTCCCTCATAAGGAAGCTGTAGGCTGCTGTGAAGTATCCTTTCAGTCTCCCCTTCTTTAGACTGAATAAACCAAGAGACACTTTGGCTATTCCTTAGTTGTCTTCCCCTCAACACCCTTCACCATCTTTATTGTCCCCCTTTTGACACTCAGTAATAGCTTTATGTCCTTTTTGTACGGTGGCACTCATAACTGCACAGCTCTTCTTGTGAAGACATGAGGGAGTACTGGCCCTAAAATGGAATCCTGGAGAACTCTGCTATGATTGGCTGCCAGCCTGATGTAACCTCAGTTTGATAACCCTCTGGGCAAGACCCACCAGCCAATTGCTCACCCATCACATTGTGACTTTGCCCAGAACAGTATTCTGAGAAACAGTAGTAAAAATAACATCAACTGGCTTCCCTTGGGTTACCTGGGTTACACTTATTTAAAGCATTCATTGGTTTCTCTGGAGAACCTAATAGTATGGAAAAGCTATTAGAAGTAGTTTGCTGATCTCAGTTACTTCAGTGAATGTCATTGAAGATCACTGCTCCTTCCCTAAAGGGAGCAGAAGAGAGGATTCAGACACGACCCAAACCCAGGAACATGAATCATGATCCCATGGCAATGTGGAAGCAGTATGTGTACAGTGCAGAGCATGGACTAAGTCTGTGTCATATGGTCTGCTTTGAGAGATGGGTTTTTCAGAGCCTGAGAGGGGAAGAATTGGCTGGAGAGCTAAAGAGATGCCAGAAATGAAGGCAATGCAGTAACTGTTCCTGTTAGTATCTCTGTGGAATCAGAACTCTCCTGTTTTATGGGAGTGCATTCTTTGGATGATGTAGTTAATGAATTTTTCACGGTATTGAGTTAGTCATATTAATCTGGAAGGAAAGGAGAAGGTTTTATGGGAGGAAGAAATATCTCCTTTAAAATAACTGATTCTTAGTGCCCTGTGTATAAACAGGGCCCCCTTCAGAGAGTCTTTCTAGAAATGCAGATTCCAAATACAAAATCTGTGCTTTCAGAAAGCTGTACTTAATCCATTTGCAAATGTATTTTTTGTATCCTAGATGCGTCCCAGACTAACAATGTGTGTAGACTTGTGTATAGAATTAATAATTGCTGTATTTTGGGGAATATTGCCTAATGAGTCTGTGGGAGATGACTTCATTAGCAGTGCTTATATTCTTGTTTTCTGTGTGCTACTGTTCATCATATTCAACCTCAGCCAGCTAGCTCTGTAAAATCAGGAGTAGCCATAAGAAGGATATATGAAGTCATGTTAACAATAGAGATAACATGACATGACTGCATTTTCTTATTTATGTAGAAAGTAGTTTTGAGCTTTAGGTACTCAGGCACTGCATTATCCCTTACTGTTATTTTTGGATGACGTATTGTAAACATTTTATCCGTCGGTAGTCCCTTTGTTCAAGAGGGGACAGGAATGGAGTACGTAGGGTTCTAGGTCGTGATATGCATAAGAAAACCTGTGTGCTGAAACTGTAACAGCTTTCATGTGTGACCTGCAATCCTACAAAATAAGAAATACCTTATTTTCCAGCTCTGTTTTACAGGCAAAATGAGAACAATTCGGTGATAAAATTACATCAGCAACTGAATACAAGATATAAAAGAAGATGATTTAGTTATAAGTTTGCAAAAAAACTTGTTAATCCTGATGGATAGCAATCCTGTTGGAAAAAGGGGACATAAATCAAGCTTTTAAGATCCATTCTTAGCCAGTCTTCTGAAGAATAAGAAAGGGATACAGAGTTGGAAGTTTATTAGCTGCACCTGTAAGCTCTGTGTTTCAGCACATGGAAAGCAGTTATTTTTTGTTGGTACAAAAATGTTTATTAAAAGGGCACGCCGTAGATGTTAGTGGTGGAAATGGTCATGGACTTTTTTTTTCTTTCATTTTAATTGTATTATTCATATTAACTGAATTATGGGCTCACTTGGAGAAGGACTTTTTAAAAATATTTATTGATTTATTTTTCTTTTATGTTGCCGTTTTAGTACTGTGCTGAGGAAAAATTTCAGATTTAAATATCCATATTTAGTACCTGAATTGCCAGCTATTGTTTTCTTGCTTGTTTGAACTCTTACATTCTGCTTGGCTTGTTTAGTAAGTTAACTTTTACTATCGCAACCCATCAGCAACTTGACACTTTTCAGCAACTGTAAATACTTGTCATTCTCTCCAAGCACATTCCACTTTCCAGCACCAGTGTTTTCTCTCTGCTGTAAGGCTTTGATTTCCTCTTCATCTGTAGCCATTTGTGGTGTGTTGTCAGAAGTAAATCCAGTCACACAGGCAAATCCAACAGTTTCACTGGCAGAGCCTCAGTAAGCCTGAACAATGAACAGTGTTGTGCAATAGCTGTGTGCCTATTACTAATTTTTAGTTAAAATACTGGGTCCTGAACTATATCTTCAGATCTTAGAGCATTATTATACCCACACACATCATTATCTTCTAATGAACAAATGTCAAATTAACAACTGCAGAGAGATTGTAGGAGGAATAAGGAATAGTTATATTTCTCTGTCACTTTGGGAACAGGGAACTGATAATTACAGTTAACCAAAGGCATTGTCCATTCCTCTGTAATGATGAACTATTATCTGTAGTCCATGTCTTTACCAAACTGAGATTGGACTACTGTAATTTCCTTTCCCAGGTATAAATGGTTAAGGGCACTTGGACTTTAATGCAGATTGCTGATGTTAAGGATAGCAGTAAAGAGCTTGCCCCCCGTTTTTAATTTTGTGTGTGTGTTTCTAATATAAGTTTTGCACAGATTTTTTTTTTTTTGCAATTATACCCCTGCAGATAACATAGTTAAATCAGTGTGCTTTTATCAGTATGAACAGTGAAACATGATTCTTCAAGGTGTTTCAGCACCCAATGAAGTGTATACCTTCTGATACAGCAGGAGAGAGTGTTTCTTTAGATGTTTTGAAGATAAATTCACTCTCTCCGTTTGGTATTTTATTCTGATGACCGCTAGCTCTCTGAAGCAACTTGTCCTGCTTACCTGCATCACCTATTTACCAGTGGCAGCAGAAAATGGGCTGCTGTTTTGCTGAGTTCGTACGGTTCAAAAATACATAATGTTGCTTTTCAGTTCATTTTTCATGCAGCTTGGTAAATACACTGCTTACCAACCAATGCTTCATTTTCTACTGAAGATTGCTTTAGATGAAAATGTGTCAAGTATTTTTGAGATACTGCTCTTTGAAACTTGAATTGATAATGTGGGATCTAGAATTGGTGTGGAAAATGAAAATTCATTCTATTCTTTATTATACATTTTTTTCCCACAGAAATTTCCTGTGTCCGTGTGTCTTCAAAGAGAAATTCTGTAGGGCTTTGTCAAGATAATTGTAGTTCTTTGTAAAGAAGCTTAGCCCACAGTTTCCTGTACGTCCTTTGAGAGAGACTTTTCAGTCTTTTTGTTATTAATGTAGAAGGCAGTTCTTTTTTTTTTTTTTTTTTTTTTTTTTAAATCTGTTTTTCCAGTTCAGCAAATCAGTACACTGAACATGCTAACCTCTCACCAGTTTTACACATTAAGTCTTAATGTCTGTGCCCAGCTGTTGTGCCAATCACAGTTATACCAGTGAGGGCAGATGGGGTTGATAGCTTGATAGCAAGCACAGTGCAATTAGGATTGTATCCTAGAAGGTAATTTTGTTCGTTATCTGCTTCTGATTTTACTGAGGACAGCAAAGCCTGGCTCTGACAGCTTAATACTGGATAAAGGAGTGTGTTACTCCTCAACTAATAAGAAGCTGAACCTGATTTTCAGAACAGCTGAGCTCTTGCAGTTCAGGTAATTTATATCTGAGGCACTTGGTGTATCTGAGACGCTTAGTGGATGCTGAGGAATTAGTAGTCAGCTTTTTAACATTGCTTTGAGGAGATCTCTGAAAGTTAGACTAGTTAGATAGGAGCTGAACAGTCAGATTGGTGGTCTTGGTGCAAGCATCACAACAGCTGGTGGAATCACTCCTCATTTTTGGGGCTGGCCCTTTCAAAGCAGCATCTGATTATTAGAAGAGAAATGAGATAATCTAAAATTATTTGGTCTGAGCAAATAACTGAGTAACTGGGCAGCGAAGGTGCTTAAGTAGTACAGGGCACAGCAGGTATAAAATTGGATAACAAACATTGTAACTGAAACATATTTTATTTGAGTCTCAGTATAACATTCCAACTATTCTTGAAAAGATATGTTGGCCTCACAGGAGCAACAGAATATTTACTGGAGAATAAACATTCTGACGTTCTAGGCAGAAGATTATTCTACTTTTCACTAGTCTGCATCTGGAGGGAAAAACACTCAACAGTATGGTCACCTGAGCATTATTCAGGTTAGTGGCTATAATGTCAGAAAAGTGGTCAGCCAGATTTAAAAGGCCTTGGTATCTTAATAGCAAATTAACAGTCAAAAAGTGTCCTTGGGGAAAGTGTAAATCCTTACCAAGACCACTTGCAGTCATACTGTGCTGATTACTTGATGGTGAGGTCTTATTATAGAAAACAAAGTCCTGTTGAAGTTTGTGGCAAAAGATTTGGTGGCTCCTTGCAGTCTGGATCCCAAGTTTGAAAACAGAGCCTCTGACCTGTTAACAGCATAAATCAGGAGAAGCTCACATTAGTTTTTTTGCCAATTTATACAGTGGAGTTGAGTGCCTACTGTTTGCAGTCGTTCTGTGGTTTGAGTAATGTGTTATGTGTTACAAGGTGGTATAAAGAGGATATATACAATGGGATCTCTCTTATGCCATTCCCCACTCACTAGCTGAGCTTGCTCCAGTGCTTCATATCCTGAGGGGCAGTTGGAAGCCAGCTTTTAACTGTTTCTTCTCTAAGCTTATTTCTACTTTCATGGATTGTGCTTTCTATTGCTTACTTGTTCCTGCTGTCATTAAGCTTTGCTAAGCAAATACATATTTTAAGGGATTCTGCCTCTGTGCTTTTTTCTTTGCCTTCCACAGTTTCAACCTTTGTGGTTTTTTTTATTCTCTCCCTATTTTCATCTCGCACATCCTGGGAAGTCTCTCATTTGCCTTTCCTCCTATCTCTCTTCTGCTCCACACTCTCTCTCTCTCCTCATCCTCCTGTGTAATATAAAAGAAAATTTCATTTTCAATCATTCTTTTGATCTTTGTTGTTCATCTCATTTCTGTCAGACCTTCTCTTTGTTTTTATCTCTCTTGTACTTCTGACCTCTCTCTTTCCCCTCTGGTGTGCAAGCATGTACATTTATTTAAAATACAGATGAAAGCATTTTTAAAGTTATATTTATTTGCATCCTTCTCTTACCTCTTTCATACTGAAACATGACCCAACATCAGTTGTATTTATTGTGTCCTTAACAGTGAAACAGATTTGAGTCTAGTAAAGTAGATTTATTCGCTAGCAAGTTTGACATCTTTTTTCTTTCCACAAAACTCATATAAGGAGCTGGATTTCAAGGACTGTTAGATTGCTACATAGAAGTAAACATGAAGAGAATTCAACCATAATCACTTTTATTTGTGTTCAGGGTAACTCTCAGAGCTGCTTTAGGTGAGGTATAATCTCTTAGCAGGAAAAAAAAGTTTCAATTAACATTAAATATTGCTTTGAATTATTCACAGAATCATAGAATGTTTTGGGTTGGAAGGGTTCTTCAAGATCATCTAGTTTCAGCCCCCCTGCTATTGGCTGGGACACCTCTCACTGACCAGGTTGCTCACAGCCCCATCCAGCCTGCCCTTGAATACTTCCAGGGAAGGGGCATCCACAACTTTGTGGAGCAGCCTGTTTCAATGTTTCACCACCCTCACAGTAACAAATTTCTTCCTAATATCTAGTCTGTCTACCCTCTTCCCTTACCCTCTTTAAAAGAATTTATTCAATCAGAAAAAAAAGGCAAAGCTGATACTAGGAATATTAAAAAATGCAGTTTTTAATATATTTTTTTCATGATAAGGATTTTAATATATCTTTTTTACCTTAAGTCACAAAACATAGATCTATTCTCTTCAATTTGTTTTATTTTCTTAAATAGATGTAATTAGGTAATAGTTATGCCTCTGTTTATTTTCCTCTTGAATTACAACAAAGCATCTCTCCTATCCTATTAAAGTAAATTCCACTGCTCTGAAAAATAATATCAGTTAACACTATGAACAGATTCAATTTTGAGTCGTTTGAGAGCACCTAAGTCTGAAAAGAGACGAGTTATGACACTTGCTGATGTCATTTTGGTATTTCGAAGTAGATGATGACACCGTTGAACTATTGTAGCAAAAGTGGGTTAGACGTGTTTCACATACCATTCTTATTAGTTTTGCCACATGAAGAGATTCACCTGGTCCAAATCCCTGCAGGGGTTAAGGATCAGTATTACAGCATGGGGTTCCTATTGTGAAAGAATAGTGATCATATGCACGTAGTGTATATAATAGTAATATATACACGTAGAAATCTAATTTTAAACTTTTGTTTGATTTAACAAGTTGGCCTTTGTTTTCTCTTGTACTTTCTGTTTAGATGGACTGAGTCAAAAGAACCTAAGTAGCCATGGCAGCAAATGAAATTACAGCATACTGAAAAGGTCAAAGCAGTGCTGCTCAGAGTGATAATTTACAAAATACATGAGGCATTCAATTTCAAATACATCATTTTTCTGACAGAAATTGCAAAGAGCACAGAAAATGACAAGTAATGAATCTGTAACTTTTGGAATGAAACTGAGTATAAGTTTAGACTTAGCAAGTCCAAGATTAAAAAAAGATGCACATTGTGTGTTGTCTTCAGCAGCTGCACTTGGGTTTTAGGGAGGATTAGTTTCCCAGAGCGGATCCATGCATCTGTCCATCGTTCAGCACCAATAGATTTTCTCTCATGTCGTAACGATATATTTGGGTAACCACAGAATGTGTGTGCAGCAAGGGTATTTCAAAATTGGTGGAAGTTGTTACAGAAACATAAATAGCATTCACAGTGAAACTTGGTAAATCAAGGGGGAAAGTGTTAACTTATTTATTGTTATACAAAGAAGAAGCTGAGCTCTAGAGCCAGGGCTCTAGACAGAGGCAGATCTCCTAGACCATGCTGTAATGCTGACTGATGCTTTCAGTGGGTCACCTATCCCAAGTAATCTTCAGTGTTCGTGCTATTTCCCTTTGCAGCTCATCTTTCCATGACTGGTGAAAATGTATGAGGTGGAAAGTGTTGTTTCCTTTTGAGGATACTTATCTGCTACAAACAGGAAGCGATAAGGTCAGGGAAATACTGTGAGCCAAATCCTTATAGTGAGTGGAAGAGACAAGAAGCAGTGCTGAGTTATTCTGTCACAAGCCATTATGCTTTTATGGTACTTAGCACCTCCTGAGGCAGTGAACTAAAAGCTATTGGCCAGTAGGGATTGCTAACTTTTGAAATGTGTAGTGAGAGCTATGTGCAAGCAGAACTTTCAGCATTGTCTAATGCAAAAGGAACAGAATGTTTCAAGCAGTAATAATTGCCAATCTCTTGTAAAATGGTACCGTCAAAGAAAAGCACGTTTCCAGGTCATTTCATTTCCCAACAAGAACTACCTGTTTATCTGTTCTGTAATAAAACTTAAAGACTGGTAGGAAACCAGACACTTTCTACTAAGGGTTCTCTGCATTAATGATATTCTCTAAACCAGATGTGCGCATTTATAGCTTTTATATCCCAGTGTCTTGTGCCTGAATCTCTTTTGTATTTTGCTATTTGAGTTCTGCTTCCAAAAAATGTTTGTCACAGATAAATGGCGTAACTTTCAAAAGTGCATAATGTATAGATTGTATAGTGATACACATTGGCTTTGTTCTACTTTTTTTACTATTGAAAGTTGTCTATAGAGGTGTCATCTTGGATGAAGTCTACTTTTGTTTCTGTTGGAAAGCTTCGTGGTCCATTCTCCAGTTACTCAATCTCAGAGCATGAATTCGTACTGTATTAAACTGAACACAAAAGGATCACAACCTAGAACTGTGTACCCAGTAAACCTAGTAAAAATTATTTCCTGCATCTATTGTTATTAAAAGTAATGATAATATGTAGATAATATTGTGTCATCCTCACTGTTTACTTTGAAAAATATATATTACTGTCCTTACAGTTGAGGCATTGCAATTTGAAAAGGTTATTCAGATGGGTATTTTACATAAAAATAACTTTAGCTTATCACTTTAAAGAATAAAAGGAATAAAAGGTTGGAATCAATAGCTGTAGGTTAACTGTGCTTATTAGCATTTAAAGTAACTTTTCCTAACAAAGGTTAAGACAGTACAGAATGCTGTTGCAGACTTTTCTAAAGAGGAAATGATAAGGAGCTGTGTTTTTATGGTGGTTGAAAACAGATGGAAGTCTCATGGCTGGATATTCTCATATGTAGAAAAGTCAGTGGGGTTTTCCATTACTGCCCCTAAAGAATTCTGGAACTGAAATATTGCGCAGTGATTCTGGAAAAAGAATACACTTATCTCTGAGACATTACCTTTCTCATTGTCATGAAAAATGAATAGATCAGCATGTCTGCTGTCTGCTTCATCTTAACATCACAGAATTACATTGCCATGTGTATAAATACCACCTCTGAAACAGTTGAATTTACTGTATCAGAAGGAGCAGTGAGTGACTTTAACAGCTTGTCTTAGCCTATCTTTCTGCCCTGCTGGCAGGACAACCTATACCCAGAACACCCTCCCAAATGGTGTTTATCTAACCACTTTACAAAAATCTGTAGCAATGGAGATGTAGCAATCAAGTTCAGTGCTTAAACTAAAAGGCTTTTCTAGTATCTATCTCCATAAACTCATTACGTGTGGTCCCTTCTGCTGTGGATAGAAGACAACCAATTATTTCCTGTGCTCTTGAAACAGCTTTCACAAATATGAAAACTATTACCTCCCTCTCTGGTAAACATGTTCACACCCATTTTTTACAGTACATTTTTGAGATTTACTATTGTTTTTTTTTTTCCTTTTCTAAAATAAGAATATCTACTTAATGCCATAAAGGTAATTTAATTTTACAAAGGTGAGGTTTTCCTATTTGATGCAGCATTGCATAATGGGCAGCGTGTGGAATAATTTTAAGAAGAGAATTCAGAAATTCTCTGAGGTATATTTCTAGTGGAGGCTCATTTGTTCAATTGGGAAACAATATAATGTACAACACACTTATCCAGTGTGTCAGCAGGGACACTAAAGATAGAGCTCCAGTTTCACTCTGCATAATAATCAGTTTTCCATCCGTCATTCATCCTATCTAATGAGTTGATGCTAAAG
Organism: Lagopus leucura; assembly: GCF_019238085.1. Lineage (NCBI taxonomy): Eukaryota > Metazoa > Chordata > Aves > Galliformes > Phasianidae > Lagopus > Lagopus leucura. Next base: position 9,328,855 of record NW_024962274.1, read on the forward strand.
GACTTGGCTTTTTTAGGCTAGCAAATGGAATTGAAAATTACTTCACTCTGTAAATTTGTCTGGAAATCAGCACTAGTGAAGAAGATCTGTTAAAGCTAGTGTACAAATATATATAAACATTCTGAGAGTATACTGAGGCTGGAAAACAAAACTTCCTTTTATAATCATCAGACAGATGAAGTTCTGCAACAGCCTTTTACTTAGGACCAAAAAGTGTAACTAATTTTTAAGAGGAGTTTGACTAACTTATGAAAGAATTTACACAATAGAATTATTTAGAGAGACCTTATGGTTAATCAGTCCCTTTCACATCTTCTCTTCTAGTGTAAATAAATATCTTGTTAAAAATTTCTTCAGCTCTCATGTGGCTGGGGAAGAAAATGACTTCTCTCATTTGCTTTTTTTGTTGTTTATTTGTTTTCTCTGTGACATTTAAAATCTAATCAAGATTTTAAAAAATAATCTGGATAGTTCTATAATTTTCTTGACTGGTCAAAGCTTTCATTTGCATTATAGCTTTCATTTGCATCATAGGAGATAGTGCTAAAGTTTCTGGATTCCTCTATAATAGAAATTCATGCCCTACTGCGACTGAATTCTCACTGTAAGTGAACGTTAGTTAGAAACTGGCTGAGTAGGTGAGAAGAATGTCACATGGCTCGGTGATGTTAAGTAGGATCCACATTTTTAAAGCCTTTATGTTGGGAAATTTACTCCAACAAAATGAATTTGCCGTTTTACTTAGAGGCCAAATTTTTTAATAGCCACTCAGAATTAAGGTGAATATCAGTACGTTCTTTTCTTCCATTATGGGAGTATATATGGCTCAGAAAAATTGGACTTCAGATTGTACTGTAGTCTTGGAAATGCAGAAAGTAGAGAGAAGAAGACAGGAAAGATCAACTGAGTTTTGAAGAAAATAAAAAGTGGAAACAAGTTTCTTCTGTATTTGCTTTATTTATGCCCATGTGTGTGAAGGGTTACAGGCTCAGAGACTACAGTAATTGTTCAAGGATTGCCATGTGCAAATGGAGTAGCTGAAATGGATATTTGAGTTATTCTTATGTCCAAGAGAGGATTTGTTTCTAGTTGTGTTTAATCCCAACTTTATAATAACTGTATGACCAGTTGTCTTTCTCCTCTTTTTAACCTTTGTTGTTTAGGGCACACTGAAATTATTATAAACTTTTAGGTATCCTTTCAGCTGGCATCATTCAAGGTCTACAGCCAATAACTGAATGTTAACAATCATTAGAGCTGATTGTGTTTTTTACTGGTTGAATGATCCATCTTTAATTCATTTTCCAGATAAATGGAGCTGTCCCTTTTTAGAAGAACTCTTCCACATGCTTAATAATACTTCTGTGTGTGCTTGATATATTATTTTAATACAAAAAAGAAAGCACAAAAATGGTGTCTTGTGAAGTTACATTGCACAGGCGGTTACTCAGATGATAACTTTCCATCTATATTTTATAAAAGAGTGATGCTTTTTTGTCACAGAAATCAATAGATCTTATGGATCAATGGATGCCACGTGTGATATAAGCTAATGCTGTGTTACGTGGTGTAGCTTATAGAAGTGGTTTATTTTAAGAGCAATTTGAAATATGGAAAGGGAGAATTTGGTTTAGAAGCTGAAGAAGATTGGTTATTACATTACTGTAAAGTCACAGTTTTGATTTTTGTTACCTTTTTATTTTATATAGGTTTTAATTTGAAGGAGGGAAGATTTAGGTTGCGTATCAGGTGGAAGTTCTTTACCAAGAGAGTGGTGAGGTGCTGGAACAGGCTGCCCAGAGAGGTTGTGGATACCCCATCCCTGGAGGTGTTCCGAGTCCAGATTGGATGGAGCTCTGGGCTGCCTGGTCTAGTATTAGGTTTGGAGGCTGGCAGCCCTGCCTGTGGTGGGGGGGGTTGGAGCTTTTGATGATCCTTGAGGTCCCTTCGAACCCAAGCTATTCTATGATTCTGAGACAAACTGAACTCAATAAGGAAGAACCACGTAACTTTTTTTTTTTTTTTTTTTTTTTAATCAAAATGAATGCATTTTCCTGATTGTGATCTTAGTTTTCAGTGCAGGAAATCTGAAATAGCCATTATGGAAAAGTTTAGTGGTGATGTGCTTAGGAGCAGGGTCAGCCTGTGAATACGATCCCTTTCAAAAGTGTAGTTTATTTAGTGAATACACAATGGTTGCAAAGCCAGGAGTAACACATTAATTTATCCCCTGCTCAGGTTCTCAACCAGAAATGCAGTGTATATTTTACGTTCTCCTAAATACCTGAATATAATTGGTATTCTAGAGGCAATTATTGCCAAGACCTTATTACCTTTATTGAAATATATCACCTTATTCTCTTTTATTAGGAAAAGCAAAATTTAAACAGATAGCTACTGTCCTGCACACTGTACTTTAAATATTTTTTAAATCCTTGTTGGGAATGCTTGAGCCTTGAAATAAAAGTGAATCATCCTGGGTTTACATCAGTATCAGAATAGTAAATGGTCGTTTAAAATAAGTCTACTCTAAAGGCTGAAAGCTTTCTGCAGGTAACTTGGGTGGAAGAGATGTTAAAACTGTACTGACAAAATTTTTCAGATCCAAGTCTCCCTCAAAGTCCTATCTCTGAGTAGATATTAAACACCATGAAATGAAGGGGGCAGATGCAAGCATTGCAGTTTGAGGGTTTGAGGCTGTCTATGGAATAAAAGTAAGGTTGCTTGGTTTCTGAAAAGATTTAGGTTGTATTTACTGCTTCTTCTATATGCATTCATTTGTAAGCACAATAGAATTTATTCTAGACTTACCTAGGGCACCTATATTTTGAAATTCATACTAAGCTGTCACTATGAGGTAGCACACGATGAAGTTTTATAATACTTTGTATCGCAGTGAATGTGAAGATGAGCAGAGATCATTTCCATATTAGGAAGGGTAGGGACATCATTGTGAAGTAAAGTCAAATGCAAGTGCAGTAGACTGAAAAGTCTTTTATAAATTAAATTCAGTGTTATCATTTGTGCAAGACACCTCCTGCTTAGGTGAGCAATCTTATCCCATCATGGAAGTTGTATTTCTGCCATTCTTTAAGAAATGTTCTTGTATTAGAATTAAGGCATATCTTCCTGCTCTATATTTACATTTATAATCTCTGCTCAAAAAACTATGGATGAGTTCTTGTGGATTGGGTGATTCTGTAAGACCTGGGACTATTTATTCTTTCAGTCTGTAGCCTCATAGGATGCTGCAGGGAGCTGTCATACATTGCTGTGTTTAAAAGAAATTTCTTGCAAACTTCTGAATGTTTCACTCTTCTCCTTTAGCTCACTGCTACCTTCAGACCTTGCAGACTTTCTGAATTGAGATATTTCTGGAAGACAAAAAAAGTCACAATGGTTAATTATTTGAATGTTATTAACATTACTACTTAACAATCTCACAATTTGGTGAGCATGTTTTATACAGAACTTGTATAAACCAATGCAGTGAGAATTCCTATTCTCAGAAGAAATCACTCAAATGGTCAAGAATTTCTTCCTTCTGTAATGACAAAATAAATCACATTGAGTAAACTAGGGACTGGGGATGTCAAGAACCTATACAGAGCCATGAAAATATGAAACAATGTTCATAGTATAGTATTCACTCTGTTGTCATCTCTTCTGCTGGTAGGCTTTTGATAAATATGGCAAATATTTTAATTAGCACTGTAGCTGTAACCTGCAGAGAATTAGAGAAGAAATCGACGTACATTGAGAATGGATCACAAAAAGGAACTTCATAGGTGGTGTAACCTTGAAAAACCCTTATTCCTAAGAGTGTCAGGATCAGGCCTCATTTAATTTCCTTAGTTCAGTATCAAAATGAGATTGTTTTGGTCTCTTCAGCTTGGCCAGTACAAACAGCACAGTCCTCATTCTGAAAATATAGAGAGCAATACATTTCAGTTCAATGTAATCATGTTACATCTGACCTTGAGTAAGGCCTTCAAACACAGTTTTTAGGTGTACATTATAATTGGCAGCATCTTTCACTGACATGTTTATTGGTGACTATTTTAGCCTGTCAGTTTTCACATTTTTCTACATAGATTAGTATGGAATGTGAATAAAACAATTATTCTGTAACCAATAATATGCTTGCAGATTTTTTTTACTGATATGTTATTGATTCACCTGTTGCCATGTCTATCTTTAGCAAACTGTCTATATTTTAGGACTACTTAAATAGGATTGGCGCCAATTAAAGGTGGCAATGAGATGGAATGCACATTTATTGATATTTACTTATATCTAAAACTTTGTTCTTTTATTAACACATTTAGTATTCTTAACTCTGCCTTATTTTAAGTTCATATGTGTGGGATAATTCTAGAAATAGTACAATGGATAAGAACAACAATCAACCATTATTGATTTTTCTCTTGTTTAATAAAAGGAAAAACAGACTCATCTAAATGATTTCATTAGAGAGAGACTCAGTGTGAGTAATTCTGTTCTCTTCAGTTAGTACTGCCAGCTCTCCATAAAGGAGAGGACAATTTTCGTTGCAACTCTGCTAGCCAATATCTCTTCTGCTTAGGGAAAAATATAGTCTGAGCAGTTAATAAGCTGAGGTATATTACATTGCAGTATCAGAGGAAGATAAGGAGTGGAGAGAGTTCAGCTTCATCTAATAGAGAAAAGAAGAGTGAAATTCCCAGTATTTTTTAGCAATCAAGGGAAAATCTGTGGTTTTCCATGTTCCTCCTTTTCTCTCTAACACTGGATCAACTTTGATATTTTGCGTTTATGCTATGCAGATCTGGGTCCTTTTCTATGAAGTCTTGGCAATCCAGAACTGACACATAAAGAATAGCGGAATTGTATTTCTCTTTTGCTTTGCTACTCTTACCTGAGTTTCAGAAGCTCAAGTTATATTAATTTCTAAGAGTTCAATGAAAATATTTTATCAGTGCTGGCTCAGGTTAATCTGACAAGGCTGCTGTTACTTCAGCTGAATCTTATCCAGTCAGTGCAGTTTTATGTGCAGCGGACAGTCTGAGCTAAAGATACTGCATTACCTTGGGAAGATTACAAAATATTTAATAACCCATGTACACACTATTCCAGGCTATGTTATTACCCCATGGGAATACTGAGCTTTTTTTTGTAACCGTGGAGCCATAGCAGTGGTGATCCTTTGCTTAATTCATTGATATGGACAAATAAGTGCAAATAGTTCAAGGATGCAGAGGTAACAGTGATACATCTCGTAGCAAATGTGGCAGTTTGTGAAGCATGCACACCATCCATAGGTCTCTCTGGGGATACTTTGATGGCAGAATCCTCCAAACTCCATGAGGGCCATTGCAGACATTTTATCTATAATGCACATTTTAATAGCTATTTAATTACAAATTTATTCAATTCAGTGAGTATTTAATCGTCTATTGAGTAATTAACTATTTGCTTGAGAGATCATAATGTTTCCACTAATGGTGGTAAATAGGTGATATGGGAGCTTTTGCAAGTGCATGTTAGAGGTTATGTATATAAATACTTTTCTCATATACATGTATTTTGGGAATGAAGCAGGAAGGAGATGTAGCTGTGGAATGCTCTAGGAAATTATGCTTGTTTATGATGCTAGGCTCTGACTTGTGACCTGATAAATTAATTTGAGAGCAGAAGTGTTGCTAGCAGCCTGCAGGTGCCATGAGGTTGGAAGACTGAGCGTCTGAAGATGGCTGAGGGCCACTGACTTGTGGTCAGTATTCAGAGAAGCTGCATTTTCTCTTGGCTGACCAATTTCCACGTCTGTCCTGCTCTTTGGACAGCACAAATGGATTTGCATCTTGTGGGACTTTTGCCTCTGTTCTTTCTCAGTGTTGCTTAGTAGCAACTTAAAAGTTGGAGGCAGGAATGACTGAGACTGAGGTGCTTCTGAGCTACTTTTCTTAGATGATAAATAGAACACACTTTTTCCCTAACATTTGGAATATAAAAACAGATGTTTACATTAAGAAAAAGATACTGGGCTTTGAAGTGGAAAAGTATTCAAATGTGATTTGAATACAGTACTTCATTTTGCCTTAGAAAAGTTCATTCTTCCTTTTTTTGCAGCTTGCTTTGCAGAAATGTCTTCTTTAATATTCAGCAAAAAGTCAATTACTTCAGCAGGAAGTTAGTTTTATCTTTCTTAACAAAAGGCTGCATCATCCTCCTAAATTTACTTGAATAGCACTGTTGTGACTAAATTACAGCCTAAGAAGCTTCAAAGAAAGAAACAAGCGTACATAAACCGGAGTTGACCAAATTTATGTGACTATAATAAAAGATTTTGTTTAGAACTTATTTTTAATTCCCTATGGTGAACATCCTAGTGTTGATATTATCACCTGGTGTCACGTTTTCAATTGAATTTGCACCAGTTGGGAGGAGAAAAACATTGTTTCTTAATAAATGTTATTGTTTGTTTATGCTTCAGTTGGCTGAACAACCAGCATGAAAGGTGACGTTAAAAAGATTTTTTTTTTTACTTCGGTCTCTGCCCGAGTAATAGTTATCGAAAATGGGAGATAATAAAAGGAAATGAACACAGCAGTTGAAGATCTAGCACAGGAAAAAAATTACTGTAAGCAATGTGAGATGTACAAAATTGTTTTCTTATTTTTTTCTGATTCAATAAGGCATCTCTGAAGCAGTAATGGAACAGAATGCTTGAGTTATATGACAGCAGTGTAGAACTTGCATTTTGAAATTCTGGCTGATCAAAACAGTGTTCCTTCCATCTTCTTTCCAGAGTGAGAGAGAGAGGTTTTACTGAAAGCACTTCTTGTTTCTGATAATTGTGGTGAGTCCCTGCCCAGTGTGGCTTCTGTGATTTATATTCTGATTGTAATTCCCTGCTGCTGTGACATGGTCTGGCAAGGCCTGACATGCTCTTAAACACAAGTGATCTAGACTTTGCCAGGAAAGACTATGCTATTGCCAGAATCATTTTGGCAGTTGTCAAAGTTGGTCCAGCACCATGGTTTCCTTGAATTTTGCATTTTCATATTAATATTTAAATATTTTATGCTGTCCCCTAAATCAAAATAGTCAGTGTGTTGGAGAATAATTTCTGCAGAGTAATGGTCAACAATGTTCATTGAGGACATAGCTTAAATGTCCCATTTTCCTCAGCTCTATCACCTGTATAATTAATAGTATCCACTTAAATAATTCCTTCATTCGCTAAAAATTCCCATACATCAAAGAATACAGGAATGTTTCTGTGCTCTATCTCACTTAATAGCACAGTTGTGCTTGTAGCCTTCACACCAGCCTGGTGTTTTATTTCATTCTAAAAAGAATGCTCATTATTGAAATGCCAAAATTTTCACTGCAGTAGCTCCAATGAAAGGCATTTCAAGCTGTTTTAGGGAGAGAAAATGGGAAATCAAGAAATATGATAGGGTTGAGTATTATCTTTATTTCACTGACAAGGAAGCCTCTAATATTCAGCTACAGTCATAAAATGGGATGTGAAAGATGCTTCATGAATAAAAGATACAAAAGCATTCACTTGAATTTGAATGCTAAGCTTTTTTTAACATGGCTATGTGTTTATATGGCTGTTTCGCATTTGATGTAACAGCAACTAATACACAATTATAATGCAGTTCTAGCATCACATTATAAACAAAATTTATTAGTAAATGTGGAGTGAAAGAAAAATTGAAGACTTTAATTGTAGGTTAAGGTACAGTTGATATTTCTACTTTTTTAACAGGCATTCTTTACCATGAAAAATAGCATGTTTTCTTTGAAGCTGCTCACAGAAAATTCTAAGGTTCATTAAACAGGTTGGGAAATTTTCTCAAACAGTAATTGTGAAATAATTAACGAAAATGTTACCAGGTTAATAGGACTGATTTCTGCGATGCATTTTCAAAGCATAGTACGTTGCACTGCATTGTATTTTCAAGGTACAATATAGTGCCATGTAGAATGATTTACTGGATGCTGTCAGTACTTTGTTATAATGCTGCCATGAATGCTAAAACTTTCTGATTTATTTTTGCTAATGATATAATTTTATTACTTCTGGCTGCACAACTATGTAGGGAACTTCTTTCCTGTGTTCCAGGGATAGAACAGGTATGGCTTCAGGAAGAGATTACCATTTTGTCCAAAGATTTTAAGGAATCCACTGACACAGCAAAGTTCTTGGTAGATTTTCAGAAGAGCTGATGCATTTTATGTAAGCAACAAGACCTTTCCTGCAAAACCTCAGCTTTCACTAAGACTTACATGAAACAAAGCCTCCTGCATCACGTAGAAATGATAGCACAGAGAGGAACTGGCACATTATTAGAGCTTTTTGAAGGGTCTGGCTTATAGTTAAATGGAGAGAGAAATGACTGTGTACGATAAATACATGCAAATATGCTTCTTAAAGGCACTAACTTTTAATTCCCAGTGATAGTAGTGTGTAGTGCACTTTGAGGTAGTTTGAGAATAAAGGCAAGAAAAATTATAGAAGCTATGCATGGAACCTGCTTTGGTATATGTAGGAGAAAGGAGACTCTGTATCTGAAGCCAGACAAATTTCTGTGGTGGTGAAAGGCAGATAATGTTAGTGATGGAATATGCCTTTCCAATTTGATGCTGAAAAAAATCTGTAATCTGCATTTATAGTGACACTCAACATGCAGAGTGTTAAAAATCTGAATAAGCCAACTACTGGAAGAACATGGAAACAGAAATTATTAGACAATAAGAAAGTACATGGTTTGATTTATCTGCCAAATCTCATCACTTCTACCTGCACGTGAGAGTCATAGCAATTTCTATTCTATTTCTCTTCACACTTCTGGTTGCTCTTTGCTTTTAGGTCAACAATAACATCTTCTGTAAAAGCTAAGGTTAAAGATGCACAGTATCATGCAAGCATATTCTATCTGTCTACCAGTGTCATACCAGCATGCATGTTACACAGCACTATACGTATATTCTATTGCATATATGCAGTATATTTTCCTACTGAAATCACTTACTGTGATCTATAAGACTTCAGTGTTTTCTGTAGACCTTCTGACAGTGTGTTTTTGCCAAAGACAATTCCAAGAATAAAATTGGACATATGGTAATAATGAATGATCAATTCATTATCCATTTGCTTTCAGTAAATGCTCAAAAAAAATGCTCTGAGTGTTTCTCCAAAACAAAATTAGGCAGAAAATACATGGGCTGAAAATTTTCCCTAGTGAACTGGGTCAGGGGCTTTTAATCTTAACAGTGATCTTTTATTTTGAGCTCTTAAATAATAATCTGTCTGTGTGTTGGTTTTCACTTCTTCCTTTGAACTTTGAGCAAATTACTCTTTTCTACACCTCATCTATTTAAAAATAGGGATAGTGTATGCTTTGCTTCATGGGATCATTGTTAAAGAGAAATATTCTAAAGCTGAAGAGCAGGCAAATAGTACAGTTTTGTAGAAGAAATGGGCATTTAGCTCTGACTTGATATGAATTCCTATGGGAAGTTTTAAGTCAAGCGTTACCACGGATTTTCACATTCCAGCTTTTTGAAGACTCAGACCTTGTAGAGTGAACTTAGAAAAAAAGTAAGAGAAAATAAATCAAGCAAATTCTGTAAGAACATGGCTTATTCATGACTGACAATTGTTAGTCCAAAATAGCTATTCTATCAAACATGTTCAGTGAATACAAATCTAGAAATTGTAAAATGTTCTGCTACCTTAGCTGTACTCAATAAGGCTGAATACCAAGGTACTTGTGATACGCATCAGCATCTTTGCAAGTCAGAATCTCATCAAGGATTTTCCCTTTATGATATTCAAAATTACCCAGATATAGTATGCTACATCTGGTCAATGCTATTTTTCATTGTCTATGAAGGGAGTTGATGATAAAGAATAAAACCAAAACATGTCAAAACAGTTTTATGTAAGCACAACAGAGGAATTGAGTTGAAAACAAAAAGTTGTCAACAAACCGAATTTATCAGTTGGTCTAGTATGTATAGTAAATGTAGATAAGGAGTGAGATGAAGAAGGCAGGTTAATTTGTATCCCAGTTCTCACTTTAATGTATCTCTAGAAAATAAAATGGTGATATCATTAATAATCACTGTTGCTTCTTTTTGGCATTGAGGGGTTTAGTTGGCATGATTGCATCAACAAACCTGCAGTTGATCACGTGGAAAAAATCCATTCGTACTGAGTTCATTGAAAAAAGGTGACATTGACATTTTTTGTAGTATAATTAATTCCCATTATTTTTCTGTATTTCACATTAATTTGTGGCTCAGAATAGCCCAAATTATTTGAGGGAAAAATACAAATACAGTTGATGTTCAAAGCAACAATGCATGATTTTTACTATGAACTTAAGCTAGCATAAAAGTTCAAATACAAAAATAGCATCTTTCTGGGATAGATAGCATTTCAGCATGATTCATTTGCTGTTATATGTCTATAAACATCTGATAATATTCTCAGTAGGGTTCTTTTATCCTTCCTTGACAAATGTAAGTGGGGACTTTTGTGCATTATATTAACACTGAGTCTTCACCATAACAGGTTGTGTTTACCTTTTAACAGATGAGGCTTTGTGCTGTAGCAAGTCTGTCCCTAAACAAATATAATTTGGTTTTAAAAGCAAAATTCAATGGTGTAATTCACAATTGTAAATCATACTGCATAGTCTGTATTGTTAGGTGTATTGGAAGACCTGCTGGAAGTTCACGTAAATTGTTATGAATAAAGGCCGAAACGGGGAACTTCTCCTTTAGTAAGTGATAATGGCATTCTGGATCAGAGACTAATAGTTTTTCTGCAGAGCTATGCAATAACTTGTTATCTTTCTGGAGTAGCAAGTGCACATTTCACATGTGAGGAGAACCTATTTTCTTGCTGGGCAACTGAAGTGCCGGAAGCTTAGGGCTCCTGGATGAACAATAGTGTTGACAACCTTCAGAAGATGGAGACAAAATCCAAGTTTTATGCTTGTTATTGGCCATGCCAAACTGCAGGCCCTGACAAAAAAAAAAAAAAGTCAGGGTGTCAGGTAGATTTTGTCTACTAAACACTATTTCTTCTTCTTCCTCTTCTTCTTCTTTTCTTCTTCTTTTTTTTTTTTTTTATTTTTTTATTTTTTTTTTTTTTTTTTTGTGTGTGTGTGTGTCTCATTGCCAGTGAAAATGTGTTATGGAAAATTTCCAACAGCCATCAAGACTAACACTTTAGGCTTTGAGGGATAAGTGAAAAATATGATATTTTCAGGGCTGACACTTCCAAATGCTTCTTTCTAAATAAGCTGCATTGAAACTGACCTTTAAAATTTTTCTTTATGTTAACTGCTGGGGAAAAAAATTGTCAGTTTACACAGTTCTGTTTTAATGAGATACATAGCAAAGACCATTTTGTATATATGATTAACACATCAATGTGTTCGAAAAAATAATTATTACACTCAACTACTGTCAGCCTGAAAAGGGACAAAGAAATGTTTCACATTGCTTTTTGTATCCTTTATTTTTTGCTTGAAATACCTGTTTTTGCTGTCTGACTTAGATCAGTAATTTCATTTTGAGAAATACATATAGAGTCAATATAAGATTTTTTTGTGTGTGTGTGTGATTTTTCTTATGCATGCAGTTTCTATAAATGAAGAAGCACTTTGGGTTTCTTGGAGGGTAGGGTGGGAGTTGAGAGAAATGTTGCTTTTATTTGTCTCTAACAGAACAGATGGCCTATTACCAATAAAATACCAAAAAGGTTTAAGAGAAGCTGGATTTTAAGACAACCAAGTTAAGATGAAATTGCAAGGGATTTGCAGGCATATTTCAGTTACACACTATTAGAGTTACAATTAAAAGAATTTCTTGTGAAGTGATAAGCAGTCTAAGTTGGGCAGTGATCAGTGAATCATGCAATCACAGAATGACTTAGATTGGAAGGGACCTTTGAAATCATCTCGTTCCAAACAGTTGCTTTGTGCTGGTTGTCACCCACTTCATCAGAATGCCCAGAGCCCCATCCAACCTGATGTTGAATGCTTCCAGGGATGGGAGCATCCACAACTTCTCTGTGCAATCTCTTCCAGTGCTTCACCACCCTCTGAGTAAAGAGTTTTCCCTTGACATCTAACCTAAATTTCCCCTCTTTCAATTTAAAGCCATTTTCCCTTGTCCTATCAATAGCAGACTGTGTAAAATTTGGTCCCTCCCCCGTTCATATGCTCCCTTTAAGTACTGGAAGGCTGCAGTGAGGTCTCCTCACTTCTCTTCCTCAGACCATCAGATTGGTGAGGCATGATCAGTTGTTGCTGGCTTTCTTTGATTACCTCCCATCTTGCACGTTTCTTTACATCTCATCCAGGATGGTCTGTTCTGTGATTGTCTTAGGCACAACCATGAGGCTCAGTGGCCTATAGTTCCCTGATTTTTTCCTTTCTCCTTTTCTTAAAAGTGAGAGTGATGCTTCCCTTTTTCCAGTCACCAGGGACTTTGCCTGACAGCCATTACGTTTCAAACATGATGAAGAGTGGCTTGGCACTTGTGAGATACGCTATGTAAAGAGAAAATAATTGGAAATGTGTTCACCTCTCAGTTCTGAGCTGAGCTAATGTTATTAGTTTATGTAACAACATAAACTCAGTACTCTTCTAAGTATTGATTTACTGTTTGAAAATGGAATTAATTGAATCTAATCAGAATGTAGGAGCCTGAGGTAGGTGAAATCTGGATGTCACTGCATTCAATGGATACTTTACAATTTTCCTGCGTATGTCACAAATCTATCTCTCTTCGCAGCTTGAGCACCCACTAGAAAGCACATCATGTACACAAATAAGCCAGGGCCGCTCTTTTGGTACTGAAATGGAAAGGAGCAATTACTTCACTCTTGTGTTTGGTGCAATATACTTCCCCTGCAGGAACAGCGTATTTTGACAAGCTATGTGGTTTGTACGTGTGCATGATGGTAGAGGGTACTTCAGCATTTCTGGTACTTGTGATATTTGATTATTAAAAGAAAAAGGGGTGAGATTGGGATACACTTGTAAATTTGAATGGAAAGCAATTAAACCGGAATAAGAGAATGCTTCTTAGGCAAAAAGTATTTTTCAAGCAGTGGAGTTTTTTTTCCAGTGAGAGAATTGTGTTTATGTTCCTGTTCCATTCCATCAGTTAAAGATTCAGCTTTCATTTTTTCTTTTTTTTTCAATCGGTAGCTAAGATTAAAGATTCCAGTGACTGCACAGGTGTTTTTATTGAGGAAATTACTATTCTGAAGATTGAGATGCTGGATGATTTCTTTAACAGAGACAATTGAAGTCTCAGTTTCTGTGTGTGAGCAGATCTCTGGTATCAGCCTTTGGCTAACAAAATTTATCACTGTCTCTTTTTCATGGTTACATAGATTGAAGTTTGGTTGGGAATAGGTTTGTAAAGAAGAACAAATGCTGTCTGTCATGAGCCAATGGGCAGTGCTGCAGCAGAACTTGCTGTTCAGGCTTGCTGGGTGTATAGTGGAAGGAATTCATGTACCTCTTGGGCCTTCTTTAGGAAAAAAAAAAAGTGAGGAGATACGAAAGAAAGGAGTAAGAACTTAAAAGTAAGAACTGGTTTACTGTGATTAATTATGATTTAACTGGTTTTTATGATTGCTTTGTGTGCCTCTTTTTGTTTTTTCATTTTGTACTCAGAAAAGCTGCATTTTAGAACTCATGACTGGAGGACATGTAATCACAGGGAAGATTATGAATAATTTCTTAGGATGCATTTCAACACTTATGACTGTCCGTAATTGTTTTCTTCATTTTGTGACAATTAGTGTCCTATCATCCAACAAATGGCTGTTCTCTTATTTGCAGTCCTGAACTCGTGTTTCAAACAGAAGCTATGATAAATTTGTTAAATTAAAAAATATACCTGGTGAATTTAGACATCTTTCTATTGTTTTTTCCTGTTATTGGCTGAAGTGTCTCCTCTGTGGAGATGTTAAAAAACGCAGAAGAGATTTCTGTTAAAATATTTCCTTGAATATGTGATAGAATTTCTACAGGTAAGGAAGGAGGAGCAGGAGTGGTAAGGATCAATCAGGATGGCCTAGTAGTTCCAAAATTTGTCTTCTGGAAATGGAATCATAGTGGCCTTTTCCAACTTTAATGATTCTAAGATCACCTTGTCCAAACATCACCCCATCACCACCACACCACTAAACTCAGTGCCACATCTGCCCTTTTGAAAACCTCCATGATGGTGACTCCACCACCTTCCTGGGCAGGCTGTGCCAGTAATTCACCACTCTTGCTGAGAAGAAAAATCCCCAAATATCCAACGTGAATCACCCCTGGTGCAACTTAAAGCCATTACCTCTAGTCCTATCACTAGCCACAAGAAGAGGCTTTGTCTTTTTCAGACCATCTAATAGTTCTTTGGTACAGTTTCAACTGTCATTGGGTCTTTACAAAAAAGTTACTTTTTAATTGTAAAATTAAATCAGTTTTTAATTGTCGTTAACTGAAGACAGACAACTGTTGCTGGTCAGTGGTCAGGGCACGAAATTATTAATGGTCTCCTATACATCAGTTTGGGAACTTTTTATAGTCAGGTTTTGGTGACTGTATCTCCAGTTTAGGAAGTTTTCATGTAAATCAGCACTGAGAAAAATGTCAAGTTCTTTATTCCAAACGAAGCTAACACAAAAATCTTATTCCTTTTCACATCTTCCAAATTCCTTTACCAAAGCCGTATTTATTTCTGCTACCCAAAGTATAGCCAACACGTATATTGGGATAGAACACAAGATCAGTCACTGGAATAGCAAATACACTGTGGGGCTTTATTCAGAATCCTGTGTAAGGGATCTTATCCAAATAAAGATTTGGACTCTAAATCCAAGTGAATGTCTCTGTTCACAAATATGAAATTTGCAGAGGCTCTGGAATTTGGAACAACAGAAAGAATACTTAATTTCCATGTAATCTGTTAAGTAGGCCATAGCAGAACTTGCCAAATGATGATTTTTGATTTTATAAAATGTTTTCTAGCTCATGATTTGCAGATCTCTTCCATGTCACACCCTTGCCCCAGGCAGGCTTTGCTTTTGCTCATATTTAAATCAGCAAATGCTGCCGGCTTTGCTGATGGGCTGAGCCTTGTGGCAGGACTTTCCAGAGCCAGGTGGAGCCTTCCAGAGCTAGATGTGAACTCGTAGGCTGCCCGGCCCTCTCCTCACTGGAATTCTGCAGCCCTGCTGCAAAACCACAAACTGCAAATCATTGGGCAAGATCAACCATTTAGCGGTTTCAGTTATACTTGGGAGGCCCTGACATGCAGCCCTTTCACCGTGCCGGGTGCTGTGCAGGTCAGCCTCATTTCACAGTCTTATAGTGACTCGGAGTTGTTTGTAAGCCTCTTTACTTTCTTCAGAATTTGTCCAAGGCCTGAATAGCACATTCTGCTTCAGAATTTATAGCACTCTTACTTGGGAATGAAAGCTGAAGTCTACAAGGAGTATTTGACATAGCGGTGTGTAATGAAACTCGAGGCTTCTTTTGTCTGTTTTATTTGGTAATTCAGAGCATCATTCTAAGTAGCAGAGAAGAAGTGAGGACTGTGCACCAGAAGGATTGTGCAGCAGTTCAACAGCCTGTGGGCTTATCTTTCTTACCACAGGGTGCCACCATTGCTCCAGCAGATCAAAATTGCTACAGAAAATGGGTCACCTGAAGATTAATGTAAATATAAACTACTTTAATCTAGCTTTCAAGCTAATGTTTATGCATTTATGTTATAAACGCAATAATCAGAAAGCAATAATTTCCTAGCTTTGAGCTCTATAAGATGTGTAATCTATTTAAATTAGGGGAAGCAGTCCTCAGAGAGTTTACCAGTTCTCAGAAGTGTGTCTCTGTGCTTCCTAGCTTCTATCACGTTCCTGTGGCACATTGCCGTTGACCTGTGCCTATGTCAGCTGTAAGAACTGCGATGTTCTTCTCACAAACAAACAGGCAATTAAATGCATATGTTCTGGTAAGTGCCTGCAGTGAAGAAACAGGTCTGTCTCGGAGCTTTATAACATCCCCTTTAGGCAGTAATAGGAGTGAGAGGGACTTGTCTGGATCTTGTGTTGCAACTCATCAATGTGGTAAGTTGCAAAGAAGAGGAGAAATATTGCTTTAACAAAAGCAGATCTTCACGTTATGTAGTGGTATTCTGAAATAATAAGTGTCAATTAAGATTTGGAAAAGGCGTGAAAATAGTGTATATAGGCATACAGTTGGAAGAGTAATGGAGTGAAGGAAGTTCTGCACTGATTGAACACTATTCACTTCAAATTCATTGGACTGCCTGCTAAAACAGCACAGGGAACTGAAGCTGGAAATTGGAACAGTTCTAGGGAAGTCTCATTCTCAGCTGAACATAGAGTTCGATGTTCTTTACTGTATGGGTGGTGAGACAGATTGCCCAGAGAGGTTATGGATGCCCCTGGAGGATCGCCTGGAGGTGGTCAAGGCTAGCCTGGCTGGGACTTTGAGCAACCTGGTCTAGTAGGAAATGTCCCTGCCTATAGCAGGGGGGTTGGAACTAGGTGATCTTAAAGCCCAAACCGTTCTACAATTTTACAGTTGATTTGCTTTTTGGTCCTTCAGGTCTCCTATTTCCTGGTTTAGATTCAGTTACAGAGAATTTAGTGGTAAAGATATTCAACATTAATTAAATAAGCAGAAAAATGGGTTCTTGTTTTTTAGGATAATATATCTGAGCACAGG
Organism: Lagopus leucura; assembly: GCF_019238085.1. Taxonomy (NCBI): domain Eukaryota; kingdom Metazoa; phylum Chordata; class Aves; order Galliformes; family Phasianidae; genus Lagopus; species Lagopus leucura. Next base: position 9,345,627 of record NW_024962274.1, read on the forward strand.
GTGAAGAAGTAGAGGTAGTCTAGCTGTTGAGATGGTAAAAGTGGTGACAACGGCCTGAGGTTTGTTGCTTCAGGTTTTACTGCATCTTAATGACAGAGAGGTGATTATACAGCATCACAGCAATTTCATGTCTGAGTTTCTGGATTTTCTTTAGTTTGTAGTGGGAGATTAAGTGAATTTTGTAGGCGTAAGGCTGGTAAAATTAGCCAACAAAGCACAAAGATGTGACAGAGTGCTGATAAATTACTACTGGTGAGAAAACCTAGGTGGCCTTTTAGCCAGGAATACTGTACTGCTCTCACCAAGAGCCCTGTACTGCCTTTAAATATGCAGTTCGATGCTTAGCAAAGCTCTGCAGTTGGGTAGATTTAACTCTTAAAATCTTTAACATTGCTGCTATCCTTCAGGAAGAATGCTTATTTTATTTTGCTTGATCTTAACTATTTCCTCTGTTAGTGGCAGGACTACCCTGCAGGCAACCTAAAGAATGTTGTTTCGTAGCACTCATTTACTTCATACCCAGAAAATACAGTACTGTCAATTGTCAATTAATTTTTTTTTTTTTTTGAAAGAAGACTACAGCACTTTTTCTAACACATGTAGGGCCATCCAACATGTGTTCTAGTGTCTGCTGGGACAAATTATGTGTAGAAAAATTGTATTGAAGGATTACTGTATGTTTTCACTGTTTTTGTCCTGCAATTTATCTTAAGTAACTGAATACTCTGTGTGTCTGAAGGAGAAAATATTCAGTTGTCTCATTTGGTCCCACAAATGGAGAAGAGGTTTCTTTGTGGATGAGAGGTGGTTTAAGCATTATGCATTGAACATGGATCTCGTGTTAGAATCCTCCATTTTGTATCCATCCTTTCTGTCATGAGTACCATAATGAGAAAACAAGCAAACAAAAACAAGCAACCCCACAACTGAACTGCAGAAAATGTCATCCCAATTTTCTGTTTAATTTGGGGTCCTTTCAGTCTTACTATACAATTTCAGGTTATTTCGGAAGAAATCTTAAGTGTCTTGAGGTCCATCCTGCTGATGTCTACAATTTGGAAGCAGGTCTGGAATCAAGAAAAGATTTATGCTTTTGAAAGTTTTAAAATTTAGTTATTTTTGATTGCAGCATTGATATCTGTGTTTTATAGACTGTAAAATTGTAGTTTTCTTGAAAACTTCTCTTTTTTCAGCTGTGTGGTTGTGAAAATCAGAGTGTCAGGCCTGTAGGCACTGTGTTTTCCCTTTCTGGAGTTATGTTTGCATAATTATATGTGTAAATTTCAGCAAATATGAGAATGATTCTGCAAAATGACACATTAGCAGTTTCATCAGTCCCCTGCCTGCTGCAACTTAATCTGTTATTGAATTGCAGTTGAAAAATACTTTTTTCTCTTAAATTTCCGCTAATCTTCTTAATGTCTGAACTGGATTTCAGACTTGCAGAGAGAACTTGAATTTAAGCTAAGTCTCCATAGTAAAAATTCAGCCTGAAGGAGTATTTCATGGCCAAATTATAAACCTCAGGAAAATAAATTTCGTATTGAAAATGTGAACTCAGCCTTCAGTGCCACAGTACTTTGCTTTTCCCTTTAGTAACATAATGTGCAGAATTTCTTAAAGAGTTTCTTGAGGCAAGCTTTTTCTGCTCTGGGTATGATAGGATTTATTATTTTATATATTCGAGTTAGCTCCAGTAAACTTTATTTAAAGACTTTTGTAACAGCAGTTGATGTTCAGGAATAGAGTAGAATAAAACGAAGTCGTTCTAGAATTTCATGAAATTTAGGCACGTTGAATCGATTAATGTTCCCACCTATACAAACTTCAGTCATCGTTTGTTTTTGTGATTTTTTTTTAATGGCTCTAAAAAGAGAGCAAGGTTTTGAATTTTCTCTTGGAAAAAAAAATCTAAAATTATGTAAAATGCAAACTCATTTCCTGAGACTTGCAGTGAAGGTGCAAATCACTCCATTGTGGGATGCATCCTATGGGAATAGGCCAGGCCAAAACGACTGTTTTCACACAGGCCATCATATCAAAATAAAAATTAGTCATTGTCTTCCTAAAGTTGATATGGGCTGCAAGAAGATTTTTATTTTTTATATTTTTATATGAAAAATTTTATGTACTTTTTAATATATTTTATATATATTTTTATATTTTTTATCTTTTATATTTTTATGCCCCCATGCTCCTGTGTGCATTCAATTACATATTATATAGCACCTTAAGTATGTAACTCACTGGCATGAATGAGAATTTCTTAACTGAATCAACCTATTTATTTTCTTTTAAGACAACTATGGAAGCGTAGAGTGCATTCTGTAAATAGCAGATGATAATGTGTAAGAAGTCCTTGCAGCTAGAGGTTTTTGTCTGCGTAGTTAGCGCATCCTGAAAATGATTAATCATATCAAAGTGGAGAAGCCATTTCATTGCTTAAAATTGAAAAGAAAATCTGATTTTAAAATGTCAAGTTTAGAATTTATGAGCAGGATTCCCACAATCACTCATTCAGAATGCATTATTATTTAGGATCTATTTGCAGGCAGGCAAGCTGAAAATATTTTTGTGTACAGTGCCAAGTATGTTTACACTATCTCTCATATCTAAATTGCTTTTTCACCTTATGCTTTTAGAAACACACACACATAGATTGTTAGTGCTGAGTTCCCTTATGAATTAGTTATAAACTATGCCAGAGGAGCAAACTACCGGAAGGGGAGGTAGTTGTTTTTGTTTTTTTTTTCCCCATGGTACCATTAGTGGTTGCAGCCCCACTACAGATAATGAGACAATAAAAACTATTATAGAATTGCCCTAGATGATGTTTATTAGTGATAAATGCTGTTGGGAATAAGTGCTGACAAATTGTTGTGTGTTGAGTTTCATTATTCAATTATTTTGGAATCTGGGAATTTTTACATTGAATTCTTTGAGAAGGCAGGAAGAGAAGGAACTGGGAAAGATGAATGGGAGGGTATGTTTATTCAGATATGCTGAAGAAACTTCTGTGGAAGGGATTTTTCTTAGTCCTGTCTGTTGCATGCAGCACTCAGTTGTGACTCACAACAGGGATTCCTATATACTACCACACAAGAGTATAACAACTGAAAAAAAAGAAAGCATGCATGCTTTGACTGCGAGTGTTGCAAACTGTGAACAAAGATGGATTAACTGAATCTCAGGCTGCTAGAATGTCTATATCTTTCTAAACATTCTTATTGTTTATTTTTCCCGATCTCTTTATTATTTCTTTTGTCCTTTTGGCATGAGAATTTTCCATGAAGAGTGTCTGCAGCTCTCCCCACTCAGAGAACCACAACGCTGAGGTTTCTGCACCTTAATAGAATAGGAATGAGGACAGGTCAGACCAAGGTGGAAAACAGAACAGCTCCATTGGCCCTTGTCAAAAATCTATTTCAGGTTGCCTATCTCATAACTGACAATGTGGAGGTTTAATGATGGACATCATTCTTCATTTGGACATTCATGGACATTCATCTTCGTCAATGACCTTGATGAGGGGATAATGGCCACCCTCAGCAAGTTTGCCGATGATACGAAGTTGGGAGGATTGGCTGACACGCCTGAAGGCTGTGTTGCCATTCAGCAAGACCTGGATAGGCTGGAGAGCTGGGCAGAAAAAAACCGGATGAGGTTTAACAAAAGCAAGTGTAGAGTCTTGCATCTGGGGAGGAATAATTCCATGCACCAGTACAGGTTGGGGGATGAGCTGCTGGAGGGGAGCTCTGCGGAAAGGGACCTGGGTGTCCTGGTGGATGACAGGTCGGCCATGAGCCAGCAGTGTGCCCTTGTGGCCAAAAAGGCCAATGGCATCTTGGGGTGCATTAAAAAGAGCGTGGCCAGCAGGTCAAAGGAGGTGATCCTCCCCCTCTACTCTGCCCTGGTAAGACCTCATCTGGAGCACTGCGTCCAGTTCTGGGCTCCCCAGTACAAAAAAGACAGGGATCTCTTGGAAAGAGTCCAGAGGAGGGCCACAAAGATGGTGAAGGGCCTGGAGCATCTCCCCTATGAGGAAAGGCTGAGTGAACTGGGTCTGTTCAGCCTTGAGAAAAGGAGACTGAGAGGGGACCTGATCCAGGTCTATAAATATCTAAGGTGTGGGGGGCAGAATGGCGAGGCCGGACTCTTTTCAGTGGTGAGTGGAGACAGGACAAGGGGAAATGGCCAGAAACTGGAGCATAGGAAGTTCCGCACAAACATGCGCAAGAACTTCTTTACAGTGAGGTGACGGAGCACTGGAACAGGCTGCCCAGGGAGGTGGTGGAGTCTCCTTCTCTGGAGATGTTCAAGACCTGCCTGGATGCCTACCTGTGCGACCTGCTGTAGGGAACCTGCTTTGGCAGGGGGGTTGGACTCGATGATCTCTGGAGGTCCCTTCCAACCCCTACAATTCTGTGATTCTGTGATTCTGTGATTCTGTGCATGTTCTTTGTGTAAAGAGATTCATGTAGAGGCACAGGGCTGAAGGTGATGTGAGGCAGCAGGGTTGTGATGGTGTTGTGGTTTCCCAGAGAAACCTGTGTAGGGACACTTGCAAAAACTGCTGGCTTACGTACATGGACATTAAATACAAGTTCCACATCATGTTAAATATAAGCCCAGGGATGGGAGCATGTGAAACTGGACCTTGGTATAAGACAAGATATAAAAGAATAAGAAAGCAAGGTGTTTTTTAGTTTTAATGACTCTGGTGCTTAAAGGATTTTACTCCATGTGGAAGAAGTCTGCTAGGACTTGATGAAATGGTCTGTAGCCTCTTGTCTCATGTTACAGTGATGGTTCTTCTGTCATTCGATTATCCTCATTTCCAAGACTGTGCTTGATCCCTTCACTCTTTCACTGACTGATAGCTGTTATCCTAGAGTTAGGACCTTCTGAAGTCCTCCTTGTTTTTTTTTCCTGATCTCAGGGAGACTAAGGAGATATCACTGTTGAAGTAGCAAAAAAGTCTTTGAGTTCTCATTGTTTCCTTCTATGTGAGTGATGCATTGGATTACAGACATCAAGAACTAATCAGAATACCTAAAATGATTCTGCTTTAGCCTTCACTATTCTGTAGGACACTGCAGGCAATGGGGTATCAGGAGGACTAGTTTAGACTTATAATCATTTGAATTACGTAATGAAGCAATAGTCATGCTGTTCCTTAGTAATAAACTGGGCTGATGCACGAGTCCATCTGAGAGCTAGTGAATGAAATGCAAGAGCTCAGATAAGCAAATACTTTAGTAACAGGAATCACTAATCTTGCTACTGATTTAAAGAGTACTGTAAAAACTGAGTAAATAAAACTCAGGACACAAAAATAAGTGGGAGGTGGAATCTTGGGGTATCATGGCAAACCTTAAGGTACTGTTGTAGCCTCCTGTTCACAAGGGAGAGACTTGGAATGAAGAGAAATTTGTTTCCTCAGAACTGAATGAACCGATGCTGAGGATACAACTATTCTAAGCCCAAGTTATGATTAGATTCATGCAATATTCTGTGTCCTGATGTGAAAAAAAAATCTGGAGTAAATGTTATCGTTTCCTTCCTGAATTGGGATCCTGTGCAGAAAACAAGTTTGATAATAGGAAACCTATTTCATTTCACATCCATCAGTGCTGTTCTAGATTGCTCTGCACATACTCTGTTTCTTCACTTGCAGTCTGTGTGAATGGACTGTAGGGCAGTTTTGTTGTTTCAGTTGCTCCCTTTGTTCCCAGTACATTTCTGTAAGTGGAAAGGCCAACTGGATCTCCTTGAAATAAACCTGGTGATTCTATCTTTCAGAAATAGTTGGGCACCAGTCCTAAACTTTTTGACATAGAAACATATCTTGTAGTTGTAAATAAGTGTGTAGTTTGCTTCAAAAATATACTGCTGATTAGGAAAACTGTGATTTTGATTTTTATACAGCTAAGGTCTTGAATACATGCATAAGCTGCTTTAGAGTAAGCATATTGAGCAGTCCTTAGAGTAACTTCCTACTTCAAGTATAAGCTCTTTTAGATTCTCAAGCTTTCATATTAATTATAAACTGTTGTACCTTTTAAATTGGCCAGTATGTGATTGTATGGAACTTGTCATGGATTGGTAAAATACTCACATGCTTCACAGGAAAGCAAAGCTGTTATACTGTAGTTTCAGTTTACTGTAAAAGCTGGGCTGTGCTTGAAGCTAACGACCTCGAACTGCAGTCTTGTTGGTTGCTTTCTTTGTGAAGTTCAACAATCAGCAGTCTCTGCATGAGTGATGCTGTCTCAGACAGTGTGTGAAGCTGTAGGGCATCCTGTGTTTGTTGCCAAGGCACTAATGCGAGAGAACACAATTGACGAGTCAGATGCAGTTTATTCAGGCATCTGGAAGTATAAGCCCATGACAGCAGCATGATGTAGAAGCTCAGTTTGGGTTCATTTGTACTAATGAACAAACAGCAGAATTGCAGCACCTTGACAAAACCTTCAGCTGTCTGCAGGAGAGGCAGCAATCAGGAATGGAGTGAGGAGGGGAAGAGAATTGCTGGATTTTGAAAGCCTTTTAACCTCTGACTTCAGAGAATAACATGTGTCAAATCTAATGAAATAAAGAGACAGATCTGGGGGAACCTAATGGTGACACTTTTACAAAACAGTAGGCACAGAAGCTGCCTTTGAATGGATGCTGACAGTAATTTCTCTTTTCACAAAAATGGCAACTTGCTGCAGCAGAAAATAAAAATGGTAATGCATAGATGTGTATATAGATGATGTATATACATCCTCCTGACTCCTGGAGCAGAACACTAGAAAATGGTAATGCTGGCAGCATTCCATCATGTAGTAAGTCTATTCACACTCATGGCTTTTTTCCTATTTCTTTTCCCCAGCTTAGTGACCCCTTTTATAGCAGAGTACTTCCCTGTCATAAGCCAATAGAGCTGCTCCTCAGGGCAGTGAAGGTAACATTACAGACTGCATTAGTTGTTTTAATCCAGCAGAGAGTCAGTCATTTTGCCTATGAATGACTGGCATTTTTCTTACCCTTTATCAGTTAGGAATTTTTTTTTTTCTTTTCCTTAGAAACAGTTTTGAAACTATGAGCTTTAATATTCAGTGTAATTATTTTGTTGCCCAGTTGATGTTAAATAGTTGTTGGGTTTTTTATTTTCAGTCTGGGCTGAAAAAAAGTCTGTTATTGCATCTATTAATTTTGGTATCTGAATAAAGATGAGAGCAATATTTCCCATCTAGTGTTTTTATTTGTTTTTTGTTTTACTGTTCTGCTGATTACTATGTAAACAGCTTATTAGATTTTTAAAATTCTTTGAAACTACTGGCTTGTTGCCTTTGTTTTGTGTGGTTTGGAGAGAGATTGCAATGCAGACTCACAGATACGGAGAGGATGGACTCAACAGGCTCTTGCACATTTTAGTTGTGAGGTTGGAAGGTAGTATGTTTAAGGAAAGCATTTTTGGTTGGGATTGGTGAAAAAAATTCTCAAAAAATCAACAAAGAACAGTTTTCTCAAACCTGAAACATTTTTGCTGAAACACTTCTCAGTGACTTGCTGTCCTCAGATCCAAGGTTGAGTTTTAGAGAACTCTGCAGTTTAGCTTATTGATTTCCCTTGGAATTCCCCGGAGGTATCAATAATTTTGATTTATCTGAACAACTTCATGTTCTCAATGGCTTCATGTTTACCTCAGCTCTATTTCTGTTAATAAGCTGTACTAAATTATAGACTAGTAACAACATCTTTAATGAACTCCATTTTTTTTTCCTTCCCTCTTATGGGGAGATGGGTAACACAGTCAAATATAGAAATCAAGAGGAAGTAGTATGTGAACAATTTTAATTCTGACTTCAAAATTCCCCCTCTTTTGTTGAATCCATCATCCATCATAAGTTACCAACTGTGGAGGTAATGAAAGGGAAAATCCTGTTTTGCCAAATGAGTGATTATCCACTGAGGCAGATAGAAGTGTGGATTTGTCTGTTACTGGATAATATGCCTTGCAGCTTCTAGCACCAGTAAGAGACAGTTTGAAACCTCATCTCATACCATGTATTCAAATATCCCTTCCAATTTTTTTTTTTTTAACATGAAATAACCCTTCTGACATTCTGTACCAAAGTGTGCTACCAATTCCAGCTGTAAATGCCAGGAAATCCCCACAGTGATAAGTTATTCAATCTAATTATATTTTCTACTGAAAATGGTTTGATCGGATTCCTTTTTCTGTCTTTTATACATATTTATATACTGAATATTTATAAACATATAAACTGAATATTTATGTACTCAATTCTTGGTTTCTGAACAGCATTCTCCAGCACGGCACCTATGCTATGCTTTTCCTGTTTGCTTAAGTTGATGTTGTAGATGACTACCAGTGTTACAAGTGGAATGATTTAATATTCAAGATACAATGGGAACAAGGATATTTTATTTTCCCACAGCCATTCTATAATAACAGGAGAAAACAGTGAGAAAAGTTGAGTCTTTCTTGCCACCTTAGATATTAGTATAAATTACTTGATTAAAAAAAAAATCATTTTCCTGCAAGTTAGTGAAGAATAGTGAAGAACAGAAAATATTAATTGCTACTCTGAGACGTTTCTTCATTGCCTTATTTCTAGTTACACAGGGGAGATTTGGCATGCTGACTGCTATTGGTTGTTGTTACACTGGCACTACAGCAGTGAAAAACAAAAATGTTTGTGTGTGTGAACAGTCATCTATGAATACTTTATGAAAATAGCTTACGATGTGAAAAGATAAATGATCTTAACACAGTTATTTTTTCTGCCTAGTAGGGACCCCAACATTCAATTGACCTCTGTTGTACATTGTGTGTGTTCAGCACTGCAAAGATGTCTCTTTTCAGCATTATTAGCAGACCTGCTTGTAGTGAAACCGAGCTGAGAAAATAACGTCAAGTTTGGAAACTGGAAAAAATGAAGTTGACTATGGCATTATTGTTATTCTCTTGAGTGATACACATCATGCTCCTTCAATCAAGCACTCTTCCAATAATGAGCTCCATACTCTCTTACCTCAAAGGACCTCACTAGTGCTGTTCTATCTGTTTTATCACCCCATTCTTACTGCAGTTTGCATGTCTAGTACTTATTTTATCTGTTAATAGAATATTTCCTAGGAGAAAGTAGTTTTTGCTGATAGTTGCAAAATTTCATGTGCTTTTCAATTGATACTAGAACCCACTAAAAATACTTCCCCATGCATGCTCTAAATTCCTCAGTTGTCCTCCCCATGCCCTTCATTCTTCTAAGAGAGTGTGGGAGGTGAACAGATGATGTGACTGTGCAAGTCTGCTTTCATTAGAAAAACAGGGCAGAATACTTCTAGTGAAAATATCTTTGTAGCTGACACGCTGCCCGGCTCCTTTCTTACACTGTCTGCCTCAGTCTAACAGATGCTGAAGATTTCAACCCTCTGGCTGGAGCCTGTCATCCTTTTATGGAGAATCAGTAAAAATATTGAATTTTTACTTTAAATATGTGCAAAACAGTTTTCAAATTCTCTTTGAAACCTTGCTTGTATTCTGTATCTTTCCTGTATCTTATCCTGTATCTTTTGTTTAGTGTAAATATTTGAGTGTTGGTCTCAGAAAGCAAAGAGATGGAGTAAAATGCAAGTCTGCCAGACCTTATAATTTTGAGTAAACTAGTTTGTTTCAAGGTGCAGCAAAGTACTCAGAATAGCATGTCTGAAATCCAAAAAGAACAACAAACACTCACCAATTGGAGAAGCCAAGAACTTGAAATCAATGTTTTTTCAAGGAAAATGATAGTATGAAAATTGCATATATTTAGAAAGTTATGCATGACTGAAATTCTGTTTTTAAAATCATAAATTTGTTTAGCAGGTATATTGTTTAGGTTTTTGTTATTAATTTGCTTTTCGGATCTCTGTTTGCTGGTGAGAACTGAAAGAAGAAAATATCCATTCCTAATCTGATGTAAATTACTTTTTTCATTTCAGTGGGGAATTTAAGAAATGCTTTTCTTCGTTATTTTTGCCTTAATTTTTTTGTAAGCCTTTTGTGCTGGTGCTAATTCAAGATAATTAGAAGAAATCTGAAAGGAATATAATTAGTTCTACTTTCAGGCTTGCAGCAATATTACGGTATTTTAAGGCAGGTACGTTGCTTCTAATACTAATGTCCTAAAAATAGTTCACAGAAATTTGGTCTCATCAAACTTGAGCATATCTCTTTTGTGAATTGTCTTGCAATGACATCTGGAAGCCTTCATTTAACTCCTGGACCAGATACTGTTGCTATGGCTCACCTCTTGTGGACCCTTCACTGTTGATATGTACCTATTTGATCTTCTGTGGTGTGATCAAATAATTGCAGTACAATGCATTGTCTTTAGTCCTTTCCCTCTAATCCAAATTACCATTGAATTTCATTTTTGTATCTCTGAAAGGTCATAGCATGTAAAAGGTGATAAGTACAATCATTCACACTTACCTGATATTTGTAATGGAAGAAAAGGTGATGATTATTTTCTATTATACACATAGGCAATGCTACATTGCCTGAAAATGCTTCATGTAAGTCATCTACCTATCTCACCGTGCAGTAGTTAGCTGGCAAAAAAATAAAACATAAAAATTCTACTTCAGATGTCTGTGAGTCACATCTTGCATAATTTGTGATATGTATAGAGCAACTCCGCAATTCCTCCTGCTGCAAAACATCTCAGCATCTTAAGATACCTTGCAAAGAGGAAAAATTCTTCACCACTGCTAAAAAGCCTTTTATGTCTGTAGTTTTTATTAGGATTTTGTCTCTTCTTTTGTTTCTATGTGTCAGCAGAAGTTCTGAATAACATTGGTAAATAATGTAGACTGATCCAGCATTCAATTAGGAATGTAGATGCTAAACTGAACAGTAGTGTGTGTATCTGTGCAGGTGTGCACTTGGGTGTGTAGGAGGCAAGTTACTCTTTCCTAATTATTTACAGGCTACTTCTCCTGGCTATACAAGTCAGGCTAATTACTTCTGATTCTTGGTGGATGGTTGGTAAAGACAGCTCTGCTGGTTGACCAAAAAAAACCCCAGGAAATTGAGTTTTTATGGCAGTGAAAATGGCTGGTTTTCTATGTTAACTTAGATGTATCTATAAGATTGCTGTGCTCCAGTAATAATTTTATGTGTATCATGTCAATAGAAGTGGAGATGATTAAGCGAAAATTGCCATGTTATCTCTGTAAAAGATCCTTTTGTTTTATTTTCTGGTATATTTTCTTTCCATTTAAAAGTCCTCGTAAATGGTACCTATGAATTGTCAATGGATGATTCCCCCATCAGTGGATTTAACTTTTCTTATGAGGAAACTCTAAATTCAGCACATGGGGAAAACCAAGGAACTTCCAAGTTTTACCCCCCGGTGCTATTATTGCCATCATTTGCAGTCAGGGCGTTTGGGTTAACTCTGCTTTTGCAAGGTAACAGTAGCCCATTCAGTGACCAGCTCATGAAGCTAGGCTTAGTTGAGTAGATAATGGTAATGATTGTAATAATAAAGAGAAAAATAAGAAAAGAAGAGAAGAATTTAGCCTAGTCTTTGCAAAGCACTTAAAAAGGCACAAAGGGATGCATGCGTTATTTCAGTATCTTTATGTGGCCTCTGCAATTCCTTCTTGTAGTAACAAGATTTGGGTAATTAAGCTGTGGGAAGTTTTTGGAGAAGAAAGTCAAACGTGTTGGTAGCATTTTAATTTCTCTCTTGAACTTCTGAATCCATTGATTAGGCTCTGATTAAATAACACAGTTCCTTGGTGTGTGATTACATTTCATTTTATCATAACACCCCCTCAGTTCTTTGGCATAGTTAGACATAGAATCCTTAGATTTTGGAGAAAAAAAATACCACGAAAACTGTTGAAGGTAAGGGTGTCTGATGTCAACATTACATAGAAGTGAAATGCTAAGGTTCTTTGGGAATCGAGCATCCCCAGACAGTAAGAATAATTCCTAAACTATGTAGAAAATTATGGAAAATTTTGGTATCCGGTATATGCAATGCTTCTTTTCACAAATAACTTTTACTTGGTGTCAAAAACACTCACTAAGTAGGTAGAGGGGACAGTTGGCATGAACTGCTTACAGTACTAAGCATGCTGATTTGCACTAAAAACAACATGGAATTTTTTTCTATTTTGTACTTTTATTATTATTATTATTATTATTATTCATACTTGCTTTCTATGGGAATTAAACTAGTAGTGTTTCCTAAAGAAGTCTGTGATGCTACTCTGGCCACTTGGTGAGTTGAGATGGAGGGGGGTTCTGCTTTTCCCATGAAGGTTACTGGAGTGTTTATTATGGATAATGGAGTTGTTATATCCAAATGGCTCATCAGCAAATGTTGTTTGATCCTCTGTGAAGGGAAGCTAACCTGTGCAGGAAAGAACTCTCCAGGAAGGTTAACACAAGTCCAAGCTGTGCTTGCTCGCTTTAGTTTTTGCTGTGCTAGGAAGAAGTATATGTCTCTTTGATGCTCTGTGGCTTTCCCCCTCCTGGGCATGCTGGCCTTCCCAAGCAGTAAATTATTTATTTCTTTGGGAAAAATGAGGCACTAGTGTAGAACTAAGACAGTGTGTGTCTAGGTCACTGTATGGATGAGGACATACAGAATAACTGTATTGATGCTCAGTTGCTATTTAGGCTTTTTAAAACAAGTCTAATACTGTGAGCATTAAAACTTGGAGCTTTGGATGTGTGCAAGAAAGGTTGGCACATGGCCAGTGATGTTGCTGAAACTGAAATGCTGGTGCAGAAAGCTCAAGTTTGGATGCATTACAAAACTCTTTGAAACGCAACCATGGATTTTTGTCTGGGTTAGAAAACACATCTGCTATGCTACTGTTAAGAGATTGGGGAAAAGAAAAAGTCAGTGTCACTGTGACATCACAGTTTTGTGATTAAAAATAAAAAAGCAAATGAAAACAAATTGCCTGCGTGTTTCAGAAATATTCTCTAAAATTAATGCTTTTATTACTGATTGCAATAGCAGCAGCAAACTGGAGCCAGCATTTTCAAACTCATGCTCTAGTGATACTACAGATTAGATACAGGAAATTGCATATCATGTATAGATGTTTAGTGAAGAATCATTCCATCAGGAACGATTTGATAAAAGGGCAAGAAGAAGAAGAAGGTGAAAGGCTGCAGCTGTTTGAAATAAGAACTGTGCATTTGAAAGTCCTCACTGATCATTTGTCCAGTCACCCTTTGGCTGGAAATCCAAGAGTTTAAAATTCAGTATGCTCACTTTTGGTGATGCTTCACTTTGAAACTTATATTAGGTCTAAGTAGTATACAAAATCTAGTGTTATTTTAAATCCAGATTCACGCAACTGAAGAGAATGCCCCCAGTTATCTCCCTTGATTAATTTTTTTTTTTTTTTTTCCAGTGGGTCATCTGGTTTGCTCTCAGATAAAGCACTCTATAAGATGCGCTCCAAGAGCTCACTTAATATGCCTCAACCATTAATGAGTGTTCAGTCCATGGACTCCGGTTAGAAATAGTTCAAGAAAATTCCCCTGAAACACATGTAGTTTGGGTACTGTATAATCAAGAACAACTGCTTTATCTCTGCAACCCTTCTGCAGACTAACTGATGTTGGAGAACTGGCAGTGAATTTTAAGTTTGGGAATGTGTTAGTCTGCAAGAGTGTAACATGAGGGAAATGGAGATTTTTAAAATGAAACTGTGTGTTTCTTTGCAGAGGGTTTCAGTCTTCTTGGACATAGAATAAGTATATATTCCCAACAAACAAAATACTGCTTTTATAGAAGCAACTTTATTTCTGTTCTTTTGATCAGTTAATATTCGGCTGAATTATGTAGCATGGCTTCTGTGTAATAATCCATTATTGGAGTACGGAAGCTTTTTGGTTTCTGGGGAATTTATCTCTTTTTTCGCGTTCCTTGCAGGGGAGAGTCCAAATGTTTGAGTATTTTTTCTATTTCCTGCCCCACTGAAGCTGCTCAAATATGCCATCTTTACCAAAAAAAAAAAATCCAGGAATTTCTAATGTCAGTTGTTATTCACCTTAAAAAGAGCCTTGGGGTCATGTTTTAATAAGGTTGGGTTTGGCTTTAAGACAAATGTCAGAGAGTTCACACTTTCTAAAGTGCATAAAGTTTTGAAATAATGTTTAAGCATACCACACATGCTTAAACTTACCACATATCAGTAAAAAGAACAAAATAATCCTCCATGTTACAGATTTGTTAAGAGGTTTTCTCAAGTGATTTGACAAGACAGGATTTTCATCACAGTGGTCAGAGAAGTATTTTCACTAAATGAAGGATGTACCATGAGCAAACAGAAAAGCTTTTTGTTTGTTTGTTTGTTTGTTTTCTTGTATCTCAAAGAAAAGGCCCCAATCTTGAATTCTTGTAGGATGAAAGATGCTATCCAAACTGAAGGGAACACTGTGTTGCCACCTGAAGTGCTTCTGTGATTTATATATCTATTTTTTGCTTTTGGGTGTTTTGTGAAGAGACTCGGTGATACAATGGAAATTCTCTTTTCTAGACGTACGGTAGCCATCAGATGTGACTGTTCAGGTTTTAATGTTACTTTGTTGAGTATTTACTTATTTTACTATTGAAAATGAAAATACCGAAGTCTTTTCTGAAAGACTGAAAACCAGCATTTGCATTCTGGGATGATGCGCTTGAATTAATTTCTTGGTCTGGAGATCCTTAGTCCAATTTATTAATCCCTGGAACTGTCTTGCCAGTCTCTTTCTTTAGCTTAGCTAATTAAAATAATTACAGAAATAAAAGAAAGGTTCATGTTGCTTCTAGAACCAAATGAAAACTCACATGAATGAATCCCAGAACTATCAAAAAGTCAGTCCCTGTGATAGCACGTAAGTAATAAAGCTTGTACTAATTAATTGGTTTCATATGTCTTAGTATACCAGCAAGCATAATTATTATCATGGTAATTTCTCTGAAAATATGAATTATGCTTCCACTTGTAATAAAATTTTGTTATTCTAAATGTTTGTTTTCCAGAAGGAGGCAGCATTTGTACAGTGTACCTTTGTTGACTATATTTTATGGTATGTGCAGCTATTGAAAAAGCTGTTTTTGGTGTTTGTTTAACAATGTTTTCCAAATTAGCAGAAAAATGTGCTGGCCAAACATTTTGAAATTTCTCGGAGATAGTAAGAGTAGAAGAAGTTTATAAGCTCGTAAAATTTTTTTAAGAACAACAAAAAAGCAACACCAGTTTTGCTGCTTCCTCACAAATCTCTTCCAGATTAAGCCTCTTTAGCAAAATACCAATAGTAAGTTCTCGGAATTGCTGAGTGATTGCTAAGCGAACTATGGACACCAGCAGAAATCCAAATGAATTAAGAAATGAGACATAGAATATTTGTCCCATTGTACTTTCTCATTAGAAATTTAACCTTGTTTTGCTGGTCTATCTGTAGCACTACTGAAAAGGCAATATGCTGCAGATAGAAGCATTGTATTGTCAGGCTCAGGTGCAGCTTTTTACTTGCTCTATAGTGAAGCAATGTGAGAGGTTGTTCTTGCAGAGTCCATTGCCGGTATGTCCTGAAGTGGAGATCACTGCGCAGCACATTGAGTTCTCTCGCTGTGATTACTGCCATTTCACAAACTAGAAGTCAACACCTGAAGGGTGAACTCTCTAGATTTGTCTTAACAGTGATTTCCATGTGCCCATGAAGCAAATACATGAACAAACTTAAGTAGGTAGCTGCAAAGATAGGCCTAAAACACTCTGAGACTTAGCACTCACACGTTGATAGTGACTGTTACTTTTCACATATCCTATCAACAGAGTATTTAACAGAAGTAGAATCAGAAGATAGAGAGCAGCCATATCCCAATAACCAGATTAAATAGCTTTTTATCACTACTTAGAAAATAATCACCTGATCATAATTCCAGTGAAATATTAGGCATCAAGAAATGCTCTTGTTCATCAATAAAAAAATCTCCTCTCTATCTCTTAATAATTGTACATTACCATAACAGCAGACTAATTTTATGAATGATTGCAGAGAAACATCAATCCTAATACTGCAAAGCAGATAGAAATGAATAACTGAGGTAATTGTGAACTAAGAATTTTTATGAAGGTCATAACAAGACCAGTCAGTCTCTGCTTTTTATTTCCTATTCACTTCAACATAGAATCTGATCTAGCAAGGAAATGTAAATGTGTAGGAAAACCAAAGTTACCTTCTAGATGCTTCTATTATCAACTAGACAAATCCAAGATATCTGTTCCATGCACTGCTGAAAACAAGGCAGGGTAGCTGAAAACACTCATAAATGGTATGGAAAAAACCTGAACTTGGTAACAGAGATATTCTTGAGGCACTTGAAAACTACTGTAATAAGTGGGGGGGGAAAAAAAAAAAAGATTATCAATTTCTAGTGAGAACCAAGGTAAGCGGTCACATTTCCTGTAAAGATTACAGCAAACAGTCCCAAGGAACAAAAAGTACAATTCAAGTCCTTACCCGTATGGTATAGTGGTACCAGAGGTTCTCTTTTCTGTGTTTATTTCCTGTTAAATGTCAGCAACTCTATTTCACTTTTCATTAGGAGCTGTAATGCTTGCTGTCTGCGTTTGTCTAACCCCAGATACGTGTGACAGGATGTACCTCCTAGTAAATCCTAGTAAACCTAGTAAAAAAATTGAGTAAATCATAGAATGGCTTGGGTAGGAAGGGACCTCAAGGATTAAATCCATACACTTGTGCTGTTAAGTAGCACAAACCATGGATGTCCAACCTTTTGTCTTGCCTGGGTCACACTGAATGAAGAGGAATTGTCTTGGGCCACATACATAAAATATGGTTAATGTATGTAACTAACAAAACTTTGTGTTTTAGGTTTTATAATAAAACATTTAACATTGTTACATTCATGTGGAAAAAGAAGTGACCACTAAATACACAGTTCATCAGATTTACAAGTTCTGAGTTAAGGGAGTAAAAGCAGGCATAATGATTGCCCTTTGTAAACCCATCTTCAGCATTCTGAGATTGGCAGCTTGATGCAGGGGTAGATGGTTAGTACTTCTATATTGCCCCCACCTCGTGAGATTAGCAAAAACTTATCAAATATATATTGTAAAACTAATTAAAAAACATTTTGCACATTATTTTATACTGTTTGCAAGCTTTTTTGAGATAGTGAAAATTACAAAATTCTTCAGTATTGCATGATTGTTCTGTATTTTTCTTCTGCGGTGAATGTGTTAACTTAGTAAATTATGTTTTGAAATCACAAACCCAAGTGTAATAATTAAATAAGAAAACATGTATATCTGCTTATTAACAATAAGGCTTACCTGCACAGGCACACACAGGTTGAAATGTTATTATCTGGCAGCCACTACATTTTATTCACTAAGTGGTAGAAGTGTGTGTCAAGTGCAATACACGTGTGTTTCAGTGTGGCACAAGAGCAGAGTTAGCACTGCACTATGCCCTCCTCTCCCAGTATGTTCTCGAGCTACACACTATTGTCTCATGAAACACATTGCTAAAAATCACACAATAATGTTGAAAGCTGACAGTCTTGTGGGGCTTCATGACTAGCTGCTCAGGGCCACATACAGCCCATGGGCTGCAGGTTGAACACACCTAGCTTAAGTGGGCATTAATACATGAAAGGCTGCTAGATTCCAGGCACTTTTCAAATCATAACGGTATGGTGCAGTGAAAAGGAAGCTACTACAGAGTTTCATGCCATAAAAATCTCCAGAGGCCAGAACCTTAAACTCCAAGTAAGAAAACAAAGAAAGCAATTTAACCACCCTCTTGTTCTCTCTTTTCTAATAGCTCTTGCCCTTTTGCTTTCTGTTGCAAATACTGAAATACTTCCTTTCTACTGTTTATTATATCTGTCACTAAGAGAAAAATTGTCCCCACAAGGCTGAAACAAGGGAATAAATCCTTTCAAGGGTTGGAAGTCGGGATGCAGCTGTGCTTTTGGTATTTCTTAATGTGAGTTTGAAGCCTAGTATGATATTAGAGAAATGTTTATTGCTGTGTCTGTATGTTGAGTTGCTAAGACCTGAGCACTGTGACTGGCTGATTTTCATTCAGTTTTGTTGTCAAGTATTACTTTTACTTGCTAGTACCTCGGCTAATCCAAAACCAAACATGAACAAAGACTGTTCTTTAATGTGGATAAGTATGTTGAAGACTAACAGAAAATAGTCATCTACATGTGTAGAAAATCAGTTTACTGTGCTTCTTAGCTCACATCAGCTTGCTGTAGTTGAGCAAATATCTCAATAATTTGCATGAAAGTGCCAAACTGCGGTGACTTAGAATGGTATAGAAAGGATGAGTAATCAGCCACACCTCTATAAAGGAGACGGTATTCAGTGTCTCTCAGTGGGAGTTGAGTTATCAACTTTAGAATTGCTTCCACTGTAGTCTAAATCAGATTATCTATTACCTGGAAAACGCTGCAAGGGTACAGTCTGCCAGGCACACTAAAAATATATGCTTGTATATCATTTAAGGAAGAACCTCCAATTGCCTAGAATTCTGCACTAGCATAATAATATTTTCATCAAGGAAACCTTAAAAGCTAAAGGATGTGATCATAACTGCAGCACACAAGGGAAAGAACTGAGTGGGATATTTCATCCAAGTGCTCCCTACCTGATCAGGTATTCAGACAGTGTCCTGCTCCCAGCTCCTGCCTGGAATCACTTGCCTGTTTTCTCACCCTGGGTATTTACTATGTATCCCACTTTTCCAATGCTATCCATTCAACAGTGCTGACAAGAAAAATACTTCACCACAGCAGATGTTAATGCCTTAGGAAATATCCTTTCAATTAATCCATGTCATGGTCTGATTGTGTTTATTCTTGATAGAGGTAATCCACTGCTGAAAAAAAGCTTTTACACTATAATTCATGGTAACAAACGACTGGGTGTAGTGCTTACCTCTAAACCTGTATCAAATAAAGGGGACCATCTGTACTAAATAAAGGTAGAATTTTCTTTTTTCTGCACTTGTCTGTTGATGAATTTGAGCAATCACACAATCAAAAAAGGAGAGCTTACACAATATGTAGTATAACTGCCCTCTACTACCAAGCACTAGACCTTTTATTTGTGGAATTTGTTTACTTGGAGTATGAAACCACTCTGAATTATAGTGCTTACTGAGAAGGATCTTCCTGTGGCCATAAAGGCTGTGGGAGCTTAGGGAATGGGAAGCTGAGGTCAGTTGCTTACAGTTAGTCTTTGGAGATAGTACAAAATGAAGTTAAGATGAGAATAGTATTGGATGAATGATTGGCCAGATACCGAGAATGGCAATAAATGGGGAACACTCCCTGGAAGAACTGGGATGTCAAAGGTCCTGATGAGCACTGTAGCTGCTTAGTTCTTCAGTCTTTCGTAAACTTCTGGGACTGTTTGCATTTTTGGAGGCAAGAGAAGTAAGAATCGGGTAAATTTTGCCAACTGTTTTCATGGTCATGGAGTTTTGGGGTCCTTAAATTTTAGTGAAGCTTTCAGAATTTTTAATGGAAAACAGCAGAGTGGTGTCAGTTTCTTTTGCTGTGTGTAGAATACAGCGTAGATTGTTCTTGCCTTACATTCGTCTTACTAATAATAACCATGGTAAACAAGTTCAGGCTATAAACTAATTAGAGGGACACTTGCTAGACGAGCTCTTCTCTTTTCACTTTAATTCTTGCAGTGTCTGTAATAAACACTTTATAGTAGCATGGGATTGAGGCAGACATACCAGGTAACCTATGATGCACACTGTTTTGTTTTGTTTTGTTTTTTTTAGATAGAGCTTTATTTCATGTAGTTTAAAGCAGCATATCCTTACCTTTATTAAGTACGTTTTTATTTTAATGGCGGGCTTCACAACTTGCAGCTGTTCTGTATCCCTTTAGCTGCCCGACTTCTATAGACAGTGCTGCATGTTATTTAATATAACGTCTAGTTAACAAGGGATGTTAAAAAAAATCTAGGTCTTCCTTCTTCTCTCTTCCTCACATAATTCTTGTGGTCTTATACGTCCTCCCTAGCTCAACTGGTCAGCATTTTTTGCCTATTTCTTGCCATAGTTCTTGAAAAATCATTGTATAGTTTACAAATTCATTCTTTCTATTTTTCCTGTGTAAAAAGGAAACAGTTGAAAACAGTTCCCCATGAGATATGTTACTTAAGATTGTGGAAATGATTTGAACATAATGAACTGTACATTCAGAAAGTAGTTTCTTTTATCTCTTGCCACACAAATGGTAGAACTGCTTTCACTGATTCACGTGTGAAAACATCCTAAGAAAGATAGTGAAGACACATCTCTTTGAAGATGTAGGCCTGCTTGTGAAGAGGAAATCTTTCTCTCAGTGTTCTGCAGTGTATCATGTCAGCAGTAGACAGTGTGTGTCTTCTACTGTATGCTACTGGATCCCTCCAAAATAAATGAGCTTTGTGTTTTTCCTTTAGGTAAAAACATAGTAATTGTAAAAGCATTCTATTTTCTTCTCTTTATGCAAAAGTCTTGCTTTTAGCTAACATTTAACAGTGAATTTTCTTTAAGTCGTAATTTTAGAGGTTGATGCCTTAATACTATTTTGTCTCCAATTGCAAAATGTAACATTTCAGCATTTGGAATTTTGAGTGTTCTAGTTGACTAACATTTCATAACGAATGTAGTATCAACATCCTTCCCAAAGACTTCATACTGATGTTGATGGTTGCTTATCTGTAATTCCAACCATAGCTCAGCAAGGATTGTATGGTAATTTTCTAATAGGAAATGCATCTTTTAAGTCTTTTCTTAATATCCTTCTCCCACACATTTTTATAAAGAATCAATTTTAAGAATTCTTAAGGATAGGAAGGTTTTTACAGAACATAATATCTATCTAATAGAGTTCTATTGGTGGTAAATTATGAATTCACTGCCTGATTGTTGTGCTCTTTTCATTTCTGCAATGAGTAACTGTGAAGGGTCTTTGTTTTGCTCGATCCAGCCAGAGTGACATTTTATTTTCTGAAGGAGGCTGTATTGTGTTAGTGGCACACTTAACAGTAGCACATTCAGAGCAGCTGCCTGGCATTCTGATCACTTCATCATCTGGCAACTTCTGCAAGAAGTGGAGGAAGCCTTTAAAATATATATGTGTGTATATATATGTGTGTGTATGTAATATATACATATATATATATAATATATAAAATTGTAATATATAATATTATAACATTATATATATATGTTTTCCTAAATATTAATCCACAGCCTAATCTTAAATAATATATATGTCTTAAATATATTTAATATATTTATTATTTTATATATAATATATATCTCAAATATATATATATATATATAAGATTGGGCTATGGATCAATGCTTAGACAAACATACTGTGCTTATTTGATGACTGTGAATGTGCTGCACTCGATCTTTGAATTTTCAGCGCTCAAATCATTATGATATTATCCAGGTGCTCTACAAGAATCAGCACAGCCTCTTCAGGAAAAAGAAAGATGAGATTCAAATCTACCATCATCAAGACAAAAATAGAATTAAAAAAAAAAAAAAAAAGAGTAATTTTCTCTTTCTCTAAAGAACCATATAGTGCCCAGAACCTCAGATTTTAAGACTGTTTATGTATTTAAGGAAAAGATGTTCATGTAAGTGCCTTACAGTCCAAAAAAAAATCTCCTTGATTTACAGAGCTAAAATTATTTAAATGCAATTAAAAATAATGATCAATGAAGTAAATATTTATTTTAAATATTTAATAACAAATTCCATGAAGTAGTCCATGTGCTATGGTAGACTTTTAGGACCTGGCTCCTTTGTATTGTTGTTAGGCTTGTGTGAGCTTACTAAAAATGCAAAATTACTTGCATTTAAAGGTGCTTGCATTAAAACTTTGGTGTTTTAGGTTGAACCGGGTAAACCTCAGCCATGGGTCTTCACAGTACTTAGAACACAGCACAACTATAAACTATGTACTTAGAGCTATGCTTTCTATAAGAAAAGCACAAAACTGTTAGTATCTTCTTATTTGTAAGACTGATGATTTTAAAATCTCTTGTATACCAAGATGTATGTCCTTGGGTCACCTGAACTTTCTATGAAAGATACAAAATTCTAGCTTTAATTTTTAAAGAACTTGGGAAGTTTGAAATAAGAAAACTTTGAATTTAAATTCTGGAACAGAATATCTGTTATCCTTTTGCTTACGCAGATAAGAATAGCTATGATACTTAGATTAGATAAAGGAAAAAGAGTTCTCAGTTTTTCTGTTTTTTTTTTTTATTGGTGGATTTTTCATTTTTCATTTTTTAAAAAAGTTAACAGTTTGAGGTTGCTGTTATATCACTGGGCTTTGGCATGCATATGTTGTGTGACAGAATCAGCATGCTAAGTATTTCTCTGGATAAAGAAAGCTTCCTTTAGGAGTAAAACCCACTGTTGTTGGTTGATGGATTTAAGCCAAAATGTGGTTCCTTCTATCCTCTCTCCCACAGTTATTACATGAAAGATAGGATTTGCCTAATATCTGTTACTCATATCTCAATGAACTAATACTGCCTGTTTGTATACCCACTACTTAAATTATAATACATAAAGCTTAGTTTTAGTGTTATTGTAGGAAACAGACTCTTTATTTTAAAGGGCTCGGTAAATAAAACTGGTCTGTCTTCTAACTCTGCCTCCTTGTTCCTAGTAACTGTTAGTCTACCTCTTGTGAAGCCTTGTTTGATTTTGTTTTCTTGTCTTGTCATTCCACCTCCACCTTCCTTCCCCTTCAAGTTTAATTGCAAAACAGAATCTTACCATCTGGTCCAGTGCAGCAAATCTGTAGCACAGCATGCTGCCACTTGCAGGAACTTTGTATGAGCCAAATTTAATGGTGTCATAAATGGTGTGAATTACATGCCAGTAAATCGGTGCCAGTCAACATGAAGTGAATTTGGATTCTGGAGAGTGGCATATATTATAATGGAATGTTGTGTAACTAGTAACATTTTAAAGATGAAACTACTGTTTGGAAGGCTGCATCCAAATTTTTTTGTGTAACAGAAAACTTTCCCTACAAAACCACGTAAAGCTCCATAGTAGTGAAAGAGATGATTTTTTAACAGTGACCACAATGAAAAGTGCAAAAGAAGGGAATGCAAAGGGAATGTGCAGTGTAAGAGAAAGTGGGAAAGTATTGTTACATATATTATTTTTAAAATTCAACAAATGATTTGGCAAAGGCAATTTGCTGCTGAATTCCACTTTTCATTTCTGTTTGAGAATGATGTCTCAGGATACTGCTCTGTGCTCCTACCTCCCCTAATTAAACTCATTGTTATGGTGTATTATATAGAAACTGAAAAATTGAAATAATAAAGTGTGTGTGTGTATATATGTGTGTATACATACATAAAGGTTGAAATGGGCACACAGTATTTGAGGATTTAGATTCTGCAAAAGATGGATTTATTTCACCTTATCCTGGTCACCTACTCTTTCTTTAGACCCTGGGAAGTGCACGCTTCCTGAGGGTGATTTATCCCTTCATACTGTAGCTGCCTGAAGCAGCACTTCAGGTGACTGAACTCAGCATTCTCTCTCTTTCAGAAAAGAAGGTGCAGTTGCTCCTTAAACTATAAACCTGCCATTTCCAGCCTGGAACAGTCTATTCTAATATCATCTATGACAATCTATTTTATGTCTAGTCTTTAAGCACTGGTAGATAACTATGTGTTAGGAAGTTGTTGACTTTGGGTTTACTTCCTTCAGTTGGGGCTCAAAGGATGACAGGCTGTATTTACATTAGTGTGAATGTGACATAGAGCAGATCTGTGGAAAGAAGCTGCTGTTACTGAAGACCCAGTGATCACAGCGTGTGCCTTTCCTAATAATTTCTCTGGCAGCTTACATGAACCTCAAGCAGAGCTGGTAAGGGCTATGCAGATGATAAGGCCAGTGTCATAAGAGGAAGCGGTGCTGTGATTTGGCAGGTTATATTCAAGATCAAGCAGAAGCATCATCAGCGAGTATTGAGGAGGGCTAGAACTAAGACTGTTGCAAATATCTTCTAGTGCAATGAAGGGCTTGTATGCTTCTCTTGATCAAAAAATGTTACTCAAATTTCCTTCTTTGGATGGTTCACATCTTGATAAAGTGAATGTTTTAAAGAACAGACCTCCTATTGTTGTTGTTGCCCTTCTAAGTCTGGGTAACAATTACTGCCTCCATTTTGTTCTATCTCCCTGATTCTGATGTTGTTTGATTTTTAGAATATATTGACTTGATTTTGCATGTATATGATTTAGCATATGGAAGTACATTAAAAAGTCTGTCTTTTCAGGCACTGGCTGGTCAGGAATTAGCATAGACTATACTTTGGGAACTATTGGCATACACAAAATGGATTTTTTTCCTATAGTAAAATTTCATGTCATTGATTCCTATCACAATTTTATACTGGTGTAGCAGCCTAGTTCCAAGATATTCACTTCAGGGTTTAAATATTCAACAAATTTTCAGATCTCTTCTAAGTGGGACCTTGAGCAAATCGCTAGGCAGGTACTCTGTTTATGACAAGGTGATGGGAAAGGAACATGGTCATAGCTAAATGGTAGCAGAGGTTCACCTCAGGTGTCATTGTAATGTTTCCCAGTTGCCTAGTCAAGAATGCCTATTCCCATCTTGGCATTTAGCACTTCTCTGTGAAAGGTCTGTGTGAGAACTCTTGACAAATGTGGCTGAGGTTTAGCAAACGTTTATCACAAGGGAGAGCACAGTCTTGGGAGTCAGAGCCAGGCAGCACATGAAGATGAAGGAGGAAATGTGCTTTATTCTGAGAGCTTTTTGTGAATTGACTCAACTGCTGCATGGTCTGTGGTGCTTACACTTCATTATCTCTTATGTGTCTTTCCATACTCTGATAGAACTTTTCTCTCTGATAGGAAAGTGTGGTTATAATACAGCAGACAAAGCAAAGCAAAAACAAAAATAACAACCCCAAACATAAAGATACAGGGAGACAAACGTAGTTTCTGTTGACACCAACTCATTTCGTTGTAGCTGTTTCTTAGATTAAAACATGCAGGATATAGGCAAAAGATTGTTGAAGTATTCTGGACGGATGTAAGAGCAGCTGAGCAGCTGGGGCTAGTGCTACTTTCTTCCTAAGCTTTTGTGTAAGGCAATCTCAAATGTTTTTGCCAAAGTGGTTCTGCTTTCTTCCATCACACCAGTGTTTCATCTGCTTTTGGTATCCTTTTGTTATTCTGTTTTCCACATTTTTTTCTTTAACTTGGGATGAAGATCATCAGGAAAACTGTATTAAATTATACTGACAGCTTTATTCTGGGTTATTCAAAATGTATCTTATTGTGTTGTTAATGCGGAAAATAAATTGAATTTCTACTTATAAAAACAAAGAAGATTGAAAATGTAAAATATAAGCAGTGATGTTGAATGAATCAAAATAGACAAATATATTAAACCAATGCTGCTATGCTGTTTATAGCAGTGAGTGCTGATTCAGATGTCCAGCCACAATTTAAAGTTGGTGTAGCTGTGACATTCATCATTTTAATAAAGAGTTTTGGCTAGAAAGGAACTATTTCTGCCAAGGAAAGATGTTTTCATTACAATCACAGGTAAAATAGATGTTTGTATATTTTTGACAACAAAATTATAACTTATCTCCTGAAATGCGAAATAACAGAACAGAAATTTGGACCATGGTCTTCTCAGGCCTGCTAGACTGCTGAAGCTATTAAATCTTCTGTTTTGAATGTCTTTCTGTTCCAGTGAAAAGTCTGTCAAAACTGATAATACTTCCTGAAAATATGTGAAGTCAAATAAAATAACATATTTTAATCTTGACAAAAACTGTTCTTCAAAAATGCCATCCGTTGATGCAGCAAAACCAAGGCAAGATTGTTTGCAGTACATATATGCTTACATTCACAGTCTGCATTTTTTTGCAGTTTTAGATGTTGTAATGGAAGGTTAAGAGATTAGGGAGAGTTTAGCTCAATTTCCTTCTATTTTATTTTTGATTTCACCAGTTAAGGATTTAACTGAGTTTAAATAAATAGTATTAGCTGAAGGCATCGTGCTGCTTTGTAAAACTTCTCAGAATTGCTTTTGATTGATTCCTGAAATCATTTTGAATAGACTGCATGGGCCTTTATCTACCTCACTGTACTGCATCTGTTGAAGAATTTCTACTAATAACTTATCTGGGTGTTTTCCAAAGGAAGTCATGACAGGAGTCTTTTAAGTGTCATTTTTAGATCTGCCAGTCAGTATTTCAATTGCTGATCAATACTTGCAGGTATGACCTGAACTGAAAGATGATATAGCCTATAGAAATTGACTATCTATAGGTGAAATTCTGTTTTTCAGCTGTGTATCAGTTCCTTCTAGTGACGGTTTCTGAGTGTTACGCTCTGTTTATGCAGGGCACAACGTCTAAATCCTGTTGCCTGTCTTCTGCCCTTGCTGTAAAACGTGGGTTACTACTTATCAGAACTTTTGTGTTCAAATAACTATTCCTGTGGGCTGCATAAATGTTGTGAATAATTTGCATTGTTTAAAAGGTCATGGGCTAGAATTACTGTGCTGAATGCTGTGTATTTTGTCACTGTTTAATTTACATTGATTTAAATGGTTTATTATTTATGATTTATTGAGCACTCGTCAGTCATTTTGCATTTTCTCTTTGATTTATTATTAATTTTTTGCCACTGTGCTGAAAGTCACTATAATTGGTCAACTCAATTGCTGTCAGTAATAGAAATGAATTAATTATGCAGAAATGTCACGAGTAAACAAGCTTATTGTCTTTAAAACAGAATCAAAATAATCAATTTCCTATGAAAAGCCTGAAGACTTGCTGGTGGTTTTGGTTGGTTGTTTTGTTTGATTCTTTGATGAAGTCTGCTTAAAATGTAGCTAGAAAATGTGAGTTCTTCAAGCACAAGTTAAACAGTAAGTTAGGAGTTACATGGACTTCTTAACCCTTGATAAAAATTGTGAAATAGATGAGCACTGAGGTGATGAGGAATCTGTGTACATTTGCTATGTGTGTTTGCACGTAGAACATTACACTGATGCTTTAATATTTCTGAAGGTAATAAATATTTCCAGAGTCTGAAAAATAAGGCTTATGATCCAGCTCAACTAAGAAATATGGAACTCTTTAACACTCTTGGAAATGAATTTAAAATGAATCTGCTGAGGGAACTAATCTCTTGCTATTCCTGCCACAAATTCTAAGTATGTGTGCAGTGGACACTTCAGGTTTGTTTTGTTTTTTTTTTTTTTTGCTGTTTAAGGAGATGTAGAGATCAACCCAATGATATACAGCGTATCAGATGCTGCTGCCTTATGTATTTCTAGTCTTATAAGTGGCTTTCTCATTTCTAGATAATTTATCAAAAAAGCAAACATCTCAACTGACTGAACATAGATCCCTAACAGCTTAAGAATGTATTGGAAAACAAAATTTCCATTAGATGATGCTCCCAGACATGCAGAGCAACAAAAGGAAACAAAAGGAACAGAGGAAAAAGGTCAGAGTTGGAGAAAAATGTAATCTCGGTTCTCAGATTTATTTCTGCAATTGCAACCCAGTGAAGAGAAAATGAGGTTGCTCAGCTCTAACTGTTTGAAATGGGTAGAAATTCTGTACTCTTCAGTCAGTACTTTCCTATGTATGAATAAGATAGCTTTTTTTTCAACAAGGAATAAAACTACATTATTTTAATCAACTTATTGTTTTAATATGGGTACCACTGGCAAGGCTAGACATGTAAATGTTTATTAATTAAGGGCTGAGTTGCTAGCTAACTGTATGTGGTAATCTCAGAACTCTGAGGCAGTAACAGATACTGCTTCTGATTTTATCCAGCTCTCCACAGATACATGGTAGAAACAGTTTTCTACCACAAAAGAAAGTCAGAATTTTTGTTGCCTAATTTATGAGCAGCTTGGCGTATTTTTAAGTCACATGATTTTTCAGTGTGTGTGATACCTAGTAATTTCCAAAAGGTAGAGCTTTAATTGACTTGATTATTGAATCTTACATTTAGATATGGAACTGCTTATTCAGATACGGATGTCATTTAGAAAACACAAAAGCAACATGGATTTCACGTTCTTTACTATGGGTAGTCATTTACCATGGTTTATCCTCCTGCTCTCAGGATGTGTGCAGTTTACCTCTGTTTGCAGTTTTGCATCAGTAACGACAGCTGTTACATTATATTGCAGAATAACCTCATTATAGTGCAGAATAATAATTAATTATTTTGCTTTTCCCAAGGTCCATTAGAACATAGCTAGGCTGTGTATTTGATATTTCAGTGATGAATACTTTCCCCTGGGAGGATTTTGTAATAGTACCCATTCCTGCGTAAGAAATGATTTAGCTTTGCAAAGATTTGTTGTGGACTATGTCACTGAGGTTAGATACTGAGCTCTGGCATCATGGCGAGTGAGAGTAAACAAAAAATCTTGTTCTGTTTCTGAGGAAATGAAAACAGTGTGCTATTAAGTGAAATTTTGAAGGTCTAGAATTATTTAAGCTCTGGTGTTGGTGCTGGTAATGCATCACCCTGTGAAGCATTGCAGAGATACTGGAAATGGTACTCGTGGAAACAACAATAAAAGTTAAAAAAGTTAAAGTTCCCTTCTAATGTGGTATTTTGACTCCTTGGATGCCTTTATATTCGGAGGTTTGGCTGGTTAAATAAAGAAGTAAAGTGTGCTCTGCAGCTTTTCCTTGGAATGATTTTGTTTGAAAGACTCAGAAGTGTTCAGATAGGGTTACTGCATGCAACTGAAATGCGCTGATGTTTGGATACCCAAGTGGGAACACTTAGAAGTAATTATGCCATCTACCACTGATTTCACAGAGAAGGAACACCACTGTTGGCAATGGAATTTCTTCTTGTTTGTGCAGTGTGGATGAGAGAAGAATTTAAAATTCTTGACTACCAATTAGAGGTTGAAATAGCTTGCTAGAAAGTTGTTAGTGGCTTTTGCTTTGAAGGTGACTTTGTTATCTAGAGTATAATTTTTAAAATTGGAGTTACAATTGCTGTTTGGATAGGTCTTAGAGAAACTTTATTTCTGAAGAAGATCTATGTTGAAAACCTCCTGTTTCTGCTGAAAGAGCTGCTATCTGCCTGAGCAGCAGATCAGGAAATGTAACACTGTATTGCTGAGGCTTAATGAAGGGGTATCTTGTTCAAGATCCAGATGAATCAAAATGCAGCAAAAAAACAAATTATGCAGCTCAAATAAGCATATTCTCAAGTGCTGAAAGATTGCTGTTCCCACTGAGCGCTGTATTACTTTAGTAGAGTTGTCTTTTTACATCACACTTAGTAATGCTTCTCTGTCTGAATAGAGTTTACTCCTTGCTGTTTTCTCAGCTGTACCTAATCTTATCTAGATGAGATCTTTTTATGCAGTAGTTCTCACTTTTCTCAGGAAATACACCTCCTAGATTTTAACTGTTAATTCACACAAAGTCCTGGAACCTATCTGTGCTCTCGCCTCAGTTGTGTGAGTTTTTCTGCCAGTCAGTAGCACCAGCAATGCAGTGTCTGAAGCTGCAGTATTTACTAAATTTACTGCAAGACTGTGTACCAGGCCACTCTAGCATCTCATAGAAAAGTCCTACAGATAAGAGGCTGTGTAACTCTCATCAGCTTTGATGCTACAATACAGACAGAAGCTTCTTCCTAATGCTGCCAGCCATAGTTAGATGTTTGTGGCAGACAAGTGTTGCATAACAGCCTGAAAATATAAATATATTTTTGCCTTATCATTTTCCATATTGATCTGATATCAATCTTAAAATATACTTAATTATACTATATTAATTTGTACTGCCAAGAATGAAGTGGAGAAAGGCCATGAATTACCTCTTGAGGACCATGCAAAAACAATTTACGGTTCAATGGACTGGGCCTTATAAATAGTTTCAGTTGTATTAATTACGAATTTTACAAGATATTCCATGCAGATGTATTATACAGTATGCACAAATATCTTTCCTAAAAACCCAGAAAAGTTTAGCTGAATATATAGTTAGTGTGCACTGACGCACTGCTCTGCCATTGCAAATGAAGCCTCCTTCAAAGCATTCGGTCCGCATCTCCTCAGCAAGTTTCAGTTTACACCCTGCAGCACTTGAAGAAAGAGTATATTTAGACAATGACAGAACAGCAGTTTCAGATAGGCAGTTTCATCTAAGGCACCCGATTTGCCAATTTGTTAATACCCTTTGCCTGTAGCAATTTCATACTTGGGTTGTCAAATGCATTTGTTATGTATGTTTAAGAAAAGGCTATTAATGAAAAATACCTTATTCTGCAAGTTCTTCCATCTCTTCAGTTCCACACTCCGAGCTGGAGCTTTTGTGTACCATCAATATATGATACTTAGCTTGTAGCATTTTTCACCTCTTACAAAAGAGGAAAGCAATGTTAATAAAGGAAGGAAGGAGAAACTAAAATGTCTAAGGCTGCGTGTGACAAAGGTTACAGGAAAAGGCAGTGTTACAGGCAGAAATACAAAGCTAGAAAAGGTGAAAGAAAAGATGAATATGTTAGGTTGGAGTAAAGGTCACGGAGGTTATGAGTGTCCCAGTATGTTCATAGGAACGCTCTATAAAATTAAGTATATATATGAAAAAATGTGTATTCAGATTTCAGTGATAATAGTTAGACTTCTGAAAAATTCCGGATTTGGGATTAAATAGGAAATCTTCATGTTGTCTATATATATAATTGAAACGAATGGGGCAGACATCCAGTGGAAAAGATGCTGTCTTTTGGGCAGTGTAATCAATTAGATTTCCTATGAAATGATATCTCATATTAACTACTTTCGGTGCAATTATATTAAACCTTTCTGAGCTAAGAAATGGTAAGAAAGAAATCTGTAGAATTGTTTGGATGCATAAACCTAGGAAAGAGTCAGCCCTATCCATTGATTTGGAAAATTTAAGAAATGCATTGAGCTGAATTGCTTCAGCATATAAAGATACCATATTTTCCTAAATCTGGAGTCCAGAAATAGTAACCCTGTACTCAAGACCACGTCTGTGGCGCTCTGTGAGATGTTACAATATATTGGGCTGCTGCTTGGACACAGCAGAGAAACAGCTTTTTCTTAGAAGGGAAAAGGCCAATGCTTAATTCCAGGAGTCATTCTGAGAAGCTTGGTTCAGATTTTGTTTTTCATCTCCTTTACATCTGGGTATGCTCAGTGTGCTGCCCTCGCAGGATGTGAGAGGCTACTGTGATCTCTGTGAGCTGCAGCTGTGCGAGGAACTCACCTCTATTCCTGTCTCGGCAGTAGACAGACACTCATAGCTGCGTGCCTTTTTTTTTTGTTTCATGTTGCAAGAAGGCTTTGTGGAAGTTTGTTCACAGTGATTGGATTTTTCTAAAGCTAGAACTGTCCTGTCGGATGTGGTTAATACAAACTCTGGATATTTTTGGAAGTATTTTGCAGTTCAGTTGGTGAATATGCACCCAGAGAAAAGCTGAAATGAACTAAAGCAAACCTGTTCTGCTTAGTAATTATAAATTATAAACAGTGAACAGGAAAAAAGTTCCTCCAAGAATCTGAGAATCAAGAGTTTTATGAGACTCTTCAGGTTCTTAGTATTCCTGGAGGAGTACGAACTGCACCCTTTATTCAACACCAGTGTATTTTTACCTTCCAAAACTGAGTTCCTGCATGCTTTCAGCATACTTTGACAGCATCTTCTGTTACTGAGTGATGCTAGTGGTTGTAAACCTGTTGTCCATGTTCTAAATGACTCATAGTACTTCTTCTGTAACTATGCAGAGTACAAACACCTTGAGAGTCAATGAAATTCTACACTAATTACTTTCTTAATACATTATATTTTGGAGAAGAGCTATTTGAAAAACTGCTGGGCCCAATTCTTAGCTGCTATACCTAAGCCCTCTTCCATTGCTCTTAAAATTTCAAAAGGAATGGAAGCATTGAGTTATCAACAATACAGATCATTGTGTGTCAAGAATACTTCAGATGTAACAGGTCTGTGAAGGAGCTATATTAAATCTTATGTACAGTTGTTAATGAGTTCACTCTCTCTTACGGACCTTCTCACAGTCACTTGATGTGTTCTTTGCTTCTTTTTCTCAAACCACCTAACATTAAAAATAAACTACTTATGATTGCAGTCACAAAGAATGAAGATAATTGCTTGGATTAATGGTTATGGTCAACATACAAGTAAATAAGAAAGAAAGGTGAAAGCATCAGTCAAGTGATTTAATACTTCGCCCTTCTAGAACTTCCATTTTATAGCTGCTTCAAGAAGCTTTGTCCACACTGTACCAGTTTAGTGCAAACTCTCTGAGGAAGGGATGGAATGTGCTGAAATTTCTCTCTTGGCCTTTAGTCTGTGGAGGAATATTAAAGCATGCCAGAGGAGACAATTTTATAGGTGTCTGTTTTTTATTTCTGTAGTCAGGAGATTAAGAAAAAAATCCTTGTTCAGCGTCAACATCTCTAGCACTGTTCCTATTGCTACCTATATACTGTCTTAGAGCACCAGAACAGCAGTAACCATTGTGTTTATTTTTTTTTAATCTCTCCCTACTTTGACAATTACTATTATAAAACATAATCTGTTGTCTAGAAAATTAAGTGTAAAGATGTCTGATGTTTCATCATGTATTTAAGTGAGACCCAAATGCAGCTGCCTGTGCATTCATTGGCACAATCAGCTACCATGTTTCAAAGAAAGTCAGAGTTAGGAAAGTCATTCTTTCAGTATGACTGCTCATGTAAATATTCTCATCTACAAATATAATTGGTAGGGGCTTTAAAAATAACAACCTAAGCAATACATTTTCTTAATGGAATATGATATTAGTGATATTTTAGAGTATGAGATAAATGTTGTATGGATCAATCGATTTGCCAGTCTGCAGCCTCATCATTTTTTGGTGTGATGATCCAGTATAAGACCTACAACGAATACGGTTATCATTTAATCAATCTTGAGCGATGTCAAGTGCATAAAGGGCTACTGGATCAATTAGGAAGTTAGATCAGTTTATCAATATAACAGTACAAGATTATTTTAAAAACGGATCTCTTTTAAATGGTCAACTTTTTGTGTCTGAGGCAAAGCTGAGGTCAAGCATAAATTATATATTAAACTATTTCATTATCAGAACAGTTGTCCTAAAATTGAGATCAAGTTATTACTGAGTCATTCAAAAACATAATATAAACAAGGTCCAGTGCATAATGCCATTCTTTATGGAACGTTTACATCAAATGTTTTTTCTAATTCATAAATACATTCAGGGCAATTGTCCGATTCCTCAAATTCTTTTTTTTTTTTTTTTTTTTAGTCTAGAATTTCATCCTTTAATTTGGATAAATGCAGTTTATCAAAGAGGGCTGAGACTGTCCCTTACAGTGAAAATAAAATTTTGATTGTTGGTGATGTGATAAGTTATCTACAATTACAGAACATATTATGAAAATTTTCTAGTGATCATAATGCTGGGTAGGATAAAAGTAAATCATTCTGGGAAGGGAGAGATTTTAAATTAACGTTTTTATTGCCCTTTGAAATTGCTGCAAATAAGTCTTTGCATGGCTTCTGGAATTAACATTGGCAATATACAGTATGTTTTTATGTGATGTATTAACTGTCATAATTAATCTTATTTTAAAAGCCTCTTATAAGTTTTCTGATGGTTCTCGCTTTGAAGTGATGCAATGAAACTTTTTTAATGATAAAACATTTATATAAATGCAGTGAAATGCATAGCATATATAAATGATCACATGCACAAATAGACCTGAGGTCAAATGTTGCAATTTTCATGCAGTTGTAGAATGGTTTGGGTTGGAAGGGACCTTTAAGATCATTTAATTCCGCCCCCTCTGCTGTAGGCAAGGACACCTCTCACTGATCAGGTTGCTCAAAGCCCCATCCAGCCTGTCCTTGAATAAAATATTATTCTTATCTGAATATAATTACACCTGTAAGAAGCCTAACACATTTTAGATAACACTGAAAAATCTCACATAACAAAAATTTTAAAAATAAGTATTATGATAATCATTTGAGTTTACATTAAAATTTGTGTAATTTGTGGCAGAAATTTCATATAGAACTTCTGTAGTCCTTTTGCCATTTGAATGAACAAATGATGTCAAAGTAAGAACACAGAATCCCAGAATGGCCAGGGTTGGAAGGGACCTCAAGAATCATGAATCTCCAAACCCCCCCTGAGTATGAAAGGACTTCTGTTAACTATATGCTTAAAATCAGAAAGGCTACGCATAAGTTTGCATGATTTATCTCTCATTTTTAATTTGCAGTAATGTTATCTTTCAGTCACTATGGTGAACAGGGATGCTGAATCTCAAAATCATCTCAAAAGCCAATCGCTTGACTGCAATTCCATGGAAATTTTTTGGAAACAATTATCATTCACCTGCTCAAGCCTGATAACTTACTCCAAATTTCTACCTTTTGATTAGTTCCGAAATTAGATCATGATCTAATCCTTTGAAAACTATTTTCTTTTCCAAAAAGACCTGTCATGAATGAGTCCTTAGTATTCTTTCTTTTCTCCTAACTGCTAGGTAACAACATAGCTGTTAAATTCTGCAGTAGGAAGGCAGGGAGTTAATTTGAATCTTGGGTTTCCCTGTTTATCTAATATTATATCCCAGGCTCTCTGCACTAAAAACCAGATGTATCTCAGGGGGCTAAGGAAAGTTAGTCTGGTATGCTATGTCAGTAATAGTAGAAAAGAGATGGCCATTGTGAAATACTGTATGAATATGAGCTGTTCTCAGGATAAGCAAGACAAAGGGAACATGAATTTTAAGGTATGTGCACTCACAGGAGAGTGCAGGGATATTTGATTGTTCCTGTGTGTCCTGCACAAGTAGGTCTGAAATGAACATCTTTCTATATGTAGTTGTAGCATTTAAATCTATTTTTATTAAAAACAGATATTTAACAATTTATAAAGAAGTGAAAATGACCAGAAGTTAGGGGATCATTTGAACGACCAGGGGAGTCCAATCATTCCTGCAGGCATAAGGCAGTGCCAAGGGATGTGCCTGAGGTACAATTGAAGAAGATAGGAATGAGCCCTGTTGCTGAATGTTAGAAGAGAATGATATTTCTTGTGTTTTACAAAACAATCAATTTGCTTTTTCAATTTTATACCTTAAAGCCTGACTTTGAAGCTTGCTAAGTAAATCTCATCTCTGTTTTATGAAAGAAGCGACCCACTGTAGCGAATACAGCACTTAATGTACCATGTGACCATGGACCGTAATGCAGTGAGTTGTGTGTGCTTTTATGTGAATGGAATGACTGAGTGTTAGACACTTCATAGAGAAAAATGACATGACTGGACTGATAAGGAAACCTGAAGGAGTGTGTGTAAATACCAGCCACTAATTTTACATTCAAACATAATTTATTCTCGTGTGTTATACAAATATATTTATCCAGAAACATCATGCTTTATAAAAAAATGGTATTATTTCTAGACTACAGAAGAAAGCCATTTGGATTCAAGGTTTAATTAATTTTATATACTGGTCTATCTAGAAATGATCTAAAAATATGTTCACAAAAATGAGAAGCCCTTTTCTTTTCAGATTGAAGTGAAATGAAAATGTGACTTGTCAATTAATTTGGAGAATTAGTGTAGGAGTAGAATCTTGATAGTATTTCAGAATAAAATATTTTTCTGAAGGTTCAAAATGACAGGAGCTTCAGTTTTAAGTTATATATTCTTCCTGCCAATATGCTCATTCATCTCAGGCTCTCATACAGACAGTATTACCAGGAACACTTCAAACAAAGATAAATACTTGGAAGAAAAAGTCTGCATCTCAAAATCAGAAACACTATGTGTAACATTTAGTTTATCAAGAAAATTATGATGGCTGCTCTGAAAGTAATGCCTCCTGTTTTATGATGTCAGCCCACAATGATGGATGTTGGTGGGATGGCAGTAGAGGTAGCAATTTCCCACCAATATTCCATTACATTTTGTTGCTGTGTGACAGATGGCAGCAGAGGGGCAGCCCGACAGAAAAGGTCTGACATGGAAGTGTGCATGAAGCGAAGGTGTGTCACTGAATTCCTCCATGCAGAAAGAACTGCACTTATTGACATTCACTGATGCTTGCAGAATGTTTATGGAGACTCAGCTGTAGATGCGAGCACAGCGAGGCAGTGGGTGGTGCGTTTCAGCAGTAATGACAGCAACAGTGGATCGCCTCCACCAAGGTGCAGATGTTTACAAGTGTGGCTCTTATCACTGCTAGAGAAAACGTATAGCTAGTGATGGTGACTGTGGTGAAAAACAGTGTTTTGTAGCTGATAATTTTTGCTATCAAGTAGTGTTATTGTGCTCTTTGTATCAGTTGTAATTTCCAGGGAAATAAATAGGAGATCTTACTTTCAGAGCATTCCACATATCATAAATCAATTTTAGCTTAAAACAGGGAAGGGTGATTAAGTGATCTGAAAAACTAGTGGCAGTATCTAGCCTAATTACTTTCCTTTGATTGTGTAGTATCTTCTGAAAGAATAGCTTGGCTCATAGCAAAATATAAGTGTGATAACATTTTTCACAACACAGGGCTGTGAACGGTCTGTTTCTTAAAGGATGCAGTAGAATTTTTTTGTGTGTATATATTCTTACAACATATGCTTAGGAAAGGTAGGGCTTTTTTCTGTCTTTAGAAGAGTTGACTTTGTCCCTGAAGATGTTTTTTGGAAGAGTGTCCTATAGTCATAGGCAGCTTTTGAAAAGACTTTACTTCCTCTCTAGCAGAGCAGTGGAAGAAAGGGAGCTGAGTTGTAGTGGAATTGTTAGTGTCATGTTTAAAACTGGCAAAAAAATAGAGGTAGAGAGTTTTTTTTTTTTAAATAAATAAATGGGATAAATGCTGTGAAGGTGGAAGAACTGTTTAAGATGATGAATGATTCTGGTGGCATACTGAAAAATGAGTATACAGTGTCCATGAATAAATTTATGGTGGAAATTAAGAAGATCTACGTATAGAATGAGATTCTGAAGCATCCATTCCCAGGAGCAAAGGGGACATGAGCCCACTTGGTTTTAAGATGGATTTCATTATACTGTGAAGGAGTTATTTGATGTAGTTGTCTGTGATAAGTGATTGGATGAAAGCTGTGTCTGATGTGCCTTACTCTATCCTTTCAGAGTTTCATTCTACCCAGAGAAAGCAGGTGCCTTGGGGGATTTAAACCAGGAGATGGTGGCAATTTTTTTAGCTAGATTGAACTTAATGATCAAAACTGTGATGAAGTTTTGAGTTTAATCTAATACATGGTAGGTAAAGGATGACATGATTTAAGCATCAAAGTCATGAATGTCTTTTATGACAAGTATTTGTTGACAGTTAATATATCAGCCTTGGGAAAGATGGTGACTTTCATCCCTGTAGATAAAATTCTCAAGATTTTGTAGCTAAGTGTTGGAACCTTATCAAACTCACTGTCAGTAGTAAATGCAATTAAACCCTGAAAGTCCAGCTACTGAAGGATTCCACTGACATATTAAAAATAAAAACTGCTGCCTGTGATGAGTGACGTACGTTTACAGATTGTATATGGTGAAGGTCAGATACATGTTGTAGTAATCATTAGCTCTAAGAAGTCTGTAATGTTGCAATGTTTGTAAATATATTATTGGTGCAATGTATTACTAACACGGGTGGCCGATTTGCTTCCTGTTTCTAAGATTTTATTGTAGTTTTTAATTTAAAATTTATGGTACTGAGGTATGTAATTTATGGTACTGAGGTAGTTATATCCCTCATGTGTAGTTATGAAAAGGTTTTAAATTTGAAGATTTATTTTTCCTTGAGAGTTTTATTTCTTATTTTTTCACAAAATTCAATAAAAATTTTGTCAGATGCATTGGCATTTTAGTATTTTGACCACCTACAGCTGTATTCATGATGTAATTCCATAACTTGTGAAATAATTGTAAAATACCTAAAGCTAATACCTATCATTAAATGCAGTGGTAATCTGTTTTCCTTAAACTTTTACAGCACTATGCCCTCCATTTGATTCAGAAGTACTGTAGACAGTTCTGGGTAGCGTTAAACAGGGAAATAAAGCATCACTTCAGAAAATAGGACAGATTCCAAAAGAACAATAACAGTGCAGTGCAAAAGGTGTGTCGTTCATGAAGCTGGGATAGTACTGTTCTCTGCGATATTGTGATGTCTTTCTATAAACCCAACTTTGAAACAGTTATTCAGAGATCACGTGGATTCTTTATGCTGTTAGGAACAAGTCTTTCATTGAAGAGTGACCTATAACTAATTCTCTAGGCAGATTAATCCAAACTGCCTCCATAATGTCATTTGAATTGTGTTGAAATATTAATCGGTATTTTATGTCAGGATATAATATACTGGGCTGTGTTTTTTCTAAAATCACAGAGTTTCTTTAACATGTAAGTTTATAGTAAATTGAGTAGTTCGCTTAAGCTAGAATTCAAAGTGACTTTATATTGTAATCCACTGGCAGACATTTTTCTGTGGTTTTAAATGCGTCCATTGATTTTCATTCAGTGCCCACACTCATTCTATAGTTAATGCAGCTACCATCTTTTATTATTTTTTCTTCATATTTTCATGGAAGAATTCTTAAGGAACAAGTTTCAAACGCAGTTAACAGCTCTTTGTTGCCTAGATTGTGTTACAGTTTTATCCGTGGCTGGTTCTGAATATCTCATTTCAAGAGGAAATTGTGGATGTTAATTTTTTCAGTGAAAATCCCATCTGATACTCTTTGTGATATTTCACCTTGGTTTGCAATGTCCATTCATGAATTGTCACTGAAGTACTTTTGGCTTCCAGTTTGGTTATCTAGCACCCGGTATTAATAGGATGTTCTATGAGATTCTCCTGTGCTTCTGTGAGATCTAATGGGGATGGTAAGGAAAGCAGGAATATCAGTTTAGAAACTGCCAGAGAATTTAAGCAATATAATTTACATACTGGAGATAATGAAGTTGGGCTGTGAGAACTTTTTTGGATTTTTTTTTATTATTATTATTATTTTTTTACATTTTTATTTGCAGGAATTTGCATTTTTTTTAAATAATCTATTTAAAATGTGAGACAAGTACAATAGAACTTAAAGTGGTCAATTTATAGTGTGTAAATTGAGTATTTGTGTTGCAGTGCATGAATTTATATAGATTTTGTCTATAATAAATACTCTAAACTTCATTTCAAGGAAGAAAATCTGTCTTAACCGGACTCCTGTTGAGAAAAGTGTTAGCAATGTTGTTCCTTTACGTATCAACTCTTTTTCAAAATACTGCTTGTAACATACTGGCTGTTAAAGTGGACAACTGATATAGAAATAATGCAGCATGTGAAATTAAGTCAGGTGACTTGTAGGTGGTACTTCTGAACACAAGGTTAAGTTACTAGTTGAGGTTGTGTAATTTTAGTTTGAGACAGAATAAAGGAAGGAGAAATACGAGGCTACATGGCTTCTTATCAAAATCCACCATGGTGGGAAGTCAAACAGTTTTTGCTTAAGTAACTTTGTAAGAACTCAGATACTAAGTTAATCTGTAACAGTAACAGAACCATGTGTGTAGTCTGTAAAATCAGTTCTATGGAATTTACTAGAGAAAGGGATGAATTCACAGATGAATTTTTCTTTTTTTCTTGAACAAACTTAAAAAATGAGGTTAGGCTTTTGTTTTGTTTTTGTTTTTTTTTGAAGTTAAGTGTTCTAGGTCTTGTTTGGCAGCTGCCCACTGACAGAACTAAATTAGATATTGTTAGATCTTTATGAACAAGTGAAGTGTTTCTGAGACATGCACAAGCCTGGGAAAGTCTCAGGGATCCCTGTTGTTGACAAAAATATTGAAGAGTAGTACAGCCTGCTCATGTTAATAATATAACAAAGTACCAAATTATAAAAAGATTTGGAGGCTGCATCTTGTGCTGCCTGTATAACAACGAGCCATTTCTCCAATGTATTTGCTACCAACTTGTCATGGGAGAAGACATGTCCTTGCTCAGGTCATGCCACACATGTGATTCAATGGCTATACACTGATATTTTTGCTATGGATGGAGAGAATTAAACTTGAGTTTAAACAAAAACAGGAATTCAGTCTCCAGCTAATCAAGAGGAAGAGCAGGGTGACTGGTTAACGTGTTCATTGATAGTTGGAGTCCTATTACTTTAATGCAATTTATCTCATAAATCCAAGTCCTGGCGCCTTCTGCACTGCTGACTGCTAGACAGTTTTCCTACTCATTTTGTCCGTGTTGATCTTTGTGTTTGGTCCATCACATCAATGCCATCTGGTAATTGACTGCATAGCAACTCAAATGTCTGTTTCAGTGCTTCAGCCTTAATTGCTGTTGAGAATGGCTCATTGAGGTGCATGAGAGTGGCAGTAAGTGGAGCTCAAGCTGATTGGTTTCTATTGAACACTTTGAACAGTGCTAATCTGAACTCTGCTGTAAAGATGACCAGAGCATGTGTGTGATTTGTAACAACTGTAAGATTTATTTGGCAGTGGAACTATTGCCTTCTCCTGGTTGTAGTATTATTAGTCAAGGGGATAAGTTCAAAGTTTAGCTGAGATTTTTGTTTCTGTTTTGTTCCTTAAGTTTGAAACACAGTTTCTGTCACTGTAATTGGTGAGCCCTTCTCTGTCCTCCCAAACAGAAGAATAAAAAGCTCTGAATATGATTCTAGGTTGTCTTTTAAAGTGGCTGGGGGGGGGGGGGGAAGAAAAAGAAAAAACAACCCTAAATGCACAGGATTGGTTTTTTAAACCATCATGAGAGCAGGAGATACCTAAGTTAATCAGGAGCAAATGGGAAGAAGGTGGATGATCCTACCAGCTGTGCTATGGTGCTGATTAAAAGATTGCAAGTTTGGTTCCCGCCTGATTTAAATAATTTGTACCTAAGAGTAACTTGGCACCTCAACTCAGAGCTTTTGCAAAGGAAGTCTCATCAGACATGCATCTCTGACAAATCATCCTTTTTTCCTAATAAACAATAAAATAAGTTACATTAATTGCATTGGTTTCCAAATGTTTTTCTGACCGATGTTAATTTAAAATTCAATAGAATGGTATTCTTGAACTAGAAAACAACCTGCCTTACTTCTGCAAAGTATCTGGTTATAACTGCATCTAATTAGATGGATGTTTAACATCATACAACATAGGAAATATTTGTATGTGGTAATACAAAGTGTGACTGCCAAACTTTGTGTAGCAATGTAGTTTCAGCATCTGTAAACGTCTTCTTTTGTTCTGAATAGGATCTATTCCCTGTGTCTGTGGGAAATGACTCCTCCTAGAGAGCAAATAAGTAAGAGACATTACTTTCGGAGCAACCTATGTATTTTAATGGGCATCTTCATTCTTAGTTGGGAGAACAGGAGCGGAAGCAGTGAAATTCTGGTCCCTGGAAATAGTAAGATTTGTCAGGGAAGTTTTCAGTGCATATGAATTTTGTTTCTTCTGCTTCAGCTCCTTCCTCTGAGTGTCTCTGATGATGCAAAATTAATTTGTTTCTAATTTAAGGATAACACTGGGGTTGAAATGTGCCATGAGCTCTCAGAATGATTTTCTTCCTTGAAGTTATGGCCATTTACTTTCTAGGAAGGTATGGTAGAATTTGAATTCCACTGCACGTCACTCTTAAGTGA
Source organism: Lagopus leucura (assembly GCF_019238085.1). Classification (NCBI taxonomy): domain Eukaryota; kingdom Metazoa; phylum Chordata; class Aves; order Galliformes; family Phasianidae; genus Lagopus; species Lagopus leucura. The sequence goes on from NW_024962274.1 coordinate 9,387,467, forward strand.
TGTTGCATAGTAGATTACTGCAGTATGCATTTAACAAAGTTGTCACATATCACACATCCTGGGAAAGAGGCTATAATGGGAGGGTTCTGGTTGGTAGACTATTAAAACAGTCTTTAGCAAGCCTCGCTAGCCAATGAAACTATATCAAGCAGAGTTCTCTCAGATTGTTTTTAGTTATTTACCTTTGAAAGTGATGGGGGCAAGTTGTAGGTGCCTCTGGAAAATAAAACCAAGCAGTATTTTTGGTTTTGTTCTGTTTTTTTTTGTGGTTTTTTTTTTTTTTTTTTTTTTTTAAACTGGAACAGTCCCAGAGATAGCTGAATTTATAATAAATGAACAGCATATTTTATGGAAATAATGTAGGAATTGCAACATCTTTTGGCTCATCTTTTTTTATTATTATTATTATTATGAAACATTCAACATGATGTAGTTAATCATCAATTACTGTAAAACTGAATCCATTTTCTTCCCAAATCTCTGCCACTTTCAATTCCTTCAATAAGTGTTGTGCTGACTAATTTCATGTTGGCAGCAGGTGAGAAAACAGCCCTTGGAATAAGATATAATAATGATACTTCTCATGGCTATAAAGTGTTTTTACCAAGTGGTGACCTTCATGTTATACACGTTATTTCCAGCTCCATCCTGCTCTTTGTGTGTTGCAAGTTTTGTATCAGATATGTTGTGCCTAAGACTGCTCAAGATCTACTCTGAAAATGCTTTTTACTGAAATATTTGGACTTGGCAAGCTGTCCTTAGCTTTTGAGTTGCATTTATGCCTCCCCTGGGATGTAAACTGTAATAATGGAAATGTGACCATACCATGCATGAAGGATTTTTATTTCCTTAGTGTTACGATTGTTTACTTGTAGGTCTGGGTGAAACTCTGTGAACTGAAATAATTATATACACTTACCTGAGATAATGTAGCCTTTCCATAATTTTACGGGTTTTCTCTGCTGTCTGTACAAATCCTGACAAAGAAGGATACAGAAATCGTATTTCTCCTCATTAACTGTTCACACTAAAAAGTCCAGCAACAGTTCTGTCCTTTTGTAGCTACTGAAATCTTTAATTGTGAGACTTTCTGGTATGTGTCTCTTTCTGTTATGATGAGAAGTTCTTGGTAGCATTGTATATGTTAAAGCACAGTGAAATCATCAGAAGAATTAGTACTGAAGTGCCAGCAATTATCTGACTTCTCTTCGATTTGTTTGTTTTTCTCAGTCCAAGTCTGAGCAATAAGAAATGAATTAACTTCTATGATTTTCTGTTATGTGTATGTTTGTTGTCTCTGTCCTCAAACTGTTGCAAACAGCTTGAAAGAGCTCTGATCAGAGCAGATGCTTTTTTAATGCATCAGTAAAATGTCAGATAATTGCTATACTGTAATATGGAGCCTAGATGATCCAGTTCAATAGGCTGATTTGCTAGACTGATCTCAGTGTTGTGTTAACAGTGTGGCTGTGAGGATAGGGAGAATAATTGCACTTCTACCCCAGCTAAATACAGTTAACCAATTCAGTATCTCTACTTAAATAACTCTTGTCACTCTTGGGTTGTCTTGGAAATGTACTGAGTTTTGGCAAACCCCTAAAATGTGGTACTTGGGATGAGTAAGTCTTGTACTATAGTTCTCAGTAGACGTTTTCAGGTGCTGCCTTAAATATCATGGATGCCTCTGTCAAATACATTTGCCTTAGAGAATAGAAAGTGATTTGAGTATTAGAGGGCAAATGTTTCCAGCCTTCAGATATATGTATTATCTTGGAGTTTTTAAATCACAGTCTCTTTTACATGGGCAAATTTCAGAAGAGGTTGAAGGAAAATAAATAAGAAGGAAAAAAAAAAAAACAGAAGTAAGTGAATTTTTTCTCTGATGGACTAATGAAAGAAAGACCATGCAGAAATATAAAGCAATGCATTCTTCGAGCTGGGCAAAGTTCCTTGCAGATTTCTGAATGATATGCAGTAATCTAATGCCTAAAAAGGGTGACAAATGTCATTCACCAAAAGGAAACTTATAAAGTTAGTGGATAGAGATAACTTGTATTGCAAAGTTCTAAAATACGTCACTTGCCTAAAGCATTTTTTTCCAGTAATCTAGTTCTGAATAAACCTTGGAAAATGTGAGAAGGTATAATTGAACAAAATAAATTGTCACAGGCACATGCTTATATTTTACAAGATCACTCATGCAGGTGTAAGTGGGCAACAAGCTAAGCAAACAGTGGAAAAGCCTCTTACAAAGAATATTGCTGCTTTTCCTTCGAATTTCTAAATATTGCCCCTTCTAAGCTTTTAACATGAGGTTCATGTAGATTTACTTAGCACTTCCTTTTGAAATTCCCTTTGTAAATGTCTTCAGTATTATGAGACTTATTTTACTGAAAATATGGTGGATTTTTCTGTTTAGGTTTTTTTTCTTATTTCCCCTCATTGTGAACTTTTATGGGCGAGGCAGGCAGTATTACATGATTTCCATGGTAGAAGGAAATTTTGAACATAGAGCCAAGTTGATGAAGTTTTGAAGTCAAGTTGGATTTTGCTGCTGAGGATGATGAAACTCCTTACCATACAGGAATGTAAAATAGTCAAGATGATGAAAGAGTCTTAAGATGGGAATGGCCAAATTCATAAGAGAAAATACTTGTGAGCTACTGGAGACTATTTTTGGTTGTGTAAATTCTTACGACATACCTTTATGTCCTGAGAAACATTATTGTTCTTGTACTTCTCTAGTCATGGCTGCTGGTCATTGCTGGTTAACACACTGTTGGATATCAGTGGATAACACACAAGGCAGAGCTTTTACCTAACCTGAATATTAAGTGATTTGTATTGTGAGCTGTAATAGGAACAATGCATTCAGCACATCTGCTGTGAAAGGGGTCTCTTTCCTGCTGCTTCTTTAAGAGAAGTGCTTGAAGCATGAAGTACTGCATTTCTATGTATTGTAGCACAAATTCAAAAGTTACATCATTTCTGCTCAAAGAGCTTACTGGAGAAAAATTCCTGGGAAGTCACTGTGTCTAGATGTCTTTGTGATTGTTCAGCCTAGAGGAGGGAAGGCTTTGGGGAGACCTTACAGCAGCCTTCCAGTCACTAATGGAGGCCAGCAGGAAAGCTGAGACAAATCTGTATTTGTTAGCATCTACCCTATCTCTTTTGACAAAAATATTTTTGAGTTTTACTGATGTTTTCAAACTCTTATTTTTCCGGATGATGTCAATTTATGAAGCATTTGGAGTAAATCAAAGTTGTGCATTTGGGGTTATGAGATATAAAAGGGACTTGGTTGAAACCATTCTGATTTTTAGTTTTCACTTTTGTTCCCTCACTTAATTTTGATGGTGCAGCCTCCTGCCTGTCACAATATACTACTCAAAAGCACTAAACTAAAGCTTTACAGCTCAAAACAGAACTACTGTGATAGGCTATTTTTATATTTGCTTATACTTATTGGCTTACTCTGTTATCTTCTATTCATTAAAAATCCTGTAACTTAATACCTGTTGTTTTTTACTTCAAAATTTTATTCAGCTATTAAGTCACTTCTATGCACTGTAAACATGGGCAAGGTGAGTCTGCTTGTATGCAAAGATTAGCTATGACAGAAAACCTTGGGAATATTTTCAGTCAGAAGTGTAAGTGTTGTAGTTAATTTTTAAGGCCTCCAAAGGTCAGTATGCTTCCTGTGCAGCAGTCATGTCTGACAGTGGGACCAGTATTCTCCAGAGACCTGCAATGATTGTGGAAATATTCTTGAAGACCTTGCAGATCAAAAATGGAATGATTTACAGTAATAACTTTCTTATGGTTTACACAAGTGGATGATAAAAGACTGAAATATCTTGGTTTACTAGCTGACGTTCTCATTTCTAAGGGTCCTATGCAGGATGCGTTGATTAGTTGGCATGTGGCAACAGAAGCTAGCCAGCTACATCTCCTCTACCATGCAGGAAGACAGAATGCCACTGGCCAGATCTTTTTATTTTGGACTGAAACTGTTCTTGATTTTGTCACTTCATAAAGTAATAGTCCCCATCCCATAATATTTCCTTTCAAAGTGTCATTATTTGCATCAGCTCTGCTGTTTGTTTTGGTAAATATGTGGCATTAATGAAAATGATTTGACAGCCACCTTTATGTTTTTGATGTTTTGTTCAGCAGGGTTACTTAGAAATATTGCAAGAGAGAAATGATTGTGAAATGTAATGATGGCTCATCTAATATTCAATTACATATATGTCTTTCATTTATTCACCTTGGCACCACGCCCAGTGCAAATAAATGCTTATAAAATTACACTGGCTCTAAACTGCTTTGCAGTTTGATACTTACAAGAATTCTGTGTTTATTTGCTGGCACAGGCTGCTCTAAAGATACTCAACCTTCTGTGTTTTGGCTTCTGTTACTTTCATTACCTTGAAAAGTAATTATGCAAATTTCACATTGTATTACATTCAGGCAGGCTTTCATTTATTTATAAACATCTCAAAATTTCAGTTTCAGGATGTGCAACTGAAAAATGTCTGCACAGGATGAGAGATGGTGCTGCCTCACCACCAGTTGCTGCAATTCAGCAACAAGTGATAGATAAGCAAAATTGTCCTGTTCTTTGACTTCCTGCTTATTGAGAGGATGCAGTAAATTGGGCTGTAGACATCCAGTCAACATGGGATTTGGCTGTGCACAGGCAGGCACTGGACTGTATATAAATAACTTTTTTTTTTTCCATGAACATAAAAAGGGAGCCCTGGAGAAAAAAAAAAAAAAAAAAAGAGCTGAGATAGAGATGTTTGAAAGGTAATTTGTTTGAAAAGAAACACAGATTTCCACAACAAAAGCATCTCCACAATAATTAATAAAATTCTTAAAGCTTGCATTGTGGGAATGACACTCATCTCTTATGATGTTGATAAGGTGTTGCCCTATTCAAGTGATCCAAGTCACTGTTTACTTTAAATAAGAATTGGAGCCTTGCTTGGCTTTTGCAGAAAAATGTGTACTGCAAATTGCATCTCATAAGAACTGCTGGGTACAGAAGGCTGCTACTACCAGTAGGTAGCCAGAGGCTGCAAAGGAATTTTATATAGTTGAAACAAGCAGCAGTCTCATCAATCTACAGAAAAATATACCTGGAGAAATACCAGATGGGTGAGCTTCAGGGCAACTATGGACCACCAACAAAAATTCACATCCTTAAAATAGGCGTAAAATCTCACTGTCTGGGGAAAGGTTCTAAAAAGCAAGAGTATTGAAGGAACAATCAGGCTGGCTATCTGGAAACCTCATTTAGATTTCCTCAAAAATCTAGAGGAATTTTGTAGACTGTGTGTGATACTCAGTTTTGAAGATCAGGTTACTTTTAAAGCATTCAGAATTAGCTGCTTAAAATCTAATACTTCTATAATTCATTAGTATTTTTTGAAAATGCAAACCTTATTTGCCATTGATGGCTTTTACTCTTACCTAGTGACCACTGGGGCAGAGTAGAGAGGGGCAATCGCCTCCTCTCCCTGTTGGCCTCCCCTCTTTCAGTGCAGCGCAGGATACTGATAGTCTTTTGCAAGAGCACACTGCTGGCTCACGTCCAGCTTTTCATCCTTCAGGACCCCTAAGTCCTTCTCAGCCCGGCTGCTCTCAGTGTACTCATAGCTGGGATAACCTTGACCCAAGTGAAACACCTTGCACTTGGCCTTGTTAAACCGTATTACATTCTCATGTACTCATTTTTAAAGCATGTCCAGGTCCCTCTGGATGGCATCCCTCCCTTCTGTTACGTCAGCAGCTCCACTCAGCTGAGTGTCATCAGCAATCTTGCTGAAGGAACACTCAGTCCCACTGTCTGTGTTGTTGATAAAGATGTTGAAGTATACTGGTTCTAGGATAGGCCCCTGGGCAGCACTACTTGTGACTGGCCTCCACCTGGGCATAGGGTGATTGATAACAACACTTTATCCACTTCTTTATCCACCTAATAGTCCAGCCTTCAAATAATCTCTCTCCAGTTTAGAGATAAGGATGTGATCTGATGTTAAATGCTTTGCACAAGTCCAGGTAGATGACATTGGTTGCCCTTTGTCCACTGATGCCATCACTCCATCATAAAAAGCCACCATATTGTTCAGGCCTGATGTGCCGTTTGTGGAGCCATCCTGCCTGTCCCAGATCATCTCCCCGTCTTACATGTGCCTTAGCATCTCTTCCAGGAGGTTCTGTTCTATGGTCTTCCCAAGCACAGAGATGAAGCTCACTGGCCTGCAGTTCCTGGGTAGATTCCCATGTGGTTGACATGGCTGAAGTTAAAGAAAGGATACCCTGAAACATCATTGCTGAGCAGAAAAGAACATTACTTCTTACTCTTGATCACTTAAACACAGGAACCTCCTGTGGATTCAGTAACTCCTGCTCTGACTTCTGACTTTATTTGTAGCTACTTTAAATAAATTGATACTCTGCATCTCACACAGGTGACCTTCATAATAGTCAAGTAAAGCTGACTATAATTAAGAGCATAAAGTTGTAAAGTTCTGTCTGCCTGCATTTTTGTGTTTGCTGTCCTACCTACTCTTAGCTTTGTTGTACGCATGCATGCTGAGTGAGGCCGAGACAAAAAAACATGTACTTACAAAGCAACATTCTGCACCTTAAAGGTATGAAAAACTTGGTATAGCCTCCTGTCGCTCTCTGAACTAGTACCGAGTGGCCTCAGATGTAATAACAATTGTAATGTTACCTTACTGCCCAAGTATCTCATTATTTTCTTTGAAACTGTGCAGTTCCCTCAAGTAGATTGATCAGTTTTTTACTATATTTTTATGTAAAGCATAGGTTTTTTTTTTTTTTTTTTTTTTTTTTTTTTTTTTTTTTTAAGGCCTTATTGCTACATTTAGAAAAAGGAAACATAATGAAAAGGGTGTGTTTTTATTATTGTAATTTACCAGGAAGCAGTAAGTCTGAAGACTCTTAGGTTTTAGGTTGGTGACTTTGTTTAAAAACGGGTTACTGCAAGGCATACGTGTATTCTTTTTGCTGCTGTTGAACCAGAAATCCTGCCTTTGTTTGCTGTCTATCTCTTCAGTGTTTGCTGAGTACCCTGTATACTATTCTCAGTCCTCCATCTGTCTTGGGTTATCTTGTGTTCACCTGAAGTAATTATCTGCAAGTAAAATACAAGAATTTATTAAATTTCAGCATTTGTTATTTTGGGAATCAGATTTAATTAGTGTCTGTTTTCAAAAGAACTTGCCATTTACAGATGCATTTTCAAAGCTGCCAAGAGCCGATTTAATCTGTGTTGATCTTTGGGAAGTATAAGTACCTATATTTGAGAAGAAATGGAAATTGAACTCTCCTAAAAATCTTACATTGAATATGAGCAGACAACAGCAAACATTTGATAGTGTTTTGTACATTGATTAATTAAAGGGGTGGGGTAGACATACTGCCAAATAGCTGATTTTGAGGAAGCTGTGATTCGTCTGTAGGCCAATGGCCATGACACTAGGCTATGAAGAGAGAAGTACTTCCCACATTTTAGGAGTTCCCTCATTCCTAAAATTACAGATTATGTTTTTCCATTTTGCTTGTGAAGCCTGCATGCAGACTTAGGAAATCTGATCCTCAAGTTAAATATCAAAATATATTTGAATAACCTGTTTTGTGGAATTCAGTGTTTCATGGTGCTAGTGGCACAGCATCAACTTTTTCAGTTTGTTTTTTTTAAAAAGAAAATATGTATATAAGTCTGTTATATATCCTGTTTCATTTCCTTTTGCTATGGAACTCTTCTGTAAATTACAACAAATGTTATGAGTTTGTGTTTCTCTGGGATATTAATGACTGTGCTGCATAAAGAAAGAACAGTTTTCAAAAGAAGGAATCAATATGGCAATTGTCAGATAAAAACAAAGAATACTCTGTTTTAAGTGTAGGAATTGTAGCAGACTAAGAAGCTATCATTTATCATTAGACCATGCCAAGTAAGTAGGATGTCTGAATGCTGTTCCAAAGTCCAAAATTCTTACTCTGTACATGTGAAAAAGGGCAAGAGTCTTGGACGGGAACAGCACTTAATGCAGTGGACATAGGGAGAACACTTTAAGATGTGGTTGGAATCCTAGACTGGCACCTACCCTTCTTATGCAACTGCTTTTTTAATGCACTAAAATTTTATCACGAAAAAGGCATTAACAAGTATGGTTTTGGTTTTTTTTTCTTCTCTTCCTTCTCTTCTCTTTTTTTTTTTTTTTTTTTTCCCCTTAGCAAGAAAAAGATTATATCAGCAAGAAATTTGGGATGCAAAGAATGCTAAATTGAGTTCAGTGTCTCAAATTTGGATGACTTTTTGAAAACTTTCCTACTCTTTTTAACTTCTACCTTTTAAACACTTTTCTTTTTCTTCTAAAACCATGGTAAAGGAGCTTCATGGCCAAAGTTGTCAAAGAATATTCTTAATTTTTGTTTGGTTCCTCTCTCCCTTAATTATTGCCTTCTCTTTCTAGCATGAAAGTTTTTCGAATCTAATTCTTCATACTTTTGTTCTATGTGTTCAGAGAGATCAGTGTAAAGACTGTTTCAGACATGAAGTAATATTAATATTTATGACTATGTGTCTGTAATTGTAACACGATCTCTGTTAGAAAAAAAACAACTGAGAAACATTCTTCATAGGACAAGCAATTACAGCTAGGATGAACAACGTATGGAAAAATCTAGTGTAACTATCAGCATTGCTTACCTAGATAAGTGTATAGGAATCTTTTATTCAGGTAGCATTCTTTGTAAATAGATTGAAAAAAACCCTACACAAGTATGGAGGCAAGAATGTTAATATAACTCTACAAAACATTGGAAGAATATACAATACCTTACAGCTCTCACTCCATTCTCCTTGACCACTTTTATTGACAGCACGGACTTTGAAAAGATATTCTGTATTTGAATCCAGATTACGTATCTCAAGGTTCTGCTGCTGTATTTTGCTTAGCTTGCCGTCCAGTTGTGTGCAGACAGTGTTATCAGGACCAATACCAACAACTTCATAAAATTCTACCTCAAAGAAATCCACATCTTCTATAGGACAAGTCCAGTAAATCTGTAAAGAGAAAAAAAATCTGTAGAACACCATTATGTGCCATTTTTGCTAATTTTCACTTTTGCCTTTTTTGAAAGGCTCTAGATTAGCAGATTTTAGTTTTAAAATGCTGAAGCAGCTGAAATTCCGTGTTTGTAAGATACATGTTTGGAGATAAGCACCCTCCTGGGAATTTCATAGTACTGTCTTCTAACACATTAGAGTACTGAAGGCTGGCAGCAGTTGGTCCTTTGCGACATGCTCTTTTGATCTTATGCAACTGGCATCCTGTCCTTGTTAGTATCTCTAATATATCATGAGGAAAATTACATAGACATACGATGTCGCATTTCAAGGCCAAGAACAAGGATCAAATGAGTTGGTCTGACATACAGATATTTAGATGCAAACATAGTAGTACATCTATTTCTTGCTGCAGTGGACCATTCCTTTTAAGATATTTATGACATATAAAATAATATAACAACATAATATAGTAGGAAAGTGATGCAACTCAGTTTATACTTCATTTTATCTCTATAGGCAAGTTTAAAATGCATACTCTCCTATGCAAATGAAGTGTTTGGTATTGTAGTCTTATTTATTCAAACTAAGAGCCTGAAAACATAGTGGTAATAATTAGTAATTGCGTATATTTAGGATTTATTAGTGACTTACTTTGGCAGACCTTGGGTAAACAACAGTCTGGTATATAACAACAGGTCCTGGCGCTGCGAATGATTCTTTTTCCATAGGTTCTGAACTTGGAAAGTTAACAATCTGATATTTCCTTTCTTTTCTTGAAGTTTCACAAGCTGCATCCCAAAATGCACACATTTTATTACTCTGTGTAGAATGATGGGGAGGTGTAGAGTTTGGTCTCCCAAGAGTGCTTTCAATTGGCATGCCTAATTCAAGCAAGGAATTTAAGGATGCGCTTTGGAGCATTGTTGATTGCTTGGCTTCATGAATGCTTGAAACATGCCTTGGAACCATTATTTCTGGGTTAAAAGAACAGGGATGCTTGTCTCCTTTACTTTCTAACTGTTTTGTTTCACTAAGGGTTGGTGAAAATCCCTGTAAAATGGCAAACAGTTCATCAAATTTGAATTGCAGTTTCCTTAAGGGATCTTCTCGGATATGTGGTCTAGGCTGGAAAATGGAAGGAATTGCATCTTCTATTTCTTTCACCAAACAGTGTGCAGATTGCAGAAATACAACTTGACTTTCCTCCTTAAGAGCCTCTTCAGCATACTGGATAAGGCCATCCATATATGAGAGCTGGCTGAATGTATAGTTTACGTATTCTGAAATGTCTTTCTGTTTTTTAAGTTCGGTGTTTTCAAGCAACTCCATCATCTCTTTTTCTTGTTCATGTAGCACCGTATGTAGTTTTAAGAATCCATTTCTGATCTCCTTCCTTTGGAGATCCTTGGAGGCTTGGAAATTATTTTTTAGCAGGGTAACTTCCATTAGATCATTATCAATTCCTTGGCGTGCTGAAAAACAAAACAAAATAAACAACAAACCTGCGGTCAGTAGTTTCAACTTTATATTAGAATACAGAGGTTACAAGAGACAGAGCGATAGGTTGTAGTTTAAAGAAATTTCAGGTTTGGTAGAACATGGGACAAGTGAGAATTTAGTATTTTTCTCTCATCTCCACTGCTAGGGAGCTCCAAGGGAAGTTGTTTGGGTTAAAATTTTCATATTTGGATGTATGAGAGTCAGGTAGCTTAATTGCTCCTTGATTATTATTCCTTCACTTATTTATCATTCCCCAAGATGGGCTTGATGATTTTTAACTAATTACATGGGAAATCCTGAAACTTGATTTATAGTAACTGTGTATTATTTTTGGAAATTCACTATGTCAGTAGCAAGCTAAAATAATTGTAGCAAATGTGACTGCATAGACCTCATTATGTCTGTGGCTGACAGTAGATTCCTCTGATAGCCATTATATGAAGGTATGATTTATTCTTCTGACACTAAAAATTGAGAACTGTGAGAGAACAGAATCAAAAACACCAGAGGCTGGCAGTAAATTTTGCTGGAGTGCAGCTAACATTTTCAAACAATGCCACATTACAGAATCCCGTACAAATATTTTGTATTTTACTTTTTGAACTTCAAGACTGTTATGAGAATGCAAATTGAATACTTCCAGTTATTTCTCACTGCATGTGGTTCACTTTTACCTTTCTAAATTTTATTTTCTGTGCAACTTCATTTGTCCCCAGCATTTATGATGTTATATGCAAAAATCGAAATATTTAAAAGAAATTCATAAAATCCCAGTCTCTGTGCAGTCACTCAGTTGCTATGGATGAAATCTTAGATAAAAGGAGGGACACTGCTGTGGTTCCTCAGACCAATGAGGCTGTCTTGCCTCTTACTCAGCATGGGATTATTGAGCATAATCATAATACTGACTGAAGAGAGACAATCCAAAATTTGACTGCAGGGAAAAAGGCGTGCACGTCTGATTTAAAAATGCAGATGTAATTGGTGGCTGTTTCATGCTGGATCTCACAGTACAAAATGGAGTTTCTTATACCTTGATGCACTTTTCTGTTCCCATCTCGCATACAAATCCTTAGTTCTCTAGTATTTGAATCTGGCTCATGGTGCTATGCAATTAAAGACTTGTTTCCTTTATGTTTCTACGGTGGGAACAGTTCACCTTTCTGTCTCTTGTGATGTGCAGAGAATTAACACGGCTCATCAAGTGTATGTGCAAGTATCTTTCCTGAGAAGGCACAGGGAAGTGTAAGAAGCAGCAGAAATACAAACCTTGTTTAAATTTTACAATTGTATTGGAGAGAGAAGCAGCCTCTCTTGAACATGCAGCTGCCAAGGGAATGGTCTCATGATCATTGTGCAGCGAATTCTTGCAGAAACCACAGATCAGTTTGTGGTCATCCAGACAGTATTCTGAGAGGTGTGAGTTGCAGTGCAGTAAGCATGCCCACTGTTCGTTATCTTCTTGACACGTGCTGGTGAATGTGTGGTCTTGAGCACCACTCTCAGTATGATATAAATGCAAACATTCACTGCACATGTTAATTCCACATGTTCTACATCTTTTAGTTGCCACTCTTCTTCTCTCCTTGCAAGTTTCGCAATAGACTGGTCTTTCACTGTGGTCAAATCTCCATTTCAGAATGCCGTGTCTGCGCATGTATTTCTTGGCCAGTTTTGCTTTAAGGTAATTCTTCCTCAGCTGAATTTTGTTTGTGTTAGGGAGACAGTGAGCTTTGTTACATACTGGGCATATGATGATATAATAGTTTTCTGTTGCTTCAGCTTTGGTCTTGGTTTTTATTATGCATTTCTCACAAATGCAGTGATTGCATGGCAGCATAAATGGCTGGAGAAATAACTGTTTGCACAGTGGACAGGCAAGCTGATCACGAAAAGCCTGGTTGGAGCCTTTCCTTTCTGGTACACTCACATGTGCTTTATTTCTAGTTCTTAATCTTGACATGACATCTGTTGACCTAAAGAAAATAAAATTGAAAAAGAAAAAAGCAAATAAATGAAAATAAAAGAATATTAGTGTACAATCTAAGAAACAGAATGATAAAATAAGCAGTTCCACCTTGCATGCCAACCATCCTTTTATTCTGACTGGGTATTTTATTTAAACAATTGGATTAACAAGGCTAAGAATTCATTTTTTTAAATTTTCATAACTATTTCACTATATTTGAATGCTGTTGCCAACAGTGTGCGTAGGCAGAAATCTTACTCTCGTCAAGTCTCTCTGAATTTGTTGAGTTACTGCTGGTGTCCTCTTAAGATAACAACCCACATTTACATATGATCATCCTAAATTTTGGTCATTTGAAAAATCACCCATTCATGATTTCTGGTTTTTAAAATAAATGGAGATTATTCTTAGTAGCAGTCTTATGTCATTAAAATTTAAGCAATTAATATGAAAGAATCAAAATTTGGATATTTTTATTAAAATTAGAATAATTATTTAATTTTAGAAATAATTTTTTCTCTGTGTTCTCTTCAAATCTTTATTTCCTAGCTTTCCTCTTAGCCTGTGGACATTGTTGTTTAAAAAAGTGTTACTTTAATAATGATTCTAACTGTTCTATATATCCTTGGCAAAGAGCATCATTATTCAGGATGTACACCTGATTCTGGGACACTACAGTCTGGCCTTCTGCCATGCTTCAGTTTAGCATCCGTGTTTCTGTGTTGGTATTGCTTTTCTTCCCATCTACTCTGCCCAGATGTTCAGCCATGCTATTTTTTTTCTTGTCACTCTAGAGAATGGTAGAGAGGGGGAAAAAAAAAAAAAAAGAAGCCTTTTTTTTCTGCTTCTAAAAAAGAATGATATCCTGTGGTTTGAAATAGCTCCAATGAGCTACTAGATTATATGCTCCTAAATGCAAGACATCCATTAAGACGTAATGAAAATTAGAAAAATAGGAATCTAAGAAATTAAAAGCCCTTGATCCCACTTACTGAACAGTCCCTGATGCTCTTGACTGCTGTTGGTCATAGACAGATTTTCCGCAGCATTTGCTTGCATAGTATTGGCATGCTGAATTCTCTCCACCACAGCAGCAGCATTTGCAGTCTGGGTCATTTGAGCAAGAGCAGCAGCACCACCAGCAATTTGCGTGCTCTGAACATGAGCAGTGGCAGCACTGGTAAGGTTTGTCTTCTTCGTACGGGCATGGGAAACAGCTGCAGTTCTGCTCACTGGTAAATAGGAAGCGCCAACACAGGCAGCATTCCTTCTTTCTTCTGTGGCAAGTTAGATAACAGCAGTTTGAGAAGCATGGGCAGGCTGAAAAGGTACATCCATTTTCATCCATCTTTTCATTATACAGCTGAAAGAAAGTTCATTTATCCTTTTAGCTTCTCTGTAAACTATTGCAGTTGGGCTCCCACAAGGCACGAGGTCTGACTTGAGGGTCAAGGTCTGTGCTGTGGGCAATGCATGTAGTTCTAAATGGAATGTGGTGTCACAGTGATGCATTCAAATAAGGACACAGGCAGAATTCTATAAGCACGTTTATACACGTTTTATACATGCTTAATATGCTGATTACAACATCTATATATCATGATACTTATAATTGTTTTTGAATTCCTAGACAGCATTTACCTCTCTCTCCATTAATAGCGTGAGTAGTTCATGCACATGGATTAGCTATCCCAAGGCAACATCTTGTCAGGGCTACATGCTTTACCATCATTTTGTTAGCTTCAAATATAGCTACCACACGTAAAGGAAACGTATACTTGAAATGCATTTCCAAGTATATCCTTTTACCTGTAATTTTTTTGCCTGCCAGTGTTGATGCACGTGAACAATGTATGGTATTTGATCCTCTGAGACTTGGGAAAAGGAACTATGCTTGGAGCACAAGTTCAACACTCAATCACAGTGGACCTGCATTTTTCTTGACTCCAAGTGTGCTTCTTCACCTCCCTTAACCTGACCACTCTTCTATAAACGCAATATCAAGCCTAATTCTTTAATTACTTCAGATTAAGGAGCTTTTTCTTCTTTTGTTTAGTTAATTTATTTGAAGATTTACATAGTATTTTTGTCTATTTGCAGAGATTATAATTTTAAATAAAAATGAAATTGTTGTAAAGAATACATGAACTTCTCAGAAGTGTATAGTAGTAGTTTACTGTAATGATAATCTGACTAAAACGAGCCCCCCACTAAGTTGTCTGCAGCTGACATCTGAAAGAGCATGTTCTCTTACTGGAAACTTTAGGACAGTGAGTCTGTACGATACATACTCAATAATGCTACCTTTTAAAAGTGGCTGCTGTACTTTATGTATCTGAGTTTTTTTCTGAAATTTAGTAATTCAGCTTATGATAATGTGTTAATGTGTAACTGGGAATTACTGAAATGGGTCTTCACATAGTTTATTGTAAAAGCTCCTTTGATCCTATTTGCTGAAAGTCTGTTCTACTGAAAGAAAATCTATTTTGCTGATTCAGAGCCTTACAGACTACAATGGCTGTGTCATTATGTGCAGCCATCTACATGGATGGGCCATAATGGGTTCTTAGCAATGGCTATAGTCTGTCAATCAGATTTTCACACAGAAATATTCACACAGTGTGCTGAATGGTATAGCCTAGACATTCAGTGGATGTTGTTTCTGCCACTTGTCTTTCTAATTTTATCAGCAGTAAGACTTTTTTGCTGTGCATATTTAATTTTATCAGATTGAATGGCTTTTGCATTCAATGAGTAGGAATATATCTTGTGATGCGTGTCTGTTTTTCTTTTGCAAATATGTTCATTATGAAATATGGTGGTTTTTGTTTTTTGTGTGAGAAAGAAAGCTGGTAGGGTAAGAAAAGAGAAAAAAAAAATATTAGTTGTGTGTCCCATATGCTAATATTTAGTCACTGTTTTCCATTTTGGCATAATACAGAGACTAATAGCAACTTGTATCATTCTTAGGAACATATACCTATTGATCCATTGGTTCACTGATTCTCTGTGAGTTGTATTTTTCTACTTTGTCTTAGACTTCTGTGGCTACATTGCCCCAATGTAATTCCCCTAAACCGTCTTCAGTGCTCCAGGTTTTTTGCTTACTTACACTACCTGCCTCAGCAACTTGGTACCTGTGTTGCTCAGTGTGCAGGTGATCATCTCTTTAACTCTGTGTAGGCATACACCCAGTTCTAAGTTGGTCTCATTTCATTAGTATGTTTATTCTTCTCTAACAAATATTGAAGGATGAAATCAGACTGACTGATTGAATTAGATGCAGTAGCCTCAACCATACTGCCAGACTTCTAGTAGTATTTGGAGACACGTTTCTCCCTATTCATGCTTCTCTGTAATCAGTACTTATGATAGCCAGGCTGTGATGTGTTTAACTTAAACCAATGAGAGATTTATTTAAAAGCAGGGTACTTTTCCCTATGGCAACTTATCTTGTTCTGTTGTGTTTTCCAAGATAAGCCTAACATTGTTGTTTTCTGTGTGAAATAGCATGGACATGTTCTTCACCAGTCATAAATTAGAAATCAAGTGTTTGAATCAAGTTCTTAATTGTGTTTTGTCACTAAAGTGGAGAACTAGATTACCCTCCATTATCCCTATCTTTATGTCCCGAATATGATTTCTTTAGCAAATATTTGTTCCTCTTTCTGTTGAGTATAACGAGGCATCTCATGTCTGTGCTCTAAGTTTATTGCCTTGCAGTTCTTTGTATTTCCATCAAGAGAATGAGTAAGGGAGCAAGCAAAAGACATTTCTTTCCTATGTCCTTGCTTCACGCAAGAATGTAGAGGAAGTGCTGTCCTGACAAATCTGAAAATCTAACTTCTCCTGCCTTCATGTGCTCCTTTAGGCATAAAATGAGCTTGTAAGTCAGGGGCAGAAGGAAGAGAAACTAAACCCTCGGAAGCGTAAGGGGTGACCTTTCCCATAAAACCATATAGACCAGCCGGATTCACTCTCTAAAGATTATATAGCAGTTCTTTCAATAAATTGTGATGATTTAAGAGATTAATTGACTGCACTACATAAAAATGATTGGTTGGGGGCTGTGGTGGTGGTGTGTTAGGTTTAAATGAAATATGAGAAGCATGATCCAAGTGATACAATCCAAAACTGATCCATTACAGCTGAGGGTTGCTTCTGAAAGTATTGTTTCTGGCTAGCTGTGGTTTGCCAACAGCAACCAATTTTTTCATAAGAAAAATCCCTGTATCTAGTATTCCGTCTTTTCACCATCACTGTAAAATATGTTGCAGATCAATTTCTGCATGGTGAGGCTGCCTAGGAAATTGTGCAGTTTTAGAATTGATGTTCTTTCCTTGTTTTTCCAGAGCTTCCTTGTTCCCTTTCCACTCAACCCTTCATTTGTAGCCAACTGGCAACTCTTCATTTGTGGTTCAACTAGCAGAAATATGTTGATGATTATACTGAAAAAAGAGTTGAGGAATAGGAATCTCTCCATCTCTTTTATGTTGAAAGGTTGAGGTGGTTTAGCTGCTACTTAGGAACCAGCAGACAGCTGAGTGGCATGATCATTTGCAGTTAAGATTAGCAGCTGATAAAGCAAAATAGCAACAAACACACAGTAAACTTAAAGCTTCTTCATTCTTCTCTAAAGCTGTGGAGGAAATATATCACGCTGAGCTCTTTGTATACCTTTACTCACAGATGAAGAAATATACAGTTGATAGATTTTCTTTTACTAATTTTCACTTACATATACAAGAGAGATAATCTTATTTATACATCATCACTCCATAACTTAGTATTACTAATGTCTGCTTAATAGTCATTCAGATTCTCAAAACTATTTCTGAAATACTGTGCACAACAAAAGACTCACTAATGGCATTTTGTGTATTTCTTCATTGAAAAAGTTAGCTGTGATCACATAGTCACACAGGTAGTGCTAGCCACATACAGCTAAGAACTGCACAGAATACTAAAGAAAAAAGCAAGTTGTGTTACACTTACATAAACTGGGTATTTTCGAAGTATCAAGGTTTAATAAAGTTCACTGAAGGAACACCTGAAATAATCACAGGAGTTTTACAAGTTCTCTTTTGAGAGCTTGTGAAAGATAATGGAAAAGGTGCTGGACAAGGAGAAGTTTAATGCTACACAAACTAAAGAAAATCTAAGAAATCTTACTTAGATGAGAAACCTTTACCTTAAAATGAAGGCTTTTGAGTGACTGCATGCTTAACAAATCATAGTATTTCATGCCCTTTTGCACAGATCTCAAATGGAGTAAGTGAAGGCTAAAAAATGCCTTAGATGATGTATTTGTCGTAGATACTAAAAAATTTCAATGGCATACAGTTACTGCAGTCTGCATGCACAGTCTTTCACAACTTTGTTCTCATTCCTGTTTTGTTTAGCCTTGTTGCTTTCACGTGTCACTGTCACAATGAGAATTTTTTCATTCTGTGGCTCAAAGAAAAGCTTGGGAATGCTACATAATGACTGAAAACACCAGATCTGTATTATATATCTACCCTTTCCCAGCTGATCTGGCTGCAACCTCCATGTACTTGTTCTGGTGTCTGCTTGTGTCCCCTCAACCTAATGTATTTGTTGCTGTTCTGGGTCACTTTCAGTTCCCCTCCCACTCCCTGTCTGGGGGCTCCTCCTCACGTTCCGATTTTGTGAGCTGGCTTTTTCCCAGGATACAGGTGTTCATCTCCTTAACGTTTATGTTGCTACTGCAGTGAGAAAGATGATAATCAAATATTTTTGCTTGAGTACTTCACCTGAGTCCTAGCATAAACACTGGCAGCTGCAAACAAATGTATGTAAAGGTTAAGGCATAAAAACTGCTGGACCACATAAAAGTGACTATATGGTTGCAAACCAAACTTATTTGTGTTTTTTCTTTTTAAAAATATATAAAATGCTGAGATAATTAAATATAAATTTGTTAAACCATATTTGGTTAAAAGGAAAAGAAAAATCAACAAAAATTCACATTGTCTGGGAGAAGAGGGGAAATACCACTGAGATGAGTGGAGTTGGGAAATAAAGGCTTCATGGATTTAGGCAGTGGATTACATAGGGAGCTAAAGCTGTTATAAGCAGAAGTTCCGTACTGTTGTGGAAGGATTCAAGTTTTTCCTTCATCCCTAAGAAACCAGCTGAGAAGGTTTATAATAAATGTAAAAAAAAAAAAAAAAAAAAAGAAAAGAAAAGAAAAAGAAAAAAATGCTTTTTAAAGAACTCATGATGAGGAAAATAAAGCTCCTGGCATGATGGTTTGCAATTAAGATTAGCAGCTGATAAAGCGAAAGAGCAACTTTTCCATAACTATGAGTGTAAACACTTCATATTTGATTGAAACCTGAGGGAAGTGTTTTCTGCTTGTATGCCCCTGCAGAGAGAATGGGAAATAGGCCTGCCCACATGCTCTGCAGAGGTGAAAATGCTTTTTGAGCAAAGCTGCTTGGTGTGTGCCTAGTCCTACACTTGAATTAACGCTTTCAATCAAAACCAGAACTATTGTGGCACCGACTGTTAAATTCAGTTGTATCATTTGTTGTTCATTTGCTGTTGCTTACCTTTTACATTTCTTGAGGACTCCACAGTTAAAACAGGTTTACCTCTTCTATGAGAATATTAAAAAAAACATTTGTGCCATGATGTAAGTCTTATCTCTATGCGTTTTCTTAGGAAGACTCAAGATGTACAAGTCCAGTGGAAATCCTTCCTCTTATAGGTGTAACAATGTTCCTTAAGCTGTTTATATTTTTTTGGATATTCTTCTGTCTGGTACTTTGAAAATGCATAAAATGCTCTAAAAAAATGTCCTACCTTATGTAACACAAAGGAGCTTTGTGTTGAAGGTTCTCACTGTGTCATCGGAAATGAGGGAGAGAGAATTCTGCCAAAATGCTTAGGTTGCTATACAAACTATTTAAATTATTTTTTCCCTAAAGGATTTTTTATCATTATATCATGGTGTTAAGTGAAAAATGATGCGTCATTTAGTCATTGGGATTACAGTTTGAGGTGATTACAATGGAATTAACTTAATTTGCTGTCTCATTGTTGGATAGAGAAGATACTGTATAATCATAGCTAGTGTGCTCCGTATCTGCCTCAATACTTAATCCATAGATGGATTAATTTAACTGGACTTCTTAGTTTGGCAGCAGTTTCTTTTATCTTATATATGTAAGATTACAAAGAGAAAGATGATGTATGTCGTGCTGTAGCAGGGTAGTATGGAATCAAGGAATAAAAACTTCCATTTGCATCAAGTCTGCTGCACGTTATAGGGACTGTTTTATCAAAGCAAAATGGTACACTAGGGCATAGCATTACTCACCAAGTTTGTAAGTAAGGATTTAAAAGCTGAACTTCTATCACTTGGAAAATCATTTTGCTTGGAAGCATACATCAAAGAAGTGAGCATGTTTTTTGAAATGATTTTTCCTATTTGATTTGCATAAATACAGTATTCTTTTCACTTAAGAAAAGTCATAGAAATAGTTGTCCTTTGGGGGGGGGCCCCCCCCCAATTAATTTTTAAGAATTTACCAAAAGGCTTGTAGAGTGAACTTTATATCTATAAGTGATTCACTTTTTAGTAGGTGCTGCTTGTGGAAATATGTAATGAGTCACTTAAGTCTTAAGTTGGGTTTAGTATTTTAGTTTTGATTATTTTTACAAATACATTTTCACGTTTCCTATTCATTAAAATCATTTTGTCACCAGAACAGAATATCAAGTGGTGAGGAAAACTGAAGTTAAATCAAAGCATATCATTTCCTATTTATTTCATATGAGAATGCTGATGTGCATAAGAGCTGTGTGTCAGAAATATCAGTGAACTGTGATTTGATGAAAGTGAATCCATTTGACATTAACTGATCACTCACACGAAAAGGTTTTAATGAAATTACTCTGATCAGACCACAGCTCAGAAGAAAAATTTTGTAGGCAGCCTTTGTCTGCCTGCAGACTATTCTACTTTGTCTGCTCCCTGTTTCTCTTAGCAGTATTTGTATAGCACATAAGGAGCAATTAGTAGAACATTTTTTTTTTTTTAGGGTTTTTTTTTCTTTACCTTAGAACTAATAAATAATAGCAATAAATTCTAACAATGAAATGAATGAATGAAAGTTGGTAACATTTTTTAACGTTCTGTAATCTACATATAGCTGTAGCAAAGCCTGGAGGTGACAATTAGTGTGTCTGCTTTTTAATCTGAACTTTGTCTTGGTTTTGACTTGCCTTTGGTTGCTGATCTTTCAGCAGGACACCTACATACAGAAGAAAATGTAACATTGACCTAACTGAGGCATATTCACAGTGAAAAGAAAGCACAGAGGTCAGCTTGTGGTGACAGCAGAGGGAAATGATAGGTTACACAGAGATGTGCCTTTTATTCTTAAAAAAAATTGTGTCCCTTTAGCTCTTGCCTTGTATTCCTAACCCTCCTGCCCCATGATGCTCCCGTCTTCCCCTACATGCAGCACAACAAGAAGGACTTTATTAACTGTAATGTGTATTTATGGAGTTGTGTGAACTGGAAAGCAAAACCAATCTTGTAATCTTTTTTCTTTCCTTGCAAGTTGAAAGCTTACAAGATTTAAATACAAGATTTGTAAAAGAAGCTGAAAATGAAGTTAACATAAAACACCAGATACCTAAAAATGTGTATGGTCAGATACAACTAAGAATCTCAGACCATCAGAGTAGAAAATAAAAAATGTTTTGAATTTAGCAGTAACATTCTAGTATTCTTGACACGGGAGTTCCATAAATTCTGTAATTGCTTGGAAGAAGGGAGGAAAAAAAATACCACCAAAAACCAGAAATCAGAATGATTTCTGACAAATTCTTTCATGACTACTTTGAAGATGCACAATCTTCACCTCAGAGATGCACTTCTAAAAAAGAATCGATCATACGTATTGATGAATTCTCCCAGACTTTCACTGTAACTTGACTTCTAACAGGAAAGCATAGCTTGATTTCTTGCCTATGTTAAAAAGACCAATGTAAAGTCAGTATTACAAAGAGTTACTAATGGCTATACAATAGTTTCTGTCTGCTCATTTAAATATATTGTAGACAAACACAAATCTCAATTGTTGCAAAGTTTGTACACAAACTAGCTGGGAAGTGCTCTTATCTCTGGTATTGTTTAGTTACAGGAATCTATCGGTGGCATTCTTAAACGATGAGATTTTGAAAACGCATTCCTGAGACTTCCTTAATATTGACAGTGTCATTTCAGGTATCCTGAATAATGTTATTTTTTTTTTTTAATGTTGTTAGCTGATTTTTGTCCTTCCAGCCCTTCTGAAAATCCTTCTGAAGGTTTTCAAAATGATGCAAACCTGGGAAGAAGTCACAGTTTTATCTTTCTCATGGCTTTGTAGTCTAAAGAAAAACTAAATGAAAAGGGTTTGCCTAAGGAAAATTAAAAGATATACCAAATTGCCTTTGTAAAGTTCTAGTTCAGTGAAATGAAGATGAAAGCTTTCCATTTCAAGGATTTATAATCATTTCTTTAAAGATAGTTACTGTGATTATATGAGTATGCATGTATCTAAATAGCGAATCATTCTGTGGGGAAGAAAGATGGTTTAGAAACAGTAGTTGTAATAACTCACTAGAACTAAAATGAAAGTAAAATGTGCAAAACATCTTTATTCTCTTTTTTATTCCTGTGGTATCTATGTTCAGTTGCAATTAAACAAGTTTATGGCTTTGTCCGGTTCAGTCGTTTTGCTGAAGGGAGACAAACGTAGGGTAACAGCTGTTTAAAAAGGCATCTATCTAGTTATTTTGTATGACTGAGGTCACATGAAAACCCAACTAAGCTCCAATGTAACTGAAAGCCAGAATGCATGCTCACTTAATCTTTCTGGATTTTGTTTGCCTCTTTTCTGTCCTTCTTTCTCTTGTTGTTTATCCTGTTGCAGGTGAATCAGTGCTGGTACCAGCCTGTGACCTCTCCGTGGGGAGGTAGTGGAGCTCTTCTTAGCTCCCATCATAGAGCTGGATTTCTTTGATTTGTGGAGATTTTGATTTCTATTTATGCTTCACTAACATGCCCTTGCATTTAACCCTGTGTTTGACTAATTTTAAGTCCAGAATTTCCCAAAGTACTGAGTCAGTGTGACATCTGTTCTCTTTGGTAATTCGGTTCAGAAGTGCATTTTTCTCATACTCCCTATGTTGGTCCTAAGCGCTCGTTACAGACGTGCATTGAGACCCTATAGTCTAAAGGCCTGGTTGCCAGGAAAGCTGGGGAGGTAGAGCCACATAGGCATTTCAGAGTGTTATGGGGATAACATAAGGAGAATTTTCAGGTGAGAACAGAGGAAAGCCCAGATGAAAATAGGGCTTATAGGGTTTTTTTTTTTTTTTTTTTTTTTTTTTTTTTGAGCTGACGAGAGCATATAAGGAGGCTGAAAAGATGAAACTGATTTGGGAAGTAGGGTCTTTTGATGAAGTGATAAAAGATGCTTAAAAGAGAAAAATCCATTCAATATTTTTTTTTAATGTAGGAAAAATATGATTTAGAAGAGTAAGAAAAACATTTAAAAAAAATTAATTTGTTGATGGATACTAAATCACATACTAAAGATGTGTATAATTTGTGCTTCAGGGTAACTGAGACTTCGAGGCACGCGGAGTAAATATTTTTGAAAGCTGTATTTTTTGACTACTTTTGTCCAAAACCTGAAGAATATTACTATAGTTGCTATTCCTATTCTTCAAAAGGATCAATATATATCCTTACTTGTTTGATCAATGATTGAGAGTTGAAAGTAAAACATGATGCTGCAATTGAAGCAGGAGAAAGTTATTGCCTATAGTATATGCTGTGTAGTTATATTTATGTATCAAAATCAATACACTCTCCTGTAAGTGTGTGTTTTATGTATATAAATACATACTTTTTTTAGGAGTCTTGCAAAACTTAATACATTTCTATCACTTTCTGTATGGTAAAACAAAGCTAATACAAAAGGAACTTCTTTGCAAATCTATATCATTTTAATAGTTGCCTTTATTTCAATCATCTGAATGAAACAACAAATTAGTACAAAAGATACATAATTTTGACTGATAGAAACAGATGTCTAGGTATTTAGCTATGTAGAGGACCCATGGAAAGGTGAGACATCACAGGTATCCTGCATGTTTATAGGAAATTGGAAGATCTCTGAAAGTAGACCCCACATGTTTTATTTCATTTATATGATATATTAAAGATTCTTCTATTCCTTCTCAAAATTGGGTAATTACACTTTCTGTTGCTAGTGTCAAAGGGAGTTCTTGGTTCTGAATTTTCAGTTTAGTTGAAGTTAGATGCTTTCCATGATTGTTGCTCTCGAATCATGAGAGGAAGATACTTGTACAAAGAAGTACAAACATGCAACTTGGGCCAGCTGTAAGGAACTTTTAATTTGAGGAAGAAGTGAAGAAACGATCATTACTAAACAAAACTTAGTGGAAAGTCTATGTTTAAGAGCTGTGTAACTTAGAGCATTTTTTAAGGGAGTATAGGATTTGCGGACTATTCTGAAAGAAGTAGTCGTAGTGTTTTCATTCCTTATGTCAGAGGCAACTGGATCTGATTGCAATGTTTTATCTGTGCTACAAATATGTCTTTTGAAATAGTTGCATTGGCTAAAACATAGGCAACTTGTCGTTTGCATTTTTATTCTTCAAAAAGGCAATCTTAATTTGATTTCCTTCCTAGAATGTAGAAAAAATAAAATCCTGATAAGATGACTCATAGGTAAACATTTGCTGGAACTATAGCTATTAAATTGAAACCTTCCAGACAAGACACTTGTGGGATTTTTTTTTAGTGATTTTTTTTTTTTTGTGATAGTGATTTGTGTACTGTTATTACAGCAGGAAACAGGATAGGATTGCAGTAGCAGCAGCTAAGATGTTGCTGCAGCACTATTGGATAGAATCACCTGCATGCAGCTGTAGTGAAACAGGAGCTCCCTACACAGAATCTGAAGTGAGACTGGGGAATGGAGAAGATAATGCATTTGCTTTGAGAGTCAGAGAGAATTACTCTATTTTTCTCGTTTCATCTGCAACATATTAACAGTAGTCTGGAATGTAGTCATTGATACAGCAGAGATGTACATTTTAATTTCCTTCTACTTATCTATTCATCCCCCTTCTCAAACTGAAATACTTGTTAATTTAAGGAGTGGCACGCTGCTCTATTTTAAATCATCCATTGGAGCTTTGAGATACTAAATAAATTATTACTATGTTCAGAAATATGCCAAGTTTCAATGCAGGTTGAGGAGAGGATGTATTTTTTAGCATTGAGTAGCTGGCAGTAGAATAAAAACTCATTTATATATGAGTAAAATCCTCTTGTTGAGTGTAAGAATTCCTGGTCCTTTCTTAACTGTATCAGTTGGGAGCATAGGAACTGCCATATTGCATCAAACCAGTCATTTGTCTGCTGCAGCACCCTCTTGCCAGCAGTGACCAAATGATTTAGAAGGTGAGGGAAAACCTGTAAAGAGGCCAGAGTGAGAAATGGTGATTTTGAGAAAAGCATTTTTCTTCCTGATTTCTGTTTTGTTTTTGACACAGTAGAAAAGATTGAAATAAAGCCCCAAAGCACTTGTTTGTGGTGAGATTTTAAGTTCTCATTTGAAAATTCATAACGTCAAAAAAAACTTAAACAAACTGCTTAAGTAAGAAAAAAAGGAAAAAAGTTGGTGTCCAGGTGCATTAAAACTAGTGTTTAATGCCATGTAAGAAGGAAGTATTCTTGTTTACCATTAGAGAATGTATGTATTGCTGCCTCTACCTCTTTCCATCTAGTCATCCTTGCCAACCGACTTCTTCCCCAGTGCCTGCTTCGCTTTGAAGGTACACTGAGATATTCTGCTTCTCAGCCTTCAAAGGGGAATATCTCCAGGGACACTTGATAATTTGCCATTGTCTACAGCGAGTCTTGGGACTATATGTAGGCTTAAAAACTAAACACTTAGTGCAGAGCTAGCTGAGGAGGTCAGAATTTTTCCATCAGCAGTGCTGAACTGCTGTCTGTTGGAAGGTGGTAGTGAGAAAATGTTTTTATGGTACCAAGCAAACCATTAATCGGAGATGATTAAAATCTCTTAATAGAACCTAAATGACAAAAGTGGAACAGATAGCTCATTTCTCATGGAAAAAGTCTCATCAGACTGATCTGTAGATGTGGAAGACAGGAACTTGGCTATTAAATCCCTCCAGAAAGGAGTAGGGTCTTAGTGGTACTGGTGACTATAGTGGATATTGCTTCAAATTGAACATTAGTGCCTTATAGTGGATATCTTGGTTCACGTACTGACATTTATCCATCACTGTATTAAAATATAGAAATTGTTCTGCAGTTGAGGTGAGTTAATGCTCAACCAAGCCCCCTCTTTTCCAAGTTAATATTCTTGGAAGTTGGATGGAGGACTATTTCTATTTTACAATCCATTACACCTTCAGTAAACTTTTTGTAGTGAATACAAAAGTGGAGCTCCAACAGCACTGAGGCAGACTGCCTCTGTCCAGTCTACTTTTTGGTCATCCCTCAAATGATGTTCTTTGGTCACCTGGAAAATTTTAAATGAAAGCTATTTTTTAAAATGTGGGGTTTTTTTTCCATGGGTGGTAACTGTTTTTAGGCGGCATCTCAGTTCCCCACACATCTACTGTTGTGTTTTCCTGTCCTTTGTAAACCAGTCTCTGTATTCCATGTTTTTTCTTGTTGTCTTCATTGTTGTCAGTGAAACACGGTGGACTTTTTTACGTATGACTTGAGCAGTGGAGAGGTTGATTGACCAGATTGCCAGGTAAACACAAGAGAAGAGGGACATGACTGAAATAAGAGATTATATGTTCAAAACAAGAAGCACCCACAAAAACAAAATGCCCAACCCCTCAAAAAAAAAAAAACAAAAAAAAAAAAAAACCAACAAAAAAACCCCGAACAAACCAAACAAACAAAAGAACCCCCAAAAAACGGAACAGAATATATTCTGGCTAAAGGACTATAATACAGAAAAATACAGTATCAGTAATGACTTGCATTCCTGCAGTATCTTTCATCTGGAGTTGTTTAGAAACATTACAGAGATCTCATCATTCATCCCTCTAAAGCAGTTGCCCTTCAGGTGAAGGTGAGGAAAAAACAGATTAGAAAGATATTGAGAAGAAGGATAGCTAAAATCTGGGAAAAGAGGGGCAGAACAGGCTAACCCAGTTTTCAAGAAAGTTTTACAAATCGTGCTGCTCAAAATCAAGTCATGGCTCTGCACTGAAAATGTGGATATTACTTGATAATATATATTGTGCCTAGACATCACCTTGGGACAAACATACTGTAGTTTCACCTTGTTTATGCTGGAAGACCTACTTTACTCTCAGCTGTATTTTGGGGTTGGAACTGTCACTTGCAGGCATCATATCCTGATCGTACCCCAGTTTCCTCCAGGGAAGGGCTGTGAGGGAACTCTGATCTCTAGCCCCTTTTTTGGATTGAGAGTATAATACTCCACAAAGGAAATTCATGGATCACTACAAATTAGACTATTTCAGATATAGTTGAGAATATAAAACATTGTTTACTCTCTTTTAAAACAGGAAAAAATATTAAGGCAGAACCATATTCTATCAATTGTATCCAACTTGATAAAAAATCTGACAGACTTGTGAGTTGAGAGTTAAAGGTTCAGGGTCTTTCAGGTTTACCCACAGACTGAAATTGCAGTTGTAATAAAATACTCAGTGGGGAAATTGCAGATATAGGCAGTCCTATTTTGAAAATAAAGTGTGTTTATCTCATTGTAATTCCTAAACACGGGCAGAAGGACTCCTGTTTGTATATTTCACATTCCTAAAGCATGTGAATTTATTTTGCAGTCAGGAAGTGAAAGCTGTCTTAGCCTGTATAAAGGAGAGACTGCTGTAGTTCAAGGAATGGGATTTCATTGTGTGTCACTGAGTTCAATAATTTAATTAGGAGCACTGGCGATTTAATACACATTCAACTGGTTAATGTTGTATGCAGCTGTACTCTGCCACATGGTGGCATAAGATGGGACAAACATTTAAGCTTCAGCTGTACTGATTTTTGTATTCATCGTGTGCAGTGTGCTGGGTGTGCGTGGGCTGCTGGAGAAAATTCTATCCGAGCTGCTGCGTAGCTGTGTCTGAATGCTGACTGATTACACCTGCCACGTTTCATTTTTAGACAGGTTGATATTAACCTTCTGTACTATAAAGTGTCATTCTCTTTCATGGTGCCTTAGACAGAGTTCCTGAGAGGATCCTTCATATTACTGCCTTGGAAAAAAAATAAAGGCAGAAGGGCATACACTTTATAACAAAGTGATGCCAAAGGATTTGAATATTCTCCACATCTCCTTGCACTCTTACCCTCTTATTCTTTCATCATCAAGATATTCTGTATGGTGTGTAATTCAATTTTAAGTAGAAGCTACAAAGCTCTCATATATCCCTATCTCTGCTAGTACATGAAATAAAGATTCGTGCACAGCCAGGAGATAGGTGCATCTGATGCATTCTCTGCATCTGAGAAAATCAAGTAACTAATGCTACGGCAGGAGTCAGGTGAATGGGGCTGGAATTTTTTCAGTGGTGTGCAGCAGTAGAACAAGGGGCAGCAGATAAGAACTGACACAGGTGGGGGAAGTTCCATACAAACACAAGAAAGAGCTTCTTTACTGTGAGTGTGACAGAGCACTGCAACAGGCTGCGCTGACAGGTTGTGGTCTGCTTCTCTGGAGGTATTTAAAACCCACCTGGATGTTTTCCTCTGTGACCTGCTGTAGGGAACCTGATTTAGTAGAGGAGTTGGACCAGCTGATCTCCAGAAGTCCCTTTCAACTTGTGAATCTGTGATCTGTAGTCTCCCTTCTTGTTTCTGTTTGTATAACTTGATACTTGTCTTCCTGGCATATTATGGATGAGGAGAGGGAGAAAACGTTCGCTTTGCTTTCTGATTTTGAGAAGTATGCTATTATGTCTGTGCTTTTATTTTGATAATTGGTATTCTACATCATCTGAGCTGATACTGTTTCTTTGTAGTGTCACATTTTACAGATCTTTCTCACCTGTGTGTTTAAGTGCTTAACTCAGAACTTCTATGATAAGCCATAGCATTTTATTTATATTTAGCTGTTAAAAAAAAAAAAAGAAGAAACCTACCAAAGAAAAGCAACAAACAAAAGAAACCAACCTCAAATGTAAAATTCAACTCATAAGCACCTGAAAGAAGTAATATGTATGATAAGTTTGATAAAGGATGCGGGTTCCTAGATAGGAACTACAATAAGGGAAAGAAACTGAAGCTTGTTATTCCTTACTTGTGGTGCTGCTCTTCTGATGCTTCAGTATAACAGCAAAAATCTTGTTTTTCCCATGACGTGCCAAATCTCTCACTCAGTTATTTAGCTTTTGGTTATTTTTGTCAGTGACAAAATTCCAACTTTTTCCAACTGAGAAACCAGTCTGCTATTTTTCTTTTACACAAATGTAAACATTTTTTTCTATACTATGGGAGTTTGTAAAAGCACCCATTACTTTAAATGTAAACCCTTTCTATGAAGCAGCAAATATAGCTTTAGCCTTTATGCAGCAGTTCTGCACGAAATGGTGAGTGATTCGTTACCATCATTAGTTCTCCAATCATTGTAGCTTTGATTCTTTCTCCTCTTTGAGTATATGTGTTCTCAGGTATCTGTCTGTTCCTTTCAACAGTAAAGCTTGATCTCTTCTTTTCATACAAACAATTCAGTTCATTGAAATGCACATGGAAGACATTTGTAATGAGGTCAAGAATGTGACAGTGAAGTTCTCTAGTCAGTGCTGCTGTGGTGGGAAAAGAAATGATCTCTCTCTCTGTCTACTTTTGCCTTGAACAAACAAAAAGTTATGTTTCTATAGAAGCAAGTTTTTATTATTTGAAAGCAGACCAACTGTTTCTAAAAGAGCTCTGTTACTTTTAAGCAAATCTGCTTACTGTGACAGACAACAAACACCTATAGTAAATATTTAGGGGATGTGGTTTATAACAAACTCAGGATAGTTGATCTAGTTGTGGCATCAGTCTCCTATATCTTAGCTTGGAAATAAATAAGGTTAATTTATTTGTTAGATATTTAAAACCAGCAGCCTGTTGGACTTTTGTTTAGCTTGTGACCTTGGAATGATATTGGTATGTTTCAAGACTGATATCAAAATTAGTTATCTAATGATAAAGGATGGATCAGAGGTAGTAATTGGCATCAAGTTATTAGCCTTGTCAATGGATGTAATTTGTTAAAGGCAAATACTTAACCTTTATCAGGATGGAATGAAAGAGCAAGTGAATATATTGTGACACTGGTAATAAGGAAAATCCAAAAGGATTGTTTCTTGTGCACTTCAGCATGTCAATGGCATAATGTTGTCTTAAAGTGGTGCAAAAAACTTGGTTTAAAAAAGAAAATTAGAGGGGAAAGGGTTTTTTGTTTGTTTATTTTGACATTGTAGTCCTCAGTTCACTCACTCTGGGAATAACAGTTGAGAAGAATCTGATAATGTCATTTATGGAGAGCACCTCCTAGATGACATCCAAATCTGCCTGACACTCAAGAATCAACAAATTGCTCTGGGTCAGTACATCAAATCACATGTGAAGAGTAATTTCTTTCAATTCCTGAAAATTAAGCTGCTTTGTTACAGTATTTTTAGAAAAATGCAAAATGATTTCCACCAAGGATTTGCTTCTCTAGCGCATCAAGTCTTAGTTATGCCTTTGCTGACATGATGTCAGTTGTATGTCCCAGCAGAGATCAGTTAACTCCTCATGGAAAGCTGACATAATGATTTCTTTAAAAACTTGATATGGGACAGAGATGGAAAGCTCGTATTTGGAAAAGACCTTAAAGATCATCAAGTCCAACCACAAGTTGACTGCTTATCTGCAGAAGAACTATATGGGGGATCAGTGTTTCAGAACAGAAGTAATTCAATTTGAAATTGCACTACATTTTACAAAACCTGATGCTTATCATAGGAGAAAATTATTTGTGGGTTTTAATCAAATCAGGATCAAAGCATTTGATTTATAAATGAAAATGATCAGCCATCAGTGAACTATATGTGCAGGATTAGCACTAAAGCAGCGCAATATTAGAACCTTACATAATGTCCATAAACACAGATTCCTCAACATCATTCTATAACTAAACTAAGCAATTTGCAGAGGTGGAATGCCAGCAGAGCAACTTCTGATGGTGCTAGACCAAGATTTGATGGTGCTATTTTCCTCTTTCTCTCTTCCTACGGCAAAAGATTTTTTTTGGTAGTTTTTTCTTACAAGCTGACTCCTCATTGTTTCAAAAGTGTCTCCATTGCTGTTTAATGTGGCTGACAGCTGTCTTTCTCAATATTGTCAGTTTTAGGGTAGATGTCCTCAGACTGCTTGGCGCTGTATGCTCATATTCTTGCTTTACCAGGCATTTTGCCAAAAAGGAGATTCTGTGATTTTTTCTTCAGTATATTGTCAGGCTGAATGATACCAGCCCTAGATTCAGAATTTGTATCTACTTTCTGGCTCCAGTATAGAAAAGATCCCTAGAGCAGGGCAAAGGAACCAAACTGTTATTTATGCTTATCTAGTTATGTGTTTATCAGAAGCCTTGTCTTTTCTGTTTTTTTCTTTTTTCTTTTCGTTTTTTAAACATAAATACATTTTCACTGCCTCATCTAGTTCATTCATTGTCGAAGTGAAGTATTAGATGTTTTACTCTCTTTTTGATATGAGCCTTAAAAATTATAGATGATTCTATTTCCTGGATCTATATTATTGAGGAGTAACAAAACTCAGACTCATCACTCTCCTGTGAATGTTCTCAGGGATGTGGATGTGAATGATGACTTTTGGTTGATGAACTATAAAATTCCCGAAAACTAGGGACTGGAGATTTATAATCTTGTCTTGTGCATATTTTCTAATTCACTCTTGCCAGTAATTCCCCACTACAGTAGTCTTACTTCTTTCCTTGTTTTTAAAGGCATTTTAATTTAATCCATTTCCTCATGTCATCAGATTAGGAGAAACATGTATGTTCACGGTGTAGAAAATGTATTGTTCTAGTTCAAGATCTAACTAATTGTTAAATACCTGCAGTATGTGTCCATTTCTTTAAATCCGTACTCTCTGTGAAGTTTTTACCTGTGTTTGTAATAAATTCTGATCAGTTATTATGTATTTAGTAAAAGAGAAGATTTGGAGATTTTCTTTTTCTGACTCAGATATTAAATGCTCCTTGAGATCCAAGGAAAGTGGGATGTTTTTAGACTAAACATACAAGCCCAAATTTTCATATTTGATTGTTGATTTCACCTACTTAAGTATCCAATAAAAATGTGATTTGCTGAGAGTAATGGGCAGTTATACTGTAAAAAGGAGTAAAATCAAACTGTCACCATATTCAGTTTCTGAAGCTGGGTATAATCAAAATGAAACAGAAATTAAACAGTAAGAATTCTCTCTGGCCAAACTTTTTCAAAAGTGGCATGTATTCATTCACTCATGATGTTTTTCCTATCTAAGCTGCAGCCTGTGTTTTGAAATGTCAACATGGTAAAGAGATTTTCCATTTCTTTTAAATATGGAAGGCAGTTATGGATCTAGATTTTCAATATTGTGCACAATTAAAGATTGCAAATATGGCTCTGCAGTTGTGGGCAATTTGTAACTGCAGTTAACGAAACTATGTGTAACATGAAAATCATGCTCTGATCCCCATGCACGTATAAATCACCATCTGTACCCCAAATCACTAAAAATCTGTGCAGTTCTTTTTTTTAATTGGGCAAGTGCAAGTTTTGTTTCCTGTGTAACAGCCAACCAGACACATTGTAACTCGAACTCCACTGCTGTCTCCATCTTCTTTAGCTAGAACACAGATTTTACAGAAACTTGTATGAAAATGTTTGCAATGTTTCCCTGGCTATTCTATGTAGGCTATGCCATCATATTGATGGATTTCTAACCATTTTTTCCTAGTTAGATGAGTAAAACACAACTTCTTTGATTCTGAAAACTACCAGACTGAAGTTGTAGTGATTTATTCACTTGTTTTTCTTCTGTTCTCTTTTTTTTGCCTTCTCCTCTGTTTCTCTTGTCTTCTTTTTATAATTCAAGCACTTGGATGAAAACTGTTGCAAATACTTTATTTTTTCTTCATTTTGCAAAGAGCTTTTTATTTTTCTCCTATGGAAGGAGAGGGCCATGTACAGATCTAAAATCCTCAAGACAGCAGATTCAGAGGAATTTAGACTTTAAAAGCTATAGCTGTGGTTGCAAGAATTGTTCATAGAATCCTAGAATACCTGAGTTGCATGGGACCCACAAAGATCCCCTAGTCCAACCCCTGGCTTCACCCAGGACCACCCCAGCCCTATTTATGAGAGTGGTGTGCAAACGCTCCTTGAACTCCAGCAGCTTGGAGCCTGTGCCATGCCCACTGCCCTCTGGTACAGAACCTTTTCCTGGCACACAGCATGACAGATGAAACAAAGTTTGGCTGTATACCGAGTGAGAGAGTTATAAATCATACAAAGTTCCTTCTTTCTGTCTGACTCTGTGGTGACTCTGTGGCAGGAAAGCATGATCAGTGAACTGAACATATAATCAAGAGTCTAATCAATGACCACGTTCCTTGAGTTCTCCCGGTTGCGAAGAAAGTAGCTGTTGAATGATAGAATCATAGAATTGCTCAGGTTGGAAAAGACCTTAAAGATCATTATTGTTAAGCAGTTATGGGAAATCTGTCTGCAAAAGGTCACAAAGGGAGAGATTCTCTGATTTCCTGTATAGTAGGGGGTGATGTTTTATGCAATTTACGGTTTTACCAGGTTATGTGGAAACCTCCTTGAAGATTTGGGTTCTGACTGCACAAGCTGCTATGCATGCTTGCAATAGAAATGGTTCGTTACCTCTTGGACTACACAATATAAACAAATGAGACTGCAGTCTAGCAGGATGAACTGGGACTTTTTGCATCCTACAGTGTTAGTGATAGCGTAGCGTAGAGATTTGGGCTGGTGGTTCTGTTCCCATCTTCTTAGATCAATAATGTCAGCATCACCAATTGGTTCTGCCTTGGTAGCTGGCTGGCTTTCTGATAGTACAACTGAACTGTAATGCTTGCTAATTTTGCAATAACTGTTGTTTATCTAGATAAGGTAGTTGCTTTTAGCTTAAATCCTTCTAATAATAGATGAGCAATGATACATAAATTTCCAACCAGAGCATTTGAAAGATACAGTACTGAAACCTGACCTCAATTCTATTTGTGTAAACCTATAGAAGTCTACCACTGATGTAAGACAGTAATTATGAATTATGAAAGTCAAAGGTGGAAATATTTTTTCCAAGTTATGAGAGATGTTTGACTTTTTATTTTTGCACAGAAGTGCACCTTGAAGGAGTTACTGTCTGTTACTGCTAGAAGTAAAAATGCAGGCAGAAATATGGTTCATAAGGACACCAATTATTAAAGTAAAAACTTAAAAGACTCAAAGCTATTGATGATCCTTCTTCACAAGTATAAACAAATTTCTGTAAAATGAATGCCTTTCATTTAAATTGCTGTTTATCACTGTCTAGCAGAAACATTTTCATTATCAAATTCCAGCAGACTGTGGTGTTGGCTCATCATTATGTCTCCTGGGTATCTTTTGGCTGTGTGATCAAACAAGATATTTTCCAACTTACCTCCTTTTACATCCCATGAGGTTTCAGTTATCAAAGTTGTATTCTAGGTTGTAGTTGAGGGCAGAAGGGTTTCAGCAGATGCAGAGTAAAACAGCCCACCTTCACTTTGCCTTCAAGGATAAGGTGTCAACTTGGAACTAATCACTAAAGAAGCGGTGTTCTCACTGTCTCCTATCACTCTGTTTTGTGTCCTGTTTTTGAACAGAATATCTCTCAGCTGGGCAGATGTTCTGAATTGGAAAGTTTGGAAAAAAAAAGTGAGACTGAGTTCATTATGCAGCGATCCTGATGAAAATTTACCTTATAGTAATTTTACTCATCATATGTTCTTTTTCAATTATATTTGCTTTCTAAGATTTTATACAGATGCCATTGCTGTCCTCATTCATTGAGAAGCGTACACACACACACACAAAAAAGCACTGGAAAAGCTTCATACAGAATAAAAATGTCACAGAAATGTTGACCTACTTTTGCATTGTGTCTATATGCATTCCAATTTGCAACATAAGCAGAAAAGTGGAAATGAAAGTTGAACTCAACTAAGTTTTCAGTTCAGCAAAATCACATGTGCTCAAGGAAGTATATGCTTGATAATAATGTCAAAATCTGTGTGCTGATGAGGCTACAGTAGAAAGTTCTTATCCATGCTGCTGTGAATAATTTGTAGTTTAAACCACACTGTATGCTCTTGAAATATGGATTGAACTAATTGGGTCTTTAGTGTCTGTATAATGACTTATTGTGACTATCTGGAAGAGATTTTCTTGTCCTTTTCATAAAATGCAGTCATAAGAATAATGTATGATAAATCATGTGGAGGATTTTGAAGGTAAACCTCCTCACAGAGCATTCAGTCAGCGCACAACGCAGGTAGCAGAGGGCCACCTATGTAATGTTTGCTAGACATAATAGATTTCTAAGGCTTAAATTCAAAGAAAAGAGGAGATAACTATTTCTTCATAGTGTGGTTAGATATGATTTGTCTTAAAAGACCTTTTTATCAGACGTATCCTATTCTCGTTTTTCCGTGAAGATGGTTTGCTTTTGTCTGTGATGTAATTGTTTTGTTGCTTTGTTGTAGGGGATAACTTGTACATTATTGAAAGAAGAAAAAATCTGTCAAGATTGCTCTTTGGCTTTAATTACAAAATGGGCTCTTCAGAAGAGAAGTGTCAAAGAGCACAAACTGTTGCTCAATTTTATTGCATTTTGTCCAAGTGATTACTATTTGAACATGTTCTTTAGCAAACTATTTTAGAAAGCAGGGGAAGAAAGTATACTTCATAGTATCCTGCTGATATTATTTTAGAATCCAACAAATAAATGAATTAAAGCTGTTTCTTTATTTAGAGTATTTCTGTCAGAGTTTTGATGAATACAAGCTTTCCAGCTGAATTAAAGTGATTCATTTGCTGTTGTACCTACATGGTGACTCCTGAGGAGTCACTGGTCTATCATGTGGTGGCCCTCAAGGGCTAGCAGGAAGACCTGCAGCCAGAGATGGCTGAGCTCTGTGTTCACTTTCAGAAGTACTGCGTATTTTGTTTGCCTAAATTGAAGTAGGAAATAGTCTGTTTGCTTGAATGGAACTATTCATATGCTACTTTCAAATGTGTCTCTGTGAGTGACTATGAGAGAAACCAACTGGGTTACATTCAGAACATTCTTCATTTCAGGATTTCTCAGATGAGATACAGTAAAGCAAATGCTGTAACTGAACAAATGGAAAAACAGATGTTCTGTTTAGTAAATGTTTTTATATTCACATCCTTGTGAATCTCACGTGTGCATAGCTTCTTGCTTGCTTTCATGAAAATATGCAGATGTGGAGCTGGGTAACCTGTGCTTGCTATGATCCTGTGCTGCTTTTCTTGTTGAATTTTTCCCACCTCTAATACTGTCTCTTCCTTGTTGTCATTTGCTCCTCGGATTCTCAGTAAAATGAAATTTGTTTCATGGAGCCTTGATGTTATCACATAGGCATTTTCTACAAAAGCCCAGAAAGTTAACTTGATTGCCATCTACTATCCCTCGTCTGAAATTTATCCTGTAGTTAGAAGGCAGCCCTCAGAGATGTGAGGAATTTTATTACAGTTAGGAAAGTACAAGGATGGTGTGCTCTTACTACTGAAACAAAAGTAAAATATATCTATAAATCTTATTAACTGTAATAAGTATTATACGATGTAAATTGCAGAAGACACCTGCAGATATCCTGAAAATACAGCAGATCCTAAATTGTGTGAGAACTTGTCTGAATCAATACCAAACAAAATATTTGCACAAGCCCTTGGGAATCAGAACTGCCAGATTTTAAGCAGACCCAATTAAAATAGTATCACACAACAGATGCTCAAGCTTGAAAAAACAAAGTTTCTTTCAGTACTGGTTTAATATAGTCTTCATCTTTTGGTGCTGGCTTACTCATGAATAATGAATGTTTTACTTTTTATTTAGGTAATGTGGTGCAGACACAACGTTGTTTATCCTGCTGTTGATGCAGATTGCAAGACGTTACACGTACTATACAAAGTTAAATAATAATCTGAATTCCCAAGGCCTTTTGGCATCTGCAAGAATGAATGGGAAACCTAGTGGAAGGAGAGCTTTTTAGATACGTCTGCTTCCAATCTTTGGGGTTAGCAGCAGATTTGCTATCACATAAGTGTACTCAACACTTTCTTACCTAGAATCTAGAATACAAATATAACTGTAGAGAGGATATTTCCCTCTATTTTCTCCTTGGCTGTGAAGAAAATGGTGCCTACTACCTTCTGTCTTTAGGTATATGCATATGGTCTTTGCATGCTTTGCAGCTAGAAGTAGCTTGTTAAAATGAATCTTAGAAATAAGCTTTTCTCATTTCCTCGTCGGCTTTTCCATAAAAATGTTAGTGAAGTTGTGTATGTTGTTATGAAACAACGTATGAACTTGGGAAAGCAAAGCAAGGTGACTGAAACTTCTTAAACTTTACCAAATTAGAATTGTTGCATATGTAGTGTAAGTCTTTACTGCAGCAGCACAGATGAGCCATTTGTTCTCTACAGTTTAGCAGTGTCTTTATCAAGATATTTTTAACTGTAGAGATGTGAGAACAAGAATTCTAGTGTGTTTCAGCAGTTAAGTTGAAAGCCCTGCAGTATACAGACTGTGTTTGCCAATACTTGCTGAAATTCTGCTCTGTATCTCCATTGACAGCATCGTGCATTCAGAGTATGGATAAGTATTGCTGTGTAGATGTGTTTCTGACTGAAAATTTAGGGCTCCTAAGTAGCGTAACTTTTTGAATGCAGGATTCTTAGAATTTTGGTTATACGATCCTTTGGGCCTTAGTTCTACAAAACAGGATTAATCATAGCATTTTTAAAACAAAGATTTATTTATTATTTAGTCTCTGTGGCAAGGACTATCTTCAATAAGTTGTAGTGTCAGATGCAAGGTTTACTTGGCAGTGGAGTGGCTATAGTAAGTAATAATAATACACACAGTGCAAACATGTCTTAAAAAATTTCTCTTGTAACTTTCTTTTCAGTTTAGCAGAGAAGGCATTCTTTCCCATGGGTTCTTATTTGTATATTTGTTGTTGTTGGCTGTTTTTTAGATATATTATTGTTGCTTGCCTGGCAGAAGAAATGCTATATGGGCACATAATAGTTTTATTTATGTGAATTAGGGATATGATAGCTTCACCACCAGGTTTTTCTGTTACTTTTTTTTGTTCACACTATTGCTGTAGTACATTCCAAACTTGTTACATATGTTTTCCTTAATGGAGAAAGAAAATCAAATGTACATATATTAAATCAGAGAAAATTGACTGGAAAATATCAGTTGCTACAGTAGTTACAAGTAATATTATGTTGTTGCAGCAGCAAAAGGTAAAAAATTATTCACAGTAACTGAAAATTATGTTCCATTATGAACTGCATGAAGTTATGCTTACATATAGCATTCCAAAAATGAGCCAATTATCTTTCTTCAAATGTACACCTGATTTTCAGTGCCTATTTTTGCTAAGATGATAGTAAGTAATGCTTTACATGCTCCTTAAATATGGTTTGTTTTCATAAGAATTTTGAAATTAGTTTTAAAGGACGTTATTGTTTTTGGTCAGGTGCAAACAGGGTTATTCTAGCTTTATACTTTTGTTATGCAGAGCAGAATGTGACTGCAACAACAAACATCCTGTGTTTGAAGGGAATTAAATGTATGTATACAAGAAACACTTTTTATTATTATTATTTCTTTTTCTCATAGTTGTTATATACAGGCATCATCTTTATTTGCTGTTCTCTCTGAACATTTTAGCTCTCTGGGGAAATAAGGAATACAGTAAAAGAGTACTTTCACTTTTTTAGAAGCCCGAGTCTGGGAGAAAAAGGGAAATAGTTGATTCTGCTGGCTTGATCAGCAAATCTATTTTTTCTATAATATTTTCTGATTTTCTGTAGACCTCTGGCCTAATGTACCCTTAGCTTTTTGATATGGAACATGCACAGAACATAGCACTGCAGTACAGAGGGGCCCTTTCTGTATCTGTTCCCTCAGGGTAAAAATAGAGGCTGTGAAGGGTTCAGGGGACAAGCACCACGCATCCAGTTCCAGATGTCTGGACCCTTTCAGTGAGAAGCATTAGCTTTCTTGTTCCAAGGGCACATAAGCAGGTAAGGATGGTTGTGTTTTACCTTGCTGAACAGTGCGGTCAAAGGGTACCTTCAGTCTTGCTTGTTTGGATGAATGCATATAGATTTCTAGGGCAAATCTATGCGTGTACAAGTTTTAACTTAGGATTCTGTGAGTATTCATGCTAGTTATATTTCATTCTGTTCAGCTTTGGGGAAATCCTATTTTGAATACAAAAGCAAGGTAAATGCCAGAAGAGAATATTTCTATTGAAGTCCTTTACTTACTAGCAGTTCTACAGCACTATACAGTGGAGTTTTACACTTCTGCATTAATGAATGGCTAACTGGCAATTCTGTTTACAATAAACGCATTTTAAATAATAAGTTTCCACTTGCTAGCCGTCACACTACAGTCATAGGTGTATGACTGTAGCTATTTTCTTTTCTCACATGGGAAAAAAGAATAAAAAATAGCTGAGTGCCATCCATCTTCCCCTTTTCCAGTCCAGAAGTAGCACCTTGCAGAATGATTAGAAACCTTAAAAGCTGCTACTGTCTCAACTGAGACATTCCCCTAATTATGGTTCTCTGGATCCTTTGAGCCAAGAGAAACTCCCATGTGCCTCCTCAATCCAGCCATCTGAAAAGCTGTTCTGCAGGACAGAAATGACACATAGCAAAGCTGGTGTTTAGTGATTTCACTGATAAAACTGTTTGGAATAGCTGCTTATGGTGATTGTAAGTAGAAGAGTCCTATAGAATGACTATGTAGACCTACTACCTAAAGACCTAAGGAGGGACAATGGAAAATATTTTCATTGAAAGCAATTTAAATTCTAAATTTCTTTCTAATATATTCATTTCTAAAATATAATAAGGCAGCTTGTCTTAGTGCATACTATGTAAATAGTGCTAGCGACAAAAGATCTTACAGTTTGCCCATGATACAATGAGACCCCTAAGTTCCTGATTTTACAACACTTAAATAGCTGAAAGTCAAGGAGGTGCAATATTGCTTGGGAATTTTCCTCCACCCAGGATGAAATTAAGCAGGTTACTTTGAGAGCTGTTTGAAAACATAACTTTAATTAATTAATAGGTAAGGGCACAAGACTTCTGATTAAGTTGAGTCTGTGAAAAAGGAAAAAAAGATTAAAATGATTTTTTCTTCTGCAAAGAAAATTAATCAAGTCCTGGTTGCTTTTAATTGGTTTTACCCCTGCTGTCTTGCTCACTCTTACCTGATTTACTAATTAGACTACATGCCATCAAGACACTATCAAGTCTGCTTGCCCGCAGAGAGTGCCTGATGCTTTAGGCTGGAAGTTCCCAAAAACGGTCAGGGAGAGTGAAGCAAAATAAAAAGAATGAAGCAGAGGAGAAATCAATGAGCACAAAAACGACGTAGATTTTCAAGCAGTTCAGGTGCTGAGACAGGGCTGTAGATGTAATGTAATCTCTTATGAGCCTTCTTTACAACATAATGAATTTTCTTTTTCCTTCCACTATGTTCATTAATATTACTGACTTGGTTTTTATGGACCTAATTTGTGAAGGTGTTTTTACAAATTGATCCCCATGGTTATTAAGCTCCTTGATGATTCTGAGAATGTCACTAGATGCTAATCTACATCCTTAAGCAGTTTGGAAAGTCACCACATAATCGTTTTCTTTAGGTTTGTGATCAGGTTTTGATCATCCAGTCTGAGAGAAAGAAAATTTGGGGTGGTTTGGATAAAGAACAGAACCTGTGCAATTAGTGTGAGAGTGAAATGGAGAAAGCAAAAGTCCATGAAATGATACAAAAATCCTTGAGCTCCCAAATCCCAAAGGTGTCCTCATTCATTACATCAGCTGTGGTGTGAAGTTGGATACATACACAGATTCTTTGGAACATCAAAATGATTTCATTTCTAACATAAAAGTTTGTTTACCTGTACTAACGGAGAACTGGTTTAAAATTAACCTTATCCCCAGAAATCCTGCAGCAGTCTGTGGGCAGAGCAGTGAGTTGGGAGTAAAGAAGGCTGAGAGCTCTTTGTGCTGTGCTCCATGTTTGAGGGAGATGATTCGGCCAGCTTCTTTTCTTCTGGAGCTGAATTGTTAAGCCGTTACTGAAGTCAGTGAGAACAAAGTATTCATACAGGTGCTCCCATAAGATGGTAAACAATTATCATGTGGGATCAACAGATTGTGCTGTTGTGTATATTCTGTCTCAGAAAGTAGCTGACAGCACAGCTGTAGGGAAGAATATAGGAAGCATGAAAATGAATGGTTTCTTTTGAGAAATGTTCCAGCCTTCTGAAATTTGCTAACCAAAGAATTTCTAAGCTGGAGACAGTATCTTTCTACTGAATGGCTTTTGATGGATTGAGTAGTTTTTCCAACTACTTTTTGTTTTGTTTTGTTTTTTTGAGTTCAGAATCCTTCCGTGTCTTTAATGCCATGGAATCACCACTGGCACTAGCATTTCTTCTAGAAAGGAAGGAAGAAGCAATATAATGCTACACCTATCACAGGGGTGACCAGAGAAAGGAAGGTTTTGCCATGATTTTTGCCATGACACAGGCCGTTCATGTTCTGTTACTTCATAGCAGCACTAAGCTTGTCACAGATTTCTCCTGCCTACAGTTTTTTCTTACGTGGTTTCACTCTGCACATCCCTCCATCCCACAATATAGCTGGTTATGAGTCAAGATATAGTCTCCAGCAGCCTGATCTCCATGACAGCTACAGGAAAAAAAAAGATTCTGTGGAAGAAATGCTGGGCTTGATCACCTCCTAGACAAATGAAATTAAAACTTTATTGAAACTCCCCGCAAGGCAAGATTAAACTTTTTCTATTAAATTAAACTCCCTGGTCCAAGAAGTGGAAGACTCAAAACAGACACTGTATCAGTGGTCAGAGAAGATAATTATCCTTGCAGCAGTGAGAGAAAAATCATAGCAATAGAAAATTCTTACCCAAGAGGACAAAACTTTTCCTATTAGAAAATCTTTTAGTAGAGCCTCAGAGATTAGAAAAATCAAGTTCAAATACAGAATAAAGATGGTCATCTGTTCCTATGCACTGCTTTATTGAAACTGTACCGCGTGATACTTCACTACTTTAGCTCTCCCTTTTTCTTGTGGGTGGGAGAAGAATTGTGTATGTTCCTCTGTAACTTTTTAGAGGAAGGGCCAAAGTAAATATAAGGCATACAGTTTTAGTGTTCTATGTGCACAACGATATTCTTCCCATCTTTCATGTAATCTGGTTTCATGCTGGTGTTGCTATTGTGGATAGTGCACACATACATTGGCGCTGAAGGATGTACACATAAGGAATATCAGAGGAATACTGTCAGTTTTTTCTATGCATCCATGCCTGCTGCCTTTACTTTGGTCAAGCCGTCTTTCCCACTGGAGGCAATCCCTTTCAGATATGGTTTGAATATATTGATCCTTTGCCTTTTTGTACTAATTTTGTACTGACAGCTACAGAGTGGGACTACCACACTGTTGGTGGCCTTTCAGTTCAACATTCTTCAACCTGTATTAACCTTTCTTATTGAGGAGGAACTTTTCTATTACTTAAGTTTCTTCTCTCTGCTGCTGACATCATCACGTCAGTTAGTGTCACTTGAACTGAAAGTATCTCTAATCAAGCCAGATTGTCAGTTGCTTTCAGGTGTTTCATACTGCATTTCCATTATTGATCAGTCTGCAGACAGAATGATTGTCAGCTCTCTGTAAGAAACTCTGTTCAGGGGTGTTCTTTTTTTGTTTTTGTCCATTTTGCCTTCTCCCCACCATCTGTAACAAATAATTATCTTAGCACTGAGGTCTGGATAGGCAATTCAATTACTGTGGTTTAAAAAGTTATCATCTGTTAGCTAAGGCACATTAACTTTTATGTGTGCAGGTTTTTAATACTTAGCACTCTAGTTATTTTACCGTGCAGCTGATGGCTGGCAATTTGCTGGTTGTTCTGTCATTCTGGGTCATGTAGCTTAAAGCCGAGAAAGTACTTCTACAGCTGATTATTACGAACTAAATTTATGAAGGCTTTAGAACCCCAAGGAAAGAAGTAAGAATCAGATATCTTGAAAATCAGTTTCTGCAGATCTTCCCCAACAAGCTGCTTTCTTATCCTATGAAATGTAAACTTGGCATGTCAGAAAGGATATAACTCTGCAAAGACTTAGAAGGAAATAATATAACCGACCTATAGATTGCCTAAATGTTTTCTTTGAATCTAGAATTCCAGGGTTCTTTTAGGCACATCCATTTGGACTCAAATGGAAGTACAGTTCAGATCAAGCCTCAGGGATCTGCTAACTGTGACGTGGTCTGCCATGTGGATTAAACAATGTGAAGTAGTTGCAGTTGCTGTTTCTTTGGGTAGCCACTGGCCAAACTTAATGGTTGGTTATCATGAGAAAATGAGATAAAGGATAATTATGTGATTTCCAGGCCAGACTGAGGTATGTAAAAAGGAAAAAAGGTGATCTTGGTACTAGTAATAAAGTGGAGGTGTCTGCAAGATGCAGTTTTCCCTCCCAAAATAAGTATTTCCAAGCAAGCCTAATAAAAATGAGTGAGAGCTGTGAAAGTGATGAGAGTACTGTAGAAATAACAAGGAGACTCTTGGCCTGTTTTTCTTGCATTTTCATTCTTTCACTTGCAAATCATAGGTGCTTGTGGTCTTCTCTGCATCTGGGGTTTGCATAAGAACTGTCAAAAGAAAAAAATGCTTTATGTTAGGCTTAGTGCTAGAAGTACAACAGGCTTCCAGTAATGATGGCTGATCAGACTCATGCAAATACGATGAAAAGATCTCAGAGGAAT
The DNA here is from genome assembly GCF_019238085.1 of Lagopus leucura. NCBI lineage: Eukaryota > Metazoa > Chordata > Aves > Galliformes > Phasianidae > Lagopus > Lagopus leucura. The sequence goes on from NW_024962274.1 coordinate 9,431,296, forward strand.
TTTGTTTAGTTATTTCCCATATGGGAATATCCTCTGACACCAATTAAAAACAAACCAAGAGGATTCCATTCAATTTGTTCCAAACAGCTACTGTATGTAATAAAGAGCGATTGCTATTTTTTTTTTTTTAAATCATCCATCATAAGATGCATAATTAGCTCTGCTAGCAAATCTCAAAGGCTGGTTTTAAAAATCTGTGTAAAATTTTCCCAGAAGGAATTAATTTATCTGTATTTGTTCAATATGACTTTGTAGTTTAGGGCTGTTATTCCTATCTTTAAGAATAGAATATCTTCACATGGACTAGCCAGTCCTTCATGTAACAGAGGCACATGCTTTTGAACTTTTGGTTCCTTCATGTCTGTAACTGAAATATCCTCCTTCCATATCATTTATAAAAGACTACCTCAGTAATAGCTAAAATGATGATGGGCTGATTTTTTTTTTTTACTTGAGATTTTTTTTCACTAAGAATATATAGTATATCATAAAAATTGTTTGTACTTGTCCTCTTAGATGTCTGGTGTAACTCTTGTGCATTTTGCCTGTTTTCTTACCGGAATTTTGCACAGTACATCTGAAATCTGTGCACAACAGAGATCTGTTATTTGCCTGTGCTGGAGGCTTTGTGTAGGCAATCCTGCTCATTCAGATTGGTTCAAGTAGCTCACCACAGCACCGTGCTGTGTCATGTAAACTAAGCCAGAGAGATGGATCCTGGACTGATTGTGTGGGCTGTCATGTGGGTAGCAAAGGGGTTTTGACCAGCACAGCAGAACTTGAATGGTCATCGATGGCGGCAACTCATTCAAAAATAATTGCAGTGTGTAGAGTGGAGCCTGGGCTCTGTAGGATGCATGCCCATGTTTTTACAGAATACAGAAAGCTGTCGCTGTGGACAGTTGGTTCAAGCAGCCTCAAGCAGTATGTAGCCTTCAAGCAGTATGAATATACTGAAGCTGCATCTAAAAGGTGCAGTTAGGAAGACTTTCTCTTCTATCTAACAGTTTACATGCTATGGACTTGCAAAAAAAACAACCCAAACAAGTGAGCCTGATAGTAAGTGTGTATTTCAGGGCAGTATTCATTGTCCTTCTGTCTGAGCCTGAAACATGATAAGTTTATTTAAAGAAAAAAATCAATCTGTGAGGATATTATCATTGTGAAAGATCTGTGTGGTTCTGAGGTGGGTGTACATTGAAGGAAATACTCTTTTCTATCCTGCTGACATTTGTAGGAGTAAAAATAGTTGTTCTGTTTGTCCTTCACCACTTTATTGAGCCAAGGCTCCAGAGCCTCGTTCACTTCGAATTCATGCTTAATGAAGCATAAGCTGTATTAATAGGTACCATTAAATCTAGATAGTGTAATAGAAATTTCAGCTCAATGCAGTGTCCAACAGTTGCTCAGGTAGCAACAACTGGCAAAGCCAAGTTTGAGATGCAGTCTGGGGATTTCAATTCAGTTCCTAATGACAGCGCCCATGAATCACTGCCCACATAAGCAGAAACTACTTTCAGGATAAGAAAACTTGTTTACAAGAGACAAAGGAGTTTTCAACAATAGTATCAGTGAAGTATAATGCTTTCAGAGTAGCACATTGTAGAATGTGGAAGAAAAAACTCCTCTAGCTTTAGAGGCCAGCTTACCAGGTTAGAACATCTAGGAGTATATTTTTATTAGTCCAAAAATGTCAGTACTCCAGGGTCTTCTGTTGCAGGAGAAAGCAATGTGGAAGCCTACAGAGATTTAATAATGAAAAAGGATCTGAGAGGATCTGAGCAGGTCTTTCATGGTGGCAGACAGCACCATAAGCAAGCTGTGCAAAATATAGACTAGTGTGGGAAGCATTGCATGGAGATACCCAACCTGGCTTTCTACCCAAATCAGCTCAGGCACAGCAGCCCTGATTGGTGTAAATTCTGTGCTCTGCAAGCATACCTGCTCTACTTCTCAGCAGAGCGGGGAGTTAGTATAGTTGCATTTATTTAGCAGCATGTCTGTATTTTTAAGCCCAGTTGCCTTTGCATCAAGTTGTCAAGTTGGGGAGCTCCTTCACCTATGGCACCATTAATATAGGCAAAATGCTAATAGGTAATCAGAGTTGGAGGTACTTGCCTAGTCAGGCTAACGAGTGCTTTATGTTCTCATTCATCCTTTGTACCAAAAGATCCAAAATATTTTACAGAGTTAACAAATTGATATATAAAGTACATTACACAAGCAACACGTTTCATTTGTTTGGTTTCTTAGGTTTTGTAAGTCCAGGAGTCCAGTATCTTGTGTTAAAATATATACATATAATGAATGCGATGACTTTCTGTACCTGTATGTAAATATGTAAATGTAAAGTGATCTCAAGTATCACACAGTTCTTCAATGTTGCAATCACCTGTACTATTTGTACCAATTAGCTCTCTTGCTCTGAATAATGTACTCCAACTGCAGATAGTCCCACGTTGAACATACAATTGCTTCCCATGACTATGCATATGAGAAAAACCTAGTTACTTGAACATTGCAGGTGACTACTGTATACTAAATAACTGCATTTTTAATTGTAGAAAACTTCTGCTGTAATTTCATATAGACCAAAATTAGTACAAAAGAAGACAGCATTTTTTATTTTTAATACTGTGGTATTTCTTGTTTCCACAAGTGCCTGAGAGAGTATATTTGCCCGTACAGAATTCTACTTTTTAAACTATTATTGTTACTAAAATTTGCTTTAATAGTCATGCTCAGCATCAAAGCAAGTCCAGCTCTCTTTCCTCAGCTTTCCAGTCATTTATTCCTTCTTCCTCTTAAATACTTCCACTTTTATTTTTTGTTTCTTCCTTTAATTGCTCCTTCATCAATCTCCATAGTAGTCATATACTCACCAGTGTTCTCTCTTGATGAAGAGGTTTGGATGAAGAGTTTGTTAGATTTGGTTGCTGATTTTGAACGTTTCTCCATAGTTCATGCTGCTTCAAGTGGTGAGACGACAGTGCTGAGGCTGCCTCAGTGTTTATTCTGTATGTTTTCCTCTAATATTAGTAGTGTTTTCAAGAAAGAACAAGTAGTCTGTATGTGCATGTCTGCTGTTATCTGTCTGGTAGATAATCGTTTTCTGAGGCAGCTGTTGAAGGAAGGCTCACATTTTTGGATAAGACAAGTGCATGAACCTGTTTTATAGAGGGTGATTATTCAGAGTCTTGTGAAACCCAAACCACATAGACGTGCAACAACATGCAATCCTCTTCAGCACGGCTAAGTAGATATGTTTCAAAATCCTAGCCAACTTCTTTCTGTCACCCTTGAATGAGGACGGTATTTAGGATGAATTTCCCCCATGGTAGTTACATCACTCAGAGAGAGAGATTTGCAGAACAGTACAATAAAATGTCTTGACTTGACAAAAGTCAGCAAACAAAATAACTTCTATGTAGTCCAGACTTTCAGTAGCAGAAATAATATTAATGCTTCTTTTAATAGACTTTCATTGTGGCTAAATGCCCCATCTTTGCCTCGGCATTTACCTGAGTAGCGGAGAACTAATATTCTGCATCAATGCTCTGTTCTATGAATTAGATCTCTCATTAGTATCCTAAAAGGGATTGAAACCAGTTATTCACGACAAATGGCATTTATTTATTGTGAAAAGAAATCTAAAAATGGCTGTGTTGCCATTAAACTGGAGAAGCAGGTGGAATAGGGGCTTTTAACTCAACTCATGGTAATTTCAGGAATTTCTATGCTGCATTCTCACCCTCCAGTATCTCACCAATGGCTTATTGCCATCTCATAAACACATGTATAATGGGCATGCAGTGATGATAGCTGACAGTTTTATTCTTTGATGGAAGCTCTTGTTCTTATGTTTTAACTGTCTCTGGAAGTATTGTAGGACTTATTAAAATCATCATATTCAACTATTCATTGGAATAATGAGACCTTGTCTGCAAGGAGAATCACCTTGTCAGAGTAAATGCTTGTGTGTTAGGATTTAGACTTTACTTTCATAATGTGCTACAAGAAGAGGCTATGAGAAATGCGCATTTCAGAACTCTTGTTTTCTGCCTGCATCTCACAGCTTGTTACCCTGCTTGATTTTGTCGTACCGGGAGATATATTCCCCATGCAGATAGTATTCTTTTGCAAGTCTTACTTTTGTAAAACCAGAACCTCTAGTATCTGTTGCAGAATTTAGGATCCTAAGGTAAATTAAGATACATAATATAGTACAAAATATTTCTAGTTTGTTATGTTATTGGGGTAGTTTGTTGTGCCTCTTTATATGATACATATAGCACTTGCTGCTATCTTTAAGTTGCACTTGATCGTGGGACTACAGCCAGTTTCCAGTTTCACATTTTTAGAGCATGGTAGAGGACTGATGTCCTAACCTCTAATGACAGATAGTCATTCAGCAATGTCATGGTTTGTCCGGAAACAATGTTTTCCTAATATTTATTTTGGAATAATGGATTGGATGGTCTTTATCTGGACCACCCAATACTTGTCTTGTTTTCTTTGAATTGCTGCAATTTTATTGTGGATTGATTAGATCTAAACTCAGAACTTTGGAAAAGCCTATCTTGAATTACAGTAAGAGTTTCATTGCTAGAAAGAAAACGTCTGGTCAACATGAGCAGTGATTAATGTATTTTTTTTAGGTGATTGCATAGTAGACCTGTATTTTGCATTAAGACTTGATTATTACTCTGATTGAAACTAATATGCAATACATTTTTTTTTATCCCCTCCCTTTTTATAATCTGATGATAGAAAAAATGTATAAAAATATTGCTTTTAAGATGAGAGTAAGGGAATGATGGGTGATAATTGCTCTCTAGGGAAGGAAGGAAAATTAATTTTTAAAAGCTATTATTTTTTTCTATTATGAAAACAAGCCCTGGAGCTTAGCAAGTTGATGATGGGCCCAGCCTTTCTTAGGTAGAGCAGTCAGAACAGCAACTCCTAAGTAATATCTCAGACCCTCAGGAAGTTTTATTATTAAAAAATAAAAATGGCATATATTTAATCGCGTGTTGTGCTAAAAGGAATAATCTTTGAGGAGAGTGGGAAAGATTATGGAAATGTATCTTCTTGACTCTCCTTAGGTTAAGAGGAAATGGAACTTTATACCAAAGCTAAGTTAGGAATTAGCGTATGAGGGTTTTATGAAGACTTGGCTACTGTAAAGCTTGATAGCTGTGAAGATTAAATTCAGGACCTGTAGACCTTAAAAAGTAGATGGAAATACTGCTTAAATTAAGGAGAGAGACAATAAGTAGATCCCTTGTAAACAATTACCAGCCCAGAATTAGAGCAAATTAGGTTGGGAGTGGCCTCTGTAGGTTGTGTGGTGCAGCCCGTGCTGCATCCCCACCTCCAAGCAGGGCCAGCTCCAGGTCAGGCCCAATTTAGCCAGGTTGGGCTGCTCGCAGGCCTTTTGCGTTGCATTCTGAATATCTCCATAAATGGAGATTCCCCAGCCCCTCTGTGCCCATATTTGACCAGATTCATTGTGAATATCTGTCTAATTCAATTTCCCTGGCTACATCTTTCACCTGTTGCCTCTTGTCCATGACGAAACAGGATTAGGCTCACTGTCTCTTGTGTGTAGGATATAGGCAACGTTTTCCCTGAGAGATTTTTTCCAAAGCTGCAGCCAGCTGATGCATGCTGTTGCACTCAGATCAGGGGTGCAATGTCTGGTGCTGCTGTCAGCACTTGTTCTGGTCAGCATGACCCAGCTAAGAGTGGAAGCTCTGATTTAGTGGCCCAGGTTATGCTTTTGCCTTTTGCTGAGAGCTCAAAGGTGAGTCTCGGACTCTTCTGAAAATTCAGCAGAGCTGAATTACATCTTCGATTTCTGACATTGAGTTCCTAATTGTGAGCTGATAATTAAACGTATGTGTCGACATACATATCTCACATTAATAACTAGATTCAGCCTGAGGGGCTAAGAGAGGAGCTGTAGGCAGAGCACGGACAAAAGTTAATTCCTACGTGTGGTCAGCTCATGTATTACCGATGTGAATGCAATTCATAGACAGATGACTCAAAGTGAAAAGTTATTTGAATGTTTTAAAACTATCGAGTCTTCTGATGCATGCCATGTTATTCTTCAGGAACATGCAAAATTGCTGACAGACAGACCAGATATTTAACCTCTGCTGCCAGAAGTGCGAGTGTTCAAGGGTTATTGTTCAGGAAATGAGAAAATACCAATCATTGGTGAAATAAAGATTACAGAACATGATTTTTTATGTGAAATTCTAAAATTATATTTATTGGCCAATTCACAGAAAGTGCCGTAGTGACCACAAAACTGAATCTAGTTTTATACATGTACAGACGTACAGGCCAAGTTTTAAAATAACAGATCTATTTCCATTATGCATTTAGTAAATCATATGGAAAACATCAGGATATCAAAAAATCGCAAATGCATAAAAAAACTGCAAAGTGATGTGTTTTTTAATTAAATATATCACAATGCCATGGGTGGAGTGGAGAAAGGAGGGTTGTACACAACTTATTTTCACTATACTTAAAGTTAACTTTCATGTACTTTGTGTCAAAATTTACTGTACATTTTCATAAAGACAAGGGTTTTCTTAAAAAAAGCAGATTTTTTGTCCAAAAATCATTTTCAGCTCATATTAATATTTTTCATTGCATATAATCATGAAAATCATCATCCTGCATAAATTGTATATATTCACACCTTCATAAATGCATTTAGTATCTGCAACAAGACATTTCAAGACGTGGTTTATGATTGTTTCACATATACAGTAGGATATTTTATATAATGAATCTCTCTCCTGGATGAAGAGACTGCAGTTCTGAGACATACTTAAGAGGTCACAACCATAGAGTATGTGTTTATTTGAATCCCATCAGGCATATATTTTTTTTTATTATTAATAGAGGTGGCCACAATTACACAGAAATTGGACCGTTCACTAGGAAACAATCCCAAGGTACAAAAGCCATACTGCCAACTGTGGTTACTGCTCCTCAACAAGAACTAATGTACCGGCATGGAAGCAACTCTGGGGAATGATGAACTGCATGGGAAAAGTTCTGTGTTTTTTCAATCGGATGAAGTATAAGTTTTACTGTCAAATACAAGATTGAATTGTTCCAGCCAGTTAGAGCTCAGAGCTGTCACACAGAGTATGATGAGATTATTTCTCAGCTCTTCAGAGTCCTACACTCTAAATAACATCTAAGCTATAATTGTATGGCTACCTCTTAACTAGAAACAATCCAGAAATATTTGAGGTGATCCCTGCTCTGCTGCTCTCACATGTTAAGTCATGCTTTAGAGTTCCTTGCTCAGGAAGTCCTGTTCTTTTTAGTCTCTGTTTGTGTTGTAACCTCACCTTACAAGACTTATCTCCCCACCTCATCTATTAGACTTGACTTAATCATTTACTAAATTAATTATTCTTCATTCTGTGAATGGTTTTGGAAGGGTGATCAGAGAAGAGATGGGCAGCTACAGTAATACATTTTTGTTTCAGAAAACGGAAAGCTATTACTGCTAACTTTTCTCACCCACTGTATTAGGCAGTGTGAAGTAATCTTTGTTTGATTATGTGATGGCAATTTGTCATTCCCTATAATATCAGCTGTGCGGTGCTTTATGGCACTTCTATAGGTACAGAGATGCTCTGGTGGAAGTCAATATTAGAAGGCTTTGTGTGCCTGCTCCCCCTTTTATGCTGATTCTTTCAAACAGCGAACAAGGGAGGTACTCAGGTCTTAGTGAAATGATGATGCAGGAATCTCCACAGCCTTTAAGTACAAAGACTTCAGTTTTTTCATCTTTCAGATACAACAGGAGGGGTAGAAGAAGGAAATATATTAAGTAAATGTGCCAAGCTATTTACATCCTTTACTGGCTTGCTGGGTAAACAGGCTTCTGAGACAGAGAAAATAATTTTGCTTGGAGCATGCATGAAATCTAACCATTTAATCACTGTGCTAGAGCCCATATATACATCGAGAATCTAAAACATGACATTAGGCACTGCAGCACTTAGTGAGGTTGGCACAATTCTATTCCACTGCAACAGTTAGCATGTGTCAAGAAATCTGGTTGTAGAAAGTAGGCGGTGCCTTCTACCAATAAGAGCTGATGAGAAATAACTTGTATTAATCTGCCTTAATATATTGGTAATGGTTACTAAGGGTATAACTGATACTAATGAGATAAAAATGGCAAAAAGAGTTGCTTAAATTTATTATCAGGAAAAGCTTTTTTCTAGTGGTGAATTCTAATGGACTCCCATAATTCTACTGGATTCCCAAGGGAAGGAGTAGAAGCCCCAGGCTTAGACAAATTTAAGTAAGCTGAAACATCCCACTTTCCTCCCCTAATACTAGAAAATATATGCTAGGGAACAATTGTGTATTGTTAGCCTGATAAACTACCCTACTACTTTTTCTTTACATCCAATTTCTACGTTTTTATTTCTAAGATTTAATTAGCCAGCAATAATTCCTATATATACTGAAATTTTGATGAGATAATTATCAGCAGGAACATGAACCCTAGTGTCTTACTCTGCAAGAAATGACCCAGTGCCACAGTTACACTTGTTGTGATGACTGTGTGTACAGAACTGCTGTTGACCATGGTCAAGCATTTATTTGAGATTCTAGTGGTGCTGTATTTACAACAGAATATAAATAACATATTTTGAGATGTTGTTTATAGAGGATGTAACAATAAATATGTCAGTGTTTGATTCTGAGAATTGGGATAATAGCTTCAGTTCTCAGAGTTGGCTGGGGATTACTGTTATCTCTGAAACTTTTTTTTTTTTGTCTTTTCAAAGACAGGGTTCCTAACTATGTGTATATTTAGGGAATTGGATTGTGAAATAAGTTTAAAGATCTTTGCAACATGGACCACAATCTTTGTTGGATGTTCCTAGTTCCTTCTTCAATCTATGGACTATGTTGGTTGCACAAACTCTCTAACACTCACTAACACAGTCTATGTGCAAAAAGTTCTTTTTCTTCCTTCCAGCTTGTGTGGTTACTGTAATTGAATCACAGTGACAAAATGCTTTGTCCCAAATTACCATGCCCTTTTCTTAAGCATAGAGCATTTCCTACATAATGTGGCACATGGTGATAAGACTTGACTTCACTTGTCACGGCCTTGCTCCCTTCCCAGCTCTGCTGGAGGTACTGGAACTAATGAGCCAGCTACAGGCAGTGGCTACCATGCTATGTGACTTAAGCTTTAGTTCATTACTGCAACAACCACATCCAAGCTGAGAATGATGAAGTGACACACACATTAACAAACACACACACTCTCCCTCACTCAAGCTTTTAGTTCCTCCCCGGTTTCTAGAAGATTACATTCCAGCTTTTCTTCACATCAACTGGAAACCTTGACTGTTTCTGTCCATTTTTCATGGGTTATTCTCTTGCCTTTGTTCACTCTTCCTTAATCAATAATGCAGTTTTCTATAAAAACTGACTGTAATTAATCCAATTCGCATTCCAAAGAACATGCCCAGTTAAAACAACTGTTTACCTCCTCATGTGTATATATGCACTGACTAGCAGACTGTAGACAAGGATGTGTTGCAAATTTCAGTACTGATTTGAAATATCATAATGGTAACAGACTTGGTCAGGGTTACCTGGTCAAGTCACTTGTATCCATTTATATATTTGGAGGAAAAATAAACAGGGAAAAAAAAGGTAGTTTTAACTATTTGTATTTTTTTTTCTTTGAACTTTATATTTAAATAATCCACAGGAAATGAAGGAACTTTATATCCAGCAAAGAAGTTAAACTCTGAAAATGCAAAAGTGTATGCAGAATTATAGAAAAGAAATTGGTAGGGCAGCAGAAAGGCTTTTACTCTCATGAAATTTCTGGGTTTCTATAGTATAAGATTGTAATACTATTATAAAACTTTCGTTCATCATTTGGAGACTGTTTTTCTTTGCCTTATGCATCCTGTGTGTGAACGTTTCATTAAACAATGTACTCAGCTGTGAAAAAGATTCTTTTGATTCCTTGCACTCAACACAGGCACAAATAATGACAATACGTGGCCTTGTAGCTTCTACAGCTGATGAAATGCCGGATTTCCACTTGAGTTACAGAACTGAAAATAGGAATGAAGGCTTTTTCTGAAAGTTTTTAAATATTGGTAATGTTTTAAACTATTGTGACTCTTTCCTCCTTCCTTTCCTTTCTTTCCTTAGCAATAACTAAGGAAATTAGTCTAAAGTTCTTGACTGTAACCATTGACATTCATCTTGCCTATCTAGGGTGCTCCACAATGGTGATCTGTAAGTAGTGCTGGAACAGAATTATTGAATGGTAAGATCAGCAAGCCCTTTGACAGTGCTTTTTGTAGGGCTCACAGTGCTCAGCAGAGAATGTCAACATCATTATTCCTATTTAAAAACAGTGAAATGGAAACTAACAATTGAACCACTGTCAATGCCCACTCAAAAGACAGCAAAAAATGCCTCTTGGGAAACAGGGCACCTGATCTGGTGACATTATTTTCATTTCTGGGAATGAAGTTATGAACATGTAGAACCTCCCCTGGCTTCATTTTCTTGTGCTAACCTTCCATCACGTTGGTGTTGCAATTTATTTGCTATTAGACACAAGTATATGAAATAAAAGTCTATGTTCCTCTTCCCCTCTTTTTCTTTTGCTCAGTTCCAGCTTTGCACAATTATGTTTTACAAATATCTGTTCTTTAGGAAAAAAAATAATAATCCCCAGCTCATTTACCCAAAAAAAAAAAAAAAAAAAAAGAACATCAAAATCCCTGATGCTAAAGCAAACAGACTGATAACAGAATACACTTTAATTCATCTGCTGGGTCATCTGAGATTTGTGTCATCTCCTTTGCTGTAAAGCTGACCGCATTAAGGGATTTCTTAGTTTAGCCTAAGGAGGCAGAGATGTAGTGCTATTATAGAATTGTTGATACTAGCTGAAACATGTGGTATATCACATTTATACAGCAGACTGTTATATACCATTAGTATTGCTAAAGGTGCATTTATTTTTGCTGTATTTTTAATATATATGTATAAATTCTCTCTTCTCAGATTTGCATGACTGATGTCTCTGAACAGCCTGAGGCAGATATTAAGGAAAGATGAGCAGCTACAGTGAACGTCCAGGGGTGCACTAACCACAAGCCTTGCTGTCAGAAGTGAGTGACACAACAAGCTGTGGCTAATACACAACCCTTTCTGCCCTTCTCTCAATAATTTTACTTTCTTGTTCAGTAATTTTTATCAGACTTCATTGTTTTTTTGTCTGTGATTTCTAATATGCCAGCAGTTGAATAGCACCTGACAGAGATCCTAAAAAGCTCGGAATTAATTAGCCTGATGTAGGGGCTCTGACTCTACAGACTCTATGTTCCAGCAGTTCCAAATATTCTCTGAGCAGCTGCAGATGTGCAGCTTGAATCTATACAGCATCACAGAAAACTCTAGATACAACAAGAGTTGTATTTCCCATCTAGATATTGTATATTTATATCCATACATTAAATGAGAAATAACAGTGTGCTTCTCAGTTTGACAACTGTCAATACGTGTCAGAACTTCTACTTGTTTTTTTTCTAATGCTGGGATTTCATCAAGAACCAGAAGACAGACATCTAAGTAAGTATATTTAAAATCCCTTTGTGCAAGCTATGTCACCTTCATTTTCTGCCAAATGAGCTGTTCTCTTTCTTACTGTTGCTGTAAACCTCTCGGGACCTTTTTAACAGTGGTGTAGAAATACTACAGAGTATATACATCCAGGAAAAAACTACACTGCAGCAAGGTAAAATATTTGCTAAAATAAATATAGAAATAAGAATTAAATCAACTTGTTATTCATGGTTGAGATGTTAATTGCCATAGTATTATTTGGCTCCGTTGCCTCCAAAGAGATTCCTGAATACTGTTTATATGAAAATTGTACCATGCTAAGAAAATTTTGTCATTTTCAGCAAGCGTACAAAAACTTGTAGTGCTGTACTGTTATGGCTATACTTAATTCACAATGCTGATTATATTAAGGGAAGAAGAGACTTTTCCCAAGTCCTAGAGATGTTTTATTAGTTTATTTCTTTTCCCTCCCTAAATAATTAAGTATTCTCATCCTTTTCCATACATCCTTAATTTGGTGTAATAATTTATATTCCAGAGTACAGAAGCAGCTTCTTCAGGACATCCCCTCAGACTTTTTTCTGTCGCCTGAGTAATACCTTTCCTTTCTTTGTCTGCCAAGGATGGATGATGGCAGAATTCATCAGCGTGTAGGACGTGCCAACACCAGAAATTCCATCAGAGGCAGTATCATCTCCCAGCCAACTTCACTCCTCACCAGGTAAATGCATTACTTGTCTGAGGGAGTGAGACAGCTGAGTGAGGCACAATTATATGCAGGGTTCAGAATAGTTGCCAAAGTAACATGAGGGCTGCTTCTGGGATTATCCTCTGACCAGGCCTTCACCTGGAGTTGCTACTGTCCTATGGCACTGTTTTTCAGCTTAGTGTCAAGCAGGAGCAGCTTCTGTAAATGGGGACTGATGGATGGTGCATGTTCACAGCAAGTCCAGCACCAGAAAGGGAAACACACTGCACTTTCACAGTGGCCCTTGGCGAAGGAGGTCCTTTACAGTTAAAAGCAGTAGAGCCACTACTTCCTTTTTCAGTGAACAAATAGTCCAGCAGAAACATATTTTATTAATTACCATTAAAGATGTCATGAGCCCTGTATGTCTATTTCTAATTTGAAATAGTAGTAGATTTTGAGATTGATCTTGAAAATTGAGCCTGTTTCCTTCTCTTTGCAGAGATAGATAGATAAAATAACCATGGATCAGGTGGAAGTGAAAAAGAAATGAGAGCCAGTGATCACAAAACTCAACTTAGGCAGCTATATTAATGCATGTAACAGTGTATTGGTGTCTTAAATTTGCATTTGCAGCTTTTCCCAGCCTTCGATTAGAATTTCAACACTTCAAGAGCATTCATTGGTATCATTTTACATCTCTGTAGTCACAGATTCTGGCTGTTGTATTACAGGTACGGATTCAGAGTTGGTTTTTGGATGTGCTTGCTTATTGTTACTATAAGAAAGCCACCGTTTTTGTGCCTTGATAGCTCTTCAAAACTTGCAACTGGACTTAGGATAAACAGTACATCTGCAGTTGACATTCCAGAGTTTGCAGCATAAACACATTTTTTGGAGATAAAAGGTGAGATTTATTTGGCTTTTGATGGGTAGGGGAGAGGGCAGAAGGGGTGCCTGTGTGTGCATGTGATGTTCTGGTTTAGTTTTAAGCAACTAGTTTACAATAAAAAAAAAAGTCATGGTGGGGAAGCTATTTAAAGTCATTCAAACATTTTTATATTTGTGTTATTCTAGTACTAGGTTATTGCTTATAAAGTCACTGTTGTGAAAGTAATACAAATATTTTAACTGTAAGGTCAAACTTGTGAAGTAGCTCTTTCTTACTAATGTTTTCTGCTCCTCTCTGAATGAAAAATGCTGCATAACCCACCGCCATGCTTGCTCTAAACTATGTACAGTGATACACTTGAGTTTTCTGAGTATTTTGTTGCAAACCAAATTTATCTGATACCCATTCCTGCATTAATTTGCTTAAGTCTAAAAAGGTAAGTTTATTTACAGTAGAGAAAATACCTCATATTGGCTTTTTGTATAATGTACCAGCATGACCTGAATAGATTTGCTTCCAGTAACAAAAAGATAAAAATCCATTAGCTGGACAGACACAAGCATATAAAACAATGAAAGGCTATTTATAATATTGCTGTTTTCAGCTTGCTTTAACATTTGCATTGATAACAATGATAATAATCAGGAAAAACAGAGACATTAAAAGCAATCTAAATAAAGTCCAGTTTTAAATATGAAATTAAAATTAAAAGTAGATATTTAAATATCAAATTTCCTTTCATTTGCAGAGAAATGTGCTGATAACAAGTATCATGAAGGCCCTGCTTCATGTCACTAATAAAAGTAGTAACACTAGGGAATGATCTAGGGTATTAGGATGTAGTAACATGATTTTTTTTTTGTGCAGGTTAGGCTCTCTATAAATAGATGCTGTAGCCCATTTTGTATGATCTTTATTCCTGCAGATAAATTTTATGTATCTAGGCTCAATTCTTCACATACTCTTTTAATTCCTATGAGAGTCTAGAACAAAAATAAACAACAAAAATGAGCACGAAAATCTCTAATTTTAAAATATATTCAGTTTTTTTTCACTTACTTTCTCATGATTAAACTGCACTATCCAGTTGTGGTCAATCTTTTCCTACAGCTATTAGATGGATGCAGAAATTGATTTAAAAAGTCCATCACCAACTAGAAACCCAACAATACATTCTCTAAATTCCAAGACCTGCAGGAGCTGCTGCTGCTAATGGTGTATGTGAGTACCCTCAAGATCTCTCAGGTTACTCTTTGCAGGATGAGTTATCATACACAGGTGCTCAGGAACATCCTGGTAAGTCAAAACCAATTGCTTGTTTCTTTGGGAGAGAGAAGAGGACATAGCTCATTTCAAATAGCAAATTACAAAAGTCAGTGATAAAACAGTAAACAAAAGGAACTATTTTAGGAGAAGAGCAGAAAAGCCACTAGGCAGCATTCACTTCCATGCCATTTTGGTTTTTATGCAGTAGAACAGTTATCCTAGCAATTAAGTGCTGCATTACTTGGTATGCAGAACATTTGAAGATAGATTATTAAGGAAAGGGGACAGAAAACACACCACAAAGACTTACCAACACATTGCACGTAGCTTTTTTTTTAACAGTGTATAAGAAAAATATGCTGTGTTACCATAACTAAAATACTCTCTCAACCTCTTACGAGTTTTTTTCAACTTCTTTTGGTTCCAGGTAGGTTTTAGTTATCCTAATTCTATTTTATAAAACCTTTTCTTAACAACAATGGCTTCAGGAAGAAGAAATAAGGGAGAATTATGAGCCCAACAGTGGGCTGACAGTTGTGTTGTCACTTTCTTTTGTGTCACTCAGGGTGGGGTAACGGCATACTTTTCTATAGAATAAAGCCAGACAGGAATTGCAGCTGGCACTCAGCAAAGCAGAGGGGAACCTTTTCCTCATTAAAAAATCGTTGTTTGAATCCCAACTGCACATATCTGTGGTATAATGAAGTCGCTTATTTTCCACTATTTCAGTAAGGTACTGCAGCAAGCTAACGATTTTACAGGACGGTTAAAGCATCGATTTGCTGCAAATTGTTCAATCCATAACTAATGAGTAGCTGTACAGGTTTTCAGTATATCAATTCAAACAGAATTTTCTGTTTGTATAAGATCATTTCATTTGTGGACATAGAATGATAGTTTTTTTCCCCCCGGTAACCTTCAGCATTCACTTTCTTCAGCTTCTATGCATGGGTTGGATAAAATCCTTCTCTTCATGGTTCAAACAGCATTCTTGTAAAATACACTGTCCACTTCTACACAGGCATACATGCATCCCAAATATATTTCCTTGTAGAAGATAACATCCAAGAAGGCAGGAAGAGACAATGAATGGAATTTAGTCTCTGTCACCTGTAGCACTAAAACCCTCCTAATTTGAAGTGGGATTATATTATGTTACACCTGTAAATGTGTGAAGCCAAAGGGCAGCAACTGTGTTTGTAATTTGGACCCACACAGGTAGTTCTTCATAACAAGCTGAAATCCCTCCTGTATGGAAAAAATAGCAAAGACAAAAAACCTCTGTGGACTGAGTGACAACACTTTTGTCACAGACTTCTGTTACAGAAAGAGGAAATTGAACCCTATGCTTGCTAACAGATTAAGTTCTAGATTACTTCAGAACTGGCAATGCCAGTATGATTGTACCATGTGTTCTCCAGCCTTTGTAGGAAAAGGGTCAGTTCTATCATTATCAATTACTACAACAAGATCATTTTAGGCAAAACAGTTACAGGCAAGCAGTTCAAATCCTGTCAAAGAATTCATAGACTGAGAAAACATTGTATTGGTGGTTACAAAAGGAGCAATGTGGCTCAAGGGCTGTTAGTATGGGAGTGCTGAATCATCCCACTCCAACTGCTCTTGCCTGGTGAGATTCTGCTTGCCTCTCTTTTGGACAGTCACTTCCTCCTCATCCTCCTCATCCTCCTCCTCTTCACTTTCATCCGATTCAGCACTGGTCGTATCTTCCTCCTCATCATCTTCCTCTTCACTCTCCTCTTCTACCCGGTGAGGCTTTTCATATTTCTACAGAAGATTCAAAGAAATGAGAGGCTGACAATAGCAGGTGAGTCCCTTCTTGCTAGGCAGTGGCTATGAAAACATGAACCCTTATTGCACATCATTTGAAAATGCTAACATGCAGGAAAAAATTTGCTTTTCGTCATTATGTGATTATTAAATATACTACAGTTCAGTAGCAAATATAACAAGAATGGAATATTAATAAGTGATAGCTTTGTTTTTTTAGTCAAGCTGACAAAATTTAACCCCTCAATGCCAGTTTATCTGAATTGCTGATCATTTCCCCTCCCTTAAGAGTTTTAATATTTACAAAGTAACTACTTCATCTTGGGTGCCTGGAGTGCAAAGACGAATGGAAGAAGTTATGTTGCACCCAAGAGTGCTGCACCATATATTTAATATTTTTTTTTTATTGTCAGAAATAACTGCTAAGTTTTCAATTATATATTATCATAGTGTGCAGATCTCAAAATTAAGCAGCAGTCCTGACCGACTGTACATACAACTGTTCTGCCAAGCCTTATTAAATGTACACAAAAAAGAGGCTTTAAACTTGCAGCTAAGAACCTACCAGCCCTGACAATAACTCCTGGTATTAACACAATACACTACTATGTTTCAGTAACTCACCTCCATGGGGTTGACAGTAATAGTCAGAGCAGAATCGTCCCAATCCATTTCATTTTCCTTACTGCTTTCATTGTCTGTAGAGCTGTGCTGCTGGGCTGTCCGAATTCTATGGACTCCCACAGCTATGATGAAAACGAGTACACTCACACAGATCACAATTACGACTGTGGCCACACTTGGAACAACTGAAACAAGAAGTGGAAAAGGCAACACATTTATAGCTACAGACCAAGCTGCCTACAAAACACTGAACACATTGTCTATTTTTCATTCCTTGGTACCTATTTCTCTGCCACCTGTCTGGGACTGCAGAGTTGGTGAAGTGCCCACCTTCCAGGGCAGAGCGTATACAATAAGAAGTATTGCAAATCTTAATTAAAAAGTTACTATGCCTAATGTTCGTGATTTAATTCACTTCATTACAGAAGAAAAGCAGTCAACCAGTTCAGAATCAATTAGTTTCAAAACAAACATTTCTGCATTTTCATCTTACCTGTGTGTTGTCTCCTTCTGACTACAGGTAAATGAAGCTTTAACATCAGCTGTAAGAAAAATATATCCATCTCCACACTTGTATTTTAGAAGGTTTCAAACACTCATACTGGGATTTCCATTGTCAAGAAATAATACAAAGCATTGCTGCTCTATTGCCTGTGTTACAGTCTTTCTTAAAGACTCCTGAGGATTCAAGACATTTTTCCTCACTGTTCTATTGCACTCTGAGAAGCCTCTATCTCCAGCTAGTCACAGAAAGACATCTCTCCACACTGCTCTTATGTTATCAGCTCCATAGTGGTACAGATTAGTGGAAATGTAATTTTGCTACCTAGGTACTGAAGTTCCAGGAGCTACAGTAGTTCTGTACCCCATTTTGCTGCCTTGCCTGTAAGACTGGAACTCTGAAATCAGAACAAGATGAAAGAAGAAAAGAAAGGAGTACTTTGCAATAGTTGGTTTTGCAATAGCAATTAAAAAAAAAAAATAACAAAAAAAAAAAACCAACCCAAACAGTATCATAACACTCTAGAATTACCTATGCTTATTCAGCTTTGTTCTTTACATACTTGCTTACCATTCAGTAAAAAGAATTCAGAATCCAGCTTTCAGACAGATAGCTATGTCCTGAGTTTAGCTTTACTGAAAAGGCTTCTTTGGCTATACATTTTAACTTACACAGCTCAAATGTTTAGTTCAAATTCTGGATTTAATAAATACTAATGCCCTCTGTGCATCACTAGGAACAAATCTCTGCAGAGAGCTCCAGACTGAGGCCTGGACAGCAGCCAGCAGCACTGCCAGATTATTTCTTTAAAAATATTACAAAAATCATTTAATTTTGCCTAGGAAAGGATAGGCAGAAACAGACATGCCATAGTAACACAGATGTAAAACAACAATATCTTTCACACTATTCAGTACTATAAACAAGATGCCCTGTTGACCAAATTAAACCAGAGTACTTAGCCTTTAATGTAGACTTTAAAAAGAATACCAGTTTTTAGTACTAAGTACATCATCAGAAAGAGAGAACAGTGTAACAGTCATAAAGGTGCCATGATCAATGTCAGGTTTCACAAGATATAACTATGGAAAATTTAAAGACTTCATTTGTTGATTAGGCTGAATCATAAAGGACATAACCAACATAACAATCATTTTGAGAAGTCACTGTAAAGGCATCACATACCTGAGCTGTGAACAGTACTTTTGCTTTCCTCTGGATGGCGGACTGACTGGAGAAAGTGTGGCTGTACTATCACATGGTTTACATGGTCCATATAGTTGGAGTTGGTGCTGTGCAGAATATTAACCTGGCACAAGAGAAGAGATCAGATATTCTATCAGATATTCTTCTGTATTCTATTTGCTGGCTCCATATACTATATTGTATTAAGAAGTTCATCAGAAGATAGAAATATTAGTATATAAACCTTGAGACCTAGTTCCTAAGCGTTAATGGTCCATTGACTATAGATGAAGTAGCACAGGAAAGTAGACTCTTTTTATTGATTTATCTGTATGGATAACTAGTGTACTTTTTTTGTTCTTCCTTTCTTGCTCTGCTGCTGAACTTCTAGATGCTCCCAGAAAGTTATTAGCAAAAACTCTGAAGTCAGTGTCATGGCTGCATGATGCTAAGGTAAGCAGCATTTTCAGTAAAACTTAAACACATACTTTTGTTCAAAACAGATTACAAAATTTTGAGCCTGTTGCTAAGGTCTTGCACTTCTGTAGTTACTTGTTACCTGGATCCTAGGCTGGATAAGCAATTTCTTCAGCATCAGTACAGGTCTCCTGCTGAGATGCATCAAGCAGCCATTTTCTGTCCCTGAGCCAGTGTGAGGCACTGGACTTACTTAGTGCCAGCAAAAATAACTTCAAAAGAGGTATCCAAATTTTCCTATAGCGACTGACCATATGTGGGTAGTATGAAAGATTAAGTCCATGCTATGCATTCAAAATCTGTATACTAACTTTCCTTCTCAAAGTAATCTGAAATAATGCAAGTTACCAGCAACAATTTCCACCTGATGGAGAAGATTTTATAAAAATTATTATAACTACGTATTGCTTGGCAAAACTGAAAACTTGAACATAGCAGTAAAGAAAAGTGCGAGAGGTTAAAAAGCAACTAAAGAAAATAATGAAGCTGTGGTGATTTAATTTGAATATATAGACCTTAAAAACAAACAAAAAAAACCCCAACAACTGTAGGACATTTTACATGATAAATAGGGTTATGAAAAACCAATGACGACAACCTTATCCTGCAGAAGTCTCTCTGTTAGAGGAGTTCAAGACAAGTGTTGTCACAGTGCATCTGACGAGGCAAACCCACAGAGGAATGAGAACAAACATTAATTTCCTCTCTGTATAAAACTTTAGAATGCTTCCGAATTTGAAGTGTCAATCATTCTACAGATTTTAAACAAATCTAATTGTGAAAGATGGAGCAACTACTCAGCCTCAGTGTTAGAAAAGAAAGGCTTAACTAAAAGACTACTTACCTCCAGGTTAAATTCATTGCTGGTGTAATGCCCATTCAGCTCAGAGCACTTGATTCTGAACTTTCTTTCAGAGGTGGCAGAAGTGTACCAGTTACGGTATCGAATCTGCTGAAGAACCTGTTCATAGTTGTGCATGGTGTCCACACCTGAAATGGTGGCAGCGTTATCAGTTGGGGTGCTGTGCAATAAACTCTCTGTGCACAGGAGAAATCAAACAGCCACAGAAAATACAGGACTTGGCAGCGCATCAGATATTCTCTAACAGAGAAAATAGCTTTCTGAATCAAATGTAGGTCTATGATGGAAAAGAATAAATATAACCACAAAGCTTCAAAATAAAGTATTAAGTACTCAGAGGGAAGAAAAACAAAACAAAGCTAGTGTGTTACCAGCACTGAGCAGAAGAATTGAGGAACCCCCTCATTCACACATTGCAGCATGATGGTCCACAAGATCCTTCAGAGTTAAAGCAAGCAGTGTGGCTTTTTTCCTTGTTTGGGAGTAGAGATGAGACAAAGCTGTGCTTATTCATGGAGGATAATGGATAAACACAACATCCCCAGAGAACAAGAACTAATTATTGCTTTTTGAGACAGTCTCTCCTGAAATACTTTACAGGTAGCACACCACAGCTTTCTCACAAATTTTGTTGTCCTTTCATTCCGAGAATGTAACTGTTGGTGGGAAGAAATAAGGGAATGCAGCATCTATAAACATACCGTAGATTGAATATCCTGCTGTGGAATTTGTGGCATCTAGATGTTTTCCTTGAAGCTCAGTACGATCTAGTTCTAAACACTCCTGTTCAGGATCTAGTTCTGCACCACTGACCAAAACATCACAGAAATCCAAGTTGTGGAGCATTTCTTCCACGACCACTGACTTATTAGCTGTGAACACACGGCATATACCACAAAGAGAAAAGAAACAGAGAATTTTGCAATGATGTCTGAATTGTTCTTTGCTCATATTAAGCACAGTACACTTGAAGCAAATCAAGAGAAGCATTTTGCCTGTTCCGATGCTGCAACAGTGAAGGTCTAGAAACATATAGTGAGACAGAAGATAAATTTTTCTATAACTATTTTTCTATAGTAAACTCACGTGCAGCAGTGAAGGCCGAAAACTAAAATTTGATTATGGAAACAAATTCATGTTAACAATTCTGCTTTTCAGTATTGATACCAGATTGGTACTGCAGATTACAAATATCAAATATATCAATGCATAGATGATTTTCTCAGTTATTCTGTGACCCATAAAAAGTCTGCATTATAGAGAACACTATGCCATCTATCTGAAAACATCAGGGGATTATCATAAATGGCAAGAGTCTGTATGATATGACATAGAAAAATTAAGTCCTAAAGTGACTAGCCTTCAATAAGTATGATTAAAACAAAAATCTGGAATCACTGTAATAAAAGTAGAATATCAGTGTATTATATTTATTCTGTGGTATACATAGCACAAAAGGAGCACTTTCAGTCACACTGGGCCACACTAATTTCTCCACTGAGACAGAACAAGCAGCACACTTCAGCATTCCAGGGGACCCCTGCAGGTGAAAAAGGCCTCAGAGCCACAGTCATGCTGCTGCCTACAGCAACTGCCTGCTCTGCTTTTGAAGAGAGACCTGACTGGTCCTGTGACTGAGGAATACACAAGGACTACATCAGCCTCTTCAGCCTTGTCTTGCCGCGTGCATTGCTGCTGCACTTACGATGATCAAAGTATGTAGCTTCTTAGTAAGAGCAAAAATAGGAATAACTAGATATAGGTGAAAATTTATGGTTATCTTTGTTATGTATATAAGTCTGTGAGATAGCATGCAGACTGAGAAAAATAATAGTGCAAGCTGTACAGTACAGGAACTGAGAGGTAGAATTCAGTAATCATTTGCAAAACAGTTATTCCCCAAACCAATTATTATCTATTCATTTTAATTATTAGTGGATAAAAATAACAGGTGGCACATTAGGAAGTACCTGACTTCCCAGCAATTAAACAATAGCATTACTATGTAGAATAGTAATGCTGCTATGTTCCATTTGAAGGTGAGACCTCAGGCTTTTTAAGTTCAGAAGAGGTGCTACAGCCATAATTATGGCAACAATTGTATTTAGAAAAATTGGGATATGCAAAACATATAAACTAAACTGGAGGGCACTAGTTCCTAATTCACTGAACAGTTCTGAAGATGTCATAATATTTAGGGACACAGAGTATCATACATGCAGTGTCTCTTAGATGAAGGATAATGCTCTCTTTTCCACACAGGAATTAATTTGACATACCTTAATTGTATGCAGTTGGTACTGTGATATATAATGCACTTTCCAGCCTTCAGAGAATAAATGTAATTTAAGGCAAGTTAGCATTATTATAGGGAATAGATTCAGGGAATCCATGCTCCCACCCTTGCACATCATTAATGATTTCATCTTTTTCAAGAAACATACATCCAATGACTGCTTATTCTAGCCCACAAAATATTTACAAAGATGCATCAGGTTGTTAGGATTTTCACTTACTTAGCAAAGAATCATCCAAAAGGATGATTCCTTTAGACTATGTTTTTAAACCATATTTTTATTTGTAAACATTCTCCTAGTGTCAAAGAGTAACACACGTTTTTCAGCATTAGAAAAAACTCTAATCACTGAAAATCTGTAAATTATTACATTTCCGTTATGTATGGGAAACTGAGTCAAAAGAGGACTGTGTTACTTACTCAAGTATAATCCAAAAGGCAGTAGCAGAGCTAGAAGTGTAAGAACAGACTAAAAGTCCAACTATAGTCAGTAAGTACTTTCCATTGTCCCAATTAATAAAATTTGGTTACAAAATTTAATGCAAATACATTAGTCAACAGAGCACGTAGAGTAGAAAGGAATTACTCTGAAGTAGGCAAGACACGAAATAGAAAGCTGCCTTTTCAGAAGCACGTTCTGATCAATCAAATGAATAGGGATTTGTTCACTTTTTGATCTGTTTAAGTGAATGTCTTCACTGCAGCGTTGCTGTTGACTAATGTGGCTTAAAATGATTTGCGTGAAGTGACTTTGTGCTACCTTTTTGCATTACCCTTTCAAAAATATGACTAATATATAATACTACTCCTATTACTGAGTAAGCGATAATATTTAAAAGAAACCAACAAACCTCCATCATTCTTTTTTGAATGCTCCATTTTTGTGACGGTGCTGACAATCCTGATGTCAGGCAGCAGAATGACACCTCTTTCACTTTCAAATTGTGCAGCTGGTCTAGAAAAGTGGTCCATCCCACTTATTGTAATCTTGGGCTCATTGGCCTGAAGCACCATTACATATGCATCGATATCTGGGATATTAATGCAGACATCTTCACCAAAACATCTGAAAAATATGTTATTAACTGGATGTAACACATTGCACATCAAAGGTGTGTGGCACTTGCATTGTCTAAAACCCACCTGATGCCTCTTATTATTTTTTTTATTTTAATTTTATTATTTCAGTCAATTCTTTACTTTGACACTGTTACGTAAGGACGTGCATCAGTACCACGTGCATCTGTAGATCAGCTAACAGTAACAGCTCTGTTCCTTCTATCCCTACCCAGATTCACAACTACTGAAATTACAAAGAGAGGGTTAAACAAGGAGCTTTGTGACAAGCTTTATCTTTAGTAAGGTCTCTTTAAGAATAATATTTTGATATTTAACTGACATTTAACAAAGAAGTGCAAAGTTAAAAAAATAAAATTAACTGGATGATGACAACTATGTATAGGAAACCTAAGTTGAAATTCTCAAAGTGGTATCTAGTGAACATAATGGGGTATCTTGTCATGTGTGACTAAAAGGGCCTCTAATGACCCGTTTATATTGGACCTATCATGGACACATTCTGGCATTCCCTACTTTTTAGGGGGACCTATAATAGCATTTTTGTTTGAATCAGCACCGTGCTTTTAAGTTAATCTCCAAACACTCTAGCATGTTTGCATAGATCAAGGACAGCCCTGGGGTGTGCAAGCTGAACTCCATCTCAGTGACATGAAATCAGAAGTTGTTCTCCATAGTGTGGTCAGCCCACAGCACCAGAGTAAACCAAGTAAAGAACTGTACACAAGGGGTATCTGTCATTAGCTGGTTCTCTCTCTCAAAACCCGCTCTCAGTACTCTGCCCAACTTCTTGTAACAGAGAGGTACCCCTGGGAGCTCAGGAGTGGCAGATGGTTGTTTTACTACACAGAACTATAAACATTATTGTGTAGGTTCTGTTACAATTTTAGCATGAAAATGGAAGGACAAAGATTTTTGTTCAACACCAAACACCAATGCTTCTGTGATGTCAGCCACAGAAGGATATAGACAGAGAAAGACAACTTCAAGCATAGTTATAAATGCACTTGCAGCTGTGTAGTCTGTAAGAAGTAACAGGCCTCCTTTAAAAAACACGGCTCTATGTATACTAGAAGAAACTATAAGTATTTTTTTAAATGATCATTGAAATAGTTATGCAATAAATGCATACACTCTCCAGTCCAGATTGTATGCTCCAGACTATAAACAGAATGCAAGTAAATTACATTCAAAAGAAGAGTTTCTTACAAGGAAAATATGAAAAGAAAACCACAAAGTAAATCGGCACAAAAGTAATTGAAATTCATACTTTTTGCTCAATAACATCAAAATATGATTTTATATGTCCCTTTTTTACTTGTCTGAAGAAATAAATAATTCATTGAAAATATTTCTAATCAGGTGAGCTGAATTAAAACTTACTGGACTTTAGAGGAGACTTTGAGACGTCGTACGCCTGCAGTAGGAAACTGTCTAGAGTTGATGTAAGAGACCTTTCGGAGAGCTCGATTTATATTCTCAATGTCATCTCCTTCCATGACAAGGACTGACTGGGAAGGGTTGAAGTGATACTGGGGGAAATGCATATGATTAGTATTTAAGGTACCAGGTACACAGTACAAAATAACACGTTTCTAATGAGTGTTGCCTAGATGCAGGTTTAAAATCTAGTGATTTAAGGAAAAAAAAAACAACTCTTAGTTGCTGTTGTTGGCTGAATATGTGTATTGTTACCCAAAAAATGTTTCAGGTCTACCATCTATATAATATCTTAATATCCACTATACTAATTAATTTTACAGTAAATTTATCCAGATTTGTCATATTTTGCCCAGTATTATCTACTTTGCTGATACAAATTCTGCAGCTGTAGAGCTAGAAACATAACCTTACTGTTGTTATTATTAGTACTATATAATTTTTTTTAGGTCATAGGCATTCCTCATATAAAAATATTGAATTCCATAAGAGCAGTATGCAGAAATATATTTTTCCTGCTTTCTACTTAATTTTACTCTGGACAGTCTTTCTGACATATATTTCAACATGATTGAACAACAACAAAAAAAAATACAGTGTTTCCCTCCTACATCTTCATTAATGTCAGACAAAATAAAGGGGATTCTCCTCTCTCTGTCTCATGATCAATAAGGGTGTCATGATTTAAGATGAAACCGCTGCTTGCACAAAGCCAGCTGCTGATCTGAGCCAACAAACCTTGCAAAGACAGTGGCTATTCTTGTAGCCTTGATTATTCTCTATTGCATTGCACTGAACTCAAAGCAGTTCCGCTGACCAAGATATTTTGCTATTGTATCTGCATAGCAAGCAATTGATTTTTATCTTCAGCATGATTCATCCTGATTCCTTTTTTTTTTTTTGGTCTTATAATTGGTCCAGCAAACCATCTGCATTGCAGAAAAAGCAGATTAGCCCCCCTAATTTTGTACCCTCAACTGACAGCACAGAACACAAAGAAATGCACAGAACACAAGGAAGTGCACCCTCCTCTCATACTGCAAGGCTGGGTATTGATTATATATATATATATGAGCATATTCTATTATGTACAGACAATGATTGTCTGCACTTCCATAAAAAGACAGGTTAAAAAGTGAGTAAATAGACTGTGAAGAACAAAACAAAGTGTAGGTTCGTTCTCTGTTCAACAGAACACAGAGGACTGGGTTCAAGGCTTGCACAGGAAAGTCATAACGCTCTGAAGGGTATTTTTTTAACAAAGAGGAGTCACGACATGAGTCACAGCCCGCATATACTTCTCTTTTCCATCTGTAAAAGAATAAAACGAGCAGAAGGAGACTCTAGCTAGCTAGTTAACTTAACAGCTCAGCTGCCAGAACAGCTGGAATGCTGCCAAAGGGATTGGAGAAAGCCCTAGTCTGAGCCATTTTTGTCTTTCTCATTAAAAAAGGCTAAAAATAGCAACAGATTAGACAGCGTCTCTGAGAGCTGTTACAGATACGTGAAAATGAGGCTGCAGACAGAAAAAGTCCAATGCTGCTGTGTCAGGAACTGAATTACAGCTACACTGCTCTTTCCTAGGTGGGTGCATGGGTGAAGTGTGTCCAAAGTGCCCTGAAGAAATTCCTCCCAACATCAGTTTGCCAACATTGAATCTGCTAAGTACCATGTAAACAGCTATTATCTGTACAACTGTGAAACATGTTTATGTGAGATCATGTATGTTTATATTTGAACAACAAAAAAAGTATTAATTTTCTGTTGAAGTTCAGCTGCCAACTGTTCCACTTTTATCCAAGCTTCTTTTTGTCTACATTGATAAGAAATCCTACCACAATTTCTCTCTGACTGCTCCTTTTGTTTTTGCCTCCTGCTGTTACACTGACTGTTGATCTGGCTGAGAAAGTAAAAATGAAAGCAGGAACATTAAAGAAATACCATGCTTTATCTGTCCTTTGGAAAATGAAAATGTTTTGAAGATTATTGCAAAAACGAAAAAGGAGGACAACAGTCCTTCATTTTTCCTACCCTGCTGCTAAACAGTAAGAAAACCAATCACCTGCACTGGGCAGCAGTGGGAGGCATCCTGGAGTTTTCCGAGTTCATGAAAAAACAGACAATTCAAACACTCTTCAATTTCAAAATGTGAAAAAAGGGAAGAATTTCTATACTTTTAAACATCATGCACCAAGTATAAACTTCTTTAATTCATGTAAAACCCCAGCAAAAGAACTCACTGGCTTGCATATACAACTCAAGTTCCAAAAACCCATAGCTGCTCACTGCATGCACTGCCTATTTAAAATAGTTCCTCCTTAAATTTACACCTTCAATTTATATTTTTACCCTTGTTTTCAGAAACATATTGGTTGTAGTACTGTATTCAGGTGCTTCTCTGTATATTCTCACCCAGACAGATATTGAATTTTATTTTAGGTCAGTCTCCTTTCTGGTAAAACAAAAGGTTTAGCTAATGAAATGTATTAAAAGGCACTTCCAGTGCATAATGCAGATCAAGTGTTAAAGTTCCACTCTCCTCTGCCCTGAAAAACAGATTTTGCCAAATAACCTGTGCTGTTTCACTGACTACACAGTCTGCAGCCAAAATATCTTCCCAGTTACGTGAATCAGAAGCTTAGCTCCTTCAGAAGAGGGTATTGTGATTTCTGTACTAGGAAATAGCTTACCTGTGTTATTTTAGGCGGGAGAATACCTATCATCTAACAGGGTCAGTATGGGGCATCTTAAAATGAATTTTTTATGTAAGCACTGTGGCAGTAATAATGAAGATCCTACAAGTGTATCCAAAAGAAGAAAAGCTGTCTTAATGAATGCAAAGCCATCTGGCCACTACGTCAGTTGACACAGAGTTTCTTACTCTCTGTTCTCCAATCTTAGAAAAAGTGCTAAAGAATCAGGGAAGACAGTTGTATGTATAATATGGATGATAACAATGCGTATGAAAATGTTTAATTTTAATTTCTTTATTTTTTGTTATCTAGTTTTCCTCTTGGAGTCCACTCAGAATTTCTCAGACCACCTACACTGGAACTTCTTTTTGCCTTAGATGAAAGATATTCCAATTACATTTTGCATTGCTTTAAAGCTGCTTGAGTTCCAAAGAATTACTAAATTTTGATCTACGTCTACTTCCGCAACACTATGAAAATAAGCATGAATGAGAACATGACTTGGCAACTCTTACAGGCTGTGAAATTTCAGCACCTTACTTTCTGAGCATCTGCCTTGGTAATAATGGAAACATTTTGTTTTGCAGCATCATAGCTCTTCTAGTGTTCCACTTTTTCTTTTCATGACTTTATGGGAAATTACATTGGTTTTAGAAGCACGCTTGTACTGTGTGTACTCTACCTCGGTCCCTCCACTTCATAAATCATCTCTTAATTTTTATCAAGGACGATGTCAGTTCATTCCTTACCTTCACTCCTTGGCCAAGACTCTCAAGTGAATTAATATCCAGACCTTCCTTGCAGGCCTGCAAACAGGAAATCACTTTCTGACTCTCAATTTTTCCAGGACGGATAGTAAGACTGGCTAGGCTGCCGTGGAAATACTGAGCAAACCTAGGCTTGGTGACTTCACCTCCTGCAAGAAAGAAAATATAAAATGATTATTGTTATCGATACAGAAAACATAAATCAAATAATTCACGTTTTTGGGGGTTGAAAATCAAGTTTAGCCAATTATTTTTGAAGTTCCATTTATTGCGCTAAGTAGAATTGCTTTGCAGGTTGTTGGATGGTACTAGCAACCTGTCTTTAAGTCAGTGTTCTTCTAGTACTGTATTCAGGTGCTTACAAAGCTGTGATAACATACTTTGAGACAAAAAATGATTTCCCAAATCTGTGCCGAATGAAGCAGAGCATTTTCAAAAATGAATTGAGATTATTGGAGTGATCAAACGTGAATTTCACAACATTTCTGAGGCCTTATTTATTTATGCAGAAACTGTACCTGCAAGTTCTCTACTACAAGTTCTCTTACACAGCCTTTATCTTTTTCCTCCAAAACCAGCTTTGACAGACCAAGATATGCTCTGTGTAAACAGTGCCTAGGTCTCTAGGAATACAGTATAAATTCAGAGCACTGACTGCACACTAATGTATAGCACTACGCTAAAAGGCTTACAGTATCTTAGCCAAGCCAGCTCATTTGGTGCTAGATGAGGTCCCATCACAGTACATTGCATTAGGCCCTCTAGCTATGCTCTATTCAGCTTCACTCTATGCAACTTCAAAGGAAGACTGATCTTTAGGAGTTGTCAATAAAATGTGATTATATACTGCCTGCAACAGTGATGATAGCATCTAAATTACTCTTGGGATATTTAATGATTTACTCATTCTCCTCTAAGATAGTTTTTACAGCCTGCTTTTCCTGCAAGCATTAGATGAATTGGTGCTTGTGAATTGCTGCCTACCTTGAGCCTGAGAGGGACCAAGAAAGCCACGCAGTAGTGAAGCTGTGCAGACTAATTGCATTAGCAGTGGATAAGCTGCTGTAATTGTTAGATAACTCATCTTCACAGTGTTTGTAGCTTTAGTTCCCAGTAACCTATTTCTGCCTGGCAATATACCTCAGGCTTGAACTTTAACTTGAAGATTTGTGTGTGGAATAGCATTAGGAATAGGGGATAAAATGGCAACTTTAGTTTAGGCTGATGTTACTGCCTGAAAGCCATCTCTTTTAATCTGTGCAGTAAAAGCACAACTTTTTCCTTACGTAGTAAGGAAAATATACACTGTTGTGCTGAGAGTAAAGAAGGTGTCTAGGCATGCTTTTTCTTCACAGCAGCAGACATTTCTGTTCTTTTATGTTAAGCCCACAGTACAAACTGCTGCTCTTTCTACTTCAAAGAAAGACCCTCAAAGAGAAATTATGTTTTTTCCCTTCTTTCATTTGTCTGTCAGTTATACAGAAAACTTCTTCTGGGCCAAATTTTTTAGAGGTTTCATGGAACCTTTCACATCAGTTTGTTCTGTAATGTAGGCCTTATCAAGACAATTGGTAAATAGCCAGTACCCTACAGGGATGCCAGTTCTTCCCAAAAATGTCATTACATTTATGTACTTGAATTGTCTTTAAAAGCATATTTTTCCACTAATAATATAACAACAATGTACCTGATGATGACAAAAACAGGTGAAACCTTACAGGAGAAAGGAATCATTGCATTTGAAACTTCTCATATCCTTAACATAGTTCTGAAGACAGCAAGCTCTAAGGTTAAAACCTTAGGTTTTGAAATTTAGAAACATGCAGTAAAAGTGTGCCAGCAGGTCGTAACAGTTCTGATGAGATGCAAAATGAGAAGCAGTCTCAGATAAGCTAATGTATTTAAATATGAAACTAGTTCCTTAAAATGTATGAAGGGATAGACAAGAAGCTAAAAGAATTTGGTGCTGTAGCTATCTCTGGCAGTACAAGCAATATAAACCAGCTGAAGTGATCCTACAGAGCTGCATGACTGCTGCTTACATCCATGCACAGCAATTTCAGGTAAATTTCAGGTAATAAATTCAATTATTATTTTTTTTTCAGTTGTTATTTCATTTCAGATTAATTCTTCTCAGATGCCATCAACAAAAAAGACTTATTTTTGGTTTGAATGGCTGGTGTGTAGAGCCAGTTAGTTTCCTCCAGCAAGAATCCAGCTCATGTGCTCAGACACTGGTCCATGTGGACAACAGCAGAGGACTGGGGATGATCAGGGGATTGTTAAAAGCGTGCTCCTGATCCAAAACGACTCACTAATGTGGGTGTGCAAACACAGGAGCTCTGTAAGTGGTCACCTTCAGCCTGTGAGTGAAAATAGCTGGGAATAGCTACTGTCCTGTTGTATCAGTAGAGAAAATATACAAAACTATGCCCACAGTTACAGCAAGATGGTTCATACTAGGACAGTAGCAATGTAACAGCTGATAGCAGGATCTGAACGGACACTGGGGGATGACCTTGTCTGTCCACTAGCCCCAAGACAAGATCACCTGTGCCTCATTGTAGTACATATACAATATGTATGTACCTGTACCATTCTAGAGAATTGCCAGAGATGTTCTAAACTCTTCTGAAGACAAAGGTTCCTGAAGCAGTCTACTCCATTGCTTACTGATCTTTATAGTGTTGAAAGCTGCTTATTCATAAAGAGAATGTTATCTGTCAAAATATTACCATACTTTTTCCTCTGGCAGTCTAACCAAGATCTTTCCTTTAACTGTTTCCACCTAGAACTGTAGACTCTGATCTTCCCTCTTGCTCTTCCTGGAAGTGCTGCTATTATTTACTGATCACAGCTTACAGGTCTTCTGAATGTTACGTGTGTCTTACAAAGGACATCCCTGTTAATTCAGGATAGCATGAAAAACTAGCCTTTTGCACAGGACTAAACACGAGCAATTGTATATGCACACTTACAGAACAAATACTCTTACACATAATTAGAAAGAATATGCTGCCAGATAAGCGTTTCATAAGCACCTTTTGCCAGAGCCAAAGACATACGATATACCTGCTAATTTTATCCACTAAGGTGAATAGATGTCATTACATCTGACTCTTATCACATCACTTGTAATTGCACTGTGTTGACGTTTTCATATTCTTCTACATCAGCATTTCAGAATCTTCTCAGCTTAACAGGGTAAGTTAACTTGATGTGTTTCGGTAGTCAGCCAATTATCAGTCCCATACAGCTCAAACAAATAGAACTCAACTCCAGAAAGGTGGTACAGTAGCATTAAGACCTTCCTAATAAATAAATAAATCATAACTCCTCAATTGCCTAGCATCGTGTTTCACTCAGCTGTTTACTGATTATTATTAATATGCTGCAAACATTATTTCTTGGGGGATACTTCAGAAGTGAGCAACAAGGGAAATGCTAACTGTCCTTACTGTCAGTCAGGGGGTTAAGGTCGATGTCTGCAACATACAAAAGGCTGAAAAAACCTTTTAGAACAATGCCACTTACTTATCCTCATTACAGACCCTGTATTACAAATCTCAGCTGCTACTTTTATCACACATTCTTGACAACAAAACAGAAGAAGGGTCCTTCTATGATTTGCTGATCACCCCACTGGTTAAAACCACTGTAACAGGCAATTGTTCCAAGACAGAAATAGTTAAGACATAATATAGACACATGGCTTAGAACAGACTGCCAGAAGAAACCAAGAGCTGCTTCTGGAATTGCCTAAACAACTGTAACTGCCTGGGGCAGTTCCTATCTTAATGTAACAACAGTATCCCCAAAATCCTCACCCAATTCTAATTACTATCAGAAAAAAAGGAAAAATAGAAATCTTGTTTGTAGTTTGCAATACCTTTTCATACAGCACTGCATAAGAATTGGTGTATTACTGTTGCAACTGCAAAATGGTTTTAATTTTTTCGGTCACAGTTCGGCCTGCAGATACCACAATGCATACTGCCTATACAACCTGTTCAGGAAGGAGTTTCAAATGCACCAAGTTAAGTTTGGTTGTGCAATTTTTAATCTTAGGTCACATGTACTGTATATTAAATGAAGTAATACAAATAGTTTAGCCTAAAGATGGTTTAACTCCTACTCCTAAATAAACTCCTTCACAGAGGCATAGTAGTATTAAATGTGAACTACATTAAAAACCAAGAGATATTTGCTAGAATATTATGATAGGACTCTAAATTAAGGCAGGAGCTCTGCGTAGACCTTCCCTGTAATGAACTCCTTGAAAAAAGAGCAAAGGCTTTGAAATTATATTAAAAAGAAAGATTATACTATAACAAAATCCAGCATACATTATTTTAGGTAGAGGAAAATTAATACTGATTATGTCAAAACAAAAAGTAAAAAAACATTTCTACAACTTTTCTCATGCCAGATGTGCTGTTAAAGCTGGAAACTAGCCACCATGCTTGCTTTTAGGTAAGTCACAGACTTCCTTGGGCTACATTAAGCTTTACTCAGTCTCTGACAAAATTAAGTTAGAATTGGTGAACAGTTTGATAGGTATTTCACAACATACTTTTAGCTAAAAAAAAAGGACTAAGATTGCCTTAGATTTTTAGTACCTTAGAATAATATTAAAGGTATTCTGTTATATATATTCAACATTAAGGCAATACTGCAATTTGCTTGTTCATCCTGTGGAGATGAAAGGGTGCAAACATCAGGTAAGGATGGATCAGTGTATATTTGTACGTATGTATAAGTGTAATAACACAGTGATTAACTAGCTATCATAATACTCATCTGAGTTCAAAATGTATCAAATCTTGTTTTTACTAATAGTGTGGCTTTATTCTTCGTTTTGCCACCAAAATAAAGATTGGATCTTTACCCCCAAGTTAATCATAATCTAACAATTGGATTTGCTTCTGATGTTACTCACGCTGAATAGCTCTGGCATACATAAGATGCCCAAATTTTTCAAACAAAATACTGTGCAGAAATCAGACTGGCGAACAAGTTAACAAGAAGAGAGAAAGGGAACCATCATTAAAGAGTGGTGAGGAAATAGAATCTATGTGAAAGCATGTTTTCCTAATTGTACAGTTTGCTTCACACCGTGCTTCATTGCAATAAGTGAAAACAAGACAAAGCATAAACAAAAGTTTAACACGGAACAGTAACAAAGAGAACTTCACAAGAGCAGATAAGCAGAAAAGGACAGTTTCAAGTGAAAGCAGAGAACAGAAGAGGAAACAAACGTTGGTATAAAAAGTATGAAAAAAGAAATATTATAAAAGGTAGGAAACAGGATAAACTAATATTTAAGTTGAAGGCTCAAACAAGTACGGCTTTGGAATGAGACTTTCAGGTTTACTTTACCCTCACTTTTATATCTGGTCTGTAACAGAGTAAATTCTTTAAATCAGTGGAATTACTGGTAATATACCATCGATGTGGTGGAATCACTGTCCCCCAATCACTGTC
This sequence comes from Lagopus leucura, assembly GCF_019238085.1. Lineage (NCBI taxonomy): Eukaryota > Metazoa > Chordata > Aves > Galliformes > Phasianidae > Lagopus > Lagopus leucura. The sequence continues at coordinate 9,465,007 of NW_024962274.1, forward strand.
CCTGGAGATGTTCAGGAAATGTTTGGATGTGGAAGGAACATCCAAACAGGATAAGGAACATGGTTTAGTGGGAAATACTGATAGGTGGACGGTTGGACTGGATGATCTTAGAGATCTTTTCCAGCCTTGGTGATTCTGTGATTCCACGTGAAGAGTGCAGAATTTGTCCAGAAGTAGTGAAAAAAACAACAAAAATATCATGCAGAGATTCAAAGCGGAGTTGTACTTTAGACTGCTATTTAGACAGTTTGCTTAAAGTTGGACATTAAGGGAAGTATTTAAAAATAGTGAAGTCAAAAGATAAAGATGATAATATATTAAATATATAAACTGGATTGAACACTTCTTTAGATGGTGGAACTGCAAAGCTTGCTAATGTCCTACCTGTTTTTATCCATGGACTTTAATCAATTATTAATCTGGATTCTCTTTTAATACCAAAAACTTTTAGTAACTTTCATTATTGAAGTATCAAGACAAGTGAAATTCCATTTTGAATTCAGAATACTACTTTCTACTGCCATATTACCTTGCCAGCAAGCACCGACTGTCAGCTGCATGGCTATGTGTGAAGGGTGAATAGGCCAGTCATTGGTCACAAGGTAAGGTTCATATGTCGTTCCATCCATGTATAAGGTAACAACAGGAAACTCAACATTGACAACATAGTAATGCCATTCTTTATCACAAATCTGAAAAACAGAATGTAAGAGAAAGATTAATTAGCATTTAGTGACTGGCGACTAATTTTGACATCCCATACACTTTTATAATTGTACAGTTTTTAGATTGCACTCAGAAAAGAAACAGTTATTGCAATTTATACATTGTTAAAATTAAAGTATAAAACTACTGTGATAAATGCATATATTATACGCAAAATATATTTGGTAAAAAAGGCATTTTAAAGCACACTCTTTGAGAACAAGACATGGCTGAAACAAACAAAAAGACCATTGATTTGCGTTGCATTCTTGCTTTTGTTAATACATAAAATTAATTTCCTAATATCTATATCAACTTTTCAAAATACAAAATTGAATGTAAGAAGTGTGTATTTGGTACGTTTTGGCACTTGCTGGAGGTCCTTTTTAGCTTTCATTTAAGAAAATACATAGCACTTAGATTAATTACTATCAACTTTATGATTCACTGACTGTCATTAACTATTGCACTGGTATTTAAAAAGTCCTGTTCAATGCCAGGATTTCTGTTGTGCTCTGTACACACACATATGAACTGAGTTCAAGCAGCCTCAGGCAGGCAACCCAAACCTTCCCTGTGCTTCTTGTTTTAGTCTGTTTTTTTCCCCCTGATATTCTGCAAAATGAGGATCCATATGGCTTCACTGATACGCATCAGTTTTGAAAAGCAGTAGCCACAGTTACACTGTACTTCCAAGGTGAGAATATCAGTGTCAAATCTGAATTTCTGAACAGGACAACCAGGGATTACTGCAAGACTGTCACATTTTGTTTGCAAGCTGAATCAGTGCCTCTGCAGACAGAAGCCTAGTGTGCAAATACCAACACTCATCCAACTCTTTTTTTTTCCTTTATCTTTCAGATTTAAAAGTTCAAATAAATAAATCACAGCAAATTGGAAGGACAGGCTATGCTTTTAGAAATAAAGTAGTAGTTACAGTCATGCTGCTTTCAGTTCTGCAGAGATACTTGTTCTGATGTATCACGAAACTGAAGTGCTTGAATGCAGATATCCTTGCTGTTTTCATAGATGCAAGCAGAAAAGTGACATTTAAGCATAAAGCTGCCCTTGGCCAGGTTACATCTATTTCCTGCAGTATCTGCCCTTTGGAAGCAAAAGCTAATGTTTTGTTCCAGAAGACACTTAAACAAGAACTTAATAACTTCTATTTCAAATGGATACATTTATTACTGCAGACATCACAGATCCACAGCAAGAGATAAATACAGCAAAGTGGCTGCTGGAGTCTTCCTGGTGTAAGCAGTAGACAGCACAAATATTTTTTGAAGGTTAAATGAGCTGAAACCAAAATTGAAAGTAAATAAATTGGAAGACTGGAAACTTTATCGAAGAAACAGCAATTTTGAATATGATATGCAGTTCTGTCTTTCAAGTTAAAACAGCTCACCAAGTGTCCTGACCTGATCATTAGACTGTGATTCATCATAGCCCCACTTGCCAGCCATTTTATATAAAACAAAATAAATGATGTGCCTGAGTTTGAGAGACCTTGTGTGATAAAAACGACAGGGGTTAATATTTCACATTTTTCAGAGAACCACCTCACAGCATTTCTTTCTTGTAACCTTAAGCTGCATCGGTTGGAACAAGCCAACTACTATTAAATGAGAGCAAGCAATCCTCATATTTAAGGATAGAGCATTTCAACATGGCTACAACAAACATTTGCGGCCATCATATACATAAAAAGCATTGCAATGTGTAGCTGGTCTGATTATTCTAGTGACTGACCAATAAGGCAGTGACATTTTTCTAGAGAAAATGCTGTCTGGAAACACGAGATTGCACAGTCTCCACAATTTAAGAATCCAGCAGTGGGTCTCCAGTGGTTCCAAGAAAATGCACACGTCCTGCTGCAAACAGTCCACAGTCAACAAATTACTCACTTTAATTTTTTCTGATACATTTTGGAACAAAAGATACAGCAATTACAGACAGCTTGATAAACTCTTCAAACCATTACTTGTGTGTTTGCGAGCTGTTCCTTAAACTGCAGCACTTAAATACAAGGTGTTTTTTGTTTTGTTTTTGTTTTTTGTTTTTGTTTTTTTTTTTTAAATGAGAATTCAGGCATTTAACATCTCAGCTTCCTTACTGATTTGAAAAGCACAGAAGCTCCTGGGTTATTAATTCTCATATGACTGCAGTAGAGCTTAGGTACTCAGGTACAAAATATAATCCCCTGAACTATCTTCAAGCACCTGTACTGAGTCCCAGCATTAAAACAAACTTTCTACAAGATGGCAACAGAATTACTTAAGAAACTCTGGAATACATCACAGCCACTCAACAGCACGTACTATTTTGTATAACCAACAAAATTAGAAATAAATAATTGTGGAGTGTAATTTGTTATGCTATTATTTCAGACATCTTCACCTTGTTAACATAGAATGCCAATATTTCCCGAGTGCATTCCATCATAGCAACAGAACGTAATGATAGCAGTGAAGCAATGAAAATAAAATGATAAAAGAGACTAGCTTGGCAAATAAAGAAATTGTAGACATCTCAAGTAAGAACTTTATTAAAAAAAAAAAAGTCTAATTTGCAAAGCTATCCTAATGAGATAAAATTACAGATGAGTAAGCTTGGCTTTTGAAGACTGCTGGATTGCTAAACTGGTCTAATCACTTCATCGCTTCAGTCTGCCTCTAAACATATTAATCATATCACAGTCAATTAACCATCTTAAAGTCTCAGTGATGACTATAAACCATTACACTGGAATACGGTTTTATGAAATAGAGAAAAACAGATACAAGCCTGTGAAGAAAGTTTCTCAAGACATGAAAGCTCTCAGTTTTTTTCTCCTTTATATTGGAATGCTTAGGAGTGGACTGAAATCAAACTACTCTGGTCTGAGAAGCACATGACAGTCAGACAGAGTTCCTCGGTCTGCAAAGCATTTCTTTTATGACTTTGTACATAAGGTCCAGATATGCACACATGAGAACATGCCCTTTACAGCTCAGAGATGTTTTTTAGTCTTGGTTAGCTTACCTGGGGCATCTGTTTGGCTACATACAACAGAGAACCTGTACTTCAAGAAGTGCCCCAGTGCCTTGGATCAACAGCAAACATTCACAATCCTCTGAGTGGCTTCCTAAGAGCCCCTTTTGCCAGCTATGTTCAGTAGTCAAGAAGTTCAGCCACACAAAGAGCTGCATACATCCGGCCAGTGCTACTTAGTGCCTGTTTTGGTTTATTCCTTTAGAGTTGAGAAAGTAGTTATTAGTTCCATTCCATCTATCAAATGAATGAAGCTTTAATTTAAATTTGTATTCCTTTCATGGAAAGATTAGATAACCTGTATATCATTTTTGATGAGAAATCTGGATAGTCTCAAGAATACAGCAATCTGTGCATTCATTTCAGATCTGCTTCAGATTTTGTATTAGAATCCCAAATTATTTGTTTAATTCAATCATGGCATTCTGTTGCAAACATATTCTAGACATAAATGAGAAAATTAAACAAGCAAACAAAAAAACCCACGAAATGAACAGAATGGAAAATTTGAAAATGCTATAATGCTTTCAACCTAACTTCCCCATTTTTTCCTTGCACTGTCATTAGGTAGCATCAGCATAGCAGTACATGCTCTGAGTTAACTAAGTTGCATTCTCTGACAGAATTTTTCATGCCAGGTATTTACACGCAGCAACAGAGGAACTTATTCACTAGGTTACAGCCTCATTCTTACATTTCTGATATGCTGCCATCTCATCTGATGTATTTTATTTTTTCACCTACAGCATTTAATCTATTATAGTACCTTCAATACTGACTTACACAAAATAAAAAATAATCACTACTACAGGAGTCTTTGATTTTATCCTGCCCCTTTCTCAGTTTTGTCTTTGCTAACATATTGCTCACAACCTGGTCAGCTGATTGCCTCAGGACCTTTCACTCACACATGCATTATGCTTAATTCCAGTCTTAACAACAGACTCAAGTTTGAATAGTTTCAGAAGAATCTATTTGCCAAAGCAAATCCTAAGCTAGGTGAGAACATTAGTAGTGCTGTGATGATGCTCATGTTCAAATGCCATTGGAAACGTTAATGGTGCTAGAGAACCTCCTCCAGGGGCCCTAAGTTGTACACTTGGGCTGAAGAAGAGATGAACTGCTGACAGTGACTACTGTGCAAAAAAACTGAAAACAAGGTTAGTTAAAGAGAATGTTGCAGTCATTGCCAACATCTGGGCTGGTGAAACCAATCTGAGATCTGCTTTCATTTCTGTCAGCCTGGAGGTGTTTTAAGTCTGCTAACACAGAACTTAACATATTGAAAGTGAATAAAAGACAGAAATTGCAAAAGTATTTAGTTTTCCTTCTCCCTTTTTCTTTTCATGGAGAAATTCTATGCATTATTTCCATTAAACTTTTGGATTAATTAATTCATAATTCTTATCAATGGAGATGACATAAATTGGAAGAAAAAAGAAAGTGCAATGTTGTTTCTTCAGCCTAGCCTTCCATAACATGAACCATCCTGCTTGAACTGATGAATGCATGCTGAAATGTCACTCAAGGACGTACTGGCCATTGAGAACTGTAACTGTCTCTAAGACCACAGAGCTGTCTTTTCTTCATTACAGATGAATTCTGTGTCCCTTCATTAGATTTATTTTCTGCTGTAGTGTTTCAACGAGTAAAACATTTTACTTAGATCACTCTGTACTGGATGAAGCCATTATAATCATTGAAAGCAAAAATCTTACCATTGAGTAATCGCTTTATTGTCAAGGATGTCACTATAGAGTAGATCGGGTCATCATCAGGAAAACTTTGTAAACATGTAGAGCTCACTGAGGCTGTGTATTTTAAACTCATTCCATGAAAGAAGACAACAAATTCAAGGAATCTCCTTTTGATCATATGCTTTAGCATTGTCCATTTTGTTGTAGCACCCAGATCTACCCTGTTCTGAAAGCAGCCCCCCTGCTTCAAAGCATGGCATCTCTTACCCTTGTTCAGAGTACAGAACACAGATCATATTTGAATAGAAATAGAGATATTATTTTTGAGTTTAAAAAGGAATACCATATCTTTCTTTCTATCTCCAAAATAATCCTTTCTGAAAGAGCTATGTAAAATTTACAAATTTTGTCACTTGCCTTTTTTTTGTGACATCAAATAAACATTAAATGGCTTCAGTGTTTCTGGATAGAAACAATAATATTTTTACAGCAATGTGCAGAAGGCACTGAACTGAATATAAACAGAGAGCTCAAAGGTAACAGATTTAAAGATTCTTCAGGACAGTTTCATTGCAGCTCTGACAAGGACTTAAGGAATCACATTAATGTAGGAACAAAAGTGTTGAAAAAGAAAACCAAGCTATTAATTTGGAAATGTGGCAGTGAATTTCCAGACAAAGCTAAAACATTATGCACATTTCCATATGTTCATTTTTTCTTTTTCTCCAGAAAATGCTGTACATTTACGTATGTCAAATGGAAAGAAAATTTCCTAAGAGCTTTATGTAGTCTGTTTATTATGCAGAAGGTTACTGAGTTTTGCATGAAGGCAGCCCAAAGGTGAGCACAGACAAGGCTTTCTCTTGTCCCATTCTGGGGTCTGTAGCTTCTGTCTGATAAACAAGAACTTGAAAAACACTGTTCAGTTAGTTTTCTACTGTTACATCAGAACCTCATCTAGAATATTAACTGCTTTCCTGTTGTCAATTCTCATCCACAAACTAATACTACTATGGCACATTAGTTTGAGAAAAAAAAAAAAAAAGAAAAAATTATCTTGGGGCATTGCTTTTGCTATAATTCCACTGCTCTCTTGACCTTTTTAGTATATATTTGCTTCAAAAGCACAGCTACCTGCAAAAACTGATTAACTGATATAGGGAAATAAGTTGCACAATTGACTTTTTCTCTCTTTTCTCATTGCCTATGATAACCTTATGATTTATCTTTTTTTCTTTTTCTTTTTTCCCCCCATCACCACAAGATACACTGCTATAAATATCGTAGTGTAGCCTGCAAGTATGTAATTCAGTATTCAGGATGTGCTTACTTCACTGGATACCTGTTTTGTAACGCAATGAACACAAATATATTTCTGTTGTGAACATGCAGGCTTTACAGTCAAAATTTATTTTCAAGTTGCCTTTTTCCTGCAGTATAATCAGCAAGCTTACTCATTTTGGGGAAAAGCTGTTGGAAATAAACAAAAGCAAAGTGCAAACAGACTAATCAGATTCATCTAGCAATATGAATCACTATGTCTTGTGGCATTATTTATTCTGCCCCAGTAATAGGCTGTTGCATTAGGCCTTATCTGCCTGTTCTCCCCCTCTGCCATTAAATTTTAACATCCAGATATGTTGGTTTTATTTAATTTAGCACTGCAGAACTCAAAAGGATTTAAACACTAGGGGAAAAGGGTTGACCACTAAGTGGAGCTGTTCAGACTGCAAATAGCTCACAATTCCACAACACCCTAATAACTCCACAGCCTCTTCAGAAAATTTTAAATAAAGCTCTGCAATATTCATGTTATGTACTGGGTTTTTACAAAATCATCTCTTTGGGTTTCTCCTTCTACATTTATTCTTTAGCAGCTGTTTCACATTACACTTTTTTCACTCTCTAAAATCAATATGCCCTGCTTCTGAACTGGCAGTAGATAAAAGCATGTATGCACTAGTTAAGGCAGAATGGAAGAAAAATTCATTGTATGTAGGAAAAAAACAAAGGAATCAATATATTCTCACCATTTAAATTAACAGGCGATGGATCGTAAAGCGGAATCTCAATTTACAAGTTCACTGCTTTTGTTTGTCAGAATACTGTTGCAGACTCATCCTCCATACAAAAAATTGCAGTTTGGATCTTGAATAATCCTGCTCAAATTTGATCACACAGCATCTCTGAAAAAGTTCTGACATTCTGACAGATGGTGGCAGGCAGTGAAGGGAGAAAAAACCAACAGATTGCTTTGCTCTGGACTAGTGCTTTTATGCTATGAGACTTGAGCATCACCCCCTCTTACAGCTGCTATGGTAATGTAATTTGTACTCCTATGCGAAGGAGCTTTTCATAACTACTATCTGCACTGGCGCTTGGGTTTCTCTAATACATCTGATGTTGTCGTGTCAGCTTCATATATGGGAGTAAATTTTGAAAATGAAATAAAGATTTTTCTATGTTTGTTTAAAATTTATTACTTAGAATCAGGTCTTAGAGACCTTAACACAGCATTTCTTCCAATATTTGCATTTTATTGTCATGTAATTCTGAAATTGTAAAGGCATGCATACAACTGGTTGTAGAGTAAAGGAGATTGAACACAAATGAACCCCTTATTCCTTGAACCTCAGCTAAGTGTCAGAGGTACATTTACCAGAGAGGAGGTAAAAGACAGACTGCTTTGCTCCTTATGCCAGCCTTAAGCAACTTATTGCTTTCTCATAGGAATTTCCGTCAGGAAATTAGAATGCAGCTTGTATTCCCTATCTTTGGTTGCATGTAATCTCCTGGGGGTTTATTAAGTTGGACAAGAGCCACAGGATTCTCAAGACTCCATGGACAGCGGAGCAAGTCTGAACTTCTAAATGAGGCACCAAATTTACATGCCACAGACAGACAACACAAAACCCTGACAACAACACCTCTAAAAGTTCTCTCCAAATGTCACTATGCTGGCACCTTATTTAGGAAGCTAAGCAAAGGAATAGATATCATCTATGACTTTATATTTTAAAAAAGAACAAAGGTCAAGGGGAAGCTCCTCTTTGCCCTTTTCATCTCACCAATTTTAAAGATCATGTAATTTAACACTGATTTTACAAAATGATATTTTTGCATAACTTATGAAACAAGTTATTTCAATATAAAATATTCAGCACAAAGCACTGAGTATAAAATTAAGGGGTTTTCCGAAGCAGCCTGCTCAAGTAAATGCTATTTGCAAATAAGCACCTACCTGATTACTGTCCTTCCAAAGTCAGTTTTTCAAATCTTTATTCACTTTCTGGCCCATGCTTTTTCTTCTGCTTAATATTTATACAATTTAGATATTTATTTTCTCTTTAAAAATATATATCACAGAGGGTAGCAAACAACCATAAGATTTGTTTGCTACCCATAAGAAAATATTGGTAGAGTATATTAAAATACCTTCAGCTCTTATATTTATTATGCAGTATTGTTTACTGGACATGTCAAAGAGTAAAACCTGGATGTCCATTATATCATTCAGAACATTTGGTGAGGGAAGCACCATTCTTTAACAAATTTTAGCTACAAATACCTCAGGACTACTAATTGCTCAAAAACCAATTCCTGAAAATAAAGTTACATAATGTGAGTAAGTACTCTTTAGAGCTACTGATGTTCACATAAAAAATGTACTGTTGCATTTTACCAGAAATGCCAATTTACCCCGCAGTGACAAATATAAGGAAGCCCTTTCCATCTCTCCTCAGCCTTTTTCCCTCTGTGTACATGGAAGAAGGGAAAAGCAAGCACTTAAAAGAAGTGAGTCTGTATTTAGTACCAGACTTACAGAGGCAAGACATATATTAATCTTTGATTTTCCTGAGATAAATGATGGAATGCAGCAAAAGTTTGTAGTGTATTTTATGTTGAGGTTTAACAGAACAACAAATGCCTTTCATCTAAAGAAGGGATGAACAAAAACACCGCAGTCACGGGGGCAAATGGGGCAAGTATTTTATCACTGTGACTAAGTTCTAATCTGAACTATGCATCAATTTAAAAGAGCCAAGTATACATCTGACTCTGAATTTTCCAATATCTGTTATCTGGATTTGTCTAAACTACCTGCTCTATATGCTACAGGGGAGATGCTAATTGTAGCACTGACCTCTTTGCTAGATAGATTTGAGTCTCTGTGCTACTGGTGTTCTGTCAGGCCAAGCAGATCCCTGTCTTTCACCACAGTATTCTTTTGTAATCAAAGTATCCACTCTATTGCTGCTCTATTTAATGAAGTCAACTTCCTTTCAATTGCATATGACACTGGAGTTATCTGGAACCAAACCTCAGAATGTAAAAGCTGAAAGGAATGGTAAATTTCTCTTCAATTGTTGAAGAAAAAGAAAGGGTAAAAAAAATAATGCAACAAAGCCAACAAAGAAAGTACACAAATTAAAAGACATCCCATAGCTTCTCCTGATAAGATTTTTTTTTTTTTTAATATTATTGCTAGTCCTTTTCCAGAACAGTACTTTCAGTTTTGAAATAAAACTGATTGTTCACCTAAATAAAGCTGCCTCGTCTTATTTCAAGAGGAGAATAATTTCTACCATTTCTAAATACTTTACATTAAGACTGAGAGGGGAAAGACAAGACTATGATGGAGGGAAAAGAACAAGTTAAAAACAATTCAATAGTTCCATACTTCCTAACTTTCAGTTATGAACACGTATGTGTGTATAGTTCATATGAACACACCTAGGCATACAGACACACAACGCTTCGTTTCCTCTTGTTACAACCTGCAGTCAAATAAATTTGAAAACGAGTTTGCAGAACAGTTATGGATTTCCAAGTACGTACAAATAAGAGAACATTGTTGTTATGATGTCAATGTGGAATAATCGGGAAAATGAATAAACCCCAGCTTGTAAAATCAATGGGAATATTTCCTTATACCAATCTGCAGTATCCAACCAGCAGTGAGACTTTCATTCTAGTAGTAAAGACTTGACAGTGCTTTCACAGCTTGTATGAAAACAGATCAATTTAAAAACTACTTAAAAAAAAAAGGAAACAATCCAAAGATAAACAAAAAGATGACCAAAGAGCATTCAAAAATACACACAAAAATTCTAAAAAACAATATTAAGTAACTGAGACAAAAACTGAAGATAAATTACTGAAGTGAAACATAACTAAGAAAACTCTTTACTGTTAGTTATAATATTAAATAAAATTGTTGATATTCTCTCAATTATAATAGAAAAGTTCTGGGAATTAATATAATGTGAAACAATTTGTATAAGCTGTTAAAAAGACCACATAAGAAATAATCTTGAGATCATGAAGTAACTGCTTGATTATTTCCCACTACTAACTACATTTTTCCTGGTCATTATAGTTTCTCTCTCTGTCCCTCTTGCCCTCAAGTTAACAAGTGCTGTGAATTTTGCTGAAGCTGATGTTCTGGATTGAGCCACCCCTCTTTGCACTTGGTTCAAGCTGTGGGAAAGGAGGCAGTTGCAGCAGCACCTGTTTCAGAAGCAATACTCCCTACTCATTAGGCTGTCAGAAATCACTGCCTACTGAAGGAGACAACCCTGATTTCAGCAGAAGTTAGCAAGCCAGGATAAATAGGTCAGTTAAATAAGGATTTATCAGCTTTCTATGGTATTATTTACAAACCTTTTTTTAAGGTTTCCATTTTGTTTGTACTTTCCTTCTAAGGTTCATTACTTTTACAGAGTTTCACTGAACTGCAACTCAGACCAATGGTATCGGTTTTTTTTTCATTTTTTTTTCCTTCCCCTTTTTTCTATCATCACTGAAATCAAGTGCATAAGAGTACCCAAATTTAAGTGGGCTCTGAGGTCAAAACAGTATCCGGTATTCCAAGTGCTTGTCCAAATTAGTGATCTCAAAGGAGCATTCAGTAATTGTTTTCATCGTTCTGAAGGAGGAAGAGTCTATGAGATACCAGAATGTTAATTGTACAAAAATGTCATTAGGCATCAGACTTCCTAGCATTTTATAAGGTATTCTTTCAGCTGTGGCTAAAGAAGTTAAAGTTGAAATCTTTAGACAAATAAAACTCTTCCAAACCTTCATTCATTGCTTCATGCATTTTACATGGAAAAAGTTCCCAGAACAACATAAAACATGGCATGGTAGAAAATTAAAACAAAAGAGCCACAGTAAATATTCAATATTCACTCAGCAAATCAGCATCCCAAGAAGCTGTGAGTTCAAAGTTGGTTTTGTAGCTTAATTATGCATACTGGTTTTTCCCTCAAACTAGTTTTTGAAACACTACATACAGTAAATATTTGATACTCACAGGGTATCAATACGAAGGCTTTTTGGATGCTCCTAACATTGCAGAACTTACGTAAATCTCAAAAGAACTACTCAAAATGTGTCAGTAGGTCCCTAGCTGAATGATTCCATACATCTTAAAATCCTGTATCCTTAATAGACAAAAAAAAAATTGTAGGAGTACTCAGATGAATATTTCTTTAATTGCATATTGCATCAGCACAGCAGGAAACTAAAAGGTGAGTGTGTTATACGTCTCTCAGTGTACATCAGAAGTAGGTATATCTGTTGTCACAGCTGAAGTAGGCAATACCTGTCCAGCTTCTCATACCCTACTATACCAAGACTCATCATGACCAGTTATATGCTTTTTGATCTCACCAGTGATATTTTTGACCATATGCTTACAGGTTTTCCTCTTCTGTCATCATGGATAGAAAAGTAAATGTACAGGCCACAAGCTACTTGGGACAAGAGGAAGGAGCAATGGTTTTATTTACCCAATTTAGCTGTTAAATTTGAGTGTTCACATTAAGTTAAGAGACTTCCAATTTCCTCAACTTTTACAGAGAATCTTCCTGTTGGGTGCTAAAACAACCTAAATGTCTTGATCTTGGCTGCAGTGATCTTAGCCTGATCTGACTACATCGGATGACAGCAACAAGTGTATTTACCATCTGCTTACATTAACTGTATAATTAAAAAGTTGAATTTCAGAGTTAACACAGCTATGCACAGCTTTAAACAACTGCATGATTTTACAGTCACACTTCAACAAAAAGGAAAAAAAACAACCCTGCAGTAACTAAATATGCTATGTGCAGTCCTAACAACAGCAACAAGCTTCTGCAGCTTCACACTCTAATATAATGCTTATCTCAATTCTTCAAACTGTATGCATCCTAGTCAAATGCCAGTAGGCAGCTTCAATGTGGCATTCTTCCGCTTGCAGCATTACTTCTCAGAAAATTCACATAATCATACCTTCAGGTTACAGACAGCTCAGAGGTCTGTTCATCAGTAAATGGCCTCCATACACACTGCACATGCAGACTTAAATGTAGACTAATAGGAGACACATAACATTTCCTCTGCAATTCCTCCTCAGAAACACACCAAAAGTTTAGATAAGCAGTTGTGGCAAATATGTTGCAGGAACAAACACTGTGCATCTCTGGAGAAAACATACTAACAGATGTCACTAAAGGTAGGAGATCCAGGATCCATTTAAAATACTGTATACTGTGAAGACTATTACTAAGGCTCATAAATCTGTAAACAAACAAACATGAAGCACCACACATAAAATGAATATGTACTAAATTTTAAATCTCATTCACATTATTCACTTTTAGCTAATTTGTGATGCTGGGACAAGTGAAAAAACGAAAAAAGACACAGGAGTTGCCAAGCTCATTGCTACCCTCTGTGTGCATGCTCTACAGCTACCAACAGAAGTGAGTAAATGCTAGGTACAGTTTAAACTTTATTTTAACAAGTCCTTAAATCATGCTAAAACAAAAATAAGGAACATTTTATCCCCATTTCCATATTTGGAGAATACTTAAATACATTTTAAAAATTTATATTGAAAAGATGACTTCACTCTTTGTAAATAGTACTTAGGCAGTGGAAGCTTCTCCTATTAGTAGAGCCAGAAGAGAATCCAGAAAAGCAGTATGAGGGCTGCTCTGAAAGTAATACCTCCTATTTTATGATGCATGAAGCAAAGGTGTGCCACTCAATTCCTCCATGCAGAAAAAAATTGCACCTATTGGCATTCACTGATGCTTGCTGAACATTTATGGAGACCCAACAGTAGATGCAAGCACAGTGAGGCAGTGGGTGGTGCGTTCCAGCAGTGGTGACAGCAATATGAAAGACAAGCTGTGTTCCAGACAGCCATGCAGATTTTTACAAGCATGGCATGCAGGCTCTTGTTCATCACTGGTGAAAATGCAAAGCTAATGGTGGTGTCCACACTGAAGTTTTGTCGTTGAGAATTTGCTCTATCTGATAGTATTCAGAATGCTCTTCAGGCTTTACTTTTGGAGTAACCTGCTTATTTCTTTTAAAACCAAAGGTTAGTATTTTCATCAGATCCTGTACATGTAGTATTTATGGACGAAAATAATTGTAATGTTCCACCTCTATTAATTTGGGAATTTGAACTACACCTATTAATAAATTTATTCAAAAGATCATGCTACACATGCATGCTTTTTCAACAAATAGACTAAAAGCAGCATAGGATACATACACACTGCTTCCAAAACATTTGCCATTTTAAAGGGAGGCAGATACACTCCGTAAGGTGCTCTGAGATATAGCAGTATGACGTTTACTGATGCTTACTTACAGACCACACATTCCACACAAGTTACTTGTACGTACAAAACAATAAATGAAACTTTAGGGATGAAGCACAGAACTTTGCCACTGAAATACAGCACATTCACTGTCAGCATGGGTTTGTCCTTTGAAATCTATTGCTGCAGACACTGGGAAAGAATGAGGCATTATACCTCCCGCCATGAATTGTTACAGATTGTCAGGCTCAATAAAATACTTCATAGACCTATCAGGGTTGGAAACGGTTTCTTTCTAAATGGAAAGAGCGATCAATAGTCTGAGGTGAATGCACTTCCTGATAATGAAACATGGTAACAAACTTCTTCAAAAGATGAAGTGGAATCAAGATGAGTCAGAGGACAACAACAATAAGACTAAAACAATAACAAAAAAAACTAACAGCCTAGCCAGAATATATACTACAAGCTTAATTTTACTCTGCCAACTTCAAAGGTTTATATAATATTTCTGTTTCTTTATACTGCAGATATTGCATTATCATATGTCAGTGTGACTTTCTTGTTGAATACCTCTTAAATTCAAGTAACAGAAAACAATATAAGTGTTACATAGCCTATGCCTGTATTTTTAAACATCTAATATATATAACCCAAGATTTAACAAATACTTAGGGAGATAATGCCTCTGAGAATTATTGCCAAACTGAAGACATTATTACCATTCAACAAAAAAGAGTAACAGTAAGAAAAAAAAAAACAAAACCCAGCAGATCCTTTGACCTCCTACTTAACAGAAATAACGCGAACACCTAATTTGTTTCATAGTCTGAAATCCAGAATTGAATGACATTACTCGATCGAAGCTTTTATGTTCAATTTTGAATTTTGACTAATTCCTTTACGAAGCATGAAGCTGTTTTGTTTCCAAAAGATCACAAAACCACTTGAGCTGGAAGGGGTTCTTAAAGGCCATCTGTTCCAACTGCCCTGCAATGAACAGGGACACCTAGAGCTGCAACAGGCACTCAGAGCCTGGTCCAGTTTGACCTTGAATGTCCCCAAGGATGTGGCATCCACCGCCTCTCTGGGCAACCCGTGCCAGTGCCTCACCACCACTACTGTAAAAAACTTCTTAGAACCACAGAATCATACAATCAAATCTGCTCTCTTTTAGTTTGAAACCATCTCCCCTTGCCCAACCACAGCAGATCACAGAATCACAGAATTGTAGGGGTTGGAAGGGACCTCCAAAGATCATCGAGTCCAACCCCCTGCCAAAGCAGGTTCCCTACAGCAGGTCACACAGGTTGGCATCCAGGCAGGTCTTGAACATCTCCAGAGAAGGAGACTCCACCACCTCCCTGGGCAGCCTGTTCCAGTGCTCCGTCACCCACACCTCCTGCTGAAGTCTGTCATTTTTTCTAATAGTCTCCCTTTGGACACACACGCTGATCATGTATGCATCAATTAGAAGTGACCAAATATATGTGGAGTAGCTCATTCATTTACATGGAAGCCCAAATTGTACTAGCCTTGCACTCCTACAGTATTACTGTGTCCTTCATAAGCATGATGTATAAGCAAAATTGAACACGTGTGGTATCTTTTCAGCAAACTGCCTTTGAAAACTGTTAAAACAAGCCTTTGGTTTGTGAGCTTATTCCCACCTTGAGACAGAATATATCAATAACTACACTATTTCACTTCTGAGACCCCATATTTCAGTCTACCTGGAATTTAAGCCACCTTCTGAGATCCCTGGAATCTGCCTTCTGCTGAGCTGATACATATAGGGATTCTGTCTGTTCTGTATTTCTGTAAAGAGAACTTACTTTTAATTCCTTGGAGCATTTAGTAATAAGTATGACCCATAAAAGAGTCATAAACTACATACTGAAATAGTAAACTTGTAACTGAAATACACGTCCAACTAGCTTCTTGAAACATATTATTTGCTAGAAAACCAAGGAAACACTTTTCAGTATTACCAACATAATACCTTTTAGCTAATAATCTTAGAAGAATGAGTAAGTTAACTTAAAACAAACAAATTTTTTGTTATTTCCAATTACCATTCAAATATTAATATGCTGTTATTAAAAAAAAAAGAAAAGAAAAAAAAAAAAGTGAATGAAATACCAAAATTCATGTTAAAGGGTAAGTTTAAGTTAGGTATCTCAACTGCCTGCTGCTCCAAGGCCTGAGATTTCAAGTAGCTGAGAATTCTGGCCCTACTCCTGAAGGATATTCAATAACTCAGCATTTTTTTCTAACTGAGCAGAAGGAGGCTGCACTGAGAAAAAAGGAGGTAGGCTGTTACAGTTCAAAAAAGGATGACATATTCTTCCCTTACTGTTGGTGTGTGAAGAAACACAGTGCTTGTATTACTCAGTTATGCAGAGATGTTTTAAAAGTGCAGAGCATGAGTAACACAAACTGCAATCTGGAGACAAAGCAAGCAGGCTGGTCATGGCTTGTTTGTTTTTGAGGTGAAACACCATGGTTCAGCTGCAAAAACAATTCTGAAAAGACCTCTTCTCTCCTCCTCACACATTCCTACCTACATGCATCACTTGCTCCCTCAGACCAAAGCAGTGGACTGCTTGTACCTATTCCAACTCCACAGAAGTACTATGTATAATTTTTCATTCATATGATGAATGTCTTAATATCTCAGTTCTCAGCCACCAAGCATAATGTCCTAAAACTCCTGGGTTGGGCTGTCTGCACGTAGAAGTAAGCCCATCAAAATTCCCTGGAGCTCGTGACCTCTCTGTTGCTGGAAACAGTATCATTGGTTCTGAACATTTTTCACCACCTGGCAAATCTCACTTCAAAGTCCTGCTGTCTCTGAAGGAAGCACTGACGCTGCTTGCAGCTCACAAGGATTGCTCTAAAGGTCCTCACCAAAGGAAGACAGAGTTGACACAGCCATTGAACATCATTTTACACATTCCACATTTGGGGAAACATTCTTTACGTTTGAAAGGTTCTTACTCTGTTGAAGGCATGCAGTGCAAATCAGGGATAAAGGAACTCAGTTGCTCCAGTGCAACTCTCATGCTGATAGAATATCTCCAGAGAATCACTTAGTGGTACGCATATGGGAGCCGACTATTATAATAATTTTGAATATTGCTGTAGTCTGTGATTGAGCTAGCTAGAACTGCAGAAAGACACGTTATACAAACTCCTTCCCCATACAGATTACTGCTGCATTTTCTTCAGTTCCAGTAGATAATTAGGACATAATACAGAGAAAAGCAGATGTTATTTTGTTTTTATTGCAGATGAAAGGTAGCAGTGAGATATAATTTGCTACCTTCATTATTTCTACAAAGTGAAGAATGGATGTTTCTGTATTTATACTCAAATATGAGTGAGGAAATTACACAATCCAAATATTACGTGCAGTCTCTTTACTTAAATGGTAACTGCTGGGCCTTTAATTACATGGCTGGCATTTTTTTTAGAAAGATTGATTATATGTTGTATATCACGAATAGGTAATTAGGTATCAGCTATAGTTGTGACTTTGCCAAGGAATGTTATTCATTCAGTAGATAGCTTTCTTTTAGTACTAATTACAATTGTGTTCTTAGTGCTTTTATGTGAGGAAGCAAGATAGCACCAAGGGCCAGTATCCCAGAATACTTTGGGTTGACGTTAGGGACATGAAACAAATAGACTGTGGGAATGAATTTCCAGTGTTGCACAAACCCTAGAAGTTTTATGGATATCATTAAAGTAATTATCTAAAAGATCAAACATTTATTCACAGTTGAGCTGGTTGAAATTTTCCCTTTGAAGCACTGCTTTGCTGATGGGAAAGTGGCTGCTGGATTAAAGACATCTTCCTAAGATAAAATGACTGTTGCTAGAAATGGGAGGATTGGTTCTTCCAGAACTACTGCCCAGAATTTCCTTCATTATTTTTAAATGTTCACAGCAAGAACTAAAGCTCTGTCTGTATTTATCTCTTATACGAGATCCTCATATTTAATGTATCGTGTTGTTTTTCTGCTACTTTGCTCCCCTCTAACACTCTCAGTCAGACCCAGGAGCCAGATTCAGGCTTTTTGAAAGATACTGCTCCTCAAGGAGAGGATTAGATTGAATTTGCAGTGCTCTCTTTTGTGAAGTACTCATCAATTCAGGATCAACAACACTATTTTAGTGTTTGTGGCTACATTTCACTCAGGGACTGTAATTCACTCACATACTGGAATTCACGTCCTACACAAATATAATATGCTGAATGTAAAAACAAATTTATAAAACAGATTAAGCATACACAGGGATAAGGCAAAAAAAAAAAAAAAGAAAGAAAAAAAAAGAAAAAGGACTATAAAATGATCATACAGCAGTACGTATTCTTCAGGTGAGATACCAGAAAGTAGTATGTCCATACACAGTTAAATAAAATTAACTCTAGCCAGCAGTTTTTCTGTGTAGCAGAAAGTGAATGTACATTCTGATTTAGCCTGTCCATTGCTATCAAGGCCATAAGCCCCATACAATAGTACAAGTGTAGATATCTCTAAAAGGTAAGAGGAAACATACAAAGTCCATAGCATGTATAGTGCAGGAACTGTGCGCACAATAACAGACAATTTTGGTTGTATGACCTTTTATCTTTTCATCCTCCTCCTGAACAATGAAACTGAGATCAGAATTGCGTTTGTGTGTAGAGCAAAGGAAGAATGTTTGATAAATTAATGATTGATATCTGTATATTATAGTAATTTCTCAGAATTTGCTTTACTTCCCAGAGGCTTGTGATTATTTTGTATAGTTTGCTATTAATGTTTGTTGTAGAACCACCAAGCATAAGATACTTCACATTATTTCACAGGAAAGAAATTGACTTGTGTTCTTTGCTCAATCCTCTTTTATGCTATGAAGAAAAATAACATGGGATAGCTGAGTTTTTTGATAACTTTATCAATACACATAAAGAAAACTTTACGTAAATGAAGTTCATGTAAATGCTTTCCTCCTACCTTGGATAATATGTAACAGACAGGGATGTTAATGGGGGAGAGGATGGAAGTACAACTACAACATAAAAGTTGCTCTTATTTTTGGAAATATTATTGGGTTTGCCTTTTATTCAAAAAAACAAACAAACAAAAAAACAGAAAGAAAGAAATTGCAAGAATATATGCCACAATTAGATATGCAACTCTATCTCTTCTCTTCTGTACATACAGATAATATACAGGAGATTTCTATCTGCTGCTGTGATTTCATTTTTCTCCTATATTTACTCTTACTCTTTAAGTATGACAAAGCTTCTTCTGAATCATAACCTTTAAGTATTAGTTTTTCATTCACTACTTTTCACTGCCTCATATTTTAGCTTTAGATTCTGAAGCCCCTGTAAAGGTTTGTATACCTATGTTTCCCAGTGATGATTAAACATGCCTGAAGGATGCAAAAATGATGCACATCTTCATGTGCAAATGTGAGAAATCACATTTACACTCAAACTCTAGTAGCAAACTCACAGTTGGATTTATTGCAATAGAAAAGGCAATTCTCTGGGGCAAGCAGACTATCAAACAGCATGAGGCTGTGTGCTCCCCTCAGGTGCACAGCAGCATCCACCTAGATAGCAATCCCATTGCTGCTTAGGTTAAAAGAACAGCATTACTGGCAGTACAAATTAATAATTACCTTCCTTAAACTAGTATATTCATTGTGCATTCCCAGAGCAGAATGAAAAATTCCTTTTTAAAAAATGTATTATTGAAAAAAAATACATAAAAGATTTAAAGTCGGCTTTTTTTTTCCTGGTTAACTAACAAAAAATTATCTACTTCCTGATTTTCGAATTTCAGGCATGGGGTTGAGGTGGCAGTGTTACATTAAGTCAAAAGGTTCATACTCTGCTAACTTAATCATTATTCCTAATGTCAATCAATACTTATGATACATCAGTTGACTGTCTGGATAATCCATGTAAGTCTTTCATTTAGTTTTCTAAGATAACTGAAACAACCAGCTAAGCTGAAATTTGGAAATTATGGCAATAACATGAAAACTATTTGAATTCTTGCTGATTGATTCTATTTCAAAATAAAACTGTGAAAAATACCCTATACGTGCCTTTAGCACTGACTGCAGAACACACATCAGTTCTATTAAACTGCTACTTCAGTGTTACATAAATGAATATTGTAAAATACCCTTAACCTAATAAAATACCTGAACATTTTTGCTCTTAGCAGAGGTATTCTGAAATAGGAAATTAATGGGCAGGACTTCTAAAGGTATGAAATTCAAGGACGGGTTTCTGCATACAAACATTATCAGTAGCAATTCCAGATATAATGCTCTTTTTTATACTGAAGCTTAAAAGCAGCGCTTCCCCAGCTTGGAACTCAGACATTAGTAACAGAATATGATATATTTAGTGTGAAAATTTAAGGAAATATTTTTTATCTTTCCATTATTTCTCCTCTCAAATGCTTATCCTTCCCTTCAAATTTTCAAGCAAAATATAGTACTTCACACCCTTAACTCAAGAGTGAATCCAAATCCAGTGACCTAAGCAGAGATACTTCAATGAAAAACAGTCTGAGACCACTTATCCAAGAAAAAAAATGCCATGCAGGCTATGTATCCATTTATAACAAGAACAATAGTCAGCTCTGGAAAAAATCTGAGTCCACAGATTAATTGGTGTAAAAAATAAAATTGAAATAGAAAAGTATCTATTTGCAATAATATAATCACTATGATTGGGAAACAACTAAGCAAGACCCTGGGCTCTCACTAAATGCTTCAAAAAATGCAGTAAAATTCTTCAGTGTCTTGAATACTATTAATTCTCCATTGTGACTGATACTGGCTTGAAAGAACTGTGCACTATCATCATCCAACTTTTTGTGTATTTTTAATAATGAGTGAATAAACTGGAGTTGATAGGATATTTATTGGCTGCTGCAAGGATACTTAAAAAATCAGAAGGTATGCTATAATACAATAATGAGACATATTGCATCAGATGTGTCATAGCGATGACATTTTTGGAACTTGATGTAGGAATTTTATGACTTAAGTAGAAAAAAATCACGGCCAACAAGCCACCAATAAAAATATTACAGCTATCAATAGTAATACTAAAGCTTGTTAATGTATTTCCAGAAATTATGATCCAACAAAGTTGAAATTTTCAATATGCTATAGCAACAATGAAATTTCTGCTCTACTCTAAGCCTCCAACCTGCAGTGCTGTGTTCAGCTCTGGGGCACCCAGCACAAGAAGGGCACGGAGCTGTGGGAGTGGGTCCAGGAGAGGCTACAAGGATGCGCAGAGGGCTGGAGCAGACAGACTGAAAGCTGGGGTTGGTCAGCCTGGAGAAGTGAGGGGTCTGAGGAGGCCTTACAGAGGCCTTTCAGTGCTTAAAGGGGGTTACAGGAAAGCTGGGGAGGGACTCTACCAGAAGTGTAGTGACAGAACAAGAGGTAATGGCTGTAAACTGGAAGACGGTAGGTTTATATCAGGCATAAAAAATAAATTCTTTGCTTGGAGGGCATTAAAGAACTCTAACAGGCTGCCCAGAAAAGCTGCAGATGTCCCATTCCTGCAAATGTTCAAGGCCAGGATGAATGGGGCTTTGGGCAGCCTGAACTAGTGGGAGGTGTCCTTGCCCACGGCAGAGTGTTGGAACAAGACAGGCTTTAGGGTCCCTTCCAACCAAAACCATTCTATGACTCCCTGATCCCAAAATCCAAATGAGGTTCCTGCTACTGCCTGCCAAGAAAGATTTTGTAGCCTTCATTTCCTATCCACAAAGAATATGTGGCCCCAAACTAAAACATGCTTTTAAGACATGAAATTATTCATACAAAAGGATTCCCATTTTCTACTTCCATACTTCTGAAATACAAATGGATTTACAATCATTTTTAACAGAAGATTCTAGTTGACGTTAAATTTTGCAGCTTTGTTTCCTAGCTCTATTGTGCTCTGGCAGCAGTCACAGATCCAGGCACATTTTGAAGACTTTATTTCTAATTGGTGGCATTGAATTCACAAACTGCCCTATTATCCAGACCCTATTTAAAAGCTGCTGGCATTCTCTTTACTCTTAAAGAGCTTATGTGGGTTCTGCAGAATGGCCAAGATTTATATTCCCAGCAGTAGCTGAAATTGAAAAGAACAGGGCAGATTTACATCAACAGAGGCATTGGCTTGCATGTCTTGCAGATGTTTAATGCAGCTCTCAGGAACATTTTACTTTCTTCAGCAAATAAGCCCACCATTACAGTAATAGCTCAATATGGCCGACAGACATCAATTCCCCTGAAATCTTGAAGAATTGTTTCTTAAATCTATTTCATAAGACAGTCAATATGCTAAAAAAAGCCGAGCTCTTCGTGAAAAGTGAAATTGATCTTTTTTCAAAATCATGTAAATCGTACACATTTGTTTTACCTATCAACAGTCGTTCCAAAATACACCCCCAGAGTTGTGTAAATCGAAGAACAGTTTTTGATTATGTAGAGAAGAGGTACAGTGAGGACTGACAAATCCACAGTAGAGGTCTCCTGCAGTCTTAGGTGTGGAGTTGTTAGTACGGTCATTTTCCATAACAAATTACCAACATAAATTTCATTAATTATCAGCCATAATAATACATATTTTTAAAATATTAGACATTAAGTGAGGAGCTGGATGAAAGAATTTTAGGACAACATTTAAAGTTCATCTCTCTATGCAAAGGTTGTACCATGTATATCTAGAACAGAAGAAGAAAATAGAATTTAACGAGTGAAGCATAAAAAGAGATTACTAGAGTAAGTTCTTCCATTTTAATGCACATTTCAGTAGCGAAAACTTTAGTTTTTGTAAGCTTTGGTATCCTAGTCCAAAACCAAGTTGGATTTATGAAAAAAATACAACAGAGTGATTTCCATTCTATTCGCTAACTGTGACAGACTGAGTTAATTTTAATTGTGTGCTCTCCTTTAATAATGTGCTCTCCTATTTCATGTCATTTGCCAAAATTCCACATTATTAACATTATCCTCTCCTCAAAACGAGCACCTCTTCTTGGGCTGTACTTTTACCCACTGCCATTTGTTCTGCTTTGCGTACTGGCCAGGAAAGGTTTCACTGTAAGACCACACTTTTTCTTACTGCCTACTAAGCACTATTCCACAAGACGAAAATCCATTAGCCTCACAGAAATGCATGACCTGAGGTCTTTCTTTGAACACAGTCGTCAACATGGCAGAATAAACAGATGTGCATCCCAAGGCCTAGTGTATTTCAATATTTAATTATGAACTTCCTGAAACTCATGTATTATATCTAGCATTCTCAGAGCAAAATGAAAAATTCTTTTGCTTTTTTTTTTCCTCCCCATCACTGTGTGATAGAAAACTGCCATTTTCTATCAAAAGACAAAGTATTTTGCTTTTGAATAAGAACACTGCTATACAGTGTACGTTCACAGTTGCACTGTGACAATACTGCAGTCAAGTAGGTGTTTGCAAACTGCAGTTTGTACACAAAGTGTGAGCTGCTTTTCTAGCCCTAAAACCTGTAATGTGCAATACTTATATTCACAATAGGTTTAAAAATATGGATGGCTTAATTACAGCCTTAAATGGTGAGACTGTTTTATCATACTGACAGAAACAGCACACAAAAGGCCTGATTATTCCTGTAAATGCAGTATGTCTTTATGCTGTCATGTTGTAATTTCAATGTGTCTTAATAAATTAGATCCATAGTTTGTTCACAATTAAATAATTCTATTATAATCAAGTTTGTTGCTAAATTGCATCAAGTAAGCCTGTCAGTTCAGTAACACTTTATGGCTACAGTTAGTGCACTGTGTTTATTTTTTAACTATGAAAAACTGCTTTAACTGCTCAGTTGCAGTTTTTTATGTAATGGTTCATTAAAAGCAGGCATTTCTAGGCTTTTCTATTGCCAAGAAATCAAAATGTGGAAAGTAAAGCAATCAAAAACCAGTACTTCCAGAACTGCAGACATCCAGAAACCATGGCACCAAAGTAGGAATAAGCAGCTGATGCCCACAGATAAATCACTTCATATTTATCTCTTACTGTGCATTGTGAAGGGTAAAGATGTTGGTACCAACTTTGTGAAGTTCTTCAAGCACCTTTCTGAATGCTCCAAAGTCATCCTGCTTTACTTGAAAGACAAGCCACTCAGCAGTCCTAGTAAAATCACCCAAGTAACAACAGATTTTGCTCATGGGCAACTTTTTCTAAACAGTTATGCATGTTTTATAAAAACTCTGGTGGCATAATTGATAAATCACAGTGCACAATATAAATATTAATAACTCATAAGTAAGAAAACAAATGTGCCTGTTCACTTTCAAGGTAATTCAATTCAGATCTTAATTGGGAATTTTTGTTTTAGGTTTCCTTTTGGTTTCAGAGTTCCCAGAGTATTGCAGAAAACTAGGCAATTTAACAGTCCTTAATCCAGCTTTCTAGATGTATTTAAAAACTCTCTATGGACATTTTCACTCTGCGAGAAATTCAGCTGACATGGGGCCATTCCCAAGGTAAGCTTTAAGTCAGTAATACTCATTTCATGGTGCTACAACAGCCTGACTCATCTTAAGTCTTTGGAAAAGAGCAAGCTAGTATGAACAACCTTCAAAACAATATTCCATGATAATGAAACTATCACGGTGCATTAAAATGAAAAACATAATGTGGAACACATAGAAACATATATCAATAATTTTAAGAAAATGCAATTAGTTAAATTGTAAAATACTTTCTGTGGGCAGTTCAGTTTCTCCTTAACGGATACAGAAAGTTTACAGAGGCACAGAGCAGTCACTGCATTTCACATTGTACTACAGAAATCATTAACGCACAAATCTAGGTCAATTTATAGAAAACACTTCAGAGCCAGGCTAAAGGAATATTTGCATGTCATAAAGCAAGTTCTTGCCAGCCACTGTGTTTTGTTTTTCAATATTTTGTTATTGCCAATGATAGCACAGTTGCAATAAAAACATATCTCTACCATGCTCCTATGAGCTGGAATCTCAAAGAGTTTTTTCAGCATTGCTGACTCATCCTTATGCTAACAAAGGCTGTTTTTGAAAAACAGCCTGATGCTGAACAGAAAATTATCAAAATAGCACTTAAAGATGGAAAATGGCAAATAAGTCATCTTAGATAAGACAGAGCTAAAATGTAAAAGACTCGAGGTGCTGCAGAAGTTTTTTGAGTCCTGGAATGATTTCATCCTAATTGCTAAATTAACATGATTCATTTACCATTTCTCTCTTACTGGCTCCGATGTAAGTTTGCAGCTTTCTTTAGTCTTATCAAAGACTATGTATGCATAGATCAGTGCAGGTTTGCATACCAGTTTTAAGGAAGTTTAGAGCATGAAGAACTCTTCTGGACTTCAAACAGAGATGGGCAATAAAACTCTACAATAAAATAAGTTAACTTTCAGCAGGCATAATGTTAAAAAGTATGGGACTGACAAGCCTTGGGTTCTATACATATAAGTGAAGTACACAGCACATAGTGATGGCAAAAGCTTGCATCTTCCTCTCCCACTTAACTCTCCAGGACAGAGACAAGTATGCACTTCCCATAAATATTCATTTGTTTTCTTTCTTTCTGAGCCTGTCGAGAAGGAGGACACTTATGGCTCTCATAATGTAAATGATTGTCTTCTCAGAACTAGATGTACACAGATAAACAATTTTGAAAAGTCAGCATATGAGAAGTTTTCACTCATAACTGCTGTAACTCAGCAGAAACAGCTAATTTAACTTAAGACAAGGTGCAGGGTCCAAATCCCTTTCACTTTGCTTTCTTACCACAAAATTATGTGTTTTTTTCAACAATCAGCTCCTGCTCTGTCATGTCCTTTCATGATGTTTTAAAAAGTAAATGGCAATGAAGTGCTTCACTGAACAGTACTACTTTCTACAGGTAGAAGACCCCACTATATGTGGTCGGTGAATTAAATGCAAGTGCAGCCCTGCCTCACACCTTCAGCGTGTCTCTGTATGTGCTGAGACAGAATGCATCATATTTGTATTTATCTAAATAACCTGCTTTCTCTATTTCCTATTATGGACGTAATTGTATGAGGTTTTTCCACAATGAAAAACACTGCAGGCTTATTTTGGATTATTCAAAGCAATTTATCTCATTTTAAAAGAGAAACAGTGACTGTCTGTCTCTTTTGCTGATTTAGAATGACTCTGAACCATGCAGTGCAATCCTTGTTTTTTACGGGAATCAATAGTGATTTTGCTTGTGGGCTGAAAGACAATCTTCAGAATGATAACATGGATATAAAACAATATAATTCTCATTGCAAACAAAAATAAGTTCATTAAAAATGTGGATACTTGGCTAAGATCCTTTCCCCGCTCAAAGAAATATTCCCATTCTGACTCAAAAGAAGGCAAAAGACCTCTTGGCTTGATTGTCCTTCAG
Organism: Lagopus leucura; assembly: GCF_019238085.1. Classification (NCBI taxonomy): domain Eukaryota; kingdom Metazoa; phylum Chordata; class Aves; order Galliformes; family Phasianidae; genus Lagopus; species Lagopus leucura. Next base: position 9,491,522 of record NW_024962274.1, read on the forward strand.
CATCAGATCAAGTAACATAACATCCATAGTACATAGAGTGTGAAAGACACTGTGAATTGGCCTGCATAATGTTATGTTTTCCACTCTTAACCAATGGCTTGTATGCCTTGGTTCATTATTCAAAGCATTATTTGGATTTAGTCCCATGAAGGCTAGAGAGAACAGTTACACAGAAGATGAGGGACAGAGTTCTCAATCTACTGACCTGAAATAAAGAGGGCAGTTACTGCAAAAATTTGATGATCAAGAGTTTTTCCTGAGGATGACAATGAGGAAAGGGGCACAAATTCAAACCTTCTCAATAGAGTTGTTAGCAGAGCTCAGGAATATTTTTGCATTGATAGGAAAAGAATTGAGACGACCTGATCTTTCGTTTGCTTGGTTTTTGTATCTCTCAGGAGAAATTCTGCCAGCGTTAAAATCATTCTCCCACTATCTTCAACAGTGCTCAATTTCTGAAATGCTGAATCTCGTTACACTTTGATCTCTTTTGCAGTTCTGGTATGCACGCATCAAGGAAATTGACAAAAGCTAGACACAGCACTAGTGGCTGAAAGGAAACACGATCAAGGGCGTGAGTTAAGAATCTCACCAACTCCCCATTTTTCCTAGCCTGCTGTAAGGCTGCGGAGATCAGAAAGCCCAGAGCTGAACCAGAACCATACCACATGTGGTTATCTCCGGCGTGCCTGAGGAGGCTGTGCAACACAGCCATTTTCTGAAAACCTGTCATCTGTCCGTTAAGATGAGTGCCAGGAAAGAATGAGTACATAAAGAACCCTAAAGATCAATCACCACAGACCTGAAGAAGATTAAAAAAATCACCAAAGTATATTTCGTGTGTTATTCTTTGATGGCCCAAATTTATATTTGGCTACCTAAATTGTCCACTTTTAGCACACCTATTCCTACTCGCTTGAGAAAATTAGATACTGGTTTAGGTGCCTTTTACTGACTTTGTTGACAAAGCCTCTTTGTAATAGGTACTATGCCATGAATGGAGTCAAATAATTAAGTATGAGAAGTTGGGGGGAGGGAAGGGGAATCAGTTTCTTCCACTCCACCTTTCCTCCTATTTCTTAAAACAAAGGCACTTTCAGTTCAAAGTCTGTTAGCTCTTATTAATACTTTCTTAACAGTTTAATAGTAAAGGGACACATACACACAGGCATATGCACATTGTATAATAAGCAAGAAATTTCCTCACTGAAGTCCATCTGCTTTAGCATAGCAATTAGGGCTGGAAACCTTTGAAGTCACACTGAAAATAAATTCTCCAGAACTACCCTTGGTCACCACAGCTATGTGGAAGATTCAGACACTTGCTCTGCATTACAGTTATGGCTGCATTGCATCTCAGAGCTTCAGAGGCACTGCTCATGTGTAGGTATATAAAATGGGACACAACCTCTTGTATTTGGCCAAGAACAGAGACTGCAACTTAGGTTTGTGCCACTCTTCCACATCACAGAGATGTGATCTAAAGAATTAAATTTGGAATGGTAATAAAGTCACATTCCTGGCCAGTGCCAGGAAAGAATGAGTAGTTTTGTGGGCTAGGTAAAGCCCAAAGCAGCTGGTATAATAAATTTTACTACTCTGCTGTAACAATGATAAATGATTTCACTGGTTTATGCTTCACCCTATTCCAAGGTCACAAGATTCCTCTCAGAAAAACAAGCCATGAATTGTGTTGCCATCATAAAGTGAACTCAGCAATGAAGTATGCTGCCACATTTTCCTCTGCTCTAGCTGTGCTTTGTACCAACCATTGAGCTGCCTTCCACAGTTATGTATGCAACCTGACCTGTAGCACTGCATATCAGTGCATTGCAGACTGTGAGAAAACATCCAACAGTTAGCTACAGCCTAATTCCCATTCTTTTCTTAAAAACAAACAAACAAAAAACCAACAGGAGCAGTTAATTTACTTTTGAAAATCTAGCCTTTACTTCTTTCCCTTTTGAGATCAAGGAGATTTTATTGGAATGCTGTCCAAATGGCTCTTGAATATCTCCACAGAAGGTGACGCCACAACTGCTCTGGGCAACCTGTTCCAGTGCCCCATTGCCCTTACCATAAAGGAGTTCTTATGCATGTTTGTAACTTCCCATGTTCAAGTTTTAGGCCACTGCTCCTTGTCCTATTACTACACACTACTCAAAAGAGCCTGGTCTCATCCATCTGCCTCCCACCTCCCTTTAGATATTTGTAAACATTAAAGAATAAAAATGAAGAGTATGTATAGCTCGTCAGTAACATCAATGCTACTCTATTTCCAGTGTAAGGCTAATCACACACAACAATCAACTTGATAATGAAACACAGAATCACAAAGCATCCTCAGTTAGAAGGGACCCACAATGATCATCAGGGCCAACTGCTGGCTCTGCACAGGACCACCCAAACCCGAACCCTATGTCTGAGAGTGGTATCCAAACTCTCCAGCAGCTCAGGGCCATGCCCACCACCCTCTGGAGAAGAACCTTTCCCTAACCCCCACCTGACACAGCTCCATCCCGTTCTCTGCTGGCTCAGATTCAATTTGCTGTCAAGCAGAACGCCTAGATTCCCTTATGTTGGGCTGCTCTCCTGCCTCTTGTCCCCCAGTCTGTACATATATTCTGAGCTGTCCCATCCCAGGTGCCAATTTGGCACTTGCACTTGGCACTTCAACTTCATGTAGCTGGTGAGCTGGTGATTGCCCACATTTGTCAAGGTCTTTCTGCAAGGACTCAACAGCTCATGCAGTTTAGTGTTGACCTCAAACTTAGCACATTCTCAAGTCCTGCATTCAGACAGATCAAGCCTTTCCTTCACAGATTTAGCACTTAGTCCTGTAGAAGGGAGTGTAATCTAGAAGGTTTACACAGAATCACAGAATCACAGAATTGTAGGGGTTGGAAGGGACCTCCAGAAATCATCGAGTCCAACCCCCCTGCCAAAGCAGGTTCCCTACAGTAGGTCGCACAGGTAGGCATCCAGGCAGGTCTTGAACATCTCCAGAGGAGACTCCACCACCTCCCTGGGCAGCCTGTTCCAGTGCTCCATCACCCTCACTGTAAAGAAGTTCTTGCGCACATTGGTGCAGAACTTCCTATGCTGCAGTTTCCAGCCGTTTCCCCTTGTCCTGTCTCCACTCACCACTGAAAACAGTCTGGCCTCGCTGCTCTGCCCCCCACACCTCAGATATTTATAGACCTGCATCAGGTCCCCTCTCAGTCTTCTTTTCTCAAGGCTGAACAGACCCAGTTCACTCAGCCTTTCCCCATAGCAGAGATGCTCCAGGCCCTTCACCATCTTCGTGGCCCTCCGCTGGACTCTTTCCAAGAGATCCCTGTCTTTTTTGTACTGGGGAGCCCAGAACTGGATACAGTACTCCAGATGAGGTCTTACCAGGGCAGAGTAGAGGGGGAGGATCACCTCCTTTGATGTTAAAGAACATCACTGACTTTTTTTTTTATCTTGCTTTCTAAATTTCTAAAATACCAAATAAAACCACAGGAACCAAAGAGGGCTTATACATCTCTTGGTTTATGCCATCAACAAATGTACTTAAGTGTCTTTTTCTGGTTGGACCTGGGAGATGGCTGACATTGCAGAGCATCATGTGGGTACACAGCTACTCCCCTGCAGAAACCATGCTATTGAAATCATGGGGCATTTGCAAGAAATGGAAAAAAACCAGGAAGAGACTGCTATGAGTTGTACTATAGCAGCTTTGGTCCTGCCCTATGAGAATTTTTTCCATTTATGAGGAAGTCAGATCATATTAGAGATGCAATTAATTGCCAAAACATGAGCTTTATCTTACTGACACACAAATTCACATGGCAGCTTGGTTAGAATGTATATTGTAGTTCAATTTTATTTGTACTTTGGAGTTCACATAAGAGAATGTTTCGTGAGTAGGCTCATGAAAAAGTTACTCTCAAAAAATTCCCTACTGAAAGAATCAATTATTTATAAAATGCCACACTTAAAGCATGGTATACTTCCACCTCAAGTAGTTTAGGATATACTGTCTATTTTGTGATATAAGGAGGAAAAATAGAATCAGAAAGATAATAGCATTTCAGTACTTTCTGATTTATATCTTTTTTTAAAAAACAACAAACCAACTCTGGAAATGATATGGAGAAACTAAAGTGCGAATGAAGTAACTGCAGATGGTAACATTAGACGAAAAAGTTCTTTCACATGATCAGATACATCCCCTGAAAATGGAAAATTCTTGTTGACAGTCCATTTTCCAATGCTTCATCATGGCTAAGTTACAAGAGTTACACATAAACTTCTTTTACTGAGTGGACACAGTTACTCTCCCATTCTCAAGATACAGCAGAGAAACTGACTGCATTCAGCTTTCCAAGTCCAAATACAGTCATTCCAAAAGTAATGCCTCCTATTTATCTCCATGAAAACTACAACAAAGAGCACAATAACACTATTTGATAGAGAAAATTCTCAGCTACAAAACACTTTTCTTCAACAGAGCCACTACCATTAGCTATGCATTTTCAGCAGTGATAAACAAGCCTGCATGGCTGTAGTCTGACTTTCACATTGCTCTCACCACTGCTCACATCCACTGTCTAGTCTCCATAAACCTTCAGCAAGCAATGATATATGCCAATAGGTGCAATCTTTTCAGCATGCAGAAATTCAGTGTCACCCTTTGCTTCATAAACACTTCCCATGTCAGACACCATTTTGTCAGACTGCCTCTCTGCTGCCATCTGTCACATGGCAGCAAAATGCAATGGAATACTGTTGGGAAAGTACAATCTCTATTGCCATACTGTCAACATCTGCCGCTGACATCATGGACCAACATCATTGAACAGGAAGCATTACTTTTGAAGTCGATCTCACATTTTACATAAACTTTGTAGTACCACTGATGATTTTAGATCTTTACTATAAAGCCATTTGAAATTCATCTTAGCACTCAGAACAGTATCTTCTGAGCTGACACTGGTTACTTGAGACTGTTAGTCTTAAGTATGATATAGTTCAAATGTATCCCTTTCTAGGCACCAAGATTTCATATCACATACAGCAGAAACTGTTTCCAAACTGGTTAATGGATATGAAAAGCAAGTACTATGATCATCCCATGGTTTATCACCACATTCTTCTGATAATCAAGACACAAATGTACTTTTAATAGGCATTCTTAAGGTAAATCAGCAAAGCTACCACTCCTATATCTACATCTTTGATACAGTGTGGGCCAAAATACATGAATAAGCTTGCTTACGTAAAATACCAACTTGATGAGATGTGTCTTCTTTTATTCAAATAATTCCTATCTTGTTTAAAATTGATAAATATTTCAAAGACAACTCTTATCTCTTTAATAATAATTTCCTTACAATATACTCTTCATAAAAATGAGAAATTACAGCATAGCAGATGAAAGTGAAAATCCATACATTAGACTTAAAAAATATTAAAAATTGCTTCCCACATGTCAGCATACTCTGTAGTGAAGAAGACTTGTATCACTTCCATTATGCTGATACAGCAGATTGTTTTTTTTTTTTAAATGATAAATGGAAAACTTCTATGGAACTACATGTAATGTCAGGACTCCAAGATTCTCCACTAACAATGGATATAAACCTCTACTTAGTGTTTAATATGACTCCACTAAAGAACTGAAATGAATGATTCAGCCAAGCTAACTAATTTAACTTCCTCTGTGCAGCCCAGTAAAGTCTCACAACAGTTGGAATTTCAAACGTAACCAAAGAAGTCTTCTGATTTCCCCAAACAATTGCATCAGTATTTTGAGTTGTTCTCTACGATTCTAAAGCAGATGGATATATGGGTGGGTTACAGATAAGAAAAAAGCCACAAGTACCTGATCCAGTTTCCAGTGGAACTCTGCAGGGCGGAAGGTGTCAGCCTGATCAAAGTCTTTACGCAGCAGAAAGACTAATCGGCAGTTGTGCACGTACAAGGCATAGTGATGTCGGTTCATCTCTGAAAGAGGTGCGGGAAGATTAGTGAGCTGAACTATCGTCAACACTTTTGTTTAGGTTAAAGTGTTTCAAAGCAATACACAGCTAAAAGATAAAAAACCCAACAAATCAAAATTATGTTTTTTCCAATATTGTGCATCATTATGATTCTAGTGAAAGCTATCTAATATCTCCCAGAACTATGCCATATTCATTTTATGGAAGCATTATGTCCAAGTTAATAAACAAGACCCAAATCAATATTCAACTTAACTACTTATAGAGCTTCACCAAATATTTTATGCCTTTCTCCTCAACAGAAAGACTCACCTGTCTTGTCAGAGTTGCAGAGAATAGTCTCCTTCTCTGCTCTTAGTCCTGGGCTAGGTCCATGTTTCATCCACAAAGAGATGGTGAATTGATCAGTTAAATTCTTTGGGACTATTCCATCTGGGATTTTGGCTCCTTGTTTTCCATCAAATTTAAAAATCATGTCATTATTATCCATGAGAAGCCCAGCCGTCCAGTTAGTTGTTGCACTGGGAGATGGTAAGAGATCAATGGCACCTGAGGATGCTCCTGCAAACAGTATGTAATTAATAGCACAATGAGAGACTAATGAAAAGGCTGTACAGATTAATTTACCATGGGCGTGGGGCCTGATTCACATGTTTATATTATTTTCACATCCCAAATGGTCCTGCAAGCTTCACTGTCAAATTACATGCACATTATTTAGTAGCAAGCATGCTAAACCAGTAAAAGCAGTAGGTGAAACATACTGCACAGTGACTACAGAAAACGTCACTTCTCTTAGAAGTTTCTCATTATTTTCTAAAATTCATTAGTGACATTTCTTCAGTTATTTCAAGAAGCGCTAAGACTAAAACAAAGTTCTATACTTCCAACAGGAAGGCTTTACATCCTCTTTGCTGTCTGCACAGAGATATGTAGTACACGGGGGTGATGTATTGCCAAATTCAGTACAGTGGATATGAATGTAGAACAAGTGCCCTGATGTCTAACAGACAGAAATGGATTCTCGTATTGTTGGTATGAATATCATTGCATACAGAATATTCACTGTATAATTAGTATCACTTTAATGCTGGATTGTGTCAGGGTGCAGTAGCTCCATGTATTCTTGCCTAATGATAAATACAGGACTTCAGTGGTACTCAGAACTCAGATTAGCCCCTCTCCAGAATGTAAATCATTAGTAAGTGGTCCCTAGTTAAATGCATTTATTTGTTAGAATTAACTGGGGGGGGGGACCCTTGAGTCTGTCACACATTGTTATTTATTATTGTTGGATGACAAGGTAAAAAAAAACACTTCCTAAAATGCTTTGAGGCACAATACTAATAAGTCCTTGACTTTAAATGATTTGGTTGCAATTTAATCAGTAAAACTGCCCACCCTTTACTGTCAAAAGTAAGTACGCGTCACTGAATTACTGAAAGGCAGAGATGAGCGATCAGTCACATAAAAATAAGTGAATTTTAATGCATGGTCCTCAGCACCTGAATCCTCTGCATTTCTAACTGACTAATTAAGAACTGAGCACAGGATTTATAAACTGGATCCTCAGTTACAGAGAGACAATCTTGCTTTTTACATGGCACAAACGAATACTTGTCTCTGATCATTCAATTCTGCACTCTCTGCAATCACACAATACTTCACTGATGAAAAAAATGCAGGGTTTTCTTCCTTCACTAAGAATTTATTTATTCAACCATAAGATAAAATAAGATCATTTCTAGAAGAAAGCTGTTTTCCATAAATAATTTATTTAACTTGCTTTCATAAGATTACCTGTTATCTCTACAGTAAGGATGGCAACAAAAGCCAAGCATCAAAATGTAAATCTTTCCAAATGCAATTCTGGTATAAAGTCCACTTTCATTTTAACCTTTTTATCAAAGTCCTATTATCAATTTCTACCTTGCCTATACTTCTCTATGAAGAAATGGAAACCTTGGACAAAAAAAATGCTCTTTCATCAGTAAGACTTTCCCCACTTCCTTTACATATACTTTTTACATTCTATTTTTTCAACTGCTTTACATCCCATTCCTTCACAGATATGCTAAGCTAAAACTGGAAGTTCAGCAGTATAGTTAGATTCTGTCCACTAGCTCATACACTGCCTGCAGCTACTACAATGCCATTGTCAAACCTGTGGAAATGTACTGACCATTCTGTTTTTAACCTATTTAGGACTATACATGGTACAGCCAGCCACTGAATTAAAGTTAGACATTGGGGAAAAGTCCAGTTTATTCAGTAGAAAAATAGAAAAACTTGAAATTCAAGGTGCTAGTCCTTAAGTGTTAGCAGGTAAAGTAATGTTAATAAGGAGCTGCTCAGAGTGTTCGTGCCATTTGCAGTACAGGTCTGTAACAGGCATAAAGCGATGTTCTTTTTGCTACCAACATTAAGTTCTTAAAGTCAGCGAAAGCACTTGACTTAAGCTATAATGTATTTATTTTTATTTAGAACACTAACATTTTATGAAATCCAGTTCAGGGTCTGATCTCATAGTTTTGTTCAACCTCTCAATTTTAACATCATGAATGTGATGATGCATACAAATGGTAATGGGCTTTCTCTCTTTTTTTTTTCTTAGGGCCTTAGTTGGACAGAGATATAGGATTAAACTAAGCAATTTTCAGATTGAAAATATTTTGACATTATGTGAATTCTGTTATTCATGTTTACCTCTTTTCTCAGTCTCCACAAGTGTTTCTTAAATACTTTCCCTCAAATGGTTGCCCATAATTTCCTTTATTTTTGTTTGCTTTTGCTCTGGCACAGTACTTAGCAGCAGAGCAGAAAGCTGAGTGAGGAAGACTTAAAACACAGGATAGATTCAATTATGAAATCCTATGGTCTTCTTTTGATGGCCAGTTATAGAGTGAAATCTCAATATACTGTCACAAAAACAGAATTAGTACCAAAGGAAAAAAAAAGTGAAAGATGTAGGATAAGAAAATAGGAAAAAATAAAGAAAGGAAGAGCAGGAGTTGAATAAAAGAAGAAGTAGTGAAGCAGGAAAAAGGCATGAAAAAAAAAGTGAAAATAAATGGAAGTAAATAGGGCACTAGTTAATCATCAGTTCCTTGATTTTTGTTGCTACAATCAAAGATGGACCAGCTGAGCTAAATGCATATATTGCATGCTTACAAGTTAAAAGGATTTGGCACTTTTTCTGTAAAAAGATTGTTATACTGACTGACAGCCATGTTCATACCACATAGTTTCTGCAGAGATTTTTCTGAGTAGGTTTCACGATCACAGCCCTTTCCAATATAGTTGGTCTGCAATTCAATTGTTGTATGTATTGATGAAACTGGGCCATCACACGTTTCCAGATGAATACTGGGAAACAACGGTATGCTGCCAGAACCAGGCTTGTATTCAATACGTTTGTTCCAATCTGGAAAAGTACAACAACAAAAAATTCAAGAGAGATTAAAAAAGGGAAAGGAATTATGTAATTTTAGATGACATACTGCTATCAAATGCCCCTGGCTAAGATAAAAATCATTTCTTTTATTAATATCCTATAAATTTGGTTTTGCCTCACCATCAGGCTCTATTAAGTAATACCACTAAATCACACAAACACAAGTTACATATTCTGACATAAGTGCTAATCGGTCTGGGTCTCCAATGTCCATGCCGATATGACATCCTGCAAGCTAGCTCTACTGAGATGAAGCTGTTGGCTTCACTGAATTTGGTTAGATTTCATAGTTCGAGATAAGAAGAAATATCTCTAAGGACCTGCAAGAGGCATCAGTCTTACTGCACTGTGTCCAAAAGCTAATATAACATGTCTATAGTGCTACCTGTTGTCTTTCAATTTTGTTAGGTATCCATGACTGGAAGTTATACCTCAAAAGACTACTCATGCATTCAGCTAGGTCTGGCCAAGCTCTGCTTGTGCAGATGTTTCACAGCCGACAGAACGTTGAACAATCACCTGCCTTAGGCCACCTGGACATGGTATACATACCACTGTTTCTCAACTGAAGCATTTAATTTTTAAAAACCAATTAACTACAACTTGCTTCAGAGAAATCCTAAACAAGCATCATTAGTTAAAAACATGAATTTTTGGCTATTTCCTGTTCATATTTTTCAGCAAACTGTAGCCAGCCTACTAAAGAACATAAATGACACTGCCACCCTAATACAGAGATGTAAACAGTTAATTATTTTGAAGTCACAAAACTATTCATCTTTGCTACCAGAGTGTACCATCTGTGTACCTGTAAAATTTCCCACCAGAATTACTCTTGCATACACAGTTAAAGTTCCTCTATTTTTAGTCCTAGGTAAAAGAGGAGTCTATAAATGGAAAAAAAAAAAAACCAACACAAAACAACTAGGTCCTGGCAGTCTCTATGAATTCAGTAAGTGAAAAAGTTTGGTGTTTTTCAAGAGACTTAGTTTTCAGAAAGTTTGAAGAAGAGTGCTCTATAAATGCCATAACTAAATCTGGCAGTTCAGGCAAAAACTTTGAAATGCAGAGCAATTGCTAGCCCAGAGTACAGACAAAAAAGATGATATGCTGACAATCTGCATCTGCATTGGGACTCTCAGATTTTCTTTGTGGCTTTTAATACAAATGGTGATGACAAAGCATTTTGCTTCTATGAGGAAGCTGAGACTTCAAAGAACATTCTGTAGACATTAGCACTATTTTTATTACAATTTTTAGGACATCCCTGACTAAAAGACAGCTATGACTACTTTATTGCCTGTGCATATACCAGCTGAGCTACTATTGCAGTACTAATTTACGGGTAGTAATATTCCATATAAAGTGAGATTTGATCTGCACTGTTGCATACATTTCTCTTTACTGTCAACGTAGACAGTTCCCACTGAATTTCAAGAATCATAGTGTATATCATTACAACAACAGATTTATCTTTCTAATCCATTTTTGAAAGTTGAAATTAACATTTCTGCAATCAAATGAGAGCAGAAAATTATTGCAAATACTTAAGGTAAAAATAAAACAGCTTGTTTTGAACATATGCTAATAATGTAAGAATTAACAAGAATTATTACTTTTTCTAATCTCTTATTCACTAGTAAAGCATTATATTCCTCACCAATAAGAAAAATAATAGTCAAATCTATATCTCAGCAGCTTTCAGATTTCAGACACTTTCTTGTTTCTCCATTATAATTAATTAAATGGCTCTCATGCAAAATATTATTGGGAAATGTAACTAAATTACTCACCGTAACTTATCTACATGCAAGTGCACATGCAACTGCAGATACATGAAGAATGCTTCATATAAAATACAATAAATAAAACGCTTCAACTCATATGGAAGAATAATGGTGCTCTATTACTGCTATATGGGCGTCCCTTGAATTGGAAGAGTTGTTTCATTTCCCAGTATTACCTTTCTACTTGTTAAAAATGATGACTTGTGACCAGGAATCGTAAGCCCTGAATGTTCTAAATTACCTGCATTTTTCTCAGCTCTAAATTGTAAAATATCAACTACGCTTGAACTGATGTCTTTGTACCTTGGTCTCCTGCAGCATCACAGATCGATCCAAAATCCTAAGTCTCACTTGAACGTCTTTCACTGATGGAAAGAGGCTTCAGTGTATATTTACAAAGACAGCCAAGGACTACCCCAAACCACACACAAAGCCTTACCAGGCAGGCATGGGGCAATACCTGGGATACCTTAAAGTTAGTAACAGCTTTGCAACTGTCTTATTTATATAGTAACTGTCCCCATGGCATTTCAGTGTCCCAGAGGCACTGAGCTTGAGGCCAGCGTCTTCTGTGTCTGACTACTAGTGAAGTTAGTAGTGTTGAAAAGGGCATAGAGTCAGAACTAGCAAAAAGAACCACTGGCAGTGTGAAGAGGTTTTTTTCTTTGGTTTTTCTTTGGTTTTTTTTTTTTTTTTTTTTTTTTTTTTAAATGAGAAAAAAGGATTTGTGAGAAAGACCCAAATCTTTCATTTAACATCGAATGTGGCAAAGTTGGTCATTTTATTTTCTCCTAAAACTGCATCCTCTATTGGATACATTCAAAAGACCAGCACCTTCCCCTCAGGAATGTTGTGGCAATTTTTCAGTTCCTCTAGAATTGATTCAGAGGAAGAACCTTATGTAACCTAAGTCTGCAAAGACTGAATTTCAGAACAGGTATTTTGAACTGGATCTTAAAATGTGACTCATGTCCATGCTTTTCAAACAGGCAGAAGTATCCCCATCTGAAACAGCAGGTTGTGCTTGATTAACTAAACTCAAACAGTATTGTTTCTCCTTTGGCACAAGCTAATGTACAGCATTACCACATTACAGTACAAATTTAGGGAGGTAAACACTGACTTCCCAGTGTGGGGGGAAGGGGAAAGCCAATGGGAAAAACTTGATTAAAATCAGCCCTGTTTAGCCTGGCAAAAGACAGTCTTCACTTGGATTTTTTTACTCAACAGGCCTTACAGAATTCTCTTGAGAAGGCAAAAATAGGTTACTCTGAAAAAGCAAAGCTTGTGGAACACAGGGAATCCATCTAGCAAGGATCCTTATGAATCTACCTTGGGATTACTTGACTTCTCTACTCCTGATCTTGATGCAAAACTGTATTAATTACTGTTGCTGATGAAGAAACTGGAAGGTAATCCTACACTGAAAGTCAATGTGGGAACAGAATATACTGAGCACAGGACAAGATGACCTTGGTAACTGTTAAAGAAACGTTGCTTTGTGATTATGATACAAAGTACCAGTTCGTGGTCAGGAACTTCTTCAGTAAACTTGTGCACCAGTACTAAAAGAAGGAAACATGGAAAAAGAGCTAATTCTGTTAGGTTAATAGTACACCTGTGAACCACCAGTCTGATATGGCCAGGCAAAAAAAGAGTAAAAGACATAACAAAAAGCCACCACTTATCTGGAACATTCATGTATATTTAACCATAAGACATAAGCAGAATTAGCTGACGAAGTGCAGTTCTAGCTTAAAAATGAGGTTGAAACAGATCTGTCTGCTTTGTCTAAGTATGTCTGGTAGGTAAACAGCAGAACCATGCCAGAACAAGTGCTGAAAAGGAGTATGAACTCACATAACCTGTGAGCCCCACAACTAGAGCTACTCAGCAATTCAATTAATTTTCAAATGTCTAGAAAAGATGAGACTAGGTATTCTACTAAAGACTGTGATTCAATTTAACAGCTCAATGTGAGCATTTCATTATAATTACCCTAGTTTAATGACACATACACAGCAGCTCCAAGATTAGAGTAGCATAAAGTCATAAAGCAATAACTTTCATTTCAAAAAAAATGGGCAAATATCTACAGCTAAAACAACACAAGCATTACAATTTAAACTGCCAGGTGCATGCATGGAATGAGACTGGAAGTCAATTTATATTTACTGAAGAAAACATTTAGTTGTGATGACTTTTTTTGTTGTATTTTTTTATCTTAGTTTTTAAAGTTGTTCCTCAGGACTAGGAAGTTTTCTGATTTTGTTCTGTGAGGTTTCTGTACCTGACCAGCCTCTTTCATGCAAAGTCTACTATAAATAGTATGTGAAGTATGTGTACTCACAAATGTTCTAACATCCCTCTGCTACTAAAAGAGAAGGTCCTGCCCTTCTCTGAACAAAAGATTATATTTCAGCAGGAGAAGCAAGCTGATGTGACCTTCATATGGTCTCTGAATGACTAGCTCACCTGAAAGAGATTATAGGAATGTGCCTTTGGTGGCAGAAAAGCCATAGTTCACCACCTTAATAAACCACACATGCCTTACAAATGGAACACACAATATCTTTATAAAAATTTCTGACAAGTATCAATCTATTAGGTAATTTAATGGAAGTTTCTACTTCCAAAGTACTTTTAAGTAAACACCAAAAACAAAGTGAAATTGAGGATGTTTAAGGAACGTGTTACTCTGCTAAAATACATTGTGCACAAAACTCAGATAATTAGGTACAGCTTTTGTTCTGTTGTCTTTGCTATACATTGACCTCCCCAAGATAGCCACTGGGGACTGACTGGGCTGGGCACTGGTTGGTGTAATGTAACAAATTTCATGGATGGAACAAAAACTGAGAAAACCAAAAACCAACCTAACGCCATCATTCAGTGGCAATAATTAGCAACAGATAAGTTACATAAAACAGAATTGTGAACAAATAAACTCTGAGAGTAAATAAATCAACATTGTGATCAACAGCAATTAAACATATAATATTTATAATCAATTACAAACTAATTTGCTAACAAGCTCTGGTCAGATCTGCTGTTACCTCAACCCTTTGTTGGCCCCATGCTGAGTGACAAAAAAGACAGCTGTGGTTTCATCTGGCAGGCAGCTCAGCACCACGCAGCCATTCACCCGTTCTCCCTCCCCAGAGGAATGGGGGAGAGAATTGGGGAAAAAAAAAAATAGAACATGAGTGTTCAGATTATGACAGCTGTTACAGGAAAACAAACAGAAGGAGAAATGAAAAGAATGCACAAAACTAGTGATAACGCAGTGCAATTGCTCTCCACTAGCTGATCACTGTCCAGCTGAATCCTGAGCAGCCTCCAACCCCCTCCCGCCAACTCCTGTGATCTGGGATGTCCCTTTGGCCACCTTTGGACAGCCGTCCTGGCTGTGTCCCATCACAACATTTTCTACACCACCAACTCCTCTCTGGCAGACAGCACAGGAAACTGGGAAGTTCTTGATGTAATGCAACTACTACTCAGCAACACCTGAAACACTGATGTGCTATCAACGTTATTCTCATCCTAAATCCAAAGCACAGCACCGTATCAGCTACAGAGACTCCATCCTTGCCACAACCAGGACACTTATTCAACCTTTCCCTGTCTGTTTTGGAAAAGCCAGAATCCTCCAACACTTTCTTGAGGCATCCTGTTGTTTGTTTTAGGGGAGGTTTTTGTTTTTTTGTTGTGCCTTCCTTTGTTTGTGCATTTTATGCCATTTTAACTACATTTCATCTGAAATCAGTAAGTTTTAGGAACAACCTGACCTCAATTCTGGCTTGACTTCCAGTAATTGAGCAAAACTTCAAAAATCTCAAAGTATAGATTAGGTTGTTATATTACTCTGCTCTTTATTTATTTATTTATTGTGGCTAAACTCTTCTTCTATGCTTTTCTAGTACATTATTTAGCACATTGTCTTATTTCATTTATTTCTGCTAACCCAACTGTGGGAGAATGATTCCTTCAGTTTCATGGAACTGGTCCTACAAGTAATGAAAGATAATTCACTATTATGGTATTATTAACAGGTTAAATGAACATGATCTAAGTTACAAATTTATGATTCTTATTTCACCTATGACCTGATGCTTTTTATAAAAGTGCTATACATGTATCTATTTCTGTGTTGCTACATGTTTCTTTCTCCTGAACTGATTTAGACAGCTATAGCTTTATAGCAGTCAATATCAATATGACAGTAAAAGTACTGCAGCAAAAACAATCGTTCTGGAAGCAAATCAAAAAATGCACACTGTTACTTGGGTAGTAAGTGCTCACCTGGGCAATCAGCAACTGGTTGAAGTTTAACAAGAGCAAGTGCCACATTCTGTGCCTGGGATAGGGCATCAGGGAAGTAAAAACACTCTTAAATATTTTCCATTCTTAGTCTCCCTCCAGATTTCTTCTCTAAGTGATGGAAATACTATCAGTAGGCTTTTCTTAGTTGATTTCTTTCTATCAGCACTTAGTCTTTACAGATATTGGTTCAAAATGAAAAACACCATCAAATATGTGACTATCTTCACATTTAGAAATAAGTAGGTTTTTAAAAACTGTATCTATAAAACAAATGAAGAAATTTCTGAAAGAATTATGCTGCATCTTTCTTTCAAACAATAATTACTGACCTGATAGTTAAGAACTAATGTCTCACACCCAATTATTTATTTAAGTATCTTATACCCTGCGAAGACAAAATACCATCCACTTGCACCATGTGACAATCAACCCAGAGACTTGCCAGCAAAATGAAGTAGTCACCTTGCTGACAGACAGAAAGATACAATTCCACAGGCAAGGAATAAGCTCAAGCAGAAAATATCTGAACTATCTGATATTTTTGCCCTGCCTATAATAAAGAGCTATCATAAAACTTTATCAGACAGAATAAAGACAGAGTGCATTTGTGCTAGTTTACTACAGAACTACTAAGTCCAAATTCAAGCAAAATGAATACTAGAAAAACACATCCTTCCTTACTAGAGACACTTTAGTCAAGCTGCTTTAAACTACCACATCGTGCTTTTTTTTTGTTGTTGTTTTTTAAGAGGTTGCTTCCAGCTAACAACTTGGCAGCCTGTCACAGTGGTTGGTTTAACATACAGCCTTACTTCTAGGAGGGGAAAAAAAAAAAAAAAAAAAAAGTTGTATGCCTAAAATAGAAGTTTAATTCCAGATTTTCATTAGAATCACAAACCCCACATAATTGAAGATAAACCAAAGTATCCATAAATGAAAATAAAACCAACTTTATTTGTGGTTGTTTGTAAGTGTATGTACTTGGTATGACCACGAATGATCACCAGAAGTATGTTTGATACGTGATCTCTTATATAGCTATGACAATAGTTGGCAATATATCATTACTGATATCTCTTGGCAAAAATTATTCAGTCACTAAAATTCCCTTGGGCAAATGAAAAGTCAGCAACTTTCCAATAGGAATTCTAAGAGAAAATGTGTACCAGTGATTAGACACGACTCCACAAAACTGAAACATTTCCGAAGTGTAGAGACCATATTATTAATATGGTATAAATCAAGAACTTGTGTTATAAAATGTGGAAATACTTAGTAGTGTTATATTTTTAAAAAAATGCTTTTTGAAATATTTGATGGAGGTGGGGGCATCCATGAAAAAATAAAATGTGGTTCTGTTTTAAATGAAGACTGTGAAAATGGAATTATGACATTTCAGATGTACGTCATTGTGAAGTCTTCTACACAAGAGGTGGTCTCAATTTACAAATTAAACACTTTTTTCCCTAAGTGTCATTTCTATATATTCACCTGCAAGTGCAGTAATGAAAATGATTCTTTCCTTCTGGATTATTCTCTTTAAAAATTACAATTTTGAAGGTCAGATTAGTCCTGAGTGAAATCTCCATAATGTGGTTGCATGAATTGTATGATTTTTCCTTAATTCAGCCTTCCTTTTCATCTTAATTCCTTCTACTCTGCATCTTCCCATTTCATCACTAGCTGGGTTTTTCCTCATTTTAGATGGTAGACTGCAGCTTCTTAGAACTGTTTTTCAAAAATAAATTCCTACTGAACTCTCTCAATATGATGACAATAATCAAGATAAACTTTGCCTTTTGTACCCACTGCAGATGGAACAAGCCTTCACTCATGCATTTGTGCATACAGATGAAAGCGGATTCCAAGGAGAAAGACAAGCCAGAATAAATTTTTAACCCTTCAGTATATTTAGACAGACTTAGAAAATATTGTGTATGCATTTGCTTGCTAGCCCAGGGATAGAAGGGGGGTTGGGATATACAAGCTATTAAACCTTACCTTGCCAGCCTGGTTTGCACACTGGTTTGACGTTAACTTTCACTAAGACATCTTCTCTCGCATGTTTTTGTCCACAGTCAAAAGCTGTCACCATTATCTCATACTGATGCTGTTTATCATAGTTTAGCTTCTCAGTGTTTCTGATGTTACCTACAGATTCAATAAAAGATAACATTCAGGAATTTTGGCATATGTGGATTATCACATTCAAGGTAGAGTTCATCAAATCATAAGCTCTTTGGAACACACAGGACGTCCACAGGGATGGGCAGGACTTTATTTCTTTACTGGATGAAGGGAAGTTATTAGACAACTTACAACTTTACTAGTCTTTACTACATATGGGCACGTCTGTAGCAAACACCTGCTCAATATTTTCTGAAGTAAGACTAAGACTATTTAAAGATTAATATTCAAATGCCAAGTATGAGCAGATGCTCATCTTCCACATCTTCCCAGAACACACTGCCTTAATGTGGCAGCTGCACCTTGCTCTCTTGAGATCTAATGCTGAATATAAGTCCAGCCTAAGTATTTTTTCCCCTTAAAGTTACTATCCTTTAAGTGAGAGATATTTAACCCCTTCCCCTGGATTTTAAATGTAAGGTGCAAAATCACCTTCTACATAAGAAAGCTCAGCAGTATTTGACATGACAGAATTGAGCTACCACATGGAAAATAAAACTCAGCAATACCAGAAATTACCTGCTGAACCTAACACACATACGAAGGTGACAAATCACTTGTTTCAGGATCAAAGAAATAACTTTCACAAAGAAATGTCTTTCTCAGAGCACTTCCTGCAAGACTAGGAGATTACTATGTAACTGTATGAACATGTAATTAAAGAGTTAGCATTTTAATTCTGCCCATTTCCACTGAAATGCCCTCACTACTTAAACTAAAATTTGAGACTGTATAGTGTATTTGACATGTCTTCACTTGGTTTTTATACCATCTCTTTGAATGAGAATGCTTACTCTGGATCAAGCTGTTATGGAAGGTCATTTGGATGCCCTGCAGATATTATTGCAATTCATTGATACCCTAAATATGCAATTTTTCTGTTATCTCTGATGCTTTATACTAAGTTATTTTACAATATATGATTAAAAGTAGACACAGATGGTAAACACTATAAACACCAAGCACTATAACACTGTAAACAAAGACTAATGTTTTACCAATAGACTGAGAATTTCTATTTGCATCTCATCCATGAACAGAAAGGCAATCAATAAAAAAGGAAATTTCAATGGGAAAAGTAAGTACTTCTCTACACAATACACAATTAATTTTCTTCAAGCTTTCTTAACGTTGGCCTTTTTTCCTGGAAATACCAAGAGCTATAACAGATTTAAAAACAAAACAGAAAGCTGATTAACTGAACAACAGAAATATGAATATTCTTGTGTGAGGACTTACACATTTGCACTGCTGTTTCTTCAGGGTCAGTTTTGGGTATAGTTTGATACAGACTTCCCTGTTTTATGGGTATCTTTCATCCTATTCTAAAGATCTTATTCACAAGAACAGGAGACAGACTCAACTACTCTACTACTGCAATTCCCATTTGAATTTCATGCTTACTTCCTGTATGTACAGGGAGTATGAACTTTAATCTCCAAACCCTTGCATGACACCAGAGCTAGCAATGCTGCAAACAGCTTCAACATCACAAGATCTCCAGCAGCAAAGAGCCAGCAGACGCTGTATTTGACAGTATGCCAATAGGAGGACTAATATGACTTCTTTTCAGAACATGCACTTTTCTAAGCCAATGTAAAGAAAGCATGATTTAATAAATAAACAAATACACACAAATAAAAACTACATGCAAATAGTTATCTAAAAAGTTTCACTTTTCTGACAATATCAGGATTTTAGAGGTTCTAATACAGATCTCAGTGCTGTAAAGTTGACCTTGCAAGGTTCTGCTCAGGTCTGTTTTCTAAGATAAGTGATCTGACAAAACTTGTACTGATTTCATCTTCATACCGAGCTATCTGAACATTTATTTCTAAGCACTTCCCAGGGATTGGGCAAGCAGCTTCTTCCTCTGTAAAATGGGTATAATGATAAGTAATAGTTACCAAACGTCTTCTCCAAAGTCAGAGTGCAGTTCAGAGTCATAACAGAATTAGTGTCTAAATGTGAATTCTTAGGAATACCAGACTTTCTTCACGTGAAATAATTTAGATCAGGAAGAAATTAAAAGCACTGAGTCAAAGTTGCCAAATGTAAATTAGGAAGCTTTATTTTACTTTCCTTTAGATGCATGACCTACTAAGGTCTATACTGGATGCTGCTTCCTGTGCCAATGTTTATCAGTTTGTACCTCACGCAATTTGGTGATGTGAAGTACACTGTGCATAGCTGCAGTCTGGAGGGTTTTCTCTTCCTTTCTGTAAATGTTTTGCAATGTGCAATATAATTTTTCAATACAACAAAATGTTCCCTGGACCGATACAGATATAAGAAATAAATTTTGCCTAAAAAGGAAATGATCTACCAAAAGGTAAAAGCTGATGACAAAGCATGTTCATCTATCTCGAAGTCTGTTAATGGCTATTCGCACAGGTTTGTGGTCAAAAGAAACATCTCAACATATGAACCAATAGTTGCATTTTTTTTTTTATTTTTTATTTTTTAATTACAAACCCTTTACTTTTGGAGAATTTCTGGGAATTGAAATACCACAGCTGTATTTCTGAAAAGTGGAAAAAAAAAAAGATCACTTCCACAAGACACAATGACATGACTTTCACTAGAATGGAGACCCTAGATTGGTTTTTCACAATGGGCAAAAAAACTATAAACAAAATCCTAATTAGCACAGCATTAACAGACAGTCCCAAGCATCTCATACATCTACTTTAATATATCCCACAGGTAACAAAAATGGGAACAATGCCAAAGAATTTGCATCAGAGAAAGCTTATATCTGCTGGCAAAGAGGCACATTCTGAGCAGTGAAATGTGTTGGAACTAAGCAACATATTTCTGTCACAAAATAAAAGTGCAGCCATCTATTCTCTGTCTCTAATCCCAGTGAGCTTAAGCAATCACCATTATTTTAAAAAATTGCAAATTAGACTGCAATTACTGTTGACTGTGGCAGCAGTGTTCTTTTAGTGAACAAATAGATCAAAGAGTTATTAACTGAATTCATGACCAAGAAACTGCACGTATTATAACCTAACACCAATTAATCTTGGCCTTTAACGTGATTTTTAAGTCAATTTCTGGTTGTCTTTGCTGGAAAGCAGGTCACAAGCACATGGGGACAAATATGTAACCAAAGACACTTGACATTTAATGTGCTTTTGATCCTGCCTCTGACATAAAAGAAGCCGTGATCGCTCAAGAGCCAGCTGCACTGTGAGATAACACCTGAAAAGGCATAAGCAATTGGAATGCCTGCTCCATACAATGCTCATTTTTGTCTGTTACTTAGCCATTAAAAGTCACAAGCCTATTCATGAAGCCACCTAAACAGCTCAACATTTAACCTAAACACAGACATACTCATGACTACATCTTTTATATAGTATATAGAATGCTTGCCTCCAAATGATGGTATTACAAGTGGTCTTTTTCCACCAACGCCATTTACACTGCACTGATGTGCTAACAGATTATTATCTTTTGAAGCTCAGCTGTACATGATGCAAGAGCTGTGCAAATAAAGATGGATCATTTTTGAACTAGAGAAAGGTGGTTTTTTTTTCTCTTTCTCTAATAAAACATCCCAATATGAAAACAACTGCTTAGAGAAAATGTAGCTCCATGCATGCTTTCAATCTCCAAACTGGCAAAAAATCACATAAATCAGAACACTCTGCTGGGTATACAAACAAGGTGTTTGGTTGGGGAAACATGTTCTGTAAGCACAGGAATTTATATTTTCTATTTTTTCACAAGGGTGCACATGCGAATACTGATAACTAAAACCAGTAACATGAAGGATATTTCCTTCAGTACCACAGTATGGTGCACATGTAGAAGAACTTCCCATGGGTCCATCACAGGCCTCTGCCCCAGATACAGAGAAAACAGCACTCCTATTTACAAAATGATGCCAATATGGCACTGCTGAAGCACGTGAAATACAGAATCACTATTTTGTATTGTCTAAAGCAAGCAGAGAACGGGAAGGGAGAATCCTTAGCTCATTTTAAATGCAGCCCAGCCACTTCTCCCAAACTCAGTGACAAAGTCTGTGCTTTTCCCCGGTAAGAACTTGACTAGGAGAAGCAAGAAGCTGACAGGTTGAGAAGCCAATGTCAGAAAGTGCACCATATGGAAAACTTAATATGATTCATTATTTTTTGAGATGTCCATTTAATATTACATTGGAAAACCAAGTAAATTACAAACCCTTGAAAAATGTTACTACTTTCCCAAGGCATATTTTATTCTATACTGCAGAATAGGAGACCAACTTCAGGAAGCGCCACGAATGATTAGAACTGTGAACTACTAAACACAGTCAGTATAGTGTCCATTCTGCATCCAAAGAGTTCAGAAGACTGGGACTAGCTATAAACCTGCAAATAAATTAAGTAGGGCTACATGCTGCATTACTGCTGCACAGGAAACTAGATTTTAGACAACTAAGAGAACAGACTGACTGTCAGAGAAAAGTACTGCACATCTATAAAACCTTTTTTTCATTTCCATGATGCATATTATTGTGGCACTTTCTGACCACATCAAACATAAAAAAGATGTAATTTTCCAATGTTACAGTTTCTTCATTCTCAGAGAACAGTATTAGTTTCTTGAGTTAAAACTCAAAGGGCTGGATTATCAACTGGTATCAATTATTAATTATACACTATCTGCAAAAAATAACACTATCTGTCCCAGAAATTACAGTCAGATCCTTCTCCATACTCACCATTTCTATCGATAGCAAAAGGAACATCTGTTGTGACAATTTCATAATTGCAGATCTGGCTATACTGCGGGGAACAGTCTTCATCTATGGCTTCTACCTGCAGTATGCTGTCATAGATCTTTCCCTCTGTCACGGTGGCCTTATACATACTCTCCTTGAAAGCTGGCGAAAACTCATTAACATCCTTTACTTGGATATGGACAACTGCCCTAAAACACGTAAGAAAAGAAATCAAAGAGAAAATAGTTTAGAATGACTTCAAGTAAGATCATATTATTAGCAGTTTGCTTTCTTAATGTAAAAGGGCTGACAAAAAAATATATAGAAGAACATGTCAACATTTGCTAAAATCAGATATTATTGAATTTCTGTATTTAATTTGCCCAACTTAATACCTTAAGTTTCTGTAGGTAAAAGCACTGTGCCAAAAGTATCAGGGAGAGGAACTCAAAGGGTTCCTTGCTAAAACCGTGCTGCCTTTTAACATGGAGCCCAGCAGAAAGTTGGTGACATTACACCAGTGCAAAATGGGTCAGTAAATGGAAAAAACAAACTAATAAAAAAAAAGCATATTAAATACTTGTTACATAAAAATTGTCAATTTATGGCACTCTTCAATACAAAGTATTTCACCCTCTGCTGATTCTAACTACCTAATTACTTAAGTAGCTATAATATTTGTAACTTGCCTTCTAAAGGAAAGAGTTCTGTCAATATTAAAAAGTGAAATGCTTGGTAGCATTTAAAGAGAAAAATGATGCAACACAAGCTGCATACTGATGTAGGTCTGAGATTCCCCATTAAATCCCAAGGCACTAATTTACTTGCAAATATAAGAACAGGATCCTTGCTGTTGGCACCTCTTATCAAGATAATGACTTCCCCACATTTTCAATATGCACATTATGGTAAGCCTCTGAGGATCAAAAATAAGAGATTTTCTGTACTTAACGTGCTAACTCTCAGTGTACTAAATTGAAACAACTTTGTATCTGGTTGGATAAGCTGGGTAACAAGGAGACAGAAAAGGGAAGGGGTGTTCCAGATCAATGGCAGAACCAGGAATAGGTGTTTGGACTCCAAAAACCTAGCTTAGTGTGTTTACTATACAAACGAAAGAAAGCATAGCAAAGGCCGCTCTGAGTGAGCCACATTTAATGACTATGATTAGACCAAATTTTCCAAGTCTAACACTCAGTAGCTTGTTAGTGATGTGAGTGAAAAATGCTATAAAAACTAATAGTATTGAGGAAAAATTGTTTCTGTAACTTGATAATTATTTGATATTGTAGACTTTTTTTCTAGATATACATTCTTTTTAAACATCCTAAAAGAGTTTGGAATGCTTTATAGAGCTAATGAAAATTTTAATTGCCTGGATGAATAAAAGGAAGACCTATTAATCATTTAAGTGGTTCTTAGCAAAATGAACAGGAGTTATACTTCTATATCTGAGTTAATGACAAATGGTCTGCATGCCTTGCAGGGGGAAAAGGGCACTGCCTTTATTTAAAAGGTACGCAGGAAACTGGCTGCACAGTAAAAAGTACCACCTATTCACCTTGAATACCCTTTCACAACAAGAGGATGTTAATTCCTCTGGGACTTTCTGTCCAAAAGTTGAGATCAGAAATCCACTGTGCAAAGGCAACACTGAAATAGCTTATATATATGCACATACTAAAAAAATGATCAATTTCCCCTTTTCTTACCATTTCAAATGAGATGAACTGAAAGAACACTTAATTACAATTTCTAAGAGCTAGGTTCTATTTCCTGGATGATCTGTTCAGTCAATGTATTTAATATAAAAGCAAAAATGGAAAAGTTAACCAAAACTGAGATACACTTCTCCACTTAAACCGTGATTCTGTTAAAAACTTCAGCTGGAACCAGTGCAGAGTAAGTCAAACTGTCAGAGGCAAAAAAGAAAAAATCTCTAAAAAGAAATAGGAATTAAAAGTGGACAAATCATTGTGACAACTAATCATCTTGGTTTAACTGCTTTCTACATGACTACAGTATAAACATATATATGATATCCTGGTCACCAAATTGGAGAAAAAGGGAAATGATGATGAACCACTTGCTGGATAAGGAATTGACTTTCTGGCTGCACTCAGAAAGTTGTGGCCAACTGCTTAATGTCCAAGGGAAGACTGATGATAAGTGGTATTCCTCAGGGATCAGCATTGGGACTGGCTTTATTTAACATCTTCGTATGCTACATGGACAGTGGGATTGAGTACACCGTCAGCAACTTTGCAGATAACACAAAGCTGAGTGGCACAGTTGACATGCTAAAGGGAAAGGATGCTATCCAGAGAGACCTGGACAGACTTGAGAGGTGGGCCCGTGTAATCTCATCAAATTCAACAAGTTCAAGTACAAAGTTCTGCACTTGAGTTGGGGCAATCCCAAGACAGACACAGGCTGGGTGGAGAATGGCTTAAGAGCAGCCCAGAAGAGAAGGATTGGGAGCACTGGTTGATGAAAAGTTCAACATGAGCCAGCACTGTGCACTTGCAGGCCCAAAGGCCAACCATATTCTGGGTTGCATCCAGAGAAGCATGACCAGCAGGTCAAGGGAAGTGATTCTGCCCTTCTACCCTGCTCTCACAAGACCCCACCTGGAGTACTGTTTCCAGTTCTGGAGACCCCAACACAAGAAGGACATTGAGCTGTTGGAGTAGGTGCAGAGGAAGGCCATGAAGGCCTCCCCTGTGAGAACAGGCTAAGAGAGCCGGGGCCCTTTAGTCTGGAAAAAAGAAGGCTCCAGGGGGACTTTATAGCAGCCTTCTAGTACCTGAAGGGGCGTACAGGAAAGCTGGGAAGGAACTTTCCATAAGAGCAGGTAGCGACAGGACAAGGAAAAATGGTTTTAAACTGGAAGAGGGTAGACTTAGACTAGATATTAGGAAGAAATTCTTTACACTCGCTGGAGTTTCTCACACTGGAACAGGTTGTGAATGCCCCCTCCCTAGAAGCATTCAAGGCCATGCTGGATGTGGCTTTCAGCAACCTGCTCTAGAAGAGGTCTAATTGCCTACAGCGAGGGTTTGGAATTAGATGATCTTAAAGGTTCATTCCATCCCAAACCATTCTATGATTCTATAAAAAGGGTACCGTCAATCTGATTTGCACCATAGAGTAAATGCACAACAAAGCGAATAAATGTTATTTTCACCTACTTGTGAGATTTCTTCCAGTTTACTCCACTTGGTCCTGATCCACAGTCATAGGCTTGAATGATGAACGTGTATTCTTTCTGCAGCTCACAATCAATAGGACTTTTGGCTTGAAGACGACCTTCTCCAGATGTCTTGTTAAGCACAACAGCTTCAAATGGCATTTCTTGTCCGTGAATTTTAAAAGCACATATCTCACCTGTGAGGAATAAGATAAACATAACACAAATATTAAAATACTGTAATATATGTATAACACAAAACAATCATAATCTAATGCATCACAGTACCACTGGAGATGTTAGCACTGATCTGTATTTCACATGCTGTTATGGATGGAGTAATACTGACTCAGGTATAAGATTAACACGTATGTACAAGGGATGGTGGCCATGCATTTGTGGAGAGTGATGGGGTGAGAGCAGCTCTGGTCACGTCCTCTCCTCTTCTGTCACTGCAGAATGTTTCTTAACACTCTAGAAACCATTCCTTAGATATGGCACCAGGTTAAATTCTGAGCTAAGTTAAGATGACAGTGCTTAGTTAAAAGAGAATAGCAGAAAGAAAAGAGAACATTTTAGAGGTGATCTTTTCTAACTGCTGTCACTGCTTCCCGCAGACACTTGAGCTAGCAGGTGGTAGCAGATGTTCAGATTCTTGCAGTTTAGCTACCAACAGTGAAAAAACTAATGATGCAGAACGTAAGCACATTCAAAACATATCTTACATTATTTACACACATATATCATCTTTATCATCTTTGGAACAGAAGTAGTCAAAGGAACACAGGCACACTGCAGTCACCCATGCACACTCACAAACCCATACATGATGCCTTCTGGTCAGCAACTCACTGCCTCCCAACTGTATCCTAACAGAAAACATCCACAGCTTCTCTCAGAGGAATACTATGTAACAAAATAGATGGCAGAGCAAGGACTAAAAAACAGATATGGACACAGAAGCTAAGAACAGCAACAAAGAAGGTAATGCAGATCTCAAAGGGGAAAAAAACAGTTTCCAGTGATTTTTCTTTATATATGTGTGTGTATGTATGTATGTATGTATGTATTACCCTTTATGCTGATGGCAAGGATACGCATGCTGAAGTCATTTTTAGCCACTCCAGATTTCAACTTTAAAAATGGAACATTTATACAAAGACCAATGTGGCTTAAATATTTTTATGACACATTAAACACATGCTCTTTTATGAGCAAGTCAGTCTCAAGACATGCATTATGGATTCAGAGCTGTATCCCAGTCACATAATCTATTTCCATTTATTTCCAATTTATACTTGCAGCCTTTTGGCTATCTTCTTGCCAATCATATCTGAACCAACTGCCAAATTCTAAATTAACTCTGAATCTGTGACCTCTAATACAAGTGTTAACTGACTTCTCTCTTTCTGTTCTAGAATGTTTATTTTTAGAGAAGATGCTAGCCAGTGACTTTATAGAAATGACAGAGTTCATCATTCTAATTACGAAGGGAATGAAAAAATGAAGATTTAGGTGTTTGTATTTTTAGGGGGGATAGGTGTGGAGGTAGAAATTGGGTATGCTTAGGCATATTATGCTTTATGCATATTTATGAATAAAGGTCTTCAGGATATTCCCTCAACTACGATTCTTCCCTTGATTACAATGGGAGCTGGAGCTGAGCTCAGCTACATACACTGACATTTAGGCAGATGAATCCCACTCTTCACCCTTCCTATCAGTGCTGTGAGTGCTTTTACAGTGTCTACATGCAGTTGTTTTACTAATTATGAGGCATAGAGAGAACACACTGTTTACTTGGACATTTGCTCACTCCAGCCCCTCACTCAAATGGCACGAAAGGGCTGTGTGGTATTTCAGGACGGATGGAGGATTTGCTCTATTCCAGGCTCTCTTCAGTTTGTGCTCAATGAACCTGAATACTGGGGCTGTTGAGGAAGGAAGGGATTTTGTCTTGAAAGTCAGTCTCTGGAAAAGACTAAGTCCTTGCATCACCATATAAGCAAGCTTCACAGTGCTTATGATCTGTTCTATAGGAAACAAAGCATAAGAGAAGGTTGAAGTGAAGCAGTTTGTTTAGCCTTGATTACAGGCACCAAACACTGAATTTGCACCTCAATGTTGTTACCATCTCTCTCTCTCTCTCTCTCTCTGAAAATAAATACTATTCTAATTTCCATGCAACTTCAAAGTGAAATGTTCGTCTAAAATGATACTGTGCATTTCAGTTTTTATAAGTGTGGGACGTTTAATGGAAGAATACCACTTCTTGTATTCTGTAACAGTGGCCTCTCAATAAAAATAAGCTATCCTCAGATGCACAATCTGTCAACAGAAATCCTAACTTCAGTGCTTTGCATTTATTATTTTATTGATCCACTGTTTAATTATAAACAGTGCAGCATTTGCAGACATCAAGCCTACATTCTTGAAGAGCAGAAATAGCTCAAGACAGGAAAAAAGCAACCTCTGCCTTTGTCTGAATGTCTATCATTTTTTCCTTTCCAAACATAGAGGGCTGGTGCAAAGCAATTATAGAAGCAGGACAAGTTTAATTAGTTCTCAGCAAGTATTTGGAAGGTTCCAAATCCTGCTTGTATGCTAGATATTCCAGCCTTATTTACAACTCTAATTTTGTCTTCTATGTTCACATTTATTTAAGATAAAATAATGACAGCTGCACAAATATAGGGAGATATTTGTAAATACGAAAAAAAAAAAAGCATATACTTCTGGATTTAGGTTACAGCACTCTATTATTTTCATATAAATAGCACATATTTTTAAGAGCTAGGTAAGAATTTTCAGAGAGAGAGTTCTGCTATTTCTAAAGGAATAAGTTTATTCTAAAATTGTACAGTAATTTTAATGAGTAATATTTTTAATAGAATTGATCAGCTGTAACAAAATTAAATGATATCTGTCTTCACACTGCAAGACACGCACAGATATATGGAATTACTGTTAGACATCACAAATACTTTCTTTAAAATATAACAAGTATTATTTTTTAACTACAAAATGGAGCCACGGGGCTTTAATTTTTAATCCCAGACAGGCCAACCCCAAACCCAGCTGATGCCTGTAAGAACTGTGCCAAGCTTATGTTATTTACCAGGCTCATAGATACATGCAGTTAAGTATTCAACGAGGAGATGGGTCTCTGTCTTACTCAAAGTCTATTTAAGTTGCAGAACAACCACCTTTGGGACACTGACACCACTCACTTTTTGTTTCCTTTGTAGAGGTGCTTTAGAGGGCAAACTGAGACACTGTTTTCCCCACAACAGACAATGCAGAAAAATAATACTACGTTTAACCCTTCATTTTATTTAAATGGGCTTGGGAATAGAAATATATAGGGTTTATTGATCCAAATGGTGGTGGCAGTGAGTTCATGAAACAGGCACAAGATGATGAAACCACATAAAGGTAGACTAACATTCGTGACATGTTATAGCAGTTGAATCCAGAGTGAAAGGAAAGTCCCTCTTCTCCCAGGGCCAGGAGGTACAAACTCCTGGATTTCTGCTGGATTACTAAAGAATCTCCTCACTTTGCTAAGTCGCTTCATGTAAACACACTTTTTTAACTAAATTCTGACAAAACGTTTTCTCTTCATATAATTCAGACGATTATCAATCATTAGCACCATACATTTTTGCATTATTTTGAGAAATCTTGTAGAAATCAGTAGGTTACTAGCAAAGAAATAATAAGTTCCTTTGTAAGAACTATACTAGCTTGAAAATGCTATTGACAGTTCCGTGTTACAGAAATATAACCAACAAATCTTTCCATCATTTAGAAATTACTAATGACAATGTTTCCTATTCAGCTACATTTACACAGGCTTTAATCAACAAAATTGCATTACAAATCATATAAATAAACAAAATGCCCCTTGCTTTCTAAGAAATAAAAAGCAATGTTACAACTTTAATTGCAACACAAAATTATTGCCTTGAACTCAATTTCAAACGTTTCTAAAAATTATATATTTGCTCCCTTACTTTGCCTTTCCCATCAATGTTTGCTTTTAATTCACATTTTATTACATAAAGAATACTGAAGAATGCAGAGATCCCTGACATTTGATCATTATGACCAGTAATTAATAAAATAGAGTTGCATATGAATCAGTAATTACAAAAGTTTTGTTCAACCAGAGTTCCTGGCACATTCTTTCTTGCAGCCTTATGATTGCTTATGGAGTACTCAGTATGTGTAAGTGTACACACACGTATTTGTTCCTCCCATTAACTCCAAAACCACTTGCTGATTTCAGCTAAACATTAAGAAGATTAGTTGCTTCCCATAGACACTAAGTAATCATGCAGCTGCACAATACCGAGAAACTACAGGAATAGTGAAAGGGTGTCAAAGAGGTCACATCTCACTAGATGGCATCCATTCATATCAAAACCCTGTAAAAGCCCAACAACAAGAAAAGCTGCAGTTCTATTTTTCACCTTTTTGACAGCAGTAAATCAAAAATGAGGCACAAACCTCCAGGAAACAAGGCTTCATTAGTTCACTGCCGGCAAAATGACTCATTAACATTCATATCCTCTTCTGATGTTATTACTCTCTAGACTTTTACTACATTTCTATGCACATTTCCCTGAGATGCACATATCAGCATAGCTGATCATATATTTAGAATTAAGGATGCAGCTTTATTGGTTTTATACATCCTGAATAACATGAAATTCAAGAAAAATGTCAGGTGCTGCACTTGGGACAAAGCATTGCTGGACAAGGCACAGCTGTGGAGATGAATAACTGGAGAGCAGCTCAGCAGGAAGGGGCCCAGGCTGCTGGTGGCAGCAGGCTTGGTACAAGCCAACAAGTGTGTCTTTACAGCAGAGGGGCAAAATGCGTTGTGGGGTGCACTAAACACAACGTAGCCAGTCAAAAAAAGTGCTTCTCATGCTATATTTAGTGCTGGTGCAGCCTGACCTTGTGTGCATTTCTGGGCTCCACAGTATAAAAAGGATGGTAAGGCACTTGGAAAGCACCCAGAGGAGAACCGCAAAGCTTATAGCAGGGTTGCAAGGCATGCCCTGTGACATCAACTTGATGTCTGTTTTCTCCAACATGCAGCATGGACGCAGTACATGCACATGATGGTTTTTTCAGTATGTTTGGTTAGGGGGTTGGTGTTTATTTTGTATTTTTAATGCAACTGCCCAGGATAACAACTGTACACAAGTTTCTCTGTTTGAATCCTGCAAATACATCCTGCAGTGCACAGCTGCCAACCTTTAGCGTGTCTCAGTGCCACTGGCAAGGCTTACTGCTTTGACAAGTTTTTTCTATGATAAGCTGTAACTACTGTTTAAATAATTATGGAACACTGAAGATTGGGATTTGAGAGAGAAAAGAGTGGTTGTTTGGAAAAAGGAGGTGAAGTGATGGAGATGTAAAATATCTTCAAGGATAAAAATTATTTAGAAAGGTGGTAAGTACTGTGTATGCTTTTCCAGATCACTGAAGCCAATGCTATTAAACTCCTCATGGAATACTAAAATCCTGGAAGCTATACTGAAATGACAAGCAAAGGGAGGTGCTAATATCCCAATAAACTACAAAAAAATGTTATTTCCTCCTATCTAATTTTACAGGCAGCAAGCTCTGCAAAGCAAGAACATAAATCCACTGTTACCCTTCCTATTCCATTCCTACAATTTGAAATTGGAAAATGGAAGAAGCTGCGCTGTACTTCCAGTGATTCATTGCTGTCATAAGCCCACACCTAACTAACCAGTCTCATTCTGCTGATGCAGGGAGCAATTACTCAGGATAAAAAGATAGTTCTGCGGGTAGCCTACAAGAGCAGCCATCTCTGGCTTTCATCCTGGCTCCATGATAAGCCTCCCAGGGAATTCGCTTAGGTCATGAAGGCACCCAGCAACACGGAAGCTGGAAAAGTTACTCTATTTATTATTTTTTATTTCTTTAACATAGAAGGTTGTTTAAAAAACATTGCTCCGGTTAATAGTGAGACATTTGACTGAAATGCTTTGTTGAAGATCAGACCACCACTGCTTAGAGGCATAATGTGTCACACTGTGCACACAAATCTGGACAAAAGATGCTTACGCTCTAGCTTAAATGACAAAGAATTGATATGTGCTTATTTGAAGTTCACAGTAAACAGTCAGCTGGATCAAAGAAAAACACATAAAAACAAGATGTTTTCACAATTAAAAGTGTTCTTAATTTACTACAGACTATGTAGTTCTTTCAACATTCTCTGAAGCATAGAAACAGAAAATATTGCCACTAATTCCTCTCATCGATCAATACCCACTAAATCAACATTCTATTACAAATATTCACAAACATTTCTTAATCTTTTCTTTCTGAAATCTGCAGGAATAAATAAAGGAAGAAAGCAGGAAGGCTTTTTTTTTTTTGTAAAAAAAAAGGAACAAAAAAAAAAACGAAAGAACACCTGCACTACTGCAATCAGTATATGGAGCTCTGTGCCTACCTGTCAATGAAAGGCTTTTGTTTACTAAATGGTTAATGCTCACAAGTATCCTATGGATTCAGCAGTGCATCTGATATCACCCAAACACACTCCACACGTACAAACAGCTGTCCAGTTTAGCAAGAATGCTGTAAAGCATAGCACGGTATCTTTAACAGCTACACAGTCATTACAGAAAAATTGCTGCCTTGCCACTTTTTAAGGATGTCTGATCTACTTTTCCACACGTCAATAACAATCACCACTACACACATTGGCCATTTGTATCTTCACACAAACTATCTGCATTATTTGATTAGCGTTCACTTTCAGCTTAACATTTGCAACTGTGGTTGCAAATCTTCTGTTCCCATACTCGATGTCTGCCATAGCAAAAACATCTTCCAGTAAACACAGAAGCCCTGATGCTACCACAGCTCAAAATTCCATGTCTCTGCCTAAAAGATGTACCATGAGACTATCTAACCTCCAGATTAATGAATTCTACACTGAGAAAAAAAATGGACATAACTGACCCAGTGAGGCCACACATTTTACTGTGTGTATCCTTTGAAAAGGATGAATCTATTTTTATAAGAGACTTAGAGGACTTTGCATATAAGATTTTAAAAATTATTATTTGTAATATTATTGTAATAACTTTTGTCTGCTAAGTATTGCTGAGCTGTTAAAGGACAAAAGCTAATAGAATATGTAAAACTATGTAAAAAATACTGATGATTTATAATGTGACTAGAATTTAAAATTAAGTAAATATCTAGGATTAGGAATGTTGCCTACTAAATTTGTAATGCTTACAGAACTTCTACCCTGTGATAGACAAACCTAACAAAAAAGATCTTCTGTGGCAGGATACTCGCACCAACGTGAGCTGGTAGATGCAGCTCCCTTGTGAAATGTACAGAGACAGAAAAAGGCAACTAACAACAACATGTCACACTTGGATTAGAAAATCAGATATTTAGTCTACTGCAGACTCAGAGGAGTGACAGAAAAATTATTTTTTAATTAAAGCACTTTCCCTGAGGCCTATATCAAGGCAGACAATTTCTGAGATAAAGAAGCTCAAAAAATGTATCTATTATAATTATTCCTGTGAATAATTTATTTTGGGGTATAGCTGGCTAATTCAAAGCACAGACAGGGCAACCAGTTTGCTCTTCTGCTTATTTTTACTCAGAGCCAAAGGCATCACTCAGCTCTAACTTGGGATTTTATACTAGGAGCTTTGTATTGACAGGGACACAAACATAAAAAGCAATGGACTTGACTATGAAAGTCAGTGGAGAGGCAAATGCCCTTTTCAAAGAGAGCACACAGAGATACCAGGTACCAGATTTGCAAAAATAAGCATTACACAGGTGAGGTGTAAAATATCTATGGATGACTGTGGAATTTTCAGGACATTGTCAGCCAATAAAGTGAATTATATGAATAATGAAATGATGCAGTTTTGGTCTTAACACAAGATCCTACACTCTTATTAGCATGTATAATAAAATAGGTCAGGTGTTAGGTAAAAAGCACACAAGACAGAACAGAGAGAGGTTAGGAAATGGGTAAAGTGCTCCCACCATCCTAAGCTTTTTACTCAACTATTTACTCTTTTTCCTATGAAAGAAGATCAAATGAAAAGCTTCAAAACATTAATTCAATGTTGGCGTGCAGCCTAGGCACAAGGGTCTAATCTGTGCATCCTGCAGACATGCAGCAAAGTAGAGCACGAGTTTAATTGTTACAAGCGTACCATATGGTTCCTCCTTATCGTGGCTTTTTTTCATTTGTTTTTACTTCCACTTGTCCATTGCTAAAGAACCTGAAATACTCAGCTCCAAGCATCAAGTCATGATTTGCATCTCCAGACATGAATTACTTTGGACACATGCTTTTATTACAAAACATCACCTCAAATGAAAAACAACAGCTAAAATTATAGCATCTGGCCTTTTATCAGAATGGAAATAGCACAACTGAGAGAGTAAATTCATCCACAGAAAAGGTAAATGCAAATCTGCCATTAGAAGATCAGCTGCATTCTACTTTGTGCGCACATTTAAAATTGATGCCTTTCTCTAAAAATATATACATTCTGCTTATCATATTCAGAGTCTTACAATTTCCTCCTTTCTCTGTACAGTTTATTTCCTGTTGCGCCGATACAGAGCTGAGTATCAGCGCCATTTTACACTGTTCTGTTCTTAGGTGTGTTGTTGGTCCTGCAAGACCACCAGTAAGACATCAGTGGCTCCAGCCACTGCTCAGAATTGAGTCAGTGAAAGACTGCTTTCTTATGCAGAAAAGGTTTGTGGTGAGTCCTCACAGGCAGTTCATTAGGAAGCCTGCTTTTTTAAACACAGAAACCTGAGACTCCACATCCCAGCTCAGTGTAGGGATGCCTTATTCTTGTTTAACATTTTACACCTTAGAGGTGTGAGTCAGCTGAATGAGCTGACTATCCCAGTGGTTCCAATGCTGTCTTTGAGCACCTGTGACACAGCATTTTGTTCCTATTTACAGCTTTTGATTCTACTAATAACAGCACAAAAAAAACCAAGCAACTCAACATCTCAGATTTTAAGGCAGTAATTCACATCTATTCAGAACTTAGTAAGATTCTTGCCTTCTAACGCAGGAGTATCAGCCACAAAAGTTCCTCATATATTCAGTGATTCAGATGGGACTGCAGCCATGAAAACAATCTCAGTAACCCAGACCTTTGGAATATTATTTGTAACACCAGGGATATTATGCACCAAGAAACCACAGGCTGACTGCAAACATCACTCTTTAATTTAACAGAATGGAGTAGTATAAAATCACCTTTTCTGAATAGAAACTTAGATTAAGTTTTTCTTTTCTCACTGATACGAAAATAACTATACTGAGTACACAAACTGCATCTAAACAGAACCTGAAGACACAGAACCATTCAGAACACCACAACAAAATGGTTGCTCTGTTCCTTCTGAGACTTTAAAATGGGATATCTAATCTGCATTAATTACTCAGATATGCAAGGTTTCCTTTTAAACAGTAAAACATTTAAGCTGTTTGCTTCTTGAACATCTCCCATAGCAAATATGCAATTTTTAACATATATCTCAGATGTTACTCTTTTTAATGTTGCTGTCTCTTCTCATGAGCAAGAGTTACACAGAAGACATAAATCCTGTTGTTCAGCAGCTCTGAAGATAATCTTCGCTTTTTTCCTAATGTGAAATTAAGAAGTGCTCAAAACTTTTCATGAAAATGAGCTGTATGAAAGCAGCTGTCTTCAGAGAAAGGATTTCAATACAATCCTGTCAAAAACCCTCAGCACTGCCACACCAACCTGAACATCCACTCAATACTCCTGCTTCAATAAAACGGTATTTTTGATATTTAGTATTGTTGCTAGCTCTATTACAAACAATTAACATCTTTGCTCTTTCTGATTCTGCTTCCTCTCTGGTGGTCTAAGAGCCGCTCATGTCAAGATACTCAGCTACATTTTATGCCCGTCTTATTTACCTTTTAGAAAAAGTTTCCTTCTTTTTCTAAGCATACGATAACGGGTATGCCAGCCCTACTGACAAACGTGTAGCATTTGCCATAAGTTACAATGGGTGGATGTTATCCTTGGCTTTACTTTCTACCTTCTAGAAATTCAGACTTGCTAGGAATTTCTAATTGCTACATTTCTTGTCTTCAAAACACACATAACCTGGTAAATATTTTAGTACCTGGGAGCATAGCAGGAGTTAGCTTTCACCCTCTGATTTAAATAAGCATAACAAGCCACTTGCTGTTCCTAGCAAACTGAAGTTCAAAAGCCTGTGCATACACGAAATAATTATTAAAAACTGACTGAATTCTGAAGTAGTACTCTAATGGGACAATCCATGCTGCAGACATGCATTCCAGTTTCATCCCTCCATCTAAATGTTCCTGGACTCATTTTCTGCTCCTTTAAATAATAATTAGTGTTTCTTCGGCATATTTTCATCTCTAAGAGATGCGACTTCTGTGCGAGTTTTCAGAGGTATGAACTGAATTATAGGTCTAACTCTTAGCAGAGCTAACCCTACAAATGTTTTACAGTAAGAATTCCAAAGAACATTTCTGTATTAGCTTTTCAAGCAAATGACACATCATATAAAGAGAGAGAGAGAAAAAAAAAGGAAACCTGAAAATGGAGAATTTAAGTGAAAAAACGAGCTATCTTAGCAATTAAGCACAAACTGTATGTTGATATCAATGGAAAGAGACAATCCTTGCTGAGTACTGGCAAAACCCATAATTGTTAAAGGCTAAAACATTCTTAGTTAACAAGGACAGAATAAATTTTGTAGCACTGGAATTGAACACAGATCCCACAGTTACAGATGCTGTTATGTACAGCACCACAAATCATGTTGAGAGATTATGTTTCTACTTAGTCTGTATTCCATCCCCACTTTCATTTTAGAAAGTAAATACCAAAGCTTATTTTTTATGCTTTAGGAGCCATAGCTGAACTTTCACTGCAATTTAATGTTTAATTTCAAATTAATGAAATGAAAGATGCAACTATTAAAACCCAACATGTGCAATATAAAGCAATAAAAATGTAATGCCATGGAAACTGCACAGTAATAAATCATTTCAGCAATTCAGAAAGTGGAAATAAATATCTATATAGTTTCTGTTTAACTGTTCCTCAACAATATAAAGAAACAAATTGTATTTGCAGTTTCTGAAGTAAACTATAATTCTGCATATTTCTGGTAAGAAACGAACAAAATAGTTTATCACAATGTAAAATTAATTCAAAGCCACTGTCCTTGTTGACACAAGGCATTAACACCACCATAACCAGACAATCTACTTGCTCAAGCTCTGGGTAACATATGCTGAGTTGACACAGCTTTTAGAATAGGCATTCATACATTTGGATAGCTGGGTGACAAAAAGTTTTCTGAAAGGAGGAGTTTACTAACTGCTTGTCAGAGCATCTGCTGGAAACAGCTTTCCTTTACCTCTGATATTTACCAAACAGCTGGAGAACAAGCTGTACTCGAAAGTCTTTTGGAGTAGAGGATTGGTCTCACAGGCTGCGAAGAGGACAAGAGCAGCTGCACTGGTATTCCTTCAGCTGAGAGCAAGCAAATGACCCTGAATGAGCTCAGACCCTTGTCCTTAAGGACCATTGGGCCTCACTATGTCTTCAGTTTCTCAAAGTTCAAAAAAGGGACAGCCATCACAACCAGCTTCTAGTAAGATGACGTTGGA
The DNA here is from genome assembly GCF_019238085.1 of Lagopus leucura. Lineage (NCBI taxonomy): Eukaryota > Metazoa > Chordata > Aves > Galliformes > Phasianidae > Lagopus > Lagopus leucura. The sequence goes on from NW_024962274.1 coordinate 9,528,922, forward strand.
GACAAGGTTTTTTTCCTAAATTTTCTGTGAGGGAAAATGTAGACAGCATAATCATGGCTTTTGAGATTTCTCAGTATGCTCAATGCTCATTAACAGATATCTTTTAATTGAGAGAAAAGAAATGTTAAGAACAAGAAGAGAAGTTAAGATGAATAGAGGGAACAAAAAGTTAGATAAATGAAGTTCGCTGTTGCTTCAGTGTTCTTCTTCTCTGCCCTGTCACTCCCAAAGACTGCATGCAAGATAATTAAGTGCCACTAAGCAATAACTATACCAATTAAAACCATATTTTGAATAAAGATATGCATCTTTAATTTGTGCAGTCTGCAGAGTCCTAAGTAACTTTGCAGAGTTCTATACAATAACTTTAAATACTCTTAAATACTACTGCCTTCGGCAAGTTTGAATTTATCCAAACAATATCAGGTTATGTGAATCCTCATTCAAATGTGTAAGAATATCCAGTAATTTTCTTTCTAACTTGTCTGATCTGACAACTGAATACTTTCTCTACACCATGAAAATAACTACGTATTTGAAATACCTAATTTCACTTAAAATCAGGCATTTCTTTCAGTGAATACTGTGCAAAAGTTGTCTTTTAGAAATGACTAATAATGGCAGTACTATCTGTACTTGTTTGCTTTCTTCACTTAGAAGTCTTAGCTGTTTGCTCTCATGACACAAGTAGATGCTTACAGTTCCTTCTCCTATTAGTCCCGCAGCACAGAACTAAAATTGAGTGACCTGCATTATACTCCTGCTTGCATGTAATTAACAGAACTGTTTACTAGAAGCCCAACTTCCAGATACATGGAGGAAATGCTTATCCTCTGAACTTCCCAAGAAACTGCAGGTAGTTGCAAAGGCTAAAAACCAAGCAATCTGTATTTGTGTAAAATAACATGATTGTACAGGTATTTTTAAGGGCATACACTGAAGACAGCAGGATCAAACAGCTGTCACCAAAGAATCTTTACTTCCAACAAATCCAGGAACAAAAGCACTATGAGGCATTCTGTCTCAGAGACTATGCTGAGTTTATAGATGTAACAGAAAAATAACAATTTGTTTGCAAACTGAGCACATCTGAAAGTAGTGAAACAGAAATAGACAAAGTATGCACTTTTAGAAGGATATGAAATTGCTGCTCCTTTAGGGCAAAGCTGTTTGCAACCTGAGCATATTTAGCAAAACTGGGACTTGAGGCAGTTTTTCTCACAGCAAAACTTCTGTACCTGTAGGATATCTTTCCCTGGTCTCACTCACCCAGTGACCACTGTTTCCCAAAGACCCAGGACCTCAAAATTTCCAAGGTCCTTCTACCAACACATTTACTACAGCAAGGAAGAGGCCACTTGGAAATTAAAAGTACTAAGATGCAGCCATGCTAGCACCAAGTTTGTAGGACTGAGCTGCACGCAATCAGGTGCCAGAGGCTACCTCCACAAAGCCTAGCAAATACCCGGGATCAATTTGGATTCAGGACCAAAAACTGCCCACCACACACCCATGTTGTGCTAGCTGTGCGGTGGGGCATGGGGCATGGCACAGTCATGAACATGGGGCAGGGAGCCCAGAAAAAGGTGACTTGATTGAGCAGGTAAGTTTGAATCCAATGAAGTTCTTCACATACTCTCAAATGCAGAAACAGCAATCTTATGGTTAATGAAAAACAGCCAGCCTCAACAGGCTAGAGAACCAGCTACAACCATCATCATCCTCCCAGTGCTGTTAGATAATTAGTACTTCATGACTGTCCAAATTACTTATCCAGATACTATAATAGCTCACTTAACAGATTATAACTGCTTAAACAGTTATAACAAGGTATGTAGCCAAGTAACCCTTGCAGAAATTGGAACACTGTAGGACTAACAAATGAGATGATAATTAAAGGAAAGTTGCTGAAGCGCTCATCTCTTTTGACAAGCTGTGATTTCTGAATTATCAAGTATGCCAACTTTTCCATCAATAACACACGTTGTTTTTAATGGTGTTTCCAGCTGTGGCAATGGTACAAGGTTTTGTGATGGTATCTGAAAGCAATCTGTTTGATACCTTTCAGATAACTAGCATCTCCATCTCTTCGTTTGATTTCTGGAAAACTCTACAAAGTGTGCATATATGTATACAAAGGCCAAGGGGAAAACTACTACTGATTGAAAAACCGCCAAAACAAACAAACAAAAAACTCCTAGCTCAGAAGCAGACAGCCCTCTGTATCGTCAGCATCAGGTATGCCACTGACACTTAGGAATAAATAAAACAGTCATTAAATATGTGCCAAGCTTAGCATGTCCTTTGAAATGCTTTCTTTATGGCTTACTTCTTACAATGAAAGAAATGTGTAATTGCCTCCCATGATCCCCTCCATATTTTCAGGGGGCAGATGGTGAGGGGGTGAGCAGAGCTTTTTCCTTGACAACTTGACTTCAGATTTTTTATTAAAATCAAAATGTATTGCTGTTTGAGTCTCTCAGCTTCACATCCAGGTAACAGGGCAATCTGGCAACAGAACTAATAATTTTTTGCTTCTGATGATGAAGTAGATCTCTTCATATCTGTTAATTCATAGCACTGTTTCACTGACCTCAGAAAGCTGTTCTCTATTTTCATAGCTGCAAAATAAAACAATATGCACAATAATCCTCAATAGCAGGTGCAAGTGATACATTTGGATCCAAAATCTCAGAGTATTAATAACTTCCTTTTCTGATATGAGCAAAATCTCAAATTGTTTCAAAGGATGTACACACTGTAAGCTTAAAAAGTTGCTGTGTAAATTCACTGGATTAAAGTGAAAAAAAATTATTTTTTTTTTACTAATCAATGACAAGTACTTTGACCTGTAAGTCAGAGACACTTTAATACTCTCATTCTTAGAAAGTTATTCAGTTGGCCATGACATAAGAATATACAGCTATTTTTATACTGTATTCACAGTTTTTCCCTTGGAATCTTTCTCTCTTGGCTTGAAAATAAATGTAAAATACCTTCATAGAAAACATAACATTCAAACAGAACCCCAGCACTACTTTGATGGCTTGCAGAAGATCTTTGATAGACTGTGCTGTCTACAAAGGAAAGAGAAATTACACATTTGGTTGTGTGTTTTTTTCTTGGTTGATAAGGCAAAAACACCAACTTGCATTACATTACGGGTGGAGAGAGGAAAACCATTACTCTACATTACAGGAATTTGCTATTTTTCAGACATCATGGTAAAGTTCATGAGCTCCTTGAAGTCAATTGCTATGATAATCTATGTTTTGGTACACGATTGAAAAGATTTAGCCACAATCATCATCACATACTTGTTTCTGCTACTGAGCAGCAATATTAGTAAAACAACAAACAAGGCTTGTGGTAGACACAACATGTATTTATCACAGTCCTACCTCATGTAGGATAAGGCAATGCTGCTAAAGGGACTTAGGCAGTATCTTTGATGGAGGAATTTAGGAAGAAATCACATGTGCAACTAACCCAAGTGGCTTGCCACTCTGAAGAGAAAACACACTAAGACCACAGTTCCTGGTTTTATATCCACAGGACTTCATAAACAGAAACAGCTAGATTTTCAAGAGCCAGAGACAACATAATGGTTTCTTACTGCATCAGCAATATAACAACTGTATAATTTATTCTGTGCCACATCATGATTTTCTGAATTCACAGACATTTTTGGAACTAAAAGTTCCATGACTTAATATATACATATATTCACTTTATTGGCATTAGCAAACTCCAGGGGTGTGGAGGGAAATTGTATTCATTTTGAATACAGTATGGCCACACTCCATTAATAGGTTTACCTGAGGCAAACACTGCAAGATCTATTCCCAGAAGGAATACAGGTATGCTGTAGCACCTGTTCAGACTCAGGAATCTACACCACTAGAACTCTGAGGCACAGCATTCTCTTACCTCTTGGGCTTGACAGAATCTCTTGCTACTAGATGCTCAGAGCACCATGCTAAAAACTGAAGGGAGAACTATTGTGCAAGCGTTACAGACATCAGTAACTAGTTCACAAAATCTTTAAGGACAACAACTCTTCTCAAAGATTTGAGTTTCACATTTTAAATTTCAGAACAGGAAACTTTTATTTTTACATGCTAAATAAAGCATATTTGAAACGGAAATTGCTGATCCACAATAAACAGTAGAACTACATCTCCTGTTTTACAACACCATTATTTATGCAATAAATTTCCTTCAAAACACTTTTAGAGAAGTACTTAGGCTGATAATAAAAATCCATATATTACAGCCATAGTATTTCTTTAACAGTACTTTTGTTTAATGCTTAACCTTGTAGTGTCAGCAGGATGACTGAAAGTTGCTCATGCTAAGTTAGAAAAAAGATCATACTATCTACAAAGCTTCTATTTCTAAAAGGTGGTTCCTAGACTCTCTTTTTAGTTTGTAACATTATTATCAGGTCTCTGAGTTTTTTTCATGCTATGTGCTCTCTTCTTCAAAAACAGAATCGCAACTGCATCAAAACAACACAGACAAACCTGTTAGCAGAACTGTGCTCCTCACTCTTCTTTCACTTTTTTTTCTGCTCTATTTACTTTTGATATAATATTTCGATGTAATAAATAGGATGATAGACTTATCTCAAGCTGAGGAATTCGTTAGGATCACACAAGACCTAAGGAGTCAGAAAACAGGTTCTCAGTGCTTCCCTGCAAGACATTCTCTAACTCAGACATGTTCAAAATTCTTCTAATAATTTTCCCTGAGAATACTGCAAAAATATATAAACTAAGCACACACAGAATCAGCAAGGTTGGAAAAGACCTTCAAGATCATCTAAGTCCAACCATCCACGTATCACCAATAGTACTCACTAAAACCAATGTTGTCTCCGAGATATATTCACTCCCATGGTTACTGTAATACATGGCATGTTCACTATTTTATTTTTATTTTTAGGTAAAATAGCTGCAGTCAGAGCATTATCTAAAATCTGAAGCCAGAACTAATTCCCAGATCTTTACACAATGCTACCTATCTTAAGGCTCTCATAAAAGGATATGTTCTCGTAAGGGAAGTCTGGGAGTACATAAAAGACTTTCTTCCAATGGAGAAAAAAAAAACCCAACCATTCTCACATCTGGCTGATAGGACAATTTCAGTGACCTATTAATCTCACTTCCCTTAAGCAAGGGAAGTGCTAATATGGAATTTCCATTATTTCTTAAAAGCTCCTAAAATGTAAAAAGAGATTAGAAAAATAGTGTAGAAACACAAGGGAGCAGGAAACCAACCAATCCTACTAGACCTATGAGTCACAGATTCTTCCTATGATAGATGACCGGTCACAACTCAATTTTGGTTTTGTTTTTTTAATACAGTGTTCTTTTGATACACTGTTTGATTTGTCAGCTCATTCCATCCTGTTCCAGCTACTAAGCTTTCTGTATCTGCCAATGCATTGTCTGATGTGAGGCAAAGGATCAGAAGACTGATAACAGGAGAACTGGAGGAGCCAATCACACACAGTGCACTGCATCCAATTATTTCATGCAGCTTGCATAAATTATTCCAGATCCTCTTCAGTTTATAACCTTGTGACACTTTCTTCCCACAACAGCTTTTGTGATAACTAACTTGAAAACAGCAAATATAAATAATGAGGTGATGTAGATCAACTTGAGGATTTGCTGCTGCTTCAAAAGGAGAACTTCATACAGTATTTCATATTCAAAGCAATGTTTAGCTTGGATTGTAATAGAAACGTTTCTCCTATCAAAAGTAGTGAAATTCACTTGCGTACCCCAAAGTGGTTTATTCTATGTCAGCATTAAGTTAATAGGTGCACCTCATCATTAGTTTTCTATCTCCTCTAGCTGACAAAAGTGAAATGTGTTAATAAAGAAGCAAAAATGGGAAAAAAACCTACATGGGATATAAAGCAGTCACAGCTGAAAGACGCAGATTACTAATTTTCTTCTTCAACAAGTCTGTCCTGCTCAGAATATGAACTCAAGTGCTTTACAGCTGAAAATGAAAGTTATGTTCTCTAACTCCTCAGCAAAAACAAAACCTACAGAAACAAAAGGAGAAGGAAAAAGGAGTGGAAAGCACACAAAACATTCACAAGCAAAACATACTAAGGGAACAAGAAGTTGCCAAACAATAAATTACATGCTGCTTTCTTTCAGAGAGTACTTTTTACTGCATTTGTTCCCTCCCTCCAAACTTTTATTTTTTCAGAATTATTGAAACTCTTTCTTTGAATTTGGTATGAAAAAGAAACTGTCCTCTGCTGGATTTCACAGAATGCATGAACAGGAATTCATTTGCTTTGAGCTATCTTCCAATCTCTGAGCATTACAAAAGCAGAGCTTTTGACCAGATAAATATTTCCTCTTAGACTTTCAAATGATTACCACTATTTTACAGACACAAGAAGGTTGTTTCCTAGATGCCTCTGGCAGCCTAGCTTTCTATCTCAAACCAGCAAAGAAATAAGTCCTGAATTTGAAATGTCACTAAAAAACTAGGTTTTTTGCGTACTACACATAGCAAGTTTGACTTTATATATATGTAGATTTTCCGAGAGAAATTAGTGTAGCTGGGATTCCTTTTAGGATTCCTTTTTAACAAACTCTTAGCACCTGACAGGGGTGGATTTAATGAACTCTCCAATATCACGCAAGGAAGAATGAAATACTTTGAGAGCTTTTTTTCATACAGAATAGAATCATAGTTCCTCAAAAATGTTTCAGTATATTGCTCTTAACATAGTACCAATATTAGCACATCATATCATCCAACTACACTGGAGTCACTTTTCAGAATATATTTCTGTGTATAATATTATCTCCTGGTTCTCTATAAACTTTGCTACTGAAAATTTATCAGTTTTGAATTCATTTTGCAAGGTGAGGAATTGAAATACAGCAACAGTAAGAAAATTAAATGCAGCCAACGGTCAAACAGTGAGTTTTATACAAATTACTTCCATCATAACTCCATTCTAAAACTGCTGGTTATTCACTTTTCAAAACATATGGCTAAATTTTTTGTGCTTCTCTAAGACCTCAATGTCACCTGCTGTGCTATGAAAATCTCTGAAGTGAGAGAGCATTGCAGGAAGGTGAAATCTTGCTGATCACCAGGATTCTTCAGACTTCTTACAGAATGTTATTGAAAAGAAAGAAACAACTTGTTTATGATAAAGAGATGCCTGACCCAAGAATTCTGCAGCGATTAATTTGGCTCATGTAGTTCTGCAACTGTGCAATAGACAGTTTCATATGAAAAGGAGACCAAAAGCAAAATTTGTTTAAAAAAAAAAAAAAAAAAATTAAGATGAAAGAAAATTCCCAAGTGCTCCTCCAAACCAGTAACAAAATCCAACAGCAAGTAAAAGCAATTAGAGAAAACATATAATATAAAAACACGAAAACTGTAACTTGGGAATGAATTACATTAGAAACTGTTTCATCTCATTGGGTCCATTTGTATATACAGATTAGGAACAATTAAGCTTGGAACAAGCATAACACAAACAGTATTCACAGACCATGATCCTTGAAAAACTGAAAAGAAAGTCGATCACTTTGGTAATTCATAAAACTCTTGTGTGGTTATGGTCACACAACACAAAATATCTGTCTGAGCTGGGATTTTGTTCATGCGGATGAATTCAATATCACAGTCACGGTCTTCCAAGTCATTATAACAGAAACAGCTGAACAAGGAGGAACGGAATAAACAAGATGCTGAATGCTGCCTCCATGTTAACCATCTAAGATTGCTGAAAGTTAAGAGAAATGAAGCTGTAGACGGATTATAAAAATTGCAAACTCCACAGAGTATGTCAGAATTGGAAGCAGATGGACTTGCCAGGATGCGGGCCTAGACCACATCTTCAACCCCTTAAAAAAGCACATGGCAACGAAAATTAAGCCCAAACTTTAGCACAAGGCTGCTAAACCCAGCTCAGCCTTCAGGTTTGGTGAGTACTTTTCACCCTCAGTCTAAAAAGAATTTAAACTGGAAGTGGTTTATGTCTCATGAAGAAGGAACAGAAATACAACAGATCCTGCTATGCCAAAATATACCTGGTTCAATTAGCACACATGGCTGAAATCTGAAGTGAAATTAATGAATCACATTGTCCAATATGCCTTTAAAACAAGATTTAAACTAAGTAATGATTAATGGAATAATTAATGTTCCTAGTAATTGACAGGCTCTGCTTTACTTGCCATTAATTTGTTCATTTACATGACAGATTGCTCATTGGTATATGGAGACTGATTTTGATATGTGATTTTTCATTAGCTAGGCAAAGGCTAAGTAGCACTTTGGTGTATGTGGATATCTGAAACCATATTATGTTCCTGATAGTATTTGCCAGCTACTGATTCTGTTAAGAACTCTACTACATAGTTCCACCATAATTCTGACTTGGTGCACTGCACCAGGGAATTACTCAAAGAACATTGCAGCTGGCAGAATGGCAACTTCCTATCTTTTGAAAACCTGATTTGTGGAGTTTAATGTTTTAAAAGAAATAACGAAAGGAATATTTATGTAGCAGATGAGTAGATGGAGGATCACAGCTAAACGTTTGCCCAACTAAGACACGGGTAGGTCCACAAGCATTTCATCAAAACTCAGCAGGCATGAAAAAACATGGGACCCAAGCTATGTTCATATTTCATATATTTTTTTTCCAACTGTCACCCAAAACAAATCAGTCATTGATGGCAATGGGAGCTGAGCTTAGAATTCAGCTGTATATTTTAATGCAATAGAAGCATCAATGCATATGTTAACTTCATTGGGACAATGACTACATCCCTACATAGGAACATACAGAAAACATCTATCTACTATAGTAATGGAAAAGCAGTTTTCTTTCTAATAGATATACATCATGAACCATATTTGAATGTAATTTGGTTTTAAGCCACAACAAATCTGACATTTGCACTCCATGATGAAACACAGCATTAAGAGGTAATGTGTCTTGAATAAAACTATGTGGGAAATGAAAACTATTTTAATAATTCTTGGATCTCTTAAAAATCAACAGAAAAACACAGAGTATCCAATGCCCAGAAATATAAAGCGTATGATTCTTGTAAAGTAAGTATCAGGATACAATGCCACATGATGGGGAAAAATGTTTAAACTGAAATTCATACGTACGCATCTTCAGGTATTTGAAGGAAACTTCACAGAAATAAGAAGAATATTTCTACTATTTTTTGCATTGCTAACTGAAATTGAGCATGCACAGTAAATGGGACAAATATTTAATGCCAGGAAGTTGATCATTTAGGTGCATAAAGCTTAAAATAATACTTTAGAAGCTGAGACAGAACCTGAAATAAATCTTTGAAATTCAAGATGTATGGATTTCACAATAATCCCCTGAAATATCCATTTAGTACTCAGAAGCATATAGCATCGATATTTACTAATAATTAGATCATATTTTGCTTTTATTTAGAAGCAACATAATTACAAAATTCTGAGATGGGGTTCATATTTTAGTTCACATTTCCTCATCTACAAAAAAGAACACATAGGACCTTTTTGGAAAAAAGAAGCATTCCCTTCTTATCTTTCATTTCATAGTGTCAGCTAAATCTGTAAGCAAAAAGCTGTATTAATTGCAATCTTCACTTGCCCCAAAAGGTTTTCCATGGTTTTATTACATCAGAGAACCAAAACAGACTTTATTCTACTTGAAAGAGGAGAGAAATCTTTTGAACTGATAAAAAAAGCCTACAAAATGATCCCAAAAAACAGCAATTTGCTGTGTGAATAAAAACAGACAAATGCAAAATTTATCAGTAGAATGATTTATCTATCATTGTTATCTCCTGTATTCAGGCATAACCGTTGAATTACTTTTGTGGATTTTTTTTTTCCCCTCAAACAGATTTCTTTTCCTCCTCTTGCATTTAAACCAGTATGCAAACACTGGTATTTCTTTAACACAACTCCATTTTAACTCTCACTTCACTATCTTACTTGCCACAAATAAACTTTCAACAATAACTTATCTCCCGAATGACTTAGTGATGTAGAAAGGCCTTGCTTAGATGACACCCATCTAGAGAGTTTTCCAAATAATCCCAACACATAGATCATGCTTTCACCATTCATTCTCACCCCATACTACAACATGTCTCTCCCTGAGTTGTTCACAGCACAATACTAAAGGGAACGTGTTGTGAAACAGATTGTGAACTGAGCCAAGTTAAAAATAACTCTTAAAAAAAAAAACAACAACAACACTTAAGTCTTCACATTTTCATGTAACCCTCAGGGACTTAGAAGAGCCTTTCTAATGCTGTTTTCACATCCATAACCAACTCACCCATGCAAAAGCAAATACTAGTTGGGCTTCAACTTTAATTCTCATGCTCAGCTAAGCTTCATTTTCACAGACAAAGAACTATAGCTTAGGTTTGTAATCTCACTGAAGACAGATTATACCCAAGTCAAGGCAGAAAATCATTAGTAGCAAGTTTCAAGAGCTAATTTAGTTTGACTTTCAGTTAATGGACTTACAACAAAAAAGTTTTATTGCTTTTTAGACTTTTTTTTTTTTTTTTGAGTTTGCTTTTTTTGTTGTTGATGTTGCTGAATTGAGGAAACTTGCTGTCAATGCCAGAGGAGATTACGGCTCCTTTTACAGCAGAAATTACGCTGGGTACTGCTTCCCACATGAGAAAAACTGTCTACTTTAGCTGATGGGTTGCCTCATTTTATAAGGCAGAAAACGTAACTTGTCCCTTTCTCCATCACATTAAGGAGCTGATGAGATTTTTTTTCCCCCCACTTATACAATCATCGTCAAAAGTCAAAAGGAGAGTATCACAGAGACATGCAGCCTTTTTTCTTTAAGGAACAGAGGTGGGAGCAAGAGGCTGTACAACCAGTTACAGCAGAAAAGGCTACATTGAAATACAGTCCACAGAGAAGGAAAAGCACTTCTTACAGCAGGTAGCTAGAATAGTTCCAGTTGGAGCCACAATAAAAGCATGTGGAACGCAACTCAGAAAATTCTCTATTACATAAGGCTATTCTCATAAATCTCATTTGTCTTTCCTTGCTGTATTTAAAAAAATAAAACAGTTCCTCAGAAAGCTCTGAGTGGGACACGGGGTAATCAAAGCTCTACGTTTGATGGAAAATCCCCACAAATCAATTCCAAAGGCACAGAATAAAATAATTGCGGAAGCAATGCAGAAATCCACTCAACTACACCTTCTAAAAGCTTTTAACAAGATGTGTGCAAATAAAGAAAACAGAACACCAAGAACTCAGGTATTATGCAAAATGAGGGCAAGTACCCAAAGGTGGCACATGCATTGAGAACACAAACAACACAATCACGTGTCTTATGAGTCCTGGCTTGTTCTGGAGAGCAAAACGAAATACTCATAAAATGCTTATGGAATTTAAAAGCACTTAAGAATGAACCCTCATTAATGGACCTTTACTGAAAAGACAGCTCTCCTAAGGCAGAGTTTGTTCTGTTGGCCACATGCAGGACGTTAAAAATATACAAAGAAATACAAAGATTCAGAAAAATTAAAGAAAGTAACAGCCCAGAAAAAATGTTTTGCACTCTGAGTAATTTGTTGTCATTTCCACATTCCTAACCATCCCGAGATTTAAAACATCCATAAATTCTTATTCAAGAACCGCTTTAGCATTATGAACAGTTACAAATGCGTAAGGAGCAAAAGGAGAATTCTGCAGGGCAACCTGTGCACAGTGGTAAACAAGACTTAATTCCAATAGGTATTCGCTCATCCCCAGCTGCATGGCTGAGGTCCCGTGTAATTTAGCACTACCTGCATCAGAGGTGCAGTGTTCCAGTACTTCCCTCCAGCTCTGCATGCACATAGATCTGTCTCCCACAAGTAAAACTAACATTTATTCATAATGATTCTGTGATGAAAGTAGCATTTAGGTAAGGGCCATGTATTCATCTGATTTACACTTAGATAACTTCTTAGAAGTACTGAAGAACATAAAAACTTGACTGGTGGTAATGTTTATACCATCTTTAATAATTTTTCTAACAGCTGCTCCCAGTTATCATGACAAGACATGGTCACAGTCTGCAACATAGCTTGTAACATCCAAGCAGGAAATTACAAAATTATGGACGATTCTTGGTATAAATAGCCCTGTTTTAAACCACAGAATCATGGGATGCTAACTTAGTCAGTCATGGGTAATTTGGGGATTAAATAAGTAACAAGAGCCCCAAAAGCAGGCACAATTAGTCAAAAAAGGTTAACAGCTTTAATTTTAGTTGTTAAGTGATCAGTGAGAAATATAGCTTCAATAGTATTCTGAAGCAGAGATATCTTTATAGAAATAATTTTCTAATGACAGTCACATCAGAATTATTTGATTTCGTATTGTCTTTCCAATCTTAAGTTCTTACACTGTAACATTAACATATTTATTGCCTAATGTAATAGAGGGAATGATGGAACTCTGTGACATAACTGACTTTCAACATCTTGCAAATTCTCCATGCGTACGCATTTGTGTTTCTTCCATGTAGATTACTGCCACTCTATTTCCAAATTTAAATAGCATTTTTGGGAAAGGAAGACAATACAATTCTCAGGCTACTTTGGACTCAGCCTGTGAACAGATAAGGCTTTATAAGTCTATAAATTCACCGCTTACTCTTCTGTAAAGATGCAATACTGTGTTAATCACAAACCTGCTGCTGCCACTGTACCTGCTGCTTTCATGACTGCTGTCTCCAAAACTGCCAGTGGCAAGCAGTATCAGCAGGAAAGCTGCTCATAGTGTGCATGTTCAGTATTTAAAACAGTCTTTATTTTAGGCAGCTTTTTCCAACAGACAGATGTGCAGTTTTTACAACTGAGAACACAGTAAATGTAACACCAGCAAGACAGGAAATTTGAAGACCAGGATATATTGTAACTGTAGAGCAGAAAACTTGTTCTGAACATGCAGCCTGCAAACCTTACAGGTTAAATGAAACAAAAAAAAGTGCTGATGTCATACTGTCCAACAGGCAAAACAAACTAAAATACATAGACGTGGGGGAAAAAAGCAAAAGTGGACAAGTGCAGATATGATTATGGTACATAGGTGTGCTTTCTCAGTATAGAAGTCAGCCATTTCCATTTTATCTCGTCTTCCATCTTCATTTAGTACATGTAATTACTACTGAATTCTTAAGACCTGCATGCAGCAACTTTAACTCCATTTTCAATTTAAAAAAAAAAAAGCCTCCAGTTTGCACACCGATTTATACATAGTGCCATTACACTGTCAAAATAATGAAGGTGGGCTCCCCAAAGCATCAGTTCTTGCAGGAACATAAATCAGATATTTTGCAGGAAGATAAAGAGATAAGCAAAATGTCACCAACCTTTCAGCAAGTTGTTCAAGGGAGAAAAGAACTATTTGATGAAAAATTCCAGTCAGATACTTAAGATATGAGCTATTTCCAAGGTCATGGAAGGCTTCTCTCGGAAGGCTTCAGAAGGTTTATCTGCAAGGCAACCGCTATTACACAGCCTATTTCCTAAGCACAGACAGAGGGAGAACAGCAGACATTGCAGATCTTGATTCCAGAAACCTTTTTGATGCTCTCCCATAACCACCTCACTGACAAACTGATAAGTTATGGGATAGACAAATAACGAGAGACAGTGAATCTGGCTGAAATGCTGAGCTTGCGATAAGCGGCACAGACTTCAGCCGGAGGCCATTCACTACTTGAGTACTCCAGAAGTAAATAGTGGTCTGATGTTTTTCAGCATCTTTTCATTTCGTCACAAAATGGCTTAGATTGGAAGGGACTTTAAAAAAAAAAAATAAAAAAATCATTGAATTGCAACCTCTCTGCTGTGGACATTGTTGCCAAAAACTAGATCAGGCTGCCCAGGACCCCTTTTGAAACTGAGCAGAAAAGCTTGTAAGTGGTTCAGTTTATACACAGACATTACAGTAGTGCCCTAAAGAAGCAAAAATAAATAAATATTTGCTGGTTTGGAGGAAGTCTGAGAAGACAGAGATATCATGTCATTAAGAAATACTGTTTTTAACATGTAAATCAGTCTTCCCAGTGAAATAAGACCATCATCTGTTCATTCCAAACCAAGATAAACAAACTGATTTTGTCATTTTTGTATTCTGATGTAAAACTAAGACAATAATTTTGTCAGCTCTTACAGTAAAGGGATCTGAGGGAAGGCAGAATTGCACAAAACAGCAAACAGTTCTGTTTGTAAAAACCTTCAATGAAAAACTGAGCAGTTTCACACAGCTCTAATGAATGTCATAATGAAAGAAAATGAAGTCAGGTGCTACAGAATCGAGTTATCAAAAATCCAGATGAAAGCTTATATTGACTTTTTGTTACTGCTCTCTGAGGAAGTAGAACATTCATTCACTGGTAGGAAGGGTATTACAGACCCTGCTTTTGGGAGTCAGAAGCGTCATTCAGAATGACACTGAAAAAGCATGCGTGTAACAGACAGAATATCAGACTGAAAAGCAATAAAATCACCAGAATGACGATGTATATCAAAGTGCTTGGTTCAGTACTAATAAACAATTGTGTATGTGGAACAGGATATTGTCGATATCAATTTTGCAATTGTTTCTTCTGGATCTCTACAGGAAGACTGAAACACGGGTTGTGTGTTTTTTCACACATGCTTTGTGGAAAAAAAAAAAAGGTCTGTGTTGTATGGTAGAGAGCAACAATCTGTATCTTTTGTTTTGTACACGAGCGTGTACACATGGGCTTTGTTCGTGTAGGTTATGATCAGACAAGGAGTACTGGTACTTCTGTTTTCAGAAATAGTTCACCTGGCAAACGAGGTGAGTATGTATAAGTGATTATCTACTGTTGTCAGTTTCTCTTCAGCAATTCTAAACATTCCTCCAATATCCCACCCATAAAATTATCTCTATTTTAGTACTTATACGACAAAAAAAGACCAGAAGCACTGTAAGGTTATGGACCTTAGAAAATGTCAGAATTGAGACAATAACTTTTCTTAACACAAATATCTTCAGGTCTCAATTAGAGCAGTACTAAAAACTTGTTTCCACATAGATAGCTAATCAAAGCTCCCTGTTTCCATCTATTCTTAGATGTGATTATGTTTATTAGGCCGTAAGTTTTAATGCTTTGTTACTGTTTGCTGGTGGGCAGCTAGTCTATAGAGGGTATTAAACACTTCTGCACTGTAATGCAACAGTTTACTGTATTTGCAAATACAAATATCAATATCTCATAAAGAGATGCAGCTGTTGCATGTATTGAAATCTCAGTAAATTTTTCAGCTTGATATTCTGTCTCCTATGATAGTGAAGGCTTTTATTACAATAATGTTATATCATTTCTCATCTTCAGGAGGTTGATCAACAACCTCAATATGAGAAGTATAGATGGATAGAGAAATAGATTCGCAGACAAATCATCGGGATCAAAGGCTCACAGGAGAAACTGTGTGAAGCTCTCCTTGGATATGCATTATTTGAACAAGAAATCCAGCCTCTGAGCTTACCTTACAGATTCTGCCAACTCTCTTTTCTGTACAACAGTGCTTGCACTGGCTATGCTTCACAGACTCACTCTCATGATCTTGATATCGTTTCTGCTTACATTGCTTTACTGATAACGACAATACAGTCAGTGTCTGAGGGCAGAGCACAGCACAAGCAAACTGCTCCCTGGACCTGAGGACCACTGCTGGTCACAGACCTTCATGCATTGGATCCAGGATAAATGCTCCTGGACAATCAAAGGTTCAACTGAGTTACTGAGTATCACCTAAAGATGAAAAATGCTGAAAAAAAAATATGTTCCAATATTAAAGCCTAAATAATTTTTACTGGTTACAACTACACTGTGAAGACACTCTGCTCATCAGTAAGAGGAGCATAACAAAGAATAAAGGTGAGAAGTCCTCCCTTCTCTGTCAAACATTCTATGATTCTATGTGCATACTGTCTTGCCTAGTATTTGTACACAGGGATCTCTGGATAAGCACAATTACTGGGCAAGAGTCAAAAGCTTTTCCCTTCATTACTTCACTTGACACCTGTCTATTTTCTCTCTTCTAGTGAAGGACCTAATTTTGGTGGCTGCACCACAGTACTGGTTGTGATTGCCTTTTGGCAAACTGAAATTTGTATGAGAAAACCTCTACTTCTCTTCGGGAAATGCCAGGTTGGGCTTTTTTTAAGTCTACATACTTACAAGCCATAGAGTTGCAAGTTCTCTATTCCATCAAGAAATAACACTGGCAAATGGTGAGGCAACAGCAAAAAATCAGCTTTCCTCTACGTTCATGAATAGCTCGTTAAAAGTTCATCAGTCTCTTTCAAAATGTTTTGCTATAAACCATTGTTTTTGAGAAGGGAGCATCAACTAGAAAAACAAAAGTGCGTTGTTTTGATGAGAGCCGCGCTGCTCTCCAGATTTGAAATCCTGCAGTGAAAGGCCGAACTACGCCTTGGCTAATCTAATCTCCTTTTCAGTATATCATGAACATAAGGCTTATCTGCATGAGTCTCCAGCTTGAAGTGGTACTTCAAACACCAGCCCACTGACTTGCCAGGAGCATGGGTCAAGTGCTTTTACAGACTATGTTGGGAAGAGTTGCCTTCTAATATCTGCTGCCTGCAAAACATTCTGTGCTGTGTGTTCCACCATCCTGTTACTCAGTGCCATTTTATAAGATGAGACAGTTTTCAAGCAGGTAAGGCTTATTCAACAAGAGTTAACTTGAGCAAATGCTCCAGAGAAGACAATTGCATAGTGAATGACCATACCGAGGAAAATGCTCTGTATTCAACAGGATTGAACTTAGAATAACTGCTCATTACAGGCTGTAACTCAGGGTCTCTCACTCTCTTCTCTGTTCCAATACATTCCTACAAAACAATGCAGCATTTTGGATCCTTATTTATCATGTTAATGTTCTACAATACATCTCTGGTAACAAACACCTGCAGTCAACCCACTGCATTCCAGAGGAGCATCCATCATTTAATTTGCATTCTATTCTTAATAGACTCTCTGTGCGGGAGGAGAGAATGACACTATACCAAAAGGAAAATAAAAGCTGCTTGAACATATATAATTATTTAATGAAAAAAAAAAACCCAAAAAAACAAAAAACAAAACCAAAACACAAAACCAGCAATAAGCCACAGATAGGCTTGCTTTGTAGATGCAGAAGAAAAATCAGGTTTTGTGAATGCTCCCACTTTGTTTAGTACAGGAGAACAATCCACAACAAATGACAGCAATAAAAACATTGGAGGGAGTAAGCCAGTTTACCATTGAGTAAATAAAGCAAACAACTCCCCGATTTAATTTACTAAAAATCACAGAGAACTATAAATTCTATATATATGAAACACTGAACTGAAGCAATGTATCATCCCCTGCTCCTGGTATTCCTATCAGCAGTATAAAGTTTCAAGTTAAGTCCCTTCTGCATAACAGTGTAATGTAGTGACATTCCACTTCCTTACCCAACTCATAATAGCATGGGAAAAAAGCACTGTTAGCTTTATAGGTCCTATGCAGTACTAAAATGAGAGCAGTAACTTTTTCCCATCTCTGCCCAAGACCTGTATCTTACCTTTCCCACGTCTAGGAACCAGTTTCTCTTTTCTGGTAAAACACCACTTTCAAATTTTTGGATCTATCTTTCTACAAATGCTCATTCACCAAAAACACTTCTATCAGTTTTCTTGAGTTATGAGATGCATGATATTTTCATTTTACATAAGAACCATCTAACTGTATCCAAAAAAGCAATGTTCAAAATACTTTTCTGAAAGGAGCATCAGGTGGACAGGCTATGCAGTGCAGACAACACTTCTGAACAAATCCTACACAAAATCAAAGTAGGATGGTAACACTATTTCACTCAGTAGGACAGAAAGATGATACAAGATACAAGAGCATGAGTACTGGGATGAGGGAATGAAAAGCACCTAACGATATCTGAGCTCAGGAGCCATAATCTCAATAGGGAATTATGTAAAAACCATGTCAACAAGAGTGTAGATTGAAGGAATAAGACAAACTGAATCCAGCTGTGCTACCACCAACATGCAACAGTTATTTTCTGAACAACTCAAAATGCTTTCCCTGGTCTGAGCTCAGAGGTAAGAAGAGGTGTTAGTTTAATTTGTGTGTGTGTGTGTGTCTGTTTGTCAGCAGGGGCAAAAAAAGTTAGACAATGAGCTGTTTGTAAACACAGCTTCTTTAACTTCTTTCAAATGTACCACAGTTTTGGGTAATATTTCAGAACTTCCCCTTTGAGCACGACTTTCCTACAAAAGCAGCAGACTGCCTTCAATGGGGATGGGCCCTTCCGCTCCTTAATTACTACTGATGATACAAGTATAACCTGATCAACATTTAAGCCCTGCTGCATTCATCGAGCCATGCCATTTTCCCATGCTCACTTTATCTCAGGTGTCTTTCAGACAAAGATGGTTCTTCTAGGACAGAGTCCTCCTGCCATCTCAGCAAATGGGAGTGACATCAGGACAGCACAAAAAGTGAAGGGTAGAAACAAGCTCATGCTTTACCCCAGAGTGGTTTTCTTCATTCTTCATCGTCATCACTTAAACTCTTGAAAATGAATCAACAGACAGCCCAACACACCTTTACAGTAAGTGACATGATCAGTTGAGTGGCCAAGAATGCATTTCGGGCTCTTGGTTAAAAAAAAAGTGTGTAAAGCTTTTAGATTAGCACCTTCAAATGATGAAACTCATCATACATAAAGCACAGACTGAACAGGACAATTCGTACAGACCAAAAATAAATCTAAAGCTGTTCAAATAATAAATAAATGTTTTCTATTCCAAGAGTTTCAAAGACATTGAAAGTGAAGCAAAGTAAAGATGCAGCCTTCTGTACAGATCTGCAGCACAGCATTTATTTCTAAATCTGAGGATGTAAGCTGTGTTCAGTGCTACTCTGTTAGTGATAAATTCAGGTTGGAAAGATAATAAAAGCTTTTTTTTTTCCATGTTGAAAAGGCAGTACCAGTTATATTTAAGGCCAGAAAGACTGAAATGAATTCATTACCTGGAAAGCAGTTTTGTTGTGAACACTGACTGCTGAGGACACAGACTTACATGGCTCTATAGCCATCATTTTTTCCTGCAAGTATATAGATTCTTACCTAGACACTATTCCTTTGATTCCGGTCAAGCAAAGCACTTCATACATGTTTAAGCTCATACATGTAACCTATCTCATAGTTGTCACTTATTTGTAAAGAGAATGCAAATAATAATTTGTCTTTCTATGAAAATATGCTCTTTCAAACTCTTAAAGGAAACAAAATCTCATTCTATCACTCTATGCACAACTTTCTGACAATTTTCTAATATTCATAAATATATAATAAATATATTTCCAGCTATTTCTGATGTGGTATTTCAAGTCAAACCATTAAATCCACCTGCTACAACAGATAATCCTACTAAAAAGCTAAGATGTGAAATCTGAAATCTTACACATTTTAGTGCTAAACTTACAACTGAAAAACAGGTGCATTTCCAAGCTATATAAAAGAATCTAGGAGACTTAAAGAGAAGCCCATCAGATATGTAATATCAATGATATTTTTCCCCCTTAAATAAGCAGAAAACAGAAAAGAACAGGGAGTACACTGACTAAGGCACTCTGCTGGTCACTAAAATAGTCTATTGTGTTTTGCACATTTCTAATACCATACTTCAATAACCAGTACACCTATGAGCAAAATTTTAAAATGAACTTTAATTATTCCTACATATACAGAATTCCTTATCTACAGGACTTATCCTACAATCACTTCTGAATTTTGCTTCCTTCGAAATGTCGAACGAAGTAACCCTACAAGAATGACACATTCTTAGTAAAACTGTATTTTATCCAAGAAGATGAAAACATATCTGCGTTCACAGAATCTCACAGAAGGGACCCACAGGAATCACTGAGTCCAACCCCTGGTCCCACCACAGATCACTCAAAACCAACCCTATGTCTGAGAGTCATGTTTGAACGTCCCTTGAACTCTGGCAACTTGGGGCCATTCCCACTGCTGAACCTTACCCTGACTCCTGCCTGTCCCCCCCCCAGCACAGCTCCATGCCATTCCCTCAGGCCCTGTCACCGTTCCCAGGGAGCAAAGCTCCATGCTGCCCCTCCACTCCAAGCACAAGCTGCAGCCACCATGAAGCCTCCCCTCAGCTCCTCTGCTGTAGGTCTAACTACCCAAAGGACTTCAGCTGCTCCTCACACACCTACAGAACTACAGTTTTGTAGCCCTCCTTTGGGACTCTAATATTTTCACATCCACTTACATTATGGAGCCCAAATCTGCACATTTGAGCTTGAGCTATGGCAGCACCAGCACAGAGAAGACGGGGCAATTCCTTCCCTCAACCAACGCTCATGCTGTAACATATATTTTACACATCAGTTCTTCAGCAATTCAGGTTCTCGATTTCCCCATCAACATAAAAGGCCAAAATAAATCAATTTTAATCAGTTTGTTTGACTTCCCTCATGCATCCTACTGAAAGTAGAGAACAACCGAATGTCTCTGCCAACATTTAAGGGAAGACCAATTTGTGGGAGCTTACCCACACTGACTGTGATGCCTTTATTCTAAGAAACACAGTTAATGGTTGAAGAAGACACTAATTACTGTATTCTAACTTTTGAATATACACTTATGGCAAAGTATGCAGAAAAGTGAATGCAAACACTCAGTCACACTTGACAGCATCCCAACACTGTGACTATTTTCTGAAATCCTGCAGCGAAGTGTGAACTGCTGAGACCTCAGCTTAATCAGTAGATCACATCAGCTATAACCTGACTTTTCCATCACCAATGAACTCGAGTTAAGATGATCAGCAAAATGAAAAGGATGCATGCAAGCTTAGAAGTTTCAAATATAGTCCTACATGTATACAGTAACTCATTAATGCATGCTGCTATCGTTCAATAAAACTATTCAAGTGTGGTTTCTTTCCTATTGGATGTTTGTATGTACAGAGCAAAACAAAAGCAGAATGTATTTTTCAATCTCTGCTGCCTTCATATTACTTTTACGCATCTCCACTGTAACTACTTTCACAAGACAATGAATTTTTACAGACCAATTCACAGACAGTCCAGAACTTCTAAATTATTTACACTATCAAAGAAATGATCTTAAACTGTATTCCCACAGTGCAACACTTAGGTAATATTCTAAAGCTCTTACTGGGCTTTAGAAAGCAAAAGTCAAGTGCATATCCATGAAAGTCTCCAGTAAAAAAAGAAAATCCATAAAAGAAGCATAGGAAAGAAATGTATTTGATTTTAGTAATATTACACTTTAGATTAAAATCCTCAGTGTAATCCATGAATGAGATTTACACTGTTGCTTCAGTGTTATATGAAAGACTAACCTCTCTGCCTCTTCTGTCGATTTTATTCTTTTGTGCAGGCTACATAAAACATCTCAGATTCTTCTTCTATTATTGTATTCCAAGTCACTGTTGCAGTTATGAAACTTTTGAGGTATTGATGCAAAGGAATTACTAGCTACCACCATTTTATTTAGTTATTTACAAAAAGCAATTACAGAAGTCCATAAATGGAAATGTAAGTTATAAACTTTCCAGAGCCTCGTAACTGTCACTCCACATTCCTCCTTTACAACTGGGTATCAGAAAAGTAGAAGAATTTGACTATTTAGGACTATGAAATAATATAACGACTTGTTCCCCTACAGGTTTGTTTGTTTGTTTTAAGGTTTTTCAATATATAGCAACAAATAAATCACAGCTGAGGCTCTGTGATGGGTTTGAATGGGAATGAGTTGGGCAGACTTGCAGCTCCCACTCAAGGAAATTTGGTAATCTGCATCTTTACAATGTTCTGCAGCTAAACTTCATAGCTTTGACAGATCAATAAGGAGAGTAGAAGACAAGGAATGTCTTTCTGTGCAGTACGCCTTAGTAAGCTCTTTCTGAAACAAACAAACAAACAAACAACACCAAACAGTTTCAAGAGCCAAACTCTGTATTTGTGCAAGCTTATGCTCCTTCCAGCACACCACAGAAGATGCACAATCTAGCACTTAATTTAACCCAGGAACATGTTATAAGCCACCAAAGTATCCCATAGAGCTCTCCCAACCAAGTCTCCCAGGAAGTAAACCTGATGTGTTAGTAATACAGGTCGGTTAGACACACTGAGTAAGGCTTTTGCTCACTTGCTCCAAAATCTACTGAAGTGACATAACAGTTACAACACAGACATTTTCCTAACAGCCTTAGAGACGTGTACTTGCAGTTTTTCCAGCCACAGTTATGAAAAGGTTATGTTTAATAGAAAAGGTTTCAGGTGGAAAAGTGAAATACCTGACTTTTTTTTCTTCCTTGTTTTGTTCTTCCCATCCCCAACAATGAAAGCTGCTATGTTACACACAATTCAACACAACAATTGTTGTGAAGATTGAAGTCCAAAAACTATGTGAAATAAAAGCTATCTTAGGATAAAACTTCACATTTAATTTTTTTTGTATGTGTCTTTGTATGTGTCCGCTGAGGCTTCTTTCAGAAGATCCTTAACACTTTCTTGTGAGCAGTAGCATTATAATACATAGGTTTTATCTATTTGGAAATCAAAAGAAAATGAGCCGAGACCTTAATTATTTGAAACGTTATTTTGAAAAGTCATAAACTATCTTAAATACCTGTCTAAATCAGATTGACTGTCAATTATAGGAATCAATAATAAATAATTCGACTTGGAACAACAGACACATCAGCACAGTACTTGCTGCTGTGAAGAATGACACATGAAAAGCATATGAATTACATACCAAGCTGCTGAAGGTATCACTGTATTACACAACTAAAGAGCTGCATTCTTCACCCCTCTGAAGCAAACTCAAACATTCAGAAAATATCTGTAAAACAACATTTTTCTGTGTTTTCACAAAGCAGTTTCCAAGATCTACACTTGGTACTTTGCCGATGGCTCCTACCATACAAATCTTACCAAAATCTAAATGAATCCTTGCAGACTAAGAAGTAGGAACAACCTGTCTGAACATGAGCAAATAAAAACAAACCACACACTTAATTTGACACAAAGTAAATAAAAAACCTATTCTAATATTAAAAAAAAATGAATCAGGAAAAAATAATAAAATCAGTCTGCAATGCAAAGGACAAATATGTACACTAGTACTTCTTTGGCTATGAGGCAGAGAGAATTATTTCTCTGGACAGAGGAAATTAAGAAGGAAGAAAAAAAGTGAAAGAAAGAAAGCACAGACAGCAGGGGTCTGAACTGACAAGGCTCTAAGATACAGCATACAAAGATGTTAAAATAAAGCTCTAACCAGTAAAGGAAAAACATCCAGGGTGCAGTCTGTAACAGGAATAAATTCATACACAGCAAAACATATTACCAGTTTCAAAATGGCCCTCACAGTACCCCTCTGTACTCCCTTTAAGGTAAACCTTTGGGGTTAAACATTCATCCCTATCAGAGAGAAGAACCTCCAACACCTTATGTCAGTCACTGAGACATTTTTTTCTTTGAATTAAAATCACAGATGTCGGCTTTAGAACAAAGCTGTCACACTGCAATGACCTCATTCAGAATATACTGCAGAAAGAACAACTACATGCAACATTTGAAATTTCCATATGTTTTAATATTCTTCCAGTCTAACCCTATGAAGCTGGATGAAGGGAATTCAATTACAGAAATTAAGGTCACGCCTGGGCAAGCATTCATTTAGATTTTTCTCCTGTAATGTCCATGAATACTGATGGATTTACTGACTTTAAACAATGGTTAAAAACAAAAAAAGTAAATCACCCACCTTCATCATCGCCAAAATAAAATACATACCACACTTGAAGAGTTCAGAGGAACTGTAAACTTTTTGATTCTGAGAACATCTATAGAAAGGATTTCAGAGCCACTCTCAGCTAGAACTTTCCAGTGAGATCATTTGATCACTTGGAAATTCTGGCAGCAGAGGAAATGAAACAGTTGACCTTTCATTCTAGAGGAGATACTCCTTTACCCACTCACATCTTATATGTACTACTCTTCTGAGAAGCTCTTTCCTTTACATCTTCACATGACTAGAGCCTTTTATTAATCTGGATATTAAGCCTGGACATTAATCCGGGGCCATTTTTGAAAGGACAGAAGAATAGGAACAAAGATCCTGATGAGCATTGAGAAAAACACAGTGACAAAAATTATGAAAAATGTAAGTTTATATGCATGTAGAGAAGCAACAGAATTGTAATTTTGCATAAAGAAAAAGCATCAGCAATAGCAAGAACGGAAAGGCTTATCTTACAGCCAGAATGCTTACTATAAATGACCTCAAATATGACAGTACCTATTTCTTTAAGCTCCTGAACAAAATGGGAGTTTCTCGGTGAAAAAGGAGGCTAATTGCCTCAGCTAAAAGAGGCTGATGTTCTAAGCAGGGTCTTCTGGGAGTTTTGCTCTCTCCACAGCCTTCCTGCTCTGTATGCATTCTGCCAGTACGTGTTGTACAACTCAACGTTCTACTCATTAGTCCTGTCATCCTCTCTCATCATTCTCTTCTTATAGTCAAGAGAAATGCCATCGAATTCTGAAATATTTAAAGATTTCATACATATATATAATATATATATATTTCAGATTTCTCTGCTCAAAGAAAAAGAATAAACTAAAACATCTTTTCTGATCTTAACGAATCCAGAAGCACTGAGACGTTAAGCAATAAATGCATCAAAATTCCAATCTTAAGAAAGCAAGCAGTGAGCCTCAGCTAGCTTGGCTCAGTCACTTGAGATCCTTTCTTAAGAAACAATTAGCCCACTGCCCTTCGATACCGCAGCCTACATAAGTTATTTGAAATCCATCTATTCTGTCACATTTTTGAGAATTGATACAGACAACCTATCAGAATGTTGTTACAGAATACTATTTCTTGTGGGTGTGATCTCCTCATTCTGAAAACATACCTACTCACTAAGCAGTGTGATCATACAGCCTCACAGACAGAACTAGAACTAGGCTAGCACTATATGAAACGTTTTGGTAAAAATTATGCTTTCCTGTTTTTCCTCAGCCCCTCTATTTGCCTGTTAACAAAGATAGAATTTAGGTAAACAGCAGAAAATTTGCTAAGTCTTGGTGTATTATTTTCTTATCTGATAAACAACTACCTTCATTTCAAGAGGACAGAAAATAGCCAAGGTCCGTTTAAGAAAATAATGCATAGCATTATTCTTAAAGTTACTTTTAGAGCCTATCTTTTATGGCAAGGCAAAATTAAGGTTTCCTCACTGTACCTCTGAGGAGTCAATGGTTTACACTTCATTGTTAAACTTTAAAAAGGTCCAGCTGATGGGTACAATTTCTTCTCAGATACGTGCCTAAAAATTTACTATCACCAAGGAAGCAAAATCTTACAAGAATATTTAAAGAATGCATGGTGCGAAAAAAGAGTGTCTTTTCAGTAAATCACCGTTAATATACAATAGGGAACACTTGTGTGAGGGCACTCCTCATTCTCCCCAGATGGAAGCCGATAAAGAGACATTTTTCACCATGTTTCCATCTTCCTGCTTTAGATATAAATGCTGCACACAGACAACTAATTTGCCAGCAAAGCTGATTTAGGAAGTGTATAAAATAAAACACTTGAGATTAGCAAATACGAACTATTTTATTCTCAGGTACCTTAATATACAGCCTGGGTTCATCACACTTAACCAAATGGAAATATAATTAATTCACTGATGCATACCACAGCCTGGAAGAGCAACATATACTTAAAGATTTTTCTCATGTAATATCTTATTTACTGCAGCTTGCTCATTTCTGTTGCACAGCAGTAAGAATATTTGGCTCATTAAAAATGTATTTGACGTATTTTTCAAGTATTATATCAACAATGAAATAACAGCTTTAAAATCTGGAGCTAGAAATTAAACTTAAATCATACCCTTCAGCCAAATTAAAAGGTGAACAGCTTAATTAACCATTTGCCATAGATTTGTAGAGGTACAAAGCATGTTTAATATGTCATCTTAATTTGTCCTAACAGACCTCAAACACTGAAGGGTCTGTGGTATTCATACTACATGCTTACTACTTTCCACATCCTATTTTGTTCTAATCAAAGTCAGTCAGCATTTTTCCAGCCATTCTCAGCGTATCAAGGGCAGATTTTCCATCATTTGCCTTAATAAAATCTATTCTATATAATTATACATACATGCTGTTAAAGTTTAGATGTCCTACCTCACATGCATTACAAACTTGCATAGTTGTACGGGCACAAACAGTAGGCTGCACCATAAACAAGTTATGTGGGAATTAAATCATAACCACCAACAAGCAAGGTCACTAATGAGTTGAAGAGAGAAAACAGAACTGCTGGCTGCCATTCAAGTTTATATTCTAAATATTCAAATGGACAGGTCAAATTGAGACCAGAGAACCAGATTAGTGTAATAATGAACCCACTGTTTATTTGAAAGTTCTAAGAATTTTCACAGATAATATCCTTCCTGAAAGCAGGAAATTAGAAGCTGTGTCTGGTCTGTGATCTAGTTTTTAATCACAGCAGGAGTCCCAAAAGCTGTCATTAGGTCACAAGCAGACATACAAATTTGAAGAGACAACCATCTCAAAACAAAAAAACCCCCACACATTAAAATCTATTGCCAGAGCAACTGAAACACAATGTCACGTTAATCCATGTGTAAGAAAATGACTTTGATGCCCAGAACTTGTCTTTGTCACCAAGGGGAATTTCAAATGGTGTCCTGATGACATTTATTTCTGTGAAAAAGAAAAATCAGAGGGGACTGAGGAACACATTCTCTACTGGAACAAGTTCAGAAGTGAAGGATTAAAAAAAAAAAAAAAAAAAAAGGAAAAAAGCATTTATATAAGCACAAATGTTTTGGTGGATTAGTACAATCTCTTGCTATCCTGATGCAGTAAAAGGAAAAAAGCCTCCCATATTATTTTTGCCACATCTAATGGCTATCTCATGGAAGGCTATGCAAACACGAACAAATAATCTTCAGCTTCAAAATTTCAGGTCGACAGGAGACCATGGTAGATGGACATGCTGCAGAGCAGGCAGCTGCTTCACAGCCCATCACTCAGTAAGTTATCCAAAAATAAATACTTACTCGTTTTTACTATTTAACACGAGCTTTCTCAGAACAAAAAGGAAAGATCAAAGATTTGTATTCAGAATGAGATAGTTCCTTCATTATTAACATTAAATATAAGTAGGAACAAGGCCTGTGCTCTCAATAACATACTTTTTAATAGTGTGCATATATCTCTACATACACACACACAAACACAATATATCATGTATAACAGAACTTCAGAATTATATTTATACTGTTATGTACATGCATACTGTGATATATATAACAGTATAAATAAATTTCTTAAGTATATTTATATATATAAGCATAATATAAATTAACATATTTATAACTTAAGTATGTTCAAGCATTTAAAGAAAAAGCACCAAAAGAAAAAGTCACTTCTCTATTTACAGTGTTATTGAATAAATACTTCCATAAATAGGTAATGGACAGGTAAAGTAAGGCTTACTGGAGCAACAGCATAAATACACTCTTTAAACTTGGCTTTAATTCTCTTGCGTACTGATTTTTTTAGACCATCAATTTGTGGTCTAACTACTACAAATGCAAAAAAATTGAGACTCAGAATAGGTTAGCATTAGATCTATTCTCCATATAAGGAACTGAAACTGACGATACTATTGTGATCCTAACATTGTTTCATTACTATGGAGACTGTACCACGTATCTCATTGGGCAGATCCCACCTGTTGCTCACTTTCAGATGTGTAATGAGTCCAAAATTTCACGTAAGCAATTTAGACATCTCCGTGATTTGGAGCTCAAATCTGTATTTCACTGAAAACAGTTTGTGTTTTTTTTAGTCGTGTTTTGTCAATTTTTTTTTAACTTATTTATTATTAAGATACCTTTGTTAGCACTATTTTAAAATCATTTATCTGAAGATTTATGAAGAAACAATAAGAAAACTAACGTTCAGTACTTAGAAATGAACATCAGTATTATTGCTTTACCAAAAATTTAAACAGAAATATTTTACATGGAGAGGACTTGAAAACATTTTTTCTGCTGTGCTGTTAATATATTCCAGCACATACAGCACAGCCTGTTCACAGCACGAGAACGTTACTGGGCAGTAGCACTAATCGGTTTGAATACTTGGATCTCAGAGGTGGTCTGTACCCCAAGTAACTCCGTAACTTTGAAAAACACAGGAGGCATACTGTGGGCTTGACTTCTAGAGCAAAAACGTACCGTGCCTGTAAGCCCTGGTTAAAAAGACAATGATCCAAGCTGGGGAACTTGATCTCACACTAATGGCAGTACTGCTGACAACGTACTGTAGCCCATGAGGGAATGGGGAGCACCCAGGCATAGAGAAAGAATGAGAAACGTGTACGGGGAAAATTCTTAATTTCATTCAAGTAAAATCTAACACTTTAATTTTTGCTTTCTGTAAAGTTTGCATTTCCACGCAAGATGTAACACGTTATCCAGCTCTAGAAATATCTAGCATGCAAACCCTCTTATGATCATTATGATCATAAGGCCTAAAAACTTGAAATTTTAAAGTTGGTAGTAAATTATATAAGATTATTTGTTACTTAACTAAATTCAAAATTAAGTATTTCCATTTAGGCAAAGTTAAATTAGTACAAAGTTGTATGGTATAAATCATGTGCAACATCTCATCCTGAGAATCACCTCTTTCATAAATTATTATTGCAGATGTACTTATTTGACTTACATTCTGTACTAAATCAAAGGTAGAGGTAAGTGCTTGAAAGAAGATGAAACTTCAACATAATACATTTCTCTGACTGTCCCAAATATGGTATGTTATCCATGTTCAAGTTTCAAAACTGATGTTACTCTAAGTTTTAAATTCCTGAAAATAGTCATTTACAAAAAACTCTGGCAGACTTCAAGTAATGGTAGTTCTTAATACTGTCATCATGCTATCAGACCACTATTGACTTGAAGCTGCTCTGTATATTTAGCTCTGCCTCTTCATTTCAGTTTTTTGCATTATCTCCAGATAATACAATTAATAATATAATTAAGCAGAGGTTTTTTTGTTTGTTTGTTTGGGGTTTTTTGGTGGGTTTTTTGTTTGTTTTTTTCCCTGAATCAATGCAGTGACTGCTGATCAGTACCTTTTGAACACTCAACTTCCATGTTCTCATCACTGGTTTGTTTCCATGACTGCTAACGATCAAGTCCTGCAGCAAGGATACTTCTGCATCACTACAAGGCAATTTGTACTGCTGCTTCCACTGCTCTCACATAATGCCTTCAGCTATCATGGTGCAATACACTAAGGTATTCCTATGAATTTGATCCTCAACAGAATTCAGTTTACAAAAACATTTTCATTATTTTGACATCCGAAAAAAAATGTAGATGTTTATAATGAGCTCTTTTTGCCAGTCTTACAATAGACCAAGACTGTTTACAATTCCAAGGCACAGTAATAGGAGACAGATTACTGTCTGCTGTGTCCACTGACAAAATACATAATCTTTCCATAGCAGAGCACAAGCCACGAACAAAGTAAATGCCTGGGGTATATCCAAGTGCTACTTATTCCTCTACTCTACTGATTCTGTTTCATCTGCCTGGATTGTACAAACTTGTGCAGTTTGAGCCCTTGCACCTTGCAATAAAAGCTTGGAATTAGCTGACATTAACAATGCTTGAACGAGCCTTAGGCAATTGCTAATTTTGAGCCAGTCCTCAACTCAAGGTTGTGCTCAAGAGTTTTACTTACTAGGAATTTTACTTACTAGTCTAGGTTACAGTCAAGCTCAAGCTAAATGATAGTAGAAGAACTAGTTCTAACTTGGGTTCAATTGCAATGACTTGAGCAATTACATTTTGGGTTGCCAGCTGAGAAGTCCCCAGCAAGTGGGTGTATCTACCAAGCCTGAAAGGAGAGAGCATAGGTGTTTTAGGAGGGAGAAGAACTGCTTTGATGTGAATTCAGACTTCTGCCCAGCACTACAATGCTGAGCTGTCTGGCACTGTTTCAGAACCCCTCTCTCAGAACTCTGTATTGTGTTTGCACTGCCATATGCTCAAAGTCTTACTACAGCACACTAGATTCTCCATAAAGAAAGAAGAGCATTACTTCCAGGCCAGGAAGGAAAGTGGACAATATAGTACCTGCCACAATATTCAGAAAAAGGAAGAATATCTTCCATCTCCACCAGTCTGCATTCCCAGCTGATCATAGCAGTAATCACCAAGTCCTCTTTGGAGTCAGCACTCTGCTTCTAATGCATCTTAGGCTGAGACGTGACAAAATACTATAAAAGCTTGTGTCACAGAACAGCCAGCTGGATGCCACAGCTCCCTGTCTCAGCTTCCAGGTGTTTATGGACCATCACTACTCGATGAATGTTCATAGTACATAGCTTAGCTTACAGCTAATTCCTCATTCCCAACTGTAGGTCTTACAAGCAACAAACTTATCAAGGGTATTCATGCACATGCTTGAATTTCACATCTACAATCTTTCTATTGTACTTTAAAATCCATCCAAGTACAATGCAATGGAAATTGTACAATCGCACTGTAACTGCTGCACAAGAATTTATATATTTTTTTTATAGAGAGCACATATATTACACATATTGTATCCAATAAATGGGTCCCACAAGACTGCAAGTATTGCATCAGTTAAGGTAACCATGTCACAACTGCTCCTAATGCTGTTTATATCCATCCTGTTCTAACAACGTAAGACGCTATATTTTCTCAAAAGTTACAAGGTGGAGTTTCAGAAGCTTCGTTTCTGGTTTTCATTGCAGCTGTCCTTTAGAGGTATCTCCCTGTCAAGGCTTGCTACACTTGAATGATATATAACTTTAAGTCCTACTGATTAGTACATTAAGTGGTTTCAACACCATTTTATTAATAGGAGTAGAATTAGTTTCATTACTGCCAGGAAACTGCCTTTGCTGCAATATGATGATTACATTTCAAGTTTACTCTCTCACAGCAACATGGAAGAATAAAGGAGAGAACAAGAGGGACAGCACAAGACTATTAGCAATAAACATTCTTCACTTATGGATCCAATAACAGATTCTAAAAACATGCAACTTGCATAATATTTTAGCCTTTTCTTCTTTAACATAATGAACATTTCTGTTTTAGCATTTTTAAAATATTTAGTTCTCCCTTTATATAAAGTTGCTAGCATCAACGTGAGATTTTTTTTTTTTTCTGCAAGGCTTTTGACTGAAGTTAATTTTTTCTTTTGGAAGTCTTACTTACATATACATACACACACACATTTTTATATATATATATATATATATATATATATATATATATATATACACACTCATACACACACCAATCACTCTGTATGAAGAGTCTCCAGGACATCAGAACATTCAAATAACTTAGATTCATTATGTCATTTTCACTAAGTACTAGAGAAATAAGGACTTCTGTGATATTTAGCTACTTACCTTCCTGACTGTATTCTCTTACAATTAGCAGGAAATACAGATAAATTTTTACTTTTTGCAGAATCTAGTACCAATTAGGCTATTCTCTTAAAAGTTTAATAAGTGGAAAAGTATGTTACAAAAAACCCCAAATGCTCAAAACAAAATTCTTTCAAATTGTCCAGTCCTTCAGGAAGTGAAGTACGTAAAACTGTTCTGGATATTTTTTGTATTAACTTACTATATCAGTTTCATACTAACATCTCAGCGTAGATCAGGAGTCTGTTTTAAAATGATTTCTCAATGGCCACCATCTGACTATCCTCTGATTCACATCACAGAGGAGTTTCAGAATCTGTGAATTGAATTTGTTACAGATTAAATGAAACTAGAGACAAAGCAGAATGAAAAGCACATAATGCATTTCAACCTCTAATAGGCCACAGGCTATGGGAGCACCATATTTTGCTCTAAATCCTCAACTTGGTCTAACGAAGTTACTGCAACGTCTACTGCTATTGAAAATGAACATCTCTTCAAGTACTGAGTTTTGTTCCACTGCTTGTACTGCCACTTACAAGTCCTCAAAATCACTCTGCGGTTTCTTCTGTCTCACATGAATTCTTCCATAGTTTGTGTCCTTTACAGACAGAACAAGAACTGCAGTGATCACGACTCAGGACTGCCCTACAAATATTCACAGCAGGGGATCCAGAACAACTTTTATTTGTGGAAAGCTGTGTATCAGTAATAGCTCAAGTGACCCATTTTTCACCAGTAGACTCAAAGGATATAAGAGTAAGCTGTCATTTCAGGAAGAATGACCTTCACTGTAAAGCCATTCCTCTTTTTGTTACAATCTACTTTCAATTTTGTGATTTATTAATTTATCTTTCACGAAGAGGAGGACTGGGGGAACAGCAAAGGAGAGTATCACTGTAAATACTGGTCTACCACTAAAACAAGGAGAATCTTAAAAAGCCACTATTTCGAAAGAAAGTTTTTTGTTTGTTTGCATCAGACTACTGATCTCCTAACCCTAAAATGCATAGGCTGAGGAGGAAGGTTTAGTGTCTTCTAGGCAGTTGTAAGCTGCAGATCTCACCTACACAGCACCTTCCAGGGATGGTATGGATAGCCCACAGCACTCTAAACACAATCAATCAGTGTTGGAGGAAATGCGGTCCCTCTTCTGCCCATTTGAGGCGGCTACAGTCCCACATGGGTAGGAACCGATGAGGAAAAGATTACATAAAGCACATGGGCAGCAACATAGTTTATCTTGCTTTGCTTTGCCTGGCACAAAAGAGCAAATCAAAGATGATGATAGGACCATAAAATTGAAAAAAAAAAAAAGAAAAAAAAAAAAGAAGATGGGAATATTTAGTGTTACAGGAAGGCTTGCAAGGGATGGAGAAGAGGTAATATAAAATCATTTATCCTTCAGACAAGTTACATTTACAATCACACCAGTAAGTTCCTGCTTCAGCAAAGCAGTCAAATGATATACATTTATTCATGGTCATTTCAGACTATTCTATTCCTTCTCCTCCTGTACTGTAAAAGGCCACTATATCACATAAGGAGAGCATTCCAGATTTGACGTGATGCCATAGTAAGATACATCCACATGCTATCCAGTGTGGAGCTGTTTGGAGTAACACTTATCAGAAGAGAAAAGGTGCTTAGAAGGAAATTCACCGCTGTCAGCATCCTGGCACGTAATGTACCAGGGAAGAAAAGAGCAGCACAATGCAGCTCCAAGGAGAGCGCAGTTGGAATCTCCAGATCCATTTACAGCAGGAAACTACAGAAAAGCTGCCTCATTGCATGTGAGAAGGTGGCACTAAAGGATTATTCCCCATCTCCACTACAAGTGAGTCTCCAAGCAGGTAGATCACACTGAGAAGATCAAATTTCCCTAACCCATGGACAAGAATTTACTGCCGAACGAATTCAAGTATCTCTGAATGGGATTAAAACTCACCAAATCTTTAAATTAGCGCTATGACCTGCTCTGGTATTTCTAACATGTGAGGCTACAAGATTTGCTCTGTCAAAAGGAGGACTTTGCTGTAATGCACAGAAGTGCACTCCCCAGGTGAGAAGGCAGAACTCTCACTTGTCCACAGCTCACCCACTGAGAACCACAGATTGTGTTCTATGTTATTTTTGCACAGAAAATGTACATGCCCTGACCTGGATTAAATAATCAGATAAATTGCCAACTTGTAAGTACTGTTCCCTTAAGTCACTTGCATACTGAACAAAACAAATCAGGAGGAAAATCTGCACTGAAATCCATCAGAAGACATCATGCCATTTGGTCCTTCACACTGAAAAGAGAGCTGAGCTTCAGATTTGATATTTTTGTTTTATAAAATTTATCTTTAAGTATTGTAATAGACTTGCCACAGCGAAGGATGCTAGACTGCCTAGCAAAGAAACTCTGTCCCAAATATGCTCATGTCAAAGAACAAACCAAATGGCTTAATAAAATAAACTATCACTCAGCACAAGGGCTTCCCACAATATTATATTGACTCATTTTACTATTGGAATTATTAGTTTTCTGGGGTGCTAGTACTAAAATCAGTTTCACAGAATGACAGTTTGAAGAACTGCCTAGGGTAAGCACTTGATTCCGGTAAATAAAAAAGAGGTACCTTTTACTCAACTAATTCAAAGCCTAAGCAATATTTTTTAAGAGGACTCTTCTAATTCAGCATGATAGTTTCAATATCATGACAGAAAGCAAGGCAACTGTATTCACTACTAACAGATGGAGAGTACAGTTCTACAGTAAACAACTTGTGGGTGATCTAAAAAATTCCTCTAGGATAGAAAAAATGATAATTTTTGGAAGCCGGGCATTCTAGTTCTATAAGCCTCAGTTCTAAATAATCATAATATTTAGTTCGACAGCTGAGCACAAAAGTCCTCAGTTTAAATGTTTAACAGTTTCAGATCTTTATTATCACTGTCACATTAACACTGAAGTACCACTTCCTAGAATGTAAGAACTCAAAATGAAATTTTCCTCATTTTCCAAAGTGACCAGGCAAAAGCTGGAACATGGCATACTGTTTGTCCCAGAGTGGAATCCTATGAAATACAGAAATGAAAAGAATTCACTAGGAAACTATCTGCTTTCTACTAACTTCCTTTCTTTTTAACTTTTATTTCATTCATTAAATTCGGACAACAAAAAGAAGTCTGATAAAAGATTCTAGCAACTCTCTTTCTTGATTTAAAATAATAACATGAGAATATACTTTTCTTGTGAATAGGAACAATGACAACATGCATACATTCACACCTGAATCTGGCTGTATGTCTAAGAAAATCCCAAAGGAGATGTCATCTGAGCTATCTGGGAGCTCCTCCTTACCGCACGGACCTAGCAGGATCATTTCCAAAGGCCTCCATCAAAACCTTTGGCTTTAAGATAGTAAATCCTATGCCTCCATTTCATTCTTCAATCAACAAAGTCCTCTAAGGAAGTGGGCTGAAATAAAAAACAAAAGAAGTAGGCTATCTCCCTTCTCATAAACCTCTGTGTACCCAATGTCATGTAGTATTAGCTGTAGTCCAGTTTTCACATTCTCAACTGTGGAAGTTTCCCCATTAATGAAAGGATCTCACAAAAAACAAAAATAATATCTTTTACAGATAAAACAAAAAATGACCATGTATGCAGTTACGTAGATTCTAGCAGATGCTGTAACTACTTGACAACACTTACCTTTTCATATGGAAAATCTGCATATGCCTACAATTCTGTTGCACCACTGTCCTGTCTTTATTAAAGTAAGAATTAACCAGTGACATAGTCCTGCAGGAAGAAGTCTCTTTTTTTTTTTTCCAAATATATTGCAAGCTTTTTCTTCATTAATAAGAGGACAGTGAGACTAAAAGTGTTTTTTGATTAAAAAAAAAAACAAGCAAACAACGCAAATACAAACATACAAAACAGTTAACGTTTTCCTCCTTCTCCCTCCCCCTTTTCTTTCCATTTTTAGACAGATTTATTACAAGATGCTAAACCTCAAATTTACTGCTTTTACCAGACAATGTATATATTGTCATCCAATCTGTAGTTAATACACAGCCCTGGGAAACAGCAAGATCGTGAAAAAGGATGAGCCATTAATAACTTTTTTCTTATGAGATACTGCACAAAAATAGAAAAAAAAAAATCATAGAAGGACTCTGAGGTCAAAATACAACAGCGTGGTTCAATCAAAGTAATTTTACAGACTGAGCATAAAGAAGCTGTACTGGTAGCTACAGCACCAAGCTGAAGAGTAGGCAACTTTTTCAGCTGATAGTGTCACAAAGGGGTTAGACGGATTATATCCCCCGAAAAGTAAAAGCTGTAAATATTCATTAGGAAGACCATAGTTGCAGAGAACACAATTGAACTATCAAATAACCAACACCCTAATTACATGAATGCAATAAGGTCCAGTTTTATTAGAATGTTACTACGACTATTAAAAATCTTGTATTATGTAACAAAAAGCTACAGACTGACTATCACAATATGTTTTTGCACAAAAATTTCAGTTAATATGATAACAACTCAGCAGCACTCACATTTATTGAAGATAACAAAGTGTGGAAATTAAATTCAACATAGTGGATCACAATAAATGCATTAATTCCACATTAAAGTACCTGTGAGATTTATAAGTAGAAGTTGTCATTAGTAAAGATAGATACTCATCTAAATGTTGACATGGAAATCAGTTCATTAAATCTGCATTTCTCTTGGTAACCACAGCCATCACAATTCCTGAACTACATTTGGTAACAGTTTGTTGACTCAGTCTTGAAATAGACTCAAACATTCCTGAACATATGTGCGACCATTTTAAAAATATCCATCCACCATTAGTTTACACCACCCAGCTCCGGTAATCTCCATTGGGTTCTGAAATCAGTGGAAACATAAGCGTTCATCTCTGAACACTCTGAAGCAACATTTCTTTGACCCTAGCCAAGAAAAATAAAAGCATTACGCAATTCCGGTAAGTCTGGCAGTCTGTTCATGGTTAAACAAAGTGTTGCTTTTGGACAAACATGTTAAATAAAACAGCTAACTATATCAACGTGGCCCTTCAGAATACCATCTAGCTCACAGCACCCTTTTATCAGAAACGTTCCATAGTAGTTCCCTGCTCTTAACAGGGAGCTCAGGCTTTTCTAGAAATGTCAAACTATCACTGATGCTCAGATGTTCCAAGGGAAGTGAAAATGAAACTCATACAATTACATCAATGCAGCAAATGCAGCAGGCACAGAAGACTTCTTGCTAAATGAAATCAATTATCCTACAAATACCATCAGTCAGAAACAAAAAGAACAGAAGCAAAAGATGACACCCTGAGGCTCTTATTACCGAAAGCACATTAAAAGGAAACACAGTGGAAGCTAAAGAGAAACAATACAGGATACTTCCATTCAAGGCTTCAATACTTACATGAAGATAGGATCTGGATTATGTTCTTACCTAATCTCCTAAAAAATCATTTTCACTACAAATTGTTCATTAGCCATACCGTAATGCATAAAGCAGAATTATAATTGTTGCAAATTAGAGTGTAAAAGACCGTAAAGCTTGTATGTCCATACTGATGACATTTAAATAAAAAATAAAAATTGAACAGAGCTGTTAGTAACAGAGAAACAGGACCCTATTATGCACCGTAATTAGATGTCAGTATATGTTTTGTCAGTTTATATGTCAATTTTAACTTCCAGGGCAAATTGTATTATATGTTTGACATTTAAATTGATGCTATGCAGAGTAACAGTGCACTGTCATGAGCATCAGATCTGAAAATTAACCTCTTTTGACATGCTATTGCTTAAGAGATTGAATTTGCACCACAAGTGAGCGAGGCTTAGATGTGGCTGCAATTTGGATGAAGAACATATTCAGCAATTTGCCTGGCACGTGAACAGAAGCTGCACAGGACAGGACAACCGATCAAATACGCCATGATAGTTTCACTTATTTCAGTGATATCCTTGATTTTAACTCATGGACTCTTAAGTGGGTGAAGTTCAGCAAAATCATATAACTGAAATGCATGCTTGAAAGATCAAATGCCAGAAATTCAACAGCCCGAAGTTAGAATAATTTCATGCTGCTGCTAATTAAAGAAATAAAGCCCCATCCAGATATCCCAAAATACTACAGTGACCTCTGTTAATTATAGTAAGTATAACAATTGACATAATACCACTGACATCCAATATTTTGCAAACTTCTGTGTCACACTGAATGTTTTATCTCGAGAGCTAAGAGAATTCATCGTTACTTGTAGTGAAAACATCTACTGATAAAAAAACTTACAGATGTCAACGTATTTTTTCCCCTCAAACTTTCTTCATATCTTAGTCAACAGTAGAATTCAAGTAGATGGTCACAATTTTAAATTGTCATGCCAAACAAATAGAAGACAGCAAGTGAACGGTTTGATAGTAGATGCATTTGATATTGGGCATATATTTCTTTTTTAAAAAAGTCAACCTTTACATTGCCATTGCAGTACATTTGTAACAACGACTGTAGGTTGATCTCCAGATCAGAAAATCTGAAATCACAAACGTTAGGTCTTCCAAGGAGCTTTTGATGAGTTTATGTATGTAAAAATCTACTTCTACAATTGCTTTGTAAGGACCCTGTCCTTACAAAGTAAGGTTCAGCCATACTGTCAGACATGGAAAATTCTGAAAACTCTACCACTGCTTGTAGATCAGCAAAACAGAGCAAGTAATTGATATCTTTATTTCCATATATATATATATATATATATATATATATATACACACAAATATTAATCCAGTTGTTTTTCTTTCATTCGGTCTTAAAAAAAAAGTTTTCTTCTGAGGCTAATTGAGAAACAGCTTGGCTAATAGAAGGACACTTCTCAATGCTCTTCATCTGCATTGAAGACAAAGGAACTTAACTCAATAAAAATTAAATTCACAGATACAATTGGAGTTTAATGAAAATATAATTTATGTCAAGTTCTAGCAATGTCACTAAACCCAACCCAGTTTGTCTACGGCACAAAGAAGCAGCCATGGTGCATGCCAGAAGAGCCTGACACGCATCATGCAAAATTTTATATATGCACACAAACACTGAATGAGCTGTCATTTTTATTTTCATGCACTTTGAGGATCAGGATGTAGGAAAAAGCTGCAGGAAGTTGAATATTATCAGTCAAGGTTTCAATTATTCTAAACTTTACCTGTGAGAAGAACCTCACAAGAAATTAACTTCTTCGTTTTTAATCTGAGCATTTCAGTACAGCGTCTATATATTATTTAGAAGTAGTTCACTACAGGTGACTATGGATCAGTTTTCCTAATGTTACAAAACACTGATGTTGTTGATTTGTAGCGTTACACAGTGAAAAGGCAGTCTGAGAGGACTGCTGAGTGGCATTTGAATTTCACACAACAAAGAAAACTCCAGAGCAGCACTGGAGGGAAATCAAATACAAGGAAATGATACTCAAATATGTTACAGTACCACATTCATTCACACAATCACATTCATTCACACTACAAAGACTGGAACTTAAAAGAAATTTTTTTTGATGTTATGCAAGCATATATAATATACTGATCTAAAAATACAATCTCAATTTCCAAAACCAACAAAAAGTTTGTATCTATGGGAATTTCAAACAGAAGACATCAAAAGGGTATTTAATGCATAGGCCCTACGGAGAGATTATATTCACTCAAACTTCATAAAGGCATTACAATAGAAAAAATATAACACATCTAATGAAAAATGTATTTGATAAGCTATAGATAAAATCCATTAGCTACTTTATTAAAAAACCTATTGCCGAAACAAGATAAATTCCATGAAAATTCAGGGTCTCACCCAGTATTAGTTAACACTGATTTTAAGTCATTAGCCTTAAGGACATACCCAAAAATTCCCATCATAAACCACTCATAACAAAGATATTACTGAAGTAACTTCCAACACAGATCTGAACACAGATCCTTGCACAGCAGTAGTACCAGACTGAGATGGATACCAACAAAGCACATTTAGGAAGTCCCTTCCTTCTCCAGAAGCAATGTGCCAGATGATGCAAACACTTCCACTGAGGCACAGTGCCCTCACTGACAGCAGTCGCAGGCCCCATCTCTTTGGCCAGTCGTACTGCACACTCAGACCAAACTGCAACTACCGCACTCCTGCAGTTTCCACCTATACATTCCAAGCAGTTATTTAATACCAGAAAGCAAAAATAGCCATACAAGACACTCCACGCTCAACTTCCTCTCAGATAGATGTAGCATCAAAATGCCAGCAGCTCTGGTCAGCAGGTGATGCAGAGCCCACTGCATCTCCAGAAGATGTGCTGACACATACACAGTTTCAGATTACTTTATCTTTCATCTTAAGAAACAGTATTTCTTCCACAGGAGAGACGCATTTTGCTTCCAGAACAGACAGAACTCAAAAGCAAATAACTGTTCTACACTTACAGTATTTGTCTGCTACTTCTCCCTATGTACAAAAGCAGCTCAAGTCAAGTAAAAATAGTTAATCATCTAATATGATAATATATATATCTAATATAAAAATATTAATATAATCTAATACAAAAAGAATATCCATCATAACACTGGATACCACATCTCAAAATATTAATTCTTAATAGATGATAAAAATTGAAAATGACACATACCCCATGATGTTGTTTTATTTCTGAACTTAACTGGAAGAGCAGCAAAACAAATTCAAAAAGTGTACTTCTGAGAATTTAAGAAAGAGACAGAAGACGTAAAGCAGATCAACTTTTCAGTTCACATGAAAAAGTCCAGATCAGTTTCTGGCTTAGTGTGTAATGCAAATTTGTTCAAGCTTGGATTTTTAAGAACTGATGTGTATACAGAAACCACATTGCATTTTGTACTGGCCACCATCACTGCAGTATACGTTAGACCATGCTCTTTAGCAGACAGCAACTCTTTTAAGAAAAAGTCGCGAAACAAAAAAAGAAGAGGACTAGTCCATGTAGGAACTTAATAAGAGCTCCCAAGCAAACTATTTAATCAATCCAGCTGATGAGGGAGTAGCAGTCGTCTAAAGAGCAATAAAGAACATCTCAGCAGCAATAATATTTTACAATGATTGTGTATCCTGATGAAGAAACTGGAATTATATTACAGCTAAATTCTCTAACATCCAGGGATTTGGTCTGATTTAGGATAAGTGAGTTTTCCTCTTTCCCTTCTGAGCAATCACAACGAGAATTCTTCCTTTTGTCACTGCAGAGGACAACAGCATTTCATGTATCAGATCTCCAAGGCACAGCTCTATTGCTCTGGTATTGCAATCTTAGCTGTTTAATAGGGCTTCAAGCTACAAGATAGATTTCCCATCTTTAGCAGATCCATCTGATGACATTGCTGCAGTTTTTAAAGATTGATTCTGTAGTATGGGTAACAGACTATGTTTTTAAAAAGCTATAACACAAATTGTCTCTGCATATAACATCAGGGGAAAAACTACTTTCATCACTTTCAACACTTTCTTCTGTACCATTTCCAGACTTCTTATATAAATGTTTTGCACTGAAGCTCTAATCCATCAACATGCTCTGGAGTGCCGTTGAAAGGAATAAATTAACTACCAGCCAGACACATGAAGATAGGAGGCAAAAATAAGAAGTTTAGGGAATATGTTCTCACAATAATAAATACATTTCTCCATGTGAAGTAGAAATGAGAAATCCAGAAAATACAACTTTCCCCACATACAAATATACAATTACAAGGAGGAAAAATAACACTCCAAACTTCAGAGGGCTAAATATTAGTTCTGCTCTTTTGTATTATTATACCATATCTTAGCAGTTTTTATATCATCTTCACAATTCAGTACTGATTACAGAGTAAAAAAAAACGTAATACAAGGCTCTGAATGGAAAGGTAGCACAGTAATTAAGGATGTAGGAGACTGCTCCTTAAATACAAACAAACAAGCAGAATAAGAAATCACAACTTTGTATGTGATCTTGCATTTTTCTCCAAATTCCCTACAGGGACTAACGGTTAGGTTAGGTCTCACAACAACTTATGCTGCAACTGGAATAAAGTTCAACACAGCACAGAAAGAAATGATCGTGCTTTAAAGATTGCACCACAGCAT
The DNA here is from genome assembly GCF_019238085.1 of Lagopus leucura. Taxonomy (NCBI): domain Eukaryota; kingdom Metazoa; phylum Chordata; class Aves; order Galliformes; family Phasianidae; genus Lagopus; species Lagopus leucura. The sequence continues at coordinate 9,570,775 of NW_024962274.1, forward strand.
TTCAACAGCTTGCTTGGGAGAAAAATTTTGCATAATTACTGGCAGGTTGTTGGTTTAAGCTGGAAAAAACGTACAGGAACACTTGTCATGATTAGGATAGTAGACACTTTGAAACTACTGTATACAGTGTATACAGAAATTCCTTACTTCTGACATCAGCTGTTTTAACTTCACTGAAATACTGGGCGCATGCTTACAAGTTAATTGAATAAAGACTGGTTTACAGTAGTAAAAGAAATGGCAAATAATTATGTTCATTTAATTCACCCGGGATTCTGCTTGTTTTCTGCTTCCTTGATATTAATGAAAAGAAATCCTATTTGTTCTACATGGTAAGACAAGTAATTTAGATGCTTATTAACGCACAGTTCTGGGAGCAGTTCTCCGAGAAATGTTGTCTTCAAAAATGTTTGTTTTGAAAGTCAAGGAAGCTGTGAGTGTAACAAAACAACATGTTTTGCAAAGTTTAGCAAAACTGGAATAAAGCATTGTTTCTCACTGAATGGGCAGATTGTAGACTTTACTGTAACTCGGAAAAAGTTATTTGGTGAAGGCACAACTTTTAAAATATACACATCAGTACAATTTGGTTTTTTTTTCTTTTTAAAGATTTATTGGAATTATGCTGAATCTAAGAAACATATGATAAGGGAGCTATAATAATCTCTAACATTACATTACACACAGAATACACTTTGAAAAACTGTTGCTACTTTAATTTGGTGTTCCTATCCACTTAGTTATCTGACCTGCTCTAACAAGGACACTCCATTATGACACTCCCTGTATTCTTGACACACAAGTGCTTCCATCCTATCTTTTTTTTTTTTTGGCACACCTTTAAAAGTAGCGCTACAAGTGCTATAAATGGTTTAAGTATGGGGAAAGAAAAGCATCATCAAGTAGTGCCTTGAAAGTAAGCAAGTGGCAAATGTCTATCACTGCAAAACCAGCCTGTGATCTAATCAGTGCAAGGCAAAGAAAAGAATGGCATGGTAGAGAGCTCCTATGATCACACACTGCTTCAGGCCTGAACGAAACCAAGTTTGAGGAATCAAAAGACATAGAATTCTTAGGCAAAACTTAGTTCACATGAATAAAGTGTTAAATAATCACAAATTACATTTCTTGGAAGACAGTACAACTACTGTAGATCTCCACCGTTTTTTGAGTTTGATTGCTAACATCATTTTTGTCTTCTGTCACATCATAGTCTGTATCCTTCTCCATGCTTACTGAATGCTTATAGAGTAATTTGTTCCTTTAAATAATAAATGACTTGCACAGTAAAATAAGAGGTCCACAAAACTGAGGTAGTGATTTGATAGCACAGGGCCCTCTTGATAGTAACAGGTAAGCCCTCACAAAAGAGAAGGAAAAAGACAACTGACTGTTATGCATTTGCACAGCAAATACAAATATTCACCCAGGACACCCCCAGTTGGGAAGTCATGCCGGACCTTTAATTCTAATCTCATTGGATTTTTTTTACCAGAAAGAATAAATTTACATTGCCAGTAGACATCTCCACAAATAAAGAGGTTTTCTCAATATACACTAAATCAGACCTGACTTGATCTATGTGATCCAAGTGTCCTTCTCTTTAATTTAGTGCACACTCATGCAATCAAAATTATGAGAAGCTTTCTCAGTCCAAAAAACCTCCAAATTAGTATGGGTCCATTTGTTGCAAAAGAAAAATTAAGCTTTCTTGTCTACATTAATCAGTAAAGCCAGATCTATACTTCCCTTGACTTCCTAGACAATGGAAAACTCTTAAGCTTTGACGAGGGCATCCTTGAAGACTGTCATCCACACCAGACTGCTTTGGGGCAGCCTCCCATGCCCTGCACATGCTACTTGCCATCAAATCTCCCTGGAATAGGCTGAGAAAAACCTCTATCTATTGCTCTGGAGTAGGGTCTACTTTTATCTAAGTAAAAGTTCCTGTTTTTCAGTAGAAGCTGTAGTCAATAGGAGAGGGAAGGAGAAAAAATAAACTAAAAGAAAAAGACATTCTTCCCAACAATCTCACTTAAAGTGTCTGTTTAAATATATATAGATGTATGTATAAATACGTACGTATTTCTATATACTTAAGTGAAAAAGACTGAAGACTAAATAAATGCATGGAACACCCATATTGGGCTGATAGCTAATATAGTACTTGAAATGGTTGGTTAAACACAGCATGCTTGTTTTCACTGAGCTACAGCTGTCATTTAAATTTTGCTTCTGGAATTCCATTCCTCAACTATTTGCTATTCTGCTACATGCAAATTAGCAGCAGCTTGATACTGTTTCTGGCAACAGTATTTTGATGTCAACTGTAACGTGATGAGAGTTCTTTTTCACTAGCATACCCTACAAATTCTTCCAATTAGATGCTTTTTGCCTTTTTTATCCCTGACGAGTGGATACTTACAGTTCTGAACTTTGTTGCTTTATATGTAACTAGGATTATTTTCCAAAATCCTATTTATGCTTTCTTTTAAAAATCACATTTAATCTATTTCAATTAGGATGGTATCTTCTCCGCGCTAAGTGATTACTATCTTGAATATATTTTGATAAAGACATTTTAGTTAGACGGTGAAACAATAAAGCTTGCGATAGAAGTCTTCAGAAGATCCAACATGCAATCTCAGAAATAAACACTACATATTTTACAAATAAAATATCATTTAACTTCAATTCCCACTCCAAAACAGTGCAAACACTGTGCAGTTTCACTTTAATATTTTCAATACTTTTTTTACAAAGTCTCCACAGAGGAAAGCAATGCTAAAACTTCTCAAAATCCACAACTTGAAAGGAAAACATTCACAAGTTGGTAACAGAAAAAATGATTGTTCCTTTTCAGATTTAACTTTCTTCCTTCATAATCCATTTTGTAACACTAAAGGAAATAATTTTAAATTATTTTATTAAATACAAACTTACTGGACATTTATTTCTAGCACTTCTTATAGCTTTATGCATCGATTTATCATTTAGTACAGGTCCTTCTGAAGAGGTGAGAGCTTTTTATTGAATGATACTCTAGATATCCTAAGTTTGAGTGCTGTGTGCTCCTAGAAACAGAAGTGCAAAAAAAATATCATTATCTACTCTTTTTTTTTTAGCACATCTCACCGTAGGACTTCACCAAGTTTTGCTGAATGAAATACATGCCTTTCTTGATCGCATGAATGATAGGAAATGAAGGCTGCATTTTAACAACATCTGAAACAACCAGCTCTATAATGCTTCTAATCTCTTAGAAAATAAGGACTGGAAAAGAGAAAGGAAGATTTCTCCAGCTGAATGCAGATGAAACTGAAGCTGCAGACAGTAAACTGTGCCTTGTGAAAAATGCACTCTAACAACCAAAGACGCTCAGAATTTATGTCTTACCCAGCAGATACTTCTTTGTCTTTAGAACACTTCCTAACACCATTATGGATTACTGGATCAGTAACCATTTGGCTTTTGGAGACATTTGCTTTTTCCTTAGAGATCTGTCTAGCCATGAAAACTGCACAGAGTGAAAGCTCAAAGGAGTAAACAAGCCTCTGATTTCTTTCACTCCAAGTTCCACATATTTCCCTTTCAACTAAAGTATATGAAAAGAGAGGTAGGAGTTCAGAGATGCAGCAATTCAGAGTAGAGGGAAGGCTGGCAAAGGGAGTGAATTGTGCTATTGGAAATACTAAATCTCTATGCTTGGTTAATTACTCGAAAGCATCCAAACATTGACACAGACTACGTAAATCAGTTTTCCACCATTATTTTTGTCAGTGAAGAACTCATATTGCTACTGTAACTCAGGAAAGGGATATTTCCATCTAAACCTTAATCTTCTTCAAAGCTATTTCACCCTGTCAGAAAGGAAACCAAAATATTCTGGTAGCTATCCTAAAATTCTAGACTTGTCAATGAGTACCAGAAGAAGGTGCTTCTTCACAATGAGGAGCAGCCAGGCTGGGTCATGGACAGGTGCACTGGTACTACAGGTACACTGAGCTGTTTCCAAAACATCAGCCTTCCAAATTTTACAACTAGATTTAAAACAGAACATTGCTAAAGCTATACTTTCCATCGTTCATTACAGACACTTTTCCTCAAGATCAAACTTCTGTTACTATGACAGCTAATTTCCCACGTAGGATGGCATAAAGAACGTTTAAAGGTATAGAGAAGTGAGATTTGGGGAAGATAAGCAGACAAAACAATAGGTTCAGGCCAACATAAAATCTTAAACCAGTCTTCATATATGATCTCCATATATCAACATTAGCTGCACCACTTTTATGATCATTCTTCTACCACTGAGCCACGAGTTGTTATAGCAACCCACCTTCCAGATTCAATGGACAGTGCATCTAAAATAGGAAATTTATGACGTGTTTGAGGTAGAAGAAAAAAAAGGAAAAGTTATTTCATATTTCTCTGCTTTAAAATGATTTGTTTTGAGGTTCCATCCAACCTGCATCCAATATGTAGTACAAAATAAATCCCTGAATTGCAAATGTCCCTGAACAAATTTTTGGTACTCAGCCATCCACAGTGAGAACCCTTCAAAGTGTAAATCGTGCCACAACCAGCATTACTTTCTCTACAGTAAAAGGTTTCTCTCTCTCCCCCCATCCCTCCCAATATATTATCTCTCACAGTTCAGGAATGTTTAATTGATCTCAATCATCTTTTCACATTAAATAAGAAATCTGTAAAATGTGCTTTTTGATCAGTATCTTTGATTACTCATATTATCAGAGTCAGCAGAGGAGACAAGATTCTCGGCATTTAAGATATGACCTGTTTAGGAAATTGATACTGGTATTTTCTGCATCATTTGCTTCTTCTCCAGATGAGAATTACTTCCTCGTCTTTGACCCTCTCAAAGAATTTTCAACCTTACAGGAGAATAAAACTGATTTAAAAACAACAAAAAAACAAACCCCCACACAACCCAAATCAGGCAAATTTAGCTTCAGACAGAGAGTCTGGGACTCTAATGTATCTATTTATCTGTTAAAATAATCAACTGAAAGTTGCAGTCTATCCCAGAAAATAGTATGTTGGAGGTAAACACCAATTGATTCTTTAAGGATGAATATATTGCTTATGACTGTAGTTTAACCTAACAGTTTTCCTAAGACGGGAAGGACAAGAGTAGAGATAAATTAGGTTGTAAGAAACACAAATACAAACAGAAAGGTAATATGGAAACTAATTTTTCTTTCTTTGTACAGATGGAGTCCATTAAATATTACAGAGATGACAGAAAGTGTTCATTTTGTTCAGGGATATAGTTTGAACTATCAAGCAACAGACTTTTTTGTTGTTGTTTTGGACCACATCAGTCACCCACTGACATACATTGATGCTTCCTGAATGTTTATGAGGACTAGATGGAATAGTGGATGTGAGCACAAGGAGGCAGTGGGTGGTGTGTTTTAGTGTTGGCAACAGCAGGTCACTGTCACGGATTTGACCAGATCAATCTATGTCCGTGACAGGGGCGACAGGCCTCTGCCCTCCCCCACACCCCAGTCCCACAAAAAATGGGAAGGAAGGAAGGGAGGAAAAGAGCAGCGGCAACAATCTATGGAGGAAAACTTATTTTACTATAATATCGGAATACAAGATAACACAATAGATACAATTTAATTGAAATTGAGATGAATAAATCAGGCAAGGTGAGAGAGGGAGAGTTCCCGGGACCGAGTCAAACCTGAAAAGCTTGGAACGGCCAGGAAAGCACCCTCCAGCACCCACTGCCAGGCAGCAAGAGAGCGCCCCCCCCACCCGGAAGGGCCAGATCCCGTGACTGCTGTAATGTACAGGGATAGGTAGCTGGGATTGGGCAGTGACACTTTAATGCCCCGTACACTACATGATGTTTTGATGTGGAATACTGAAACCCAAAAACAAAAAACAAACAAACAAACAAAAAACATAGAACCATGACAGTCACGTTCACTGGTGCAGATCTCTATGGGTGTACCACACAGGCTCTTGTTCATCACCAGCAAAAATGCAAAGCTAACATAGTGACTATGCTCTCAGATGGCATTTTGTAGCTGAGAATTTGCTTCATCAGTGTTACTGTGCTCCTTGTAGCTGTTGCTTTCACAGAAATAAACAGAGGAATCACTTTTGGAGGGAACTGTGTATTTTATATGGGTGGCCCAAGACAATTTCTCTTCACTTAGTGTGGCCCAGGCGAGACAAAGGTTGGATTAGGGGGAAGTTCTTTGCAAGGAGAGTGGTTAGGCCCTGGAACGGGCTGCCCAGGGAGGTTGTGGATGCCCCGTCCTTGGACGTGTTCAAGGCCAGGTTGGACGGGGTCCTGGGCAACCTGATCTAAACGCGTATGTTTGGTGGCCCTGCTAGGCAGGGGGGTTGGAACTACATGATCCTTGGGGTCCCTTCCAACCCGGGTGATTCTGTGGACACTCCTGATTTGTCACATATTAGTGAATACATCCACTACTTCAGTAATGACAGTTCTTAAATGATATAGGAATCTAAGATGAAAATGAAAATAGCCAAGATTAATCGCATTTGGCATCAGCTCTCTTCCACTATTATCACTCTGTCAGTTATTCACTTAGGTAGAAAACCAAAACAAACAATTAAATATTACCACAGCCTGGTATTTGACTTTCAAGCAATTCAATCATCGGCTTCCCTCTGGTACCCTTTCTTAGGGAATGTTTATAACAGCAGTTATCAGAGAAACATATCCATAACTATTCAAATTCAGTTATTATATCAGCTGAAAGACAGGAAGGCACTTCACAGACAACACCATAGAAACAGTGCTAAATGAGAAAAGCATAGATGGAATCTTAAAATCGCAACCGTGATTTAGGTCTAATACTGAACATAATAATATGTTAATAAACAATAAACAGAAATGGTTTATAGCATTTTACCAATTACTTCGTCCTAGAATTCTTTACAAAGCCTCATCAGCCCAGCTCCACTCTCAAGAGTCCTCCTGAATACATCATAATTGTCCTAATAAAATTAAACTACATCATAATAGTACAATAAACCATATAATAACATCTCCCAGTAAGCTTTTATTGTCAGGATCAGTTTGTGTGAACAGATGACATATTAAACTAAATTTTAAGTCAGAAAAACTTCAAGAATATCAGTTTTGCTTCCCCCTTCTTCTCTGTCCTTTTACTTCTTTTGCATATTCTCCTTACTTTTATCCTTATTTGCCTTTTGTTGAGTAGATATCAAGCTTATCCAGACAAAACCAACCCTCACAATATCACTCTGAGCCTAGAACCAATGTTGTGGTCAAGGGCATTGACCTAAACTGTTCAACATTAATGCAAACTTGTCAGGTCACTAAATGACTGATAAGACCATAACTGAGCCCACGGTAATTTATCAAGACAGTACAGGTAATTTATCAAGACAGTACAGGTAATTTATCAAGACAGTACAGGCCACTGCACTCCGAGTCTGGCCATATCCACTATGAGCCTGGTTCATCCTCCCAGACTGCAAACCACTAAATTAGACATGAGTATTGTAAGAAATAGCACTGAGCCTCTTGCTAAAGGCAACGTAAATGACAGCCATGACTCTCCCCTTGTCAACAAACTTAGTTAAGAAAGAAACTAGTCAGGTTGGCAAGATGTGATTTATTCTTGATAAATTCTTCCTGATAAATTCTTGATAAATACTTCCTGACTGTTCCCAATCACCTCTTGTACTTGAGCTGCTCACAAGTGCTATTCCAAGATGTCCGATGATTTTCCTTGGGATGGAAGTCACACTGAGTTACCTTCTGTTACCTACAGAAATCAGTGACACAAGCGCTCAGGCCACCACTTTACTGGGAGGTCATTTACTATTATACAGAAAAACACAGCATGTCCAGCTCTGGAATCAGTTTCAGAACTCACGTAGCCTGACATGCAGCTGCAGCTTTGCTAGTGTTCAGTGTGAAATACTGAAAACCACTACTGTATTAAATGACAGGAGTTTTCTATTACACACTACCACCATATTAAGTACTTCTGTCAGACATTATATGACAGAACTTTGATGCTTCTAAGTAAACTTAACCAGTGTAACAAATGCATACAATATATAATTACTGTATTATGATGGATAAAGTAATTTTGAATGGCAAAAAGCAAAAGGTCTTATTTCAGACAATTAAAATAAGAAAAATATTGTTTCCTAAGTACACATACGTATTTTGCACAAGAGTCACTCAGGAATATCAACTGTTATTCTACAACATCAATATCCAGCTAATCAAATGACAGAACCCTCTATCTTGAACAGTTTAGTACAGAGGAAATGGAGTCACTGGAATACAATGCTTGCCCCCATAATCACAATAAAAACGTTACATTTTCTGCAATGCTTTAAAAACCGAGACATGACAAAATGCAAAGCTTTGTCTTCTGAGATGTGTACCCAGTATGCTGGGAGGAATCCTAGAAGTCACTCTGAAAGCAGACTTTTAGAGAATGTATTACCTTGGAAAGGAATACTTACAAATTTTAAGGCTTTCTGTCCTTATCCAGGGTTCAATACAAGAGGAAAAAACTGTTTGTGCTTCTGGGTTTCAACATTATTATCAAGTAAAAGCTAATACCCGGTTTTTTAATACGTTTGGTAAATTTGTTTTCAAAGGCTGATAACTCTTACCATAAGTTCATGAACCTAAAAAAACTAAGATATTTTAGTGCTAGCACATTATCTCATCTCAGAAAGCCATTCTATGAACTCATGATAGTGCTCCCATTTGCAGAGATACGAGCAAGTTTTTGTAGCAGCAAGCATTTAGTTGAATGCATTTCTCTGATATAAAATGCAACTAGGCAGCAGAATGTTGAAAGTATCCTCAGTGTTTATAATAACATTACCCATTTCTTCTTGGAAAAAAAAAAAAAAAAAAATCAGCCTTTTATTTCTTAATTGTGACATTCAGATTCCAGAAAAAAAAAAAAAAAAAGCCTAAACTTTCTTTTACTCCACACTTCTTCAGAGTTTCTCCAGGTTCAGGCTCAAAGCGATAAAAAGAAAGGAAAAAAATCTTTACTCCATCAGACATTGCAAGATACATATCTCTAATTTCAGGAGGTGTGAAAATTCTGCTACAGGGTTTATTATCAAATAATACAAAAATTGTTAAAAATGAAGGGTTTTCACTGCCCAATAATGGGACAGCAATATATATCAGAGCAGAAACCAATTTAAGTGTTCACTATTGCTTTTCTTTCTCATCACATAAGACAGAAATTGATTCATTCATGTAGAACATGAAGATAGTAAGTAAAAATAAGGATCACAACCAAGATACTACTAAAATGAAGCCATAACAGTCTACATCTATTTGGGGGCATAAAAATCAAATACTGACAGCACAAGATGAAGAAAAACATTTCACCTCCTAATGTTTTGATCCTCAAAGCATTTTGAAATCATCTTTTCAATTGCCGGTATAATGGAAACTTGAATAGGTGTCTGTCTTCTCTCTTAGGCTTAGCTGAGACAACTGTGGGGCGAAAAGACCTCAAACTCTCTTAAAGGCTTTTTCTTTGATTGATCCTGCTTTGTGGCTGGAACTTTCTCATTAGATTGCTTTCTATGATAGAACTACATCCCAGTAATATTGTAAGTAAGGTTTAAATAATGTTCAGAAAAAAGAATTATAGCCTGGCACTCGGGTCTGGTTGGGATGGATTTAACACTGCCCCCAGCAGCCCATGCAGCACTGTGGTTTTGAACTTGAAGCTGGTATGGTGTTGGCAGCAGACCGGTGCTTTGGCTGTGGTTGAGCAGCACTGGAACAGCACCAGGGCTGTCTCTCCTGCTCCTCACACAGGCCAGTAGGCTTGGGGTAGGCAAGAGATGGAAAAGGTACACATCCAGAAGTTGAGTTGAATTGGCCACAGAGGTATTGCATACCACATGGTGTCATGTTCAGCAATAAAACCTCAGCATAGGGCAAAGAAGTGTGTGTGGGGGGAAGGTACAGAGCAAGAGACATACATGTTGAGGCCCTGCTGCCCATGAGGTGGCTGAATTTCATTTGCTGACAAGAAGCAGAGAGAGTATTTTCTTACTCCTTTTGCTTCCATGCAGCCTTTGCCTTTTTTCCCCCCCCCCCCCTCCATCTCACTTTTCCACTCCCCACTCCATCAGCCCTTCCACTGAGGAAGAGAAGCGAGAGAGCCGCTGTGCGGTCCTTAGCTGCCTGCCGGTGGTAAACCACAGCACTTGTCAGAAATAAGAACACTCCACCTAAAGTTATGACATTGACAAACATGGTGGGAAAACAATCCTAAAAGCAATGAGATGTACTGGACCATAAAATGCCAACATCCAATTGATGTTCCACGAGGTGCATAACGAGAAAAGTGGCTGGAAGGGGCCATAGATTTTGCTCTATGGCCTGAAATACGCAGCACCTATGCCACTAGAAAATCATTAAAGATACTGACAAGTTAAAAAGCATTCTTCTGCACAGACGTACTTCTACAAGCTTTTAACAACAGTCAAATTAATGATTTTTTTTCTGTTCAGCTTCCCATTGAGTTTTTCATAAATTCAATGCTTCCAGTGCTAGTATTCATTTGTAACACTGTTTACCAATACTTGATGTACAAATAAGACTACTATACTGATGAGGTATTTAAAAAAATGCTATAAATGCTTTTTTTTTTTTTTGAATCCTGATATGTTTGCAGGTGTCTCTCCGTCCAGAAGGATGGACAAAACTTAGTTAACTTGTACTGCAGAAGCCACTACTCCTCTCTTATTTTATTTATCCCACATATTAACAGCATAGACTTTACTAGCCATTCTGACAAAATTGTTTTGGATTTGTATCAGACAACATGCAGTCACAACTAATGTTTTACCCACAGCATCAACTGCACATAGTAACGTGTATCTCAAGGAACATCTAACACATCTTAACCTTCAGTTTTAACTCCGATCTCTAAGAAAATTTTAGAATTTAAAGCCATATAACCAAGATACAAGTAGGAGCAATAAATAAATACTGTATGGAACAACAGCATGCTTTAACCCTTGGTAACTTCCAAACCATCTTAAAGAAGTTCAACTACATAGAAAGAATTTAAGTTTAAGAAGTTAAACCGAGTCTCCAAAATTCCAATAACATGGTGGGCAAATCAAGTTTAACTGGTCTACCAGCTACATCCTTAGAAAATTCAGCACTGATTAGGTGAAAATCTAAATTTTAATTACATTCATATGAGACATTAATTTGCTCATTTGACAGCAAAAACTAACAAGGTTATGAGGCTGTACTGCAGTTTCATCATAAAACATGCAGATACAAAAACTTCTGCAACTGGGAAGGAAACCCCCAAATTATTATATACCACTGCTAGTATGCTCAGATTCAGTTATACCCAGAAAAGGAGTGACAATATTATCAGTAAATTTATAGTTATCCTTGTGAAATTTAGGTCCTGGATTTCAAAACAAAATTCATCTATCCAAGGCATATTTCAGATACTTTAAGCCTGAATAGGGTACACAGAAATGTAGAGGTTTATATAAAAGCACTAGGATTGAAATAGGTGCTTCATGACTCACCCCATTATTTACCTCTTACCCTAGAAGCAAGCGAAAACCCCAATGCAGGCATGCATAACAACATTCCCCTCTGTAAAACTGGAAACCAGCAAGCACCCAACTTACAGCACTATCAAGTTATGCAATGCTTAAGTGTGATTAGTAAATCAAGGACTGTACATTATTCTAAAGATATTTTGTAAACGTTCCTCCTAATTTCAAAACACTGTATAGCACTACAATGAATTATACTGCTAATTTTGTACTTTACCTCAAGGAGAGCAGACGGTGTTTATAATTCTGTTCAGATAGTGATAAGGTTTGAATAACTAAAATAATAAAGACAAAGAGCCTTCTGGGAACCTGCTTTTACTACCAAGGAACTGTTTTTGCACCTAATTAAAAATTACAATAGACAAATTATCATGTTTCTGGGATTCTTGTTAAATGTTTCTTTTTTTAATGTATTTTATATTTGTAACCACTCTCACAACTACAAAATTAATCCATTCTTTGGAAATTACCTGAGAGTGTTAGACTAAGATATACCATTTGCCTACATACATTTATTTCATTCCTAAGGAAGTATATTCTGAAGTACTGTAGAAGCACCTTCATTTTCACATCCATTATTTAGTGACTTAGATGAATAATAAAGAATTAAAATCAATAAGAAAAAATCTAGATAAATAATAGCTCTTACACTGTCTCCTGATATTACCACTGCACTTCTGCAGCAGAGAATTATACTAAGAGGAGTAGGCTGCAAATAAAATAATTGAAGTTAATCATGTAAATCATTCAGTTATATATTCCATCAGGACTCCATAAAATTCTCTTATGAGGAACAGAACTAGATCTGGCTCTCTATTCTGTATTAACCTTCCTATTTTTCAAGGTGAGTATTTTCTGTAAGTAGTGCCAGGATTAACATACAGAACCAGCATTTATTGTGAAACCCATTGTACTCAAATCCTCTACTACTTCAAACTAGAATCAAGACTACGCTTTATTGTATAGAAGTAACAATTATAAGGGAACAAAACAAGACTTTGACAAATTTTTGCATTTTGCTGCTTTTACTCTTACTTCTCCCTCTCCATAAAGTTTTCACTTTTTTTTTCCTCTCCTCCATCCCAAATTGTATATTAAGATATACTGCTTTTTTTTCCACCTACATCTCCAGTTCTGCCTCAAAGTTCACTCAGTCACTTCTTCAATACAGACAACCTGCTGTATTTTTTGCTTCTTCTGAATAGCTCCTCCATTCGTTTCCATTTCAAACATTCGGCTCCCACTGACTCCCAGCTAACTAACCACAGAGAAATAAAGCTGTTATCTCCTAGCCCAAGGAAAGCATCTCTCCTTTTTGGGTTATTATTCATTTAATAAGCCAGATGCCATGCTGCTTTCATATACTAAGGCTTTTTAGAGGAAGCCTCTGGGCTTCATCTTTAATATGCATTCCATGTTCTGGTAAAGCTTAATAAATCTTTCTAATTGCTAACTGAGAAAACACAAATATTTCTGTTTTCTTTCACCAAACTTATTGTTACAGTGACTGGGCATGAAGGCAACCTGCTTTTCATGTCTGGGTTCTTTCCTGAGTCTTCCTCCAGCATGTTGCAAGAAATCCTACACAGATGGGATTTTTCCAGCTACTAATAAAGTGATGCCAATGTGATTTCTGCTAGGTTCACTCATGCCAACTGAAGTTTCTGTAGCACACTTCATTGATTTTAACCAGTCACAATTCACACCACTGGCAAATCAAAGCATTAATTAAGGGAGCTTGCTTAACCCATACATGTCAGGTCCCTCTTTCTAAAACAGGGGATGGGTAAATGTTCAGGGACATAGCACCTCTCAGAAAACATACACTGACTGTCCTTTCCTCTGTAGTAGAGCAACAACACGTCCAGCTTTCCAATGTTCTAACATACAGCTCTCTCCCTTTTCTCAGAAGAGTCTCACTCCTCATCAAGGGCCCCTCACTGCAAGAAAGATATTGAGGCCCTGGAACGTGTTCAAAGGAGGGCAACAAAGCTGGTGAGGGGTCTGGAACACAGGGCTGATGAGGAGAGGCTGAAGGAGCTGGGAATGTTCAGCCTGGAGAAGAGGAGGCTCAGGGGAGACCTTATTGCTCTCTATAACTTCCTGAAGGGAGGTTGTAGTGAGCTGGGGGTCGGCCTCTTCTCTCGTGTCATTAGTGATAGGACCAGGGGGAATGGTTTCAAGCTACGGCAGGGGAGATTCAGGCTGGACATGAGGAAGTATTACTTTTCAGAAAGGGTGGTCAGGCACTGGAATGGATGCCCAGGGAGGTGGTGGAGTCACCGAGCCTGGGGGTGTTCAAGGAAAGACTGGATGTTGTGTTGAGGGACATGGTTTAGTAGGAGCTATTGGGAATAGGTGAACGGTTGGACTGGGTGATCTTTTAGGTCTTTTCCAACCTTTGTGATTCTATGATTCTATGATTCTATGAAGAAGGCTGACTTCAGCCGCACCTCCTCTTGAAAAATCCATGAGCCCCTGTTGACTCTAAATGAAAGCACTGTACTGATAACAATACATTTTCCATGCAAATTGTTCTGTTCAATAGCACAGACTACAAAATTTAAACAAAAGTTTAAATTTTAAAAAGTTTAAAAAGTAAAAAGCACTGTCAGATTCTTCAGAGTACATCTTTTGAAGACATTTACTCTGCATAAGTTGGAACACAAATCAAGGTCATCAAGTTTCAGGTAAAATATTTCAGCAAAATACTGAAACAGTCGAAAGGAACGTCCACAAGTGCAGAGTAGCAAAAACTTCCATTACTGAAGTACTCTGATAAGAAATGCAGAAACAAAATGTCAGATGCAGTCATGTAACTAGAGAACAGAGAACAGTAAGTCTGGGAGCATAATGTGGCCAAATACAGCAACAAACGCCACAGTTTGTGATGGGGAGAAGTCTTACATTGCAATCTTTGATACTAAATTTCTGTCTACTTCTTTTTTTTTTTTTTAAGATAGAGGAAAGGCTGGTATTTACTTATCAGAGCAGGTTAGAGAACATACTTTAAGGTGTTCATACTGCAAAACGTATTTGAACTTGGGTTCTGTCGATCAAAAAAAACACAAAAACTTTATTGTCTTACATACACGCATCTGCTAGCTTTGAATTCACTTGGTGAGAAAAGGAGGAAAATATAAACCAGGTCAAAATTTTCATGAATAAACAACTGCAGTAACCCCATGAAGCCAACATATACATCCACAATGAGTGCAAGAGTTATCACTCCAGCCTATCTTCTCCTTTACTGGAAAGTAATTATTTCAACACTTGTTCCATGTTATTTGTATTAAAAAGCAACCAAAATTTAGGCCATACAAAACTACATACAAAAAAGAGTTTGTGTGGGTAGCTGTAACAGCCAAATATGCCAGCATTAACAACAGACTTCTTGTTTGCCCTCCCAGTGTGGAGACTTCAGTTACTTTGCACCCTACAAGGATAAATCTACGCTTTCATTGTTGCCTAAATCAATGTAATAAATTGACTGCAAATTACATTAGGAATTTTATGACCATTTTAAACAGTTCTCCCTCCTCCACTTAAACACAAAAGCACCTAAAAATCTACCACACAGCTTTTCTCCTTAAAGTAAGTTCATCCATAACCTATGGGCTGGCAAGATGAACAAAAACTTACAGAAACTGCAAAGTTATAACATATTTTCACTTAAAGCAATTCAAAGGTTTAGATAAAGCACATGAACTTTAATAACAGCTTTAGGACACTGAAGCAAAAGTAAAGAAAACAACCAAAAAAAAAACCCAACAAAAAACAACCATGAGATATCAAAGATCAAACTCTTATAGCCAATGAAACATTACTGTTACAGCTGTGTCTTTCCCTTCTGTTTCACCAACTTTAACACAAAGTTTATTTAAACAAACAAACAAAAAAAACATAAAAATTCACACATTAAATTACTGAGAAAAGTCAACCAGAAAGGAAAAAAAAAAAACCAAAAACTTCCACACTCCTACCATTTGACTCTCTTTGTATAGAATGCATTACTACTCATTAGCTTCTCATTTTTTAATGAGTGGTGCTCTGTTGTCTTTAAAATGGCAATGTAATAATTATTCAAAGCTCCCTCACACTTTCTTAATGCTACTGAGATAAGGCAGTAGGCCCCTTTTTCTTCTGCACTTTAATGAAGAAAACAATCTAGAAAGACAGCACATTCAGTAGAAATGCCCAACATCTATCCCGATTTTTAATTTCACACTCAGCTACCACAGCTCTTCACTGAACGGCTCCCTGTAGATAGGCACAGGCAGCCCTCCTGCCTCTCTTCCCAGCACATTCCCAGCCCAATCGGGCAAAAGAGCCGTGAGCAGCACACACAAAGCCAAGTGCGAGATACTCTAGAGCTCAGAAAATGAAAACATGGAGGTCCCATCTTAGGTACTGTGAAGCAGCACATGCCTTGCACTCAAAGCTCTGAGGCTGTGCTCCCCACTTCCCAACTCTCCTCCTACAGACATACATACGTTATGAGAAAGAAAACTAAAAAACACACAAGGACTCACCCGATCTGAACACGGCACACTGAACAGCAGGCTCAAACACCACTGAGAGCAGCTAAGCACTATAAGGACAATGTGACCCCCAGCAAGCACAGCTGGACTTGTTAGGGCTAGCTACAAACACCCACCTGACGCTCATTGGCATCTGATTCTGCTGCATCTAGAAGTTTCTCCAGAACAAGCAGGTTTAGTGGTAACTGTTTATTTCTACCCCCCTCCAAAAAAAAATATAAACACCGGCAAACATAGAAGCAATCATATTCCAGGCAGCATGTAGGATGAAATACTAAGAAAAGTCCATTTATACAGCATAAATGACATGTTTGTTCATTTGCAAATGCTTACCAGCAAACCCACCAGTAATGGTTTACCCTGTCACTTGTTGTGTTATCATCCCTCCCTCCCCCAAATTAACAGAAATTCAGCACTGATACTTTGCAAAATCCTGCTCTCAGAGGTACACCTCTGACACCCCCAGCTACATACTGCAAGTTCACTCTTCACTTCATTTTGCTAAACAGAAGGCAATATAATTCATGAATGTGGATATTTGCAGCCAAATAAGAAAGAATTTACAGTTTGCCATATGTATCAAACAGCTATCAGAAAGAACTAAATCCATTTTGTACTTCTCAAATGCTGGTGCCTAGCACATCACTGCTTTACTTTGAAAAGAGTCATGTATATTTAACTGCTTCCACCCAGAACACAAACTGTTTTGGGGGGTATTTTTGGTGGTGTTTTTTTTTACCTTCAGAACTGCAGCATACACAGAAATACCAATAACTTTCTTCAGGCTTTTTGAAAAATACTTCTTAGCTGATTCATAAATACTTTTTAACTTAGTATTCAGTTAAACTTGCTGGGTGAGAAGGAAAATGGAAGGTGATCACAGCTGCAATGCATTTTGTCATCAAAGCAACACAACTAAACACAGCTGAAACTGGTGTACAATTGGGCATTTCTAAGCAGGACTTGGGGTTGCCTGGTCAAGGCAGGGTTATTTCTATCTAAGTGTTCAGTGTAATTTGGATGGAGTCTGTTTTTCGTTTGTTTTTGTTTTTTGGGGGGGGTTCCATTTGCAGGGTGCTTGCTCTTTTACACACAGCCCGTGATTTATTTGGTTACTTGGTATTGCTTGGTATGTGATGCATTCTGCTACACTTTCACAACAAATTCATCAGAACATTCACAGATTTTAATACAGTTACAGTGTCTACTTCTCACCGCAGAGCTCTATATTAAATTACATTTTAAAGAAAGCTGGGTAAATTCCTGCCTTTGCCTTCATTATACATAGGGCTTAAATGAATCTAACTTGAATACAAGTGAAATAAAGACCTCTAAAATACATAGTGTCCTTCGGGAAACAAGTAAAGCAGCAGAGAAAGGCAGCTGTTTTCCAGCAAGGTGCCCACAGAGCAGTTCTTGGCAGGTATGAACATAGCTCTGCCTTTGATGGAGCTAAGCATACTTTTGTCTACTGCTCATAACAGATATTTTCTTCCTCACAAGTCTGATATAAAGACCAGATATATTTTCCTTTTTCTCCTTTGTAACTGCATGAATTAATGTATGGAATAGTTAATATGACAGCGTTAGCAACCCTTCAAAAATGTTATTTACTGCATCAGAGAAATCGGTGCTCAGAGTTCTGTGAAAGATGAAAAAATTTCCTACTAAAACGGTTCAGTGTCTTAATTTTTTACATCTGAAAAACAAAACAAAGCAAAAAATACCTCAGTGTTAAAAGTCAGCAAAACAGTTTCTTAAAAGCAGCACAAAAATTCTGCAGGTACATCAGTTACTAACTCACCAACACTCATTTTCAAATACAAGAGATCTCAGATAGAACTTGAATACAATCACATGAACTGTTGGAGGTTAACCTTGTGTCCAAACCCTTTGCTGTGTAACAGTAGAACTTACGCAGTTCTTTGCCGATGGTCATCATTTCCATGTGTTCTAGGAGATACAAGAATGCTCCAATTCTTTCTTAGTTGGAACACTACAGCACTACAGTCACACAGTACTATGAGACCCCCCTATCTCCTTCATGTAGCAAGTCTTCAACATATCTATGAGCTTCCATTCTGCGGTACACGTTTAAGTTCAGAGAGCTGATAAGGCAGAAAGTGACTGTGGCAGAGCTTATAACCTGACAGGCACCATCAGCCAAGGAAACTGCAGAGAAATTAATCAATCTTGAGCTGTTAGAAGTACTTTTGTGATTGCTCTCTTTCAGTCCAACACTGAACCAGATTTATATCCCTCCCCTGGTCTAACGAATACAGGCTAACATACGCTTCCAATTAAAATGGAAAAGTTAACAGGAGAAAATATTGATTTTATTTTAACCTTTGCTCTAAATCATTTAGAGAGGAGTAACACCATGCTGAACACATGCCCCAAACTTGGCCTTTCCAGATTCTACCCATCTAAATTAATGCACTTGGGATTGTGGCAGCTGCACAGTAGGGATCAGACCACACAAACATTCCACTTGTTTTGGATTTTTCTCCTATTTTGAAGAAAAAACAAAACAAAACAAAACAAACAAACAAAAAAACCCAAAGATATCACAGAGCATGTGAATCACAATTCTGCAGCTAAAGATTCCTGCCCTTCCTTGCACTCACTACTCAAAGTAGACATTGTCATTATTTCTTTTGTTTGAAGCAACAAAACTCATAAACTGATCATATAGTTATTCCCTTCCAATATGAACTTCCATTAAACTGAACTGACAAAGAAACGGAGAAAAAGTGTAAGATTTCATTTTTTGCACATTTCAAATTGGACACAAGCAGTTTCCCCAGCTAAAGACTAAAATGAAGACATTAAGACATTTTGAAATTCTGACACTTCAAAAATCATCCCAGTGAAGCGGACACGCTCCGTTACACAGGACAGTAAGAGCACGTCACACCAATGTTTTGTTCTACCAGAGGTCTCCCTCTGAATATTGATAATTTTGAAAGCTTTCTCATTTTCTAGCCCTCACAGATTAAGCTGGATGTACCTGAGAAGAATCCAAACTGCCAGATATAACCATGCCACAGTCAAAAATATTCTGATTCTTTTCCTTTCTGTTGTGTTAGTAAAACATCTCAAGAGCATTAAAGTCAATACTACAGCTATTACGTCTTGAAAGGAGGCACAGCTGTCTTTATTTCATACTGACAGGCACTTACTACTGACAAACTAGATATATAGAGCTTATTACATTTTCACATCTCATTCATTTACTTATATACAAATACTGTGATATTGATTTCTTAATTAAAATATGTGGATGTTCAGAACTATCCTAAGAAGATCTGCAAATATACATCATTTGACATGAATATATGTGTTTATTTGTAAATCTACCTGCACATGCTTAGCATATTCGATTAGTAAAGCTAAAATTATGAACCAATTATACCAACAAAACAGCTGTGTCAAATTCATAAAGAGTGAATATGCTTATTTAAAAAAAAAATACTTTCTGTAAACATTTTACAAGCAAATAGGTATATGAGGAGTTAATGCTGAGAACTTCTACAAATTCAAGTTCAATTTAAATGTAACACAATTTAATTCTAAGTTATGTAAATTATGACTGCTTAAGATGTCCCAAAACTTAGCCGTAAGTAGAAACATTTGATTCAAAAAAAAATGAAAAAATAAAAAGTGGGCATCATAGACATTGTAGTAGAATGAATTGTTGTGTTACTTAATACAGGAAAATATGTATTAAAAATGCACATAATAGTAAAGTTTATTTTCTGCTAACAAAAAAAGCTGGGAAAACAAAACAAACAAAATCACCCCAAAATACTGTCAGGTTGAAAACCATGCATAATTTAGCACTTATATTGATTTTTAATCTTTTCACAATATTTGGGAAATACCAAGGGTAATAAAGAATATTCCAAACAAAATCACAGCTTTTATATGCAGTCAAAAATAATACAATGGCTAACAGAAATCAGTTCTTTGAACTGGCGACAGGAATACCTCAAATACCATCAATTTGCATCTAAGTTTACAAGGTTGATCGAGGAAATTAAAAAAAAAAGTCACAAATTCTGGAAACTTTTAATCATAAAAGGGACAGGGAACACCTTTAAGACTTCAGGAGCTGGAACAAGGATATATCCATCAGTAGATGTTGCTGTTGCTAGGTTTTCCTATGTTCTTCCACCACCTTACAACCACATACATATTCCTTCCTGCAAACAGTTGTACGTGTCTCTTAGACTGTGACTTTTTTTTCGGAAATCACTGAACCCTGGTAAAATCCCTTTTCTCTGATACCCACCAGGACAAAGGGGATTTGTGATCTGTGTCACTATCTTTTGCTGTCAAGCCTGCAGACGAGTGCACTGAGATCAGCGCTTAACTCTGCTGGTTTATAGTGATGTTTAACAACAAACTACAAAACAAGGGTGTCTAGTTGAATTAAAAGCATCCAAGATCTCCATGCCACGTGGGTCTTTGTGCAAACCCCAAACCAGACTTTCTTCTGGCTTAAACACAAAAAAGAATCGGTCATGGCATTAAATGACAATAACTATATCTGCAAAAAACATGTTTATGTCTCTTTTACTACTACTTAAGCTCATTCTCAGCTGCACCAGAGATACTATGCTCATATCTGTGATAAAGATTAGCTGTTTTGCTGCAGCAGTAGATTTATTTTGCTTTATAAGGTCATTTGATTTTATTTGATATTCCATTTTTCAAGTGCTAGCAATTAGGAAGATGAAGTCCATGAAGAAAGTCAGTCCTGCATTTGCAGTAAGGTGTTTATGTGTTAGAAATACATCATTTTTACAGAAGAGGATGGAAAAAACCAAGGTACCACTGCCTGCACTGCACTAGAAGAAATAACAACTCGATTCCGGGCTTCAGTCATCATTACCAGAGTAGTGGGTTCAAACAGTACTTTAATATTTAATTTTATATGAATAATCTTAATACTGTTACACTTTCCATTTACACTGTTACACTTTGCAGATCTAACATTTATTTGCTACACAGCCACAAGCATAAAACAGGTGATGCAGTGTTCCTCCAGCAAAACTGGAGAGGCAGAGGATGTTGTTGAGGTTTTTATTCAAAATAATCATTTAGTTGCTTGTAATTCTCAGTACTAGTTTGGACGATCACATTTCCCCAGCAGCACTATTTTGTGCTACGTTTCTTAGACCAAAAGGTTGCAATGACGTCTATTTTTGTATTTTTAACTTAGTAGAGTTCCAAAACACTACAACAGCCTTAGCTACCAGCGTAGCAATTACTTCTCCTTGGAAACCAGAGACTTTATTTAAATCAGCCATAAAAACTGAGTTTTCTGCAGCTGTCCACTCTTCCAAGCACTCAGATACAGTAATGAGAAAATCCATGAATGTTTCCCAGCCTTCTCTCTTATACAAGCATTCAATGCACATAATCTAGATAATTATAAAGCAAACATGATTTCATTCAATAATTCAGTTTTCTGACAATTAGAAATTCTTATCAAAGGAGATTTTGAAGGAAAGCTGTCTTCCTGATTAGAAGAAAGAATTAACTATAAAGAATAGATTGGGCCAGATCCATAAACCATACTGCTTCACTGTCGTTTGTTTGTTTTTTAGTAGTTCATGCCAACTGAAGATCTGATCAGCTTCTTAGCATTTTCTTAAAATACCAAATTTAATTTCAGCTACATGAATTGGTTCTAGATTGTGGAAAACGGAACGTCAAGAATGAATGAAGAGGGTGGTTTGTTGTTTTTTTTTCCTGCACCTGAAGAGGAAGAATTGTTGATCTGTCTTCATGAAAAGCATTCTACATTTTCCTGAAAAACTTCTTGAAGCAAGCAATAGAAAGCATTATTGGCAGAAAACACCAATACTGACAACACTGATATGAGTAAGTCTCTTTACAGAGTTAAAGGATCCTGGTTCTATTGGCATGACATCCTAATGCCAGTGATAGGGGTGTTATTTGATCCCATGCCTGTTGCATTGCTGTGCAGCAACAGAAAAGAGGATGATGGGAAAAGAAGCCATAAAATATTTGTGTACATATATATATGTACACACACATCTATTTCAAATGCAGTCTGAGATGAAGAAAATGCAAGGTAGAAAATTCAAATTAACGTTATCATCATATGAAGCAGGAAGTATTGCATACATTACTGTCAAGAGACTTATACCAGGAACATGAAAGGCAGTAATTATATTAATAATAGCCATTTGTTCCAACAGATTCTTCAGTACGTGCTGGTCACTAAATAATGAAAGGAAATAAAAACTGAGGACTTCAATGACTACCTAGATTTTGTGACAGAAGGAAGAAATACAATTTGATTTCCCAGGTTCTCTGGGCTCTATTTCTCCTAAAGGAAGCTGACACGTACGTACCTGAGGTCAAAGAGGAAATTAGGAGAATAATAATTCTTAGATGACAGCAAGATAAAATGAACATGGCAGAAAACTGGCTGACAGGTGAGATGTGAGGTGGATAAATAAGCTGGCAGACCATGGCTTTCTCAGTCAATTCAAGTTTGTTGACAACCAACAGAGGAGGGAGAAGCTCCTCTCTTTCACTCCATTTCTAAGATGTTTCCATTATTGTCAGCAAAAAAAGCATGTAATGCCTTAAGTGCAGAATACTAAAATATTAATTTCTATGCCCTAGTTTCATGCTCTATGCACCCTCCTGAAGTGTGATAAGTTACTTATTTTGTTTGCTTGATAAAAAATTGATTGATTCTGATCACTGTAAACCTCTTAAAAAGCCTATTTTTACTCAAGTATAAACTTAAAAGCCAGCACAACAAGGGAACTTTGGTGCACTAAAAAAGCAGAAAAGCAGTGGACTGTATCACAAAAGAAATGGTTTTCAATATGTTATACAGCATGATAGTAGTTTGTTCTATCAATACAAAAATTTAAGTCTGAAAACTGCATACAAGATTAAGAGAAACTCAGAATAAATATTATGAAGACAGCATTCACAGAACTACTTGAAACATGCAACATCTATTTTCTTTTGTTTATTCAAGCTCCTGCTTCATAAAATTTACCTACTGAGTTATCAACCTCAAAAATTAATTACAAGTTAAGATCAGTACATCTTATTTCAGTACCTAAAAATCATTTCCTTTACACAATGAAAGTAACTCAATTTTTACTTCTTTATTCAAAGTTAGACCTTCATTTATAAAGCTGCTTTCACGTCTTTTTGGATTTTTACATATTTACCAAAAGAATAAATTTTCTATCTTCAAATTCTCACATTTTCATAATAAACCCAAATCATTTAATTTAAAAAGTTATGATTTACATATGCTTTAGGGTTATCGTCTAAAAAAGAGTCAATAACCAAGGTAACTTAGGTCTGCACATCAGACCACAGTGAATAATCAGATCACATACAGGCTTGTGTGGATCTCTAGTTGCAGTTTTTCTGCTGTGCTGTCACATGTAATACCAAAAAAAGAAGAAAAAAAAAGCTCTTTCCAGTTACCAGTAAGGAGCATCTTGCAACACATATCTTGTAAACTGAGGAACAAAACTACTTAATTTCTTATACCATTCTCAACACATCAACCAAGTGTTCACCCCCATGCCCAACAGCCCGTGGCTTCTCCATTAGCAAAGTTAAATTGCTCCGTGTGTATATTTTACAGCAGCGCCTCTCTAGAGGGAATGGACCAATATCACCAATGGATTTTGTAAGGGGCACTGGAAAGCCAGCAGATGGCAACAGATGGTTCCACCTCAATTCAAAGAGGAACTTTTAAATAAGTAGATAAATACAAAGCTTAAGAGGCTGCTTCTTCTCCACCACATGCGATTTCTGTTGCCTTTCATGATGCTGTTCCCAGTAAAGAGTTCCAAGCATCGGTTTTTACAAATAAGACCAGCACAGCACTCCTACAAATGAGCAAACATCCACAGAACCCAGAAGAGTTGCAGAATTTTCCCCTATGTTCTACGTATGCTTTACTGAGATACCACAGGAGTGAAGCACCATCCGAAGAGCACAGCTCCACAGCTCCAGTTAGATGCCCATTGTTCCTGTCCAAAGCTACCTTGAAGTTGATGTTAATTTATTGCCACTATTTCAACTCTAGCATGGTCATTAATTACAATATTTCATGTAGTTTCAATACTCCTTTCTCCTTACCAAATACATTCCCGTCTTTATTCACAGCTTTTCTCATTAATGTACCCAGAACCTCTGCAAGGCAAGCATCACAATAACGAGCTGAAGATCCGTCAGAAACAACTAAAATTTAATAAATTTGTCACCTCTACTAACAAATAAATAATGTACTAATAAACCTTTCAAAAATTATTTCAGCAGCTGGCTATATACAATCTGATGTTATATCAAAGGCCTGAAATGCTGTTGTTTTTAGTAATGTTTACTGCTTCAGAATAACAGACACTTAAATGTCTTCACAGTACACATGAATGTTAATTTTAAATGCCTGAATAACATTTAGTTGAATAAATTAAATGAATTAAAATTTATTTAGAATAATGAATTTAATTTCAAGTTAAATATAACTCCTGTGGAGATTACTTTCTACAGCAGGCTGGTCAATATTCTTATTCATTTATCCAAAGTAATTTCCTGTTGCTTTAAACATAAATATAAAATAAAATTTTAAATATAAAAAGGCAAGTACATTATAATGCATTAGGATATATATATATATTATTTTTTTAAATCAAGGAGTTAAATTCAGAAATTGAAAATTCATCTTCTCACATTTTTAAACAAAAGTAATATAAGTTTGTTTTGCAGTAGCCACGTCACCATGCTGGTTCCATGGCAATAAAGCAGGGTTACATTCAATCACGTAACTAATTTTTTTTCTTTCAATCTTTGTATTGTTCTGTAATATTAACGTGTAAGAAAACGTTAAGTGAAAGAAACAGACATATAATGAATTACTTCATTACCAAAAATAGAGCAGCATGTGTGATTATGCAAATTGATTGGTTGATTATACAAGTTGACCTGGTCCAAAATGTGTTATTACGTAAGAGAAGTGTCAAAAACTGTGCACACTGTAAATACATGTAATGCACCTATCTATATTTTATCTATACACGCCTTCATGAGTTTCCAGTAAGAACAGAATGCCTTCCAAGCTCAGTGTGCATTAAAAAGAGGGAATTGCATAAAAAAAGGCAAATCCATTTACAATCCATTAGACTCGAACGTGCAGGCATTGAGAAATAGACCAATATTCTGCAGAAATGCTTACTGGTTGGAGATTTCGTGTCATTGCAATAACACTAACATCTCCTCACAGATTATATCAGCTGAGCCCCAATTAGCTGGGCAGCTTTTGTGTTTGACATCACAACAGGAGCAGAAGGCAACAAGGGCTCTGCAGCATGCGTGAGGAGGCTGAGTATAAAAATACTGTAGAAAACTAATACAAATAATGCATTCAGCAAGTTTTTGTTTGCACCTCTCCTTATGATGAAAGTGTCCACAAAAAAAGAAAAGCTAAAATTTCCATAATCAATAACAAAATTCAGACAACATAATACTTGAAAAGCCCTCCTGGCTAGTACTCCATAGGCACCTTTCCTCACCAAATGATGTCTGCAATGTGATTGAAAGGTATCCTTGCTTTACTGATTGGTAACAACTCCTTCTGGTTGAACAGAGCCTAGGTTATATAATTGCTTGTGCAGAGAAAAAAAATATCTTCCACTTGTTTTTCTTTTTTGTTTGTTTTTGGTGGTGATGTCTTGGTTTATTTTCTAAAATGTTTGCTCTTCTGTCACTTAATACACAATCACTGGAGATCAAAGGAATAGAATGAAAAACAGAATAGAGAGAATGTGTAGTAAAAAATCCATTATATCGGGTAAAAAAATCTATTTAAAATTAAAAGTAAATAAATATATTCAATTAACTTGAAACAAACAGATGTCCACAGCATGGCAACTTTGAATCCCTACCATCACTTTCATAACCTCTCCTTTAAAAGTTTGTTTGTAAGAACAATTAACAAGTAAATCAAATCCCACCGAGAAATTAAGCCCCAAAATGAATCAAAGGTAAGCAATACAGATTCCTTTTAAAACTGTATCCAACTACTGAAAGAACCTAATTAAAATACTTTAGCGTGTCTAACTGCATTAATTGAATTTATCAAATTGACTTGTTTCCATTAGCAGGAGAGGACTAATATTACTGCCAACTTATTTTTGATACACTAAAAGTAACCCACACTGAGATAATGACAAAAAAAATACTTAGCTGATATTCATTATCAGTGTTCACACAGGACATCTGGCATTTCAAGACTACTATGTGATTACAGTCAACACACAACTGCTATGCAAGGTAATACAGTCTGGATGTGAACCATTGCCAAGGTAATCACTCAACAGACTCCAAACCTTTTGCCATAAAAATGAACGGAAAGAGCCAATTTATTGTCAGCTGTCCTCACTGCACTTTCTTCTGAATTGTACAGAAGTCCAAGATATATAAAGAGCATTTATGGCTAAGCAGTCATATAAAAGTTTAATAATGGGCATTAGGGATTTTTTATTTATAACATAGCTTATAGACCTTCATTTTTGTGCACATTCAATGTAGTCATACTCGTTACGAGTAAAAAAGAACAGTTCACACAGAAAGGCATTGCTTCTTTTTAAAATATGTTATTTTGATACAAAAATATCAGTCTGAAACTTAAAGGAACACGCAACACAGTGAAGTTGTCCTACTCATTTAAGAATAAATTGTAAGACGCAGAACTTTGCTAGCTGACTTCAGCCAGGCCAGTGCTACAAGAGATACCTACTCCCTTGCCCTTATCACTACCAAAGGAGACATCTTCCCCACTTGCAGTAAGCACGCTGTGTTTCTGATAAAGCACTAGGACAAACTCAAATAACTTCCTACAGCCTGCCTAGCAATTTAATTTCAGAGAAAAAAAAAAAAAGAGAAAAAAATCCAACATCATAGAACCACAGGCTTACGGGGTTAGTCAGGCAGAAAAGGACTCAGGATGTCTCTGGGACACCGCCCTGCTCAAAGCAGGGGCAACTGTGAGGTCATGTCAGGTTACTCAAATTTCTATGCTGCTAGGTCTTGAAATCCTCTTAAGATGTTAGCGCTTCAAAACCTGGCTGTCCAGTCTGAACCTTTCCTGTTTTAATCTGTTGTCTTACCTCCTTTCACCACAATGACCCCCAGCTTATTTCTCTCAATTTCCTCCTACACAGGTACCAAGGGGCTGCTACTATTTTTCCCAAAATTTGTATATTCTTCAGGCTGAACAAGCCCAGTTCCCTCAATTTCTCCTCACTGGTAAGTGTTCCAGCTCCATGACCAGCATCACTATGAAGCCTTTTGTCTTAATAGCAGGCCCAATCACTTCTGTGCATTAATATTTATCTATTTTCCAAATTAGGTTAAAATTGCAATTATGATGGACATGAGGTGACTTATGCCTCTGTTTCCTACTAGGGGACAAGGTTAGCAACATTATCCCATACTTTTAGTTAATAAATAAATAAATAAAGTTTTCCTCTCCCTCCTCCCAAGCCCCAAAGAAAAGGACAGTTACATCTTCCTTGACATAACAGAACTCCAAGACTAAGTACTCAAATTATTAGTTATTATTATTATTATTATTAGTTATTATTTTTAACACTTGAGAAGTAACAGCCAAAACATGCCTACACAATGCTTGTGCATCAAAAGTATTTAACCTTCTGTATCAGCACATCACTTCCTTCCCCATTCCACTACTGCTTATACTTTTCTCTCTTTAGGTTTCAACCCTAGCTCTGCACTGTGTTATTAATTTGACTGCCTTGTTGTCTCAGAGCTGATGGGGCCAGTGACAGCCACGCAGACAGAGCTGTGCAACTATGATGATACATATCTCTAACAGGATTGTTAGCTCAGGTTCAACATCCACACTAATCCAATTGCACAGGCTGGATCTACACCACACGTACTACATATGTAAATAATAAAAGGTTATGGGTGAGAAAACAGTGGCATCTAGGGATAGCAAACCCTCTTGCCTTTAGTGTTGCAGAAGACTACATTCAGTGCTGCATAGTTATTGAGACACAAGCACTCAGAACTTTTTTTTTTTTAATAGTTTAAATTCACAGAAGTGAGGACAGTGTTAGAAACCCTAGGTCAAGGAAACAAATGGGTTTGATTCATCTCATGCAGCCAGAAGAGTAGAACTGAGTAGAAAATCAATGCTCTGAACTACCAGCCCATAGTCAAATTCTTTATGCTCTCTTTCCCTTTCTTGCTTCTTAGAAGAGAATCACATGCTTTTTTTTTTTAGACTGCTCTGGCTAGAGTAGTAGCCACCCTTACAGACCATTATGACAGCTTATTCTGTTCCAGAGAAATAACATTTACGGAGCTGAGAAACCGAAGATAACTGATTATCGATAAGAAAAATGAACGTCAAAGATTAAAAAACTGCCTAATTAGGCTGGTTTTGTTTGTCTGTTCTTCGATGTATATTTAGAAATCATTTGGACAAACTACATGTTTCTCTCATACCTTACATTAGCTTACGTAGTTTCGCTGTGGGGAGTACACTTTACATGACATAGCTCTCATGCTACTTCAAGTCCTCCCTATGAGTCCTTTATGCTACTGGGGTACTGGAAGTAACGGTGAAGGAGATTTATAATGCTCGATTTGAAAGCAAAAGTGAACAGATCAAAACGACCGAGATTTAAATATCAAGTAAGGCAAAAAAAAAAGGGAACGCTTATCATTCTTGTTTGTTTCAACCTTCTGACTGTCCATCTTCAGGACTCTGAGTTACACTTAATACTGGCATTTTTCAAAGAATTCCATTTGTAGCGATAAATGCTTTAAAAAGCTTATTTGCACCTGAACTTGTCAGAACTTTTTCAGATATTATGACATTCACTGCAAGCACAACAACAAAGACATCTAGCTACAGCAGGAATCTGTCACTTTTCACCTGCTTGCACGTACTAGGACAGTACTGACTGCAACAGAAAATCCTCTTCAAGCCCAAGGCAGCCCTCAGTGTCACTCATGCTGTAATACCAGAAATATTCCTTAGCCTTTTCATCTCAAAACAGAGGATTCAGAGGCAAATATTTATTTACCTAAATTACGCATGGTCTATTTTGTTGAAAACAAAATAAAGGATACAGATCATTTAAATAAATCACTTTACATTTAAACTGAAAATTCAGGTATATTGTTTAAACATACGTAACAGTAAAACCGCACTGCTAGAATCACTGCATGTTGTTGTCTCCTTAAGATGGACACCGTCAGCACAAAAGGCAGACTACTACAATATCAGTGAGTTTAGTTTTACCAATTCAAGATGTTTCACCCCTAGAAATGTTTCTGAAAAGGTGTTTATCATCAGTAATTTACATAGCCTGTACCATCTTCGCCAGTTTATTGAGATGCAGTACAAATATTTTTATCAATTAATAACTGTTGATAAATTAAAAATATTCTTTGATGATTTCATTTTACTTTCCAATTTTCACAAGAGAACTTTTGTGTAAAATGTAAAATTTCAACAAACTTTGAAATTTTGCAACAAACACTTCAGCAAAAACATTTAGAAAATAACATGAATGTGGAAGGATACCTAGAATTCCAAATAAAAGTCAAGTTCACTGATCACCTTCAATGATCACTGAAGAAAATCTGTATAAAATTCAAAGCAAATTTCTACAAAATGTAAAATACTGTGAGGTCAAAAATATAAGCATATTGCGGTTAACAGTATAATTTCATATAATGAAATGGGAAAGTATGAAATGTGGTTTTCTGAAGTTTTCTTCAAAATTTGCCTGATACAATTATATCTGATTCCAAAAAGAAATTTATGACTCATATGTTGTGGTTTCACATTGATTATTTTGCTTTTGTTTTAATGTCTAGATACAGTTCAAATAAACCAACTGCTTTTCAGAGTTATCCATGAATTTCAAGATGAATCTTACAGGCGGAGCTGAAGTTGTTTGGTTCTTTTCCCTTTTAGCAAACCTTTTTAGCAGAAAGGTCCAATAAGACTGCATCTCTCACTTTCAGGGCTGCAGGAATTACAATTCTCACAATTCGATTCATTTGAATTTGGAAAGAGAACTTTTTAATAAACTTATACATAGTGAACAATTCTATACATTGACAACATTAACAAGTTTTTAAATTTGGGATTTTTTTTTTTAATTAAATGTAGTGGTATTCATATGGAATGCATTAACAGGTTTCATAAGGCTCAAAGAAGGTGTGAGGTGCAGAAACTACATCTGTAGTTCACCTGTAGTGTAACGGCATTACCAAGTGCAGGACCTACAGGCCTAGCAATTCCAGTACATTCCATTTTGGTTCATCTCCAGAGTCCAGAGCAGCCCTCAAGTTTAATGACAGACATTCTTGTAAAGTTGTAAAAAAACTCTGTTTCTGGTACCAAGCCACTGCTTATTGATAAAAGCAAACAAGTAAACAAGAAAGATAGACAGCTTCACAATTTTGAGCAGAGAAATGGGATTTTATATTCAAGCCTCTGGATGTAAGCAGACTCAAAACAACTGGGCTTTGCTGTGATGCTACTCAGCATACACACTTCTAGAAACTGCTAAAATAACAATGATTATTTGGGAGAGTTTGTGGATGCAGTCAGAAGTTAATGAATATTCAGAAATTCTTACGTATTAGTACTGTCTGCTCATTCTTTACTGTGGTTTTAGCACAGCCAAAATATTAGTCAGTGGCTGGAACTCCACCTGCAAACAAGGCCTGTCTTGCAATTGCCTCTGAGACAGAGCACTTGTGTGCTCAGAGCCATGAAGAGATAGACCTGACCTTTTTTAAAAAAGGCTATCTGTAAGTCTATCTGGAATGTAAGTGAAGCTTAAGACTTAATGGGGACAGCTTACTGAGACAAAATTATCCAGCTCATCCTTGGTACAACACACTGGACTCATACAATTGTATCAGCCTAATAAGGGTGATACAGAGAAGTGTTAGGAGCTTCACTTCCAAGCTGAAAAGGTATTAATCATCGCCTCATTGCTCTGAAAGTCACCTCCTATTTCTCTGCTTCACTTCTCTATCAGTTACACAATGAACAGCTGAAGTTCTGTGCTATTTAAGATGTTTATAGTGCTCTTAAGGTGTGACATAAAGGGCTGTTACTGAAAAGAAAAAAAAAAAGGGAATAACGTCTTCTGCCTATTTTTAGTGGATAGGACAAAATCTAATAGGCTAAAATAGCAGCATAGAAAGCTTAGGTTAAGCATCATGATAAGGACTGGAAGAGATTGCCCAGGGATTCTGTTGCATCTGTGTCGGTAGAAATCTTTAAGATTAGGACAGAAAACTATTTGTCAGGAATAATATAGGTATAATAGGTCCTGCCTTGGGTTTTTTTTCAGACCCATTTTTGCACGTTACTGATGAAACAGAGTTGCTGTTAAAGAAATATATAAAGGTGTCCTTTCCAAATACCATTCCAAAGTTGTACAGCATTTTGTGGCAGTTTCTTGCCATCTCAGAAATATACCATTGTCAAATTGATTCAGCTGATCTCAACTTGCTTGTAGCTGAACCGCTCTTAAGTGGAAAACCATTCAAGTCAAAGCCCTGAAGTGGTCTCCAGATGACCCCAAAGGTCCGTTTCATGTTTCATCTTTGTAAGAGATTTCATTGGTTTGGTGTTTATATTTATGATTCCCCAAATTAGATAATAAATCAGCCCATTCTACAACCAACACTCTGTTTCTTAAAAGGAGAACAGAAGGCCTAATCTAGTTTCTACAGAACTTGCTATTTTTTCATGGTTGTGGGGTTTTTTTTTGTGTGATACCTTGCATAAGGCAATATTCAGGATGTTAACACTTAAGCATTTAACAATTCATGATAGTATTTTCAATCTGTCCTTCAAAACTGTGTGTATAGAAAAAAGGAACTTGGATAACAACAAAAAAAGACACAGGTATGCTGATATTATGATAGTTCTATGAACCATGGTTTTATATATACTCTATCACACAATTCACAATGAATTCAAGAGCCTAAAAGACAGTTCACTGTAATATTGTGAAATTCTTCACGCTCCAGTTATGAAACAGGCTGATCATATTTGTCAGCCAGAATTTTCAGAGACCAAATTTAGAGTTTTCTATATTTCCTGTCAATCCTCCCAAGAAACACAGACCTGCTGAGGGGGAAACTGTACAGATTTCTTTATCCTGTCATCATTTTTAACTTCAGATGTAAGGGCGCAGAGAAAAGCAGTGCTGAACTCATTTTCTTTTGTAACCACTCTATTAATAGGGGATCGACATGCACCGTAACATCTGTATAATACTAGAAGGGTTTGACAAGACAGTAAAAGATGTATCTTAGTAGCCCTGGAGAGGAAAAAAAGCACAAGTGTTCAGAACAACGTTAAAGTTTCCAGAAAACAGAAAAACTAAGAGCAGGTATAAGCCACAAATACTGAAAACAAAACAAAACAAAAAACCCAACAGAAAAATGAGTATAGAAAACAAAACCATTGGGAGGAAATAAAAATCACGGGCAAATACCAAACGTCTTAATAGCTTAGTACTGCTAAGCAGCAGGTCAAAGATTCTTCACTGAGAAGCAACACATGAAATGCATATGCTGTATGCACACCATGACAGCTGAAAGGAGGAAGGTACTTTGCTCAAAGGATCTCTAATAATACACAACTAAGACCAGTTCCAGGGTACTGTTGCTGAACTTCAAGATCTTACACTGAGTGGTATGAACAGCCCTTTCTTGGTTCCTTTAAGTCAAGGCTGAATTTCTCATGTAGGGAAAAAAAAACAAAAAAAACCCCCACCAATCTCATTCTCTGCTAGCATCTGCTATTAGCAACTTACATCTTGTTATCACTATAATCCCAGAGACCACAGCGCTAGATTATCCTCAACACTAACTTTGATTTATAAAGCATAATGCAGATTTAATTTGGAGATTAAACCTCTAACACATGGTTCTAGTGCACTGAATTTGAGATTGAAAGAATTGAAGATTGAAATTTCAAAGAAGCTGTGGATATCCCATCCACTGCAGGGGGTTGGAACTGGGTGGGCTTCAAGGTTCCCTCAAATTAAGCCATTCCACTATTCTCTAATTATTATTTTTTTAATTTATACCTTTCTTGTGGAAGTTTAATCCCCTTTGCTTAGTGAAGTACAGCGTGACACTTTCTAGGAAGACTTCTCTCCCAGAACTTGTCAGAAGGAGCAGAGATGAAGCAGCTGAGAGCAGCCTCTCAAGCAACATGACCATGCCTTCAGACCATGGGCTTCCTGTATTTGAGTGTTAGACTCATCCTTTCTTCCAACGTTGAGGTTAACATTAGAAATCTGCAGCCTATTCAAAGATTTTAATTCTTCCTTGTCGTCACTTCACTACTGATCACTGCACTGAAAAAAAGACTAGCAGTCCAATAGCCCTGGATCAATACAGGACATCTTCCCAGTCAAGCACTTTCTAAAATTTCTTTTCTTCTTGTGGCATTTTGGTTGATTTCACAGATACTGAAACTTTTCCATTTACAGCACCAATTAAGAAATAATCTTGCTGTCTCCCTCCGACACCAAGTCCATACAAGATCTATCCTGACCTAGATCTCTAGAAGAAAAAAAAAGTTGTACTAAACATGCTCCTGGCTTTCTCAGCTCTAGAATTTCAGGCTGCCATTCTACCTTATACTAAATACTTCCATGAATATTGTTCAATCTCATGCCCACATAACTTGATTGCAACTTGAAGAACTAAGCCTGAGCTGCTACATTTTCTTTAAAATAACTAAATGGTAACAAAGACTGCAGGCATGTGAAGTTATAAGTGTAGTAGTGTAATATGTAAATACTTGTGGGGTTAATGAAAAGGGAATTAAGGCTTTTGAGAGCTATGCACCAATCTTCTAACTTAGAAGAAAAGTTTGGCCTAATTTAATATACTTGCAAAGCAAATATTGCGCTCTATTACCTATCCCAAATCAGGATTCTGACCAAACTTTGTTTTTACTATTGACATAACAGCTTTGTTGTGCCCAAATTTTGTCCCTTCTGAAAGGGCAGCATCTTCATGTTAAATTTTAAATGCATTAACGAAAGCTGAGAAAATAGAGAATGGAAAGAGTTATTGCTTCTTTCCTACACTGTAAGGCACGCTGAGCGATGCAACAAATGCTAGAACCTCATTTGAACTATTGCAGCAACTATAGCTCCAGAGGAAGAAACTACCTACTTTTAAGCTTAATATATCTTGTTCAGAGAGATCCAAGAAGATATTTAAG
Source organism: Lagopus leucura (assembly GCF_019238085.1). Lineage (NCBI taxonomy): Eukaryota > Metazoa > Chordata > Aves > Galliformes > Phasianidae > Lagopus > Lagopus leucura. The sequence continues at coordinate 9,605,281 of NW_024962274.1, forward strand.
CGTAAGCCAGAAACTCTGCCCTGACACATTATTGAATGAGCCCATTTTTATGAAAGACAGTTAATAGAAAACTGTTTCAAAAGGCTAACATTTTTTCAAACAACTACATAATAAAAATATTAATAGGGCAAAAATGAAGGAACAGTTAGACCTCTGATTCTCTAGAACAATTCTGGTACAATTTGAGGCCGTACCTCAAGTACTGTGTTCAGTTTTGGGCCCCTCATTACAAGTAACACATTGAGGCCCTGGAGTGTGTCCAGAAAAGGGCAATGAAGATGGTGAGCACAAGACTTCTTCTCCATTCTACATTAAAATGCTTCTAAATGTAAGGCTAGTGAGTATTATTAATCTTAGCTGTGTACATTTTCAGTTTGCTCCTACTATATATAATCATACAAACTGAATTTTCCACAAAGACCTATAATGTTAAGGATGTTATGGAGCCAAATGAAATTACATGACAGTGAAGTCTAAACTTAAGATAGAAATAAGAATAAATGTTACTTCAAATTAAAGAAGAAAGAGCCTTTTAAAAAAAGAATATGCAGCGGTATTTCAAAACAGATATGGAATCCAGGCCCTTTGAGGGAACAGTGGGTTCAGTCAGAATTATAATGTTATGTACAGACTATAGACCATAAGGCCAAAAGCAAACAAATAAGTGGAAATGAACTGAAATATTAATATATTTCAGGGAATATACACCATGTATTTTCCTTCCTAGACCACATAATGTATCTTGAAATATAAATAAAAATCAATAAATGAAGAAGCTAGATTAAAACTATTAACTAAGGTAACCTCTTAAATCACGCAAGTCTGTCTGCATGCAAGTTCAGTATTTCATAGGATGATATTCTACAGGAAAGGTAAATCACTAACTCAAGATCAATATGTTGATTATCCCAACACAAGAAACAAATTAAGGTATCAAACAATTAGCACACATTTTGAATAAGTATCAGTGGAAATAGCACATCAGTATCATCCCTATAAGGTTTCCAAGGGAATACAAGTGAAAGAGGCAATAAGGTAAGTGTTCATACTAATAGAAGACTTCTAAATGAAAAGGAGACTTTTAACTGTGAAAAGAAGATCTAATTCCTAAACATCTGTAGCTGAAGGTTCCATAAATTCAATCCTTGCAAAAATAAAATTTACTACTGTTTTTCACATTTGAAAGAATGAAGTGCATATACCTGTAAAGACAGCATAAAGACCAATCTACACAAGTATGTTATAGATATAAGCTGCTTATCATATGAAGTTTAACAGTTTATATTTTAAAGTAGAGTAATATCTTAATGAACACATAAACAAATAACTTGGAAACTAGTTTTTTTTTCTTTCTTTTCTTTGCTTAAAAGAGATGTGATGCCATACCCAGAACATCTACGTATGAAATACTCCTGCTCTAACTATAATTAGCATGTCCCACTTAGAGGTAGCTTCCTTATCTTTGAATGCATATTGATTACTTCCCCAGTAGCACGTAAATCAGTGTCACAGAAACTGATATACAGTATTGGGTGCTTAGGTTGCTGTGGCCATACTGGATGCTCTTTGAGGTATCTACCTCTGAATAAATTCACCTGAATGTCCTCCACTGAATTTCCCCCAATGAATATGTATTTGAGGAAGAAACATATTCTGTGAGGCCAAGAACCAGGGAGCACTGTGAGTCAAAAATCAATCTTGATCTTAAAATGGAATTAAGCATATAAAAACATGAGTAAATCTCTGTCTTGCATAAAATTAGTTTATCCCATTACGTGCTTTTGGGGAAAATAGCTAAGAATTCTTACATGATATTATAAAATACTTTTTGGGCCAAGTACCATAACTTACTGCTTCCTGAACCTGACTGTATTTCACAAGAACAATCCGAGGCTTTTCACAGAACATTTCACTAGCTCCTTTGCCTATACAAGATCAATATTCTTAAACAATAAAATATTTTTAAGAAATAGATGTTTTTAGGATCTTCGTAACAGCTGTAAAACCTTAATATATCCCCGTATCTTCACAAGAAATAACCTTAATAAGGCAGGGAATTTAAGAGCAAACTTAGCTTGATATGCAAAAGTACTCTTTTCTGCTAAAGTACACAGTATGACAGAATAAGTGTTGGGTTAATACAGGTTAAAACTTCTGTAGGGCATACATCTATCATACAGTAATCTTAGCAAAAATCTTCAAAACCTCTATTACATTTTCTGTCCAAATCTTGACAGTTATAAAGTACTAACATTGTAATATAAAATTTGAGCTCCTTTTAAATATCTTTCATGGAATTTGCCCACAGCCAGGTTTGGACCAGGGAGTGGCACAGGAAGATAATAAGTTATTATTTACAAACAGAGAATTAACTACATCTGATTATTTTAGGCAATTGTAATGACTAGTTTCTGTAAAAGTATATTCAAATTTCATTATATCATTCCCAGGTTTTCATTAAAAAAAGGTTAACGGTGTAAGTCTGCTGTTTTGTAATCACTTCTGCTTCACAACAAAAAACAGACACAAATCTTATTTCAAGGTCTATGAGCCGATGGTCAAGTCCTGGGTACCCAAACTGTGCTCAAGTTGAAACTAGATGATCATCGTGGTCCTTTTCAACCCAGGCCATTCTGATTCTAGTATTCTATGAAATGCAGTCTCTAAACATTTCCTTCAGATTACATTCTCTGCGTTCAACAAATTAATTTCTTACAAATGCTAATAACTTTATAATGCAGTCCATACTCTCAAATACTGTTGCTAATGCATTTTCCTACCTGCAAAGGGAACAGGTGCATCCTTATCCAAAGCAACAAGAGGAGGATCCAAAATTACAGTGTCATTATTTTCGGTTATGATTCCATGGTATGATGTCTCAATCCAGGGCTTATGCTTGTTCACTAAAGAAGAAAAAAAATGTCTGATCAATTAATTTATAGTTCATATACCACTAGTGTATCTTATCTTCTTTGAAGAGAAAACATTTAAGACATATCCAATATTGCTACTCAAAAGTCACTTACAAGGCCCCAGGTTTCTTTATAAACATTCAAATGACATTATAGCCATCCCTCCAATAAAGACACCAAAATAAAAAGCCAATTTTCGAAATGTTTTTAATGAGTTCCCAACTGTCCAACACAATTATGGTCAGATAGCTTTAAAGGAATTGCTTTTGGTTGCAAAACTCTGATCCAATTAAAAAAATGTCCAAAGAAATACAGCTTTTGTCAAGATTCAGAGGCAAGTAGAAAGGCAGGCAAGAATACCTGTACTCCAGGCAACTACTCATTTTACATTTTTTAGAAAAATACCTAAAAGTACTCTTGTATTCTCTACCTTGTAGAGAACAAACCATGCATCATCAGATTGTCTTACTCCTGAATGTTTTGAATGTGACCCTCTTTTAACAACCATCCCCTATTTATTGACATGACAACATGACTTGGTCTTCCTTTCTGTTTTGTAAGAAGCATAGCTTTGCTATGCTTAAAAACTGCATTTAGATCACACAGTCATCATCTGACTTTTACATTTTTGTAACTCCTATAGAAGAAGTACAAATTCCAATTTGAAGCATGTTCTACCACAGGCATCAGTAAATACTATGCTAAGGATGTGTACCACATTACCACCAAGTCCATATACAACATAATTTTCATACATATTATTTAGCTGTGTGTATCAAACGCTGAGAAAAACACCTGGTGAAGTAACAGGAATCATCCATCTCAAGACAAGACAGAAGGCTGACACTTAAACAAAAGTCAAATTTAACTAGATGGGATTATTTTGAACAATCACAGAATTGCAGGGGTTGGAAGGGACCTCAAGAGATCACTAAATCGAATCCTCCTGCTAAAGCAGATTCTCTACAATGGGTCACACAGGTCAGTATCCAAACAGCTCTTGAATATCTTCACAGGAGACTCCATAACTTCTTTGAGCCACCTGTTCCAGCATTCCATCACCCTTATTGTAAAGGAGTTCTGCATGTTTGTAGGGAACTTTCTATGTTTAAGTTTTAGACCATTGCTCCTTGTCCTATCGCTGCACACTGCCAAGAATAGCCTGGCTTCTGCCTTCCATCTTCCTTTAGATATTTATTAACATTAGTCAAACTGCCCTTCAGTCTTCTTTTCCCCACTCTAAACAGACCTAAGTCACTCAGCCTGTCCGCATATAGGAGATGCTCCAGGCCCCCAATCATCTTTGTGGCCCTCCTCCGGACTCCTTTTAGGAGAATCACAGTATCACAGAATGGTTTGGGCTGGAAGGGACCTTTAAGATCACCTCATTCTCCCCAGTTCTCACCTAGTAGATCTCCCTACCATAAGCAGCAACACCTCCCCCTAGACCAGGTTGCTCACAGCCCCACAACAAACCTGGCTTTGAATGCCTCCAGGGAGGGGGGATTCACAACCTCACTGGGCAACCTGTTCCAGTGTTTCACCGCCCTCACAGTAAAGAATTTCTTCCTAATATCCAGTCTAAATCTTCTCTCTTTCAGTTTAAAACCATTTCCCCTCTTGCCTTGTCACTATGTGCCCTTATAAAAAAAAAAAACAAACCCTGCCTTTTTTGAACTGGTGGGCTGAGAATAAGACACAGTAGTGATATTAAAGAAACCACAACAACCAACAGTTCCTCACACATACACACCACCATCAACTCTTTGTTGCCTTGTCTTCAAAAACCCTCACACAGGAACAGGTTTGATATTTCACTCATAGAGCTTCTTTAAAGTGAAAAAAGTAGTTCTAGACATCAAAGACAACTGAGAAAGTTTGTTCACAGTTGAGAAGCTCAACAATTAAGACTTCTTGTGTTCCCTAGTCATTTGGAAAAAATAAATACATTTATGGCCAACTGATGTTACATCTTTTTCCTTCTTGCTCCTTTGTTTAATCATTAGGAAATTGTGGTCTCAGGAAGAATGATCTGAGGCTCTTTTAAAGCTGAATTATTCAATACTACAATTAGTAAAAGAACTTTGAGTTAACGTATATGTTAGAGTATATATTGTTTCAGAGGAAGTTATACTAGTTTTCTACAGTTCTTTGCCCATTTGCCAATAACTAAGAAATGGAAAGATTAAACTGGGGATATATCAAGGAAAGGTGAAAGGAAAGTAGGAAATTCAAATCTCTTTATTATGTAATGACTGAACACCCAGAAGGAAAAACTGGTGAGTTTTATATAATGAGATCCTAGTTTGCAGGGCAGATGAAGTCTTTTATATGTATTATCTGAATAGATGAATTGCCTCAGCAGAAATAGTTGTACACATAAATATGCTCCACTTATAGTCCGATACCACTCCAAGAGTTTGATTGACAGAATAACAATCCATCTCTTGATTAAATGCAGATACAATTCAACAATAACTGAATCAGTTTGAATGAAAAAGAAAGCCCTTAAGCAACTAAAAATACCAAAGGCAGATTTTCCTCCTTCCTGGTTCTGTTAATTGCCTGAGCTCTTACAAACAAAACAAACAAATAAAACAAACAAACAAAAAAAATTAACAAAAAACATACTAAAATAATCAAAATAAATCTTAAAAAACCACCAAATAAATTGCTTTTATTCCTACAACAGATTCTGCATAATCATTTTGATGATGCTGTTGCTTAAGAAATTGTCTCAGCATTCAGTGATTGCAACTCTACAAGCACTGTCTTTTTTCCATTAGCGTCCCATGAGCTATAACAACAGGCAAGTCAATGACAGCAACATAATTCCTTATATTACATTAGAGCAGGAAGAGAAGAAAGTAGATTAAGAACAATTGCTACAATTTAGTCCTAGACCTTGGAGACTGGCATAGCAGGAAGAAAGGAACAATAAAACAAAAGCAAAACACAATGGAAGTTCTAATTATTTACAAGTTCTAACGATGTGCTTCTCCAAAAGAATAATTATGACTATATGAGATTAATGTAACCTGTGGTAACTGGTTTTTAAAAAAGATGTCAAAAGCGTTTTGTTCTTTCCTCCTTTCCTCCTCTAGCTACTGAGTCACATTTGAAGATATTTGAGAATTAAATTCATTTAAATACAAATCAGATATTTTTTTAGTGATGCCCGCTTTAAAAACATGTCATTTCTCCTCCCTTATCTACTTTATTTTTTTGTTAGTGTACCGAAATAACACAGCACATGCAATGCATCCACTTATCAACTCTCCTTCCTTAGAGCAGGATATGTTCAAAACAAGATTTCCAGTAACTTGAGCAGTACCTCCTTTGACCGTCTTGTTTTCTAGCTCTGACATTCAAATACAAGGGCTGCTGGGAAAGTAATGTAGAAAACTACAGAAATCCTGTGAGACTAATTTTGATATTTTTTTTACCCTTCTGACAGATTCCCAAAACCGCATTTGAATAGCATATTGTTATTTTATTAATGTGCATGTGTATATAGATACATAATTATGCATACATAATTATCATTTTGATCCTCATTTGGCTTTAAATGGCTCTAGTCAGTGTTGAAGTTAGTTTCTTTTATCAGTTACATCAGTAAATGAAACCTTAAGTTTCCAAAGTTAGAGCAATGTCACTCTGCATTTATTAAAAAAGAAAAAGGAAGCAAAAATTGTTTATTCTGTTGTCTTCTTTACACTATCTGAAATAGAACATTTAAACAGAAAAATAAATTGAAAATTGAAATTCACACTGTGTAAGAAACAACAGTCCTAAGCAGTCCTATTATACAAAGTGTTTATACTGGACAAAGACTCACATCATCATTTCTGAAACTGTTATAAACTTAAAGATAAGGAGGGAATGCAGTATTTATCATAAAAATGTAAGAAGTAGAAATTGCTACCAAAAAAAAAAAAAAAAAACCAAAACATTTCAATGTTTTAATGTTAATTTAACAGTTCTTGCAGTTAATAACTGTCTATAAGAAAGCAATAGTAAAAGTGCACTTTGCATTTGTTAAAGGTGATGGAGCAAATTTTTATAGGGGCGTGTACATGCAAGTTTCAGGAACTAAGAGAGTAGTGTACAATACAGAAAGAGAAACTCAGTAGAGCAAAAAAGCATGAAATTCAGCTGATAAGAAGTAAACAGTAAATTACTTTTCCTGTTGGGCTACGTTATGTTGCAGTATACTGCTATGGTCTAACCTGACAGGTGGCAAAGCACTGCAGTCATTCATTACCTCCCTGGCAGAATGGGGGAGGGAGCCAGGGAAAAAGAAAGTAAAATTTGTGGGTTGCGATAAAACTATTTACTAAAACAGAGAAAAGGAAAATAATGATATTTATTACTATTTAAATACATAGATATGAATGTATATAACAAGCAATGCACAAACAATTGCTCACCGTTCCCCCAACCCACGCCCAGCTATTTCGTCAGGCATGGAAGAGAGCAAGTTGAACTTGCACTCCCTTCAGAACTCTTTCTACATGATGATGGTATGAACACCTTTGTGGCCAGTTTAAGTCAGCTGTGCTAATTCTGTTCCTTCCCAGCTCCTGTACCCTTTGCTGAGAATGGCCTTAGCTCTGTAAAACACTGCTTAGCAGCAACATCAGTGTATTATCAACACTGGTTTTCGCCAAGGACTGAAAACACAGCATCACAGCAGACACTGAAAACAACAATTCCATCCCAGCTGAAACTAAGACACACTCCTAGAGTAACTCCAAAAATAAAAAATATACTTTTTTATTTTTATAAAAGATCTGCCTCCAAGGAATGAAAGCATTTGATTGATACATGCAGTACAGAATAAGTGTTGCTCTTAATTCGCCAGATGCCTTTTACTTGAACCTTTCTGTCGAGGTAAAAGTCGAAATCAGTACCATGGGTTCAAAAGTTCAAACATATTTAAGACATAGAGTTGACTTGTACCAGGACTAAAACTGGGTTTTTTGTTTTCTAAACTTCTTCTAACTAACATACTTTGTTAGTCATTCATACAAAATGTTAATGTAAATAATTTCTAGGATCTAAGATGAAACAATTCTCTTTTCATTAATTACATGTAGAGATCAATTCATTAAAATCTGTACACATCACTTACGCTTCATTCTCACAGTTTTTCTTATGAAAGGTGCTGATCACAAACTTTTGGGTTTAATCAAACCACCGTGGTAGAACACTACTACTCTGTGTTGCATCTACAAATGCATCTGGCTTGAAAAAGAGCAAAGAAAAAAGCTAAGGAGAAACAAACTATTTTGTAGAGTCCACAGGAACCCCTGTGCTCCCAGGCATGTCTCAAAAGTCAGGTCAAGGACAAAAGCCAAAACAGAAGCAGGAGGAATACCTGCTGAAAAAAAATATACGGCGAGCCCCTACTTTCTATCTTGGTGTCTTTCTGCCATTCTCTGCATTATGCCCTGCGCATCACCCATTCCTGACCTTTTCTCAACTTCCCACTCCGCAGTTTGCTACCTGATACATGGTTAGAGAAACCATCTCATGCCAAACTCACTCACAAAGACTCCATCTGAGCACTTTACACCTCCCCAGGGTGGCCCTGGGAAGCAGAAACCAAGAGAACAAAATCACAGTAAGACATTAATCCATTAACAGAACAGGAAAAGCAAGTATCAAATACATTCCCTGAGCCCTTTGCCAATCTGCCCAAAGCTCTTTCCTATATGTATGACTGCAGGTACACAGTCTACTTGCTAGCATCCACAGAGCTAAAAGGTGACTACCTGCTCTACTACACTGCAAGATGTGTACAGGGCTTTCTGAAGACAACCACAGTCTCTGTAAATTAAATTTTCCAAGTCACAGTGTCCACAAACAGAACTTCAATTTGTCAGTGCAGAAGTAATACCATAAATGGACCAAAATATGGGCTATATGTCTACCTCACATGGAGCAACAAGAACTATAACCCAAGATAGGCCCTACTAGGCTAGGAGCTACTCCCTACTAGGGAGCTGGGGGGTGACAAACAGGAATACAAGGAATGTACAGTGGCTTTTCTAAATTTTAGATGTTTTCTGACTTAAAATACATAGAACATTATACTGATCAAAAAATAGCACTTTATAGAAGAAATACGAAAGGAGAAAAAAGTGAAGCTTAGTAGTTGCAGCTACTGACACTAAGGTATAGTCAACATTGCCTCGCTGCTTTAACTGATTTTGAAGCTAAAGCTTGCAGTAGCAAATTCTATGAGTTAAGAACTGCTTTATGAATACAAACGTTTTCCTTTCTTCTTTTCCAAAATAGCAGAACAGATCTATTTTCCACTTAAACACACTGATATGTTCTCTCATCTCTAGCTTAAAGAGTTTGTTGATAATAGTAAAATCAGCAGAACGCTTAGGCCTTCTTAACACTCAGATCAGCTCTTTACATTCTTTCATCTGTTGACTTCAATAGGCTTCAACTCAGCCTATTGGAATCCTGTCCACTTGACAAAGGTCCTCCTTTAAAATCAGTTAAAGGTGAAGATGCTTCTTTAAAATAAGCCTTTAAAATATATACTTACAAAATCTCACTCACTCCTGGAAGATAAACAGCTGAATTTCATACTTCATGCAGTCTGCACTACAAATCCATGTTCTGTAGAACAATGATAAAGAGCACTTCCAACGCCATGCTAGGAGAATATTGAATTAAAAACCAACTCCTAATGATGCAGACAGCATACTGACATGTGCAATGTGTAATCATTATGGCCAAAAAACCCTCCTCCTTCTCCAATCTGAAAGCCATCAGTTTGGCCGTCCACTCCTCCTTTTGGGTGATACTTCACTAGGCAAAGACCTCATGGTCAACAAGGGCCAGAGTTCTAGCTCACTGGCTCTGCTTCAGGCAGTTTATACACCTGACTGGCAGACTTACTTCCCCAGGATAAACCTAGAGTTGCAGACCTGAATTTCCTGTACTGCCTGCTTCAGAACGAGCTGAAGCTAGAAATAAAAGAAAGAGATCTAAAATCTGAGAGCAGTGGAGAAGGATAAACAAATTAGAAAAGATGAAGATTTTGAGGCTTAGGTCACTGAAGAAATGGAAGATTAAATTCTGTCTAACTACTAATCCCCTCTTCAAGGCAGAGAAGGCAAGAGGAAATGGAAGTTGAATGCATTTTGAAGAAAAAGAGACCAAGTTAGAAGTGGATACTAAAAATTGCTGGAAAGTAAGCAAATGTTTGCATTTCATAGGGTTAAATCTTCCTCAGCACTAGGAATAAAACACTAACTAGCTATTTTAACAGAAAACCAGAAAGCTGGGGTTCCCATACATACAAAAGAGGCTCAACACTGGTACAGATTTTCTATGTTGCACTAGGGACAAACCGTTAAGACAGAATTTATTCTTCTGTCTCACGATATGCTTAGTTCTCTGTGTGATGCTACTGCCTAAATTACTGAAACATCAACAGTTACATTCAGGGCTTCCTTTTTCAATAGATGGTTTTTAATTGGAACACTCCATGTGCTTTTGCATAAAACAATAACGTGACATTCCAAGCCCAATTAAGGTAATGTGCGTTTTGACACTAAGTCCAGATAAAGTAGGACTTATGTAATTTATGAGACATGATTCTCCCAGAACTCTTTGGAGAACATTTTAAGTAAAGAATACTTTATAAACAGCGAATCTCAGCAAGTTACTAGTGGGGAACCAACATATAAATTGGCAATGGTTTGATCATACTGCACAAAAAAACCTATTTTGTATGAAATAGACTGAACAAGAAAGTCTTCTACAGTTAGGATATTTTCTGCCCCCCCCCAATTGAAATCCTTTTCAATAATGAGCTCCCATTAGCAAAATCTGTTCTTACACTTAAAAAAAAAAATTGAAAAATCTGATATGCATTCATTTGTTGACCAAAAGCTGCCTGATATCACGCAAGCAGTCTATTGGTTAGTCCTGAAGTGAAATAATATACTCTGCATTTATCCTGACATGATTAGAAGCTTTTGTAGCTACATATTTATTTTTTTAATTATTTTTTTTTCTCATATAAACATATTTTTGGAGTAGAGAAGAAGAGATATTCATTTTAACACTGACCAAATCAATCTAAATATTTAATAGGAATTTAATCAAATGCTTTGTCAACCCATTCCTGTACCTTTCAGGAAAAAAAATAAATAAAAACAAACAAACAAAAAAAACCCAATACCAACATCCTAAGCTAAAGATTTTATAAAACTCTACTAAAAGTTTTGTCATACAAAGCTATAGAAGCATTTCTGCTTTTGATCTCCCTATTTCTGTAAAGCACATTTCCTATCTACATACATATGTGAATATGCAAGAAAAGCTTTACAGTGTGACTTTCTGTTGTCTCTTAGATAACAGATCACAAATCTATGCTCTCTGTGCCCTAAATTTGTACAAGCTTTTTTATTAATGCAAAGAAAACTTCATCTCTTCGATTTAGATGTTCAGATGTGTACTATAGGTCCCACAGCTAGTATGGCAACTTGCAAAGCACACCACAGATGAAGTCCTTATCCACAAAAGCCTATACAGTTAAAAATCTTGGAGAAAGTATCTGTTGGCATAGCAAAATATTTTAATTTTTGTTACAAGGGCAGAAAAAGGTCATAAATAAATTAGCTTGTGTCTTTCTGTGTATCGTTCTAGTCAAAGAAACATTTTAAACTTGCATACCTTGCTTAACAGGACTTACCTTTCATTCAGTATTCTTGTCAGCAGCTGCACATTCTCGTTTAAAAAATGCAATTTGAGAATCATAACATAGTAAACATCTCTACTTAAGTCTTCTTTACTATTTCACTTAACTTTTTCCAGTATTTAATAACTCCATCTTTGTTGTATGAAGCTGTCTTACTCCTACAAGTTTTACGTTTCTCTTGTTTAGACTGAAATCTCTGCTGAACATGAATCTAATCTTCAATTATGAGGTTACAGCTAGCATTCTGAATACACCTGATGCCAGTGCTTGTGTCTTCTGACAAGTCTTGCCGGGTGATAGTACCTGAGCAAAGACTCAAATACTGTTGTGCCATTAACTGGATATCAACATCTTGTGCACAATACAGGAATGCTAAGAACATATGGATCACTCATAAACATTCATTTTTAAATCTAGACAGTGTGTTGCCATAGGAAACGAACAAAGAAAATTATGCAAAATAGCAAAAGTAACCTCCAAACAACACCAAGGACAGGACAGATCTCACTGAGGACTAACAAATCTGCAGGGTGCCCTGGTTAACCAAAAACCTTATTTCAATGTTTAATGTCTTTCAGTGCCAGTAGTATTAAAACCAAGGAACTTTGCTGGCATTTTTTCTTGAATAGTCTCAATGATGACATCTCTAAACAAACACGTACTTTAGCTCGACATTATAATAAAGCACGAGACATTTTAGCATTTGGTGCGATTTTCAATGGTACTAGTTTCTTCTGCACCCTGTTCACTAAAGGAACGGCTTTTCTTAGTAAACAATGACCTAGAAGTGTTAAAAATAAGGATTAAAATAATTTTGGTTTTATGCAGTTATGTTTGCACAAACTTCAGAGCTGCACCAAAGATGCAAACGGTGTTTTGAAAAATTCAAAATTGAAACCATTATTCATGAGGCTAAACAAAATAAAAGATAAGTTGATTAAGAAATTGTAACCTTTACAAAATACATCAATTTTGTGCCAGAATATTTTTATAGAACAGTCTCCTGAGTGTTACATATTTTAAGCTCACTGATATCACATGCTCCAATCATGTAATCCTACACATCTGAAACCTTGGAAAATAAGCTAAAACCTAGAACAAAAGAGCTTAAGGAAATAAGCATTTTATTATTTTTTAAAAAGTATAGAAGAATTAATGTTCATATTTCCATTATTTGTTCAAAATTACAGAATTCCATACAATTGCCAACAATTCAATTCATGTTTACATGAGCAAAGGTTTGTGAAGCAAGGAAAGATATAACTATGCCCAGAAATAGAGGCAGGAGCATAGGAAACCTTTACAGTATGTTTCTCCTCATCTGCTTTGCACTGTTTTTAGATTAGGTTAAGCCATGAATGGCATACACTTAATTCAGAATCCCTGTTACACTGCAACAGTGAACACACGTAAGGTGGTACATGTCTGTGTGTTCCAGAAATTCTAAATTACCCTTTCTCATCAGAAATGCTCTGTCAATATAACGCCGTGTTTGGTACAATTCAGTCTTTCATGCTACTCCTCATTTCCAATACAACCTTTATTTTTTCCCCAACAGAAGTTTGTTTTCCTCACTGCATTTCCTACAGATGTAAGCCTAAAATTATCATTCAACCTACCTTAATATTTTATGCCTTCCTCAAAACTCTCTCTTAAATTTCAGCTTGGAAATGGCCTCTCATTTTTCTTTCTTATTCCTCCCAACTTCCTTAGTGTCTCCTAGTTTCTAAGTGATTTGAAACATATCACTCTATTTATAGAAATTACCTTGCCAACAGCCTAATTTCAAAACACAATGTATACATTAGAAACTAGTTCCTCCTGATTTTTGGATTTAAATATTAAAAAATAAAAATAAAAATTGAGTACATTTGGTGCTCAGGGTGAAAACCTGGAAAAAATTGCCTGTCTTAGGAATCAGGATTTCCAATCACCAAGCCCTGTTCTGGACAGATTGCACCAATGAGTAACACATTCCTGTCCCTAGATGGCTCCTACCACAAAAATCAAGAAGCTTTTTAGTTCTTACGCTCTTTAGAATGCAATCTATCAACTTCCACGGTGATTTAAGACAGCTTTCCTCCCTAAACAACTGTCCCTCTCACTTCAGCCTCATTATACAAATGAGCAAGGAAGGAAATACCCAAATGATGGAAGAAATCTGTAGATCACTTGAAAGCATTTACTTTTTTCCTCTGCTGTTAAACAGCTGAAGCTGGTACTCTCAGCTTTGCAGAGCCTTTCAGATACAAGCATAAACATTATTTAAAGGTTTTGTTTTTTTTTTCCTCTTTCAAAAACCATTAATTCCTGTCCTTTTCTGTCCTACACAGACAAAGCCAAGATGCTTTTAGACTGAGACACACTGCACAAGGAACCTCATGACAAAGAAAAAAACATAGCAAGTCTGACCAATCTTCCTAACTGCATAACCACCTGCTAAAACCTTCTCTTCATTCCTAACTACAGAGGTATGGGACTGGGTGACAGACAGGGGAGGTGACAACACCAGCACTTCCCTCCGTTCTGCTGTAGAATTGGTTCCACCCACTTGCATGGATATCAAGTGACATCTGTCACAGTGATTCCCTACTCTGTACTTCTTCTCAACAACACAAAAGGTTAGCTAGCCACCTCTTCGTTTCCTAGCTAGCTTTCTGCTTACCAAATGATTTATGTACTCTAGTAACCCAAGTCATGAATTCTGTGGAAGTCCCACTTGGCTCACAAGCACTGGACAGTCTGCCAACAGGACTAAAGCAAAGAAAGGAAATAAAATTTGGCAAAACCTGCTGTTTTCAGTTTTGATGCAAAACATTACACTGGGTCATGGTCCCTAAGAGAGGGCTACCTAGCAGACGAACAAGAATAATCAATGGTTAGACAATGGCATCCAGATGTCATGCACTCTTCAGCTACACAATATTAATAAGTTGACAACTCAGCTATGTTTCTCCCCCAAAACACATTTCTCAGAGAAAAAACATCTAATTTTGAGAAATTTGGAAAGACTGGATGCAATCACTATTTTCTTGCCTCCAGGTAGGTAACATCAGACCAGCGTCACATGAAGACTTTCATAGGATATTCTGTTTATGTCTATAAATTCATTCAATATTCACTTTTGTCTGCTGAATCTTAAAAACAGATGATCTTCAATTAATCAGTGCTCCTTGATAAAGACACGGATTATCTCAATTACTGCTACGTGCTGTAAAATGAATTAATGAGCCAAGCTTCAGCCAGCATAGAAAAACTTGAGGTTTTTTTTTTTATTTTACAATGGAAGACAAAATAACAGAAGAAAAATGAAACTGCATCTTCTGCACATATATACATATATTTATTTTTAAGATAACTTATGAAGTCTCATATCTGAGTATAAAGCACTATTTTTTCAATCTTTATCACTTTGTTCTTAATTGTCAACCACTTGTATAAATTGCTAATAAACGAGATTGATTTGGAGCCACGACATATCAAACTTTGTCCTACAATGTTGCAGATGGAACACATTTTATTGCAAATTTCATTTTGTACTTCTCATTGCAAAAGATATGGAACAATGAATGATAATTATATATTTTACAGTTCATTCACTTCAAACTATCATTTTATATTCATTACTCCAGTGACAGATTCGTCCTGTCAGTTTTACTGCTCATTATGCACATAATATCTGCATTTGAGCAGGCAACAGAATCTTGGAAAGAGACTTAAAGTAAGTTTTCACATGGAAGAAAGAAAGGAGAGCCAGCTTACATTGTTGCATTAACTGTACTAGCTGCTGTCAAAAGAACAGGTGATTAAAAGCACAATTCTGACATTTCTTCAACCTGTCTGAAAACGAGGGTTGAGCATAAAAGAACTATATAAATCATTGCTATGAAAACTGAAGAAAAGTTTAAAAGCACCTGGAAATGTTTTCAAACAATAAGCTATTACTCCAATTTTTAGTAATATTTCAGATTTTACAGGTTCTACAACATAGAAATTATTATTTTGCTGTTTCAAGAGGTTGCCATAGTGATAGTCAATGACTACCCAAAAAGGTAGGTATAAAATAGTACTTTTTTTTTCTGGTCTTCCTGAAGCAACAACTATAGGCAGCCTCTACCTATTGGCTTCAAGTAAGAGTTCTTTAGACACTCTTTGACTGCAGATCCTTCTGTCAGATAGAATTGCTGATAATCGGAATCTTTTATCCACTGCTTGCACACTCAGCAACAAATTCAAATAGCATCACCTGCAGTAAATCTGAGTTGCTAATAGTAAAGCAGTCTGATCTTGTCTTTAATATCCCTTGGAACAGATTCTGGCTCCACAATAGCACATAATAAAAAAATAAGAAATATGGCAAGTTAAATATAAAACACCTGGAACCAGCAAGTTCAAAGGCAAGCACACATAAAAAAGCCACACCAGAAAACCTCAGTACAAATCAACGGAGGATTGAATGAAACTTTTTGATACACATAGATAAATCATATCTATAAATGAACTTATATGCTGGATAACAATAGAAGAGAAATGATAAAGACAATCTATTAACTTACCAGCCTTATAAGAACCTCCTCCAATAGTTCATGCAGAACGTGCCTGGTATAACTACCATGGTAGTCACCTATCAGATCAGTCAGGCCTTCCTAATAGGAGTCAAGAGTGCTATGGAATAAAGGGACAGGAATATGCTGGCAACTGCCAGCATAAATACAGAAATCGTACTGCATCATAAATGGTAAGTCTCTGAAAAACACATTTTTTAGAAGTCAACACTGATAGCTGTGTATCCTCAGTAAGTCCTAATGACCTCACTCTATGCATTCTCTTCCCTACGCAAAAGCAGTTAAGGTCTAAACCATGCCTTCACATCAAGTGTACAACATTTACAGGTTTTCTCTCAATCAGAAACACATTTGTAATCATCCACAGTCATGGCCAAAACCATCTAATTCCAGGTTTTGTGATGATTGAAACTTTACTCACTTAACATCTATGCACTATAACTTACAAGTGAAACTTCAAAATATAATTTTTTTCTATGTAAAGTATGTATAAAAACAGCATAACAAAAACAGCAGAGTTAATTGAATGTTTGTATCAAGCTTGGGAAATCTATGAAACCACCTACAGTTACATATATGGAAATGACACCACATCCTCACATAAACGTGCACTGAAGAAGGTTGACACAGTCATCTGGCAATTGTCTGCTTGTATCAGCACATGTTCAGCACTGCTCATCAACCTTCACTGCTATGGAAAAATACAAAACGCAATTTGAGGTAGGGCATGTTTTGTACAGCAAATGTAAAGTAAAAATGTCATGCCTGCTTTTGCCTTAGTATATTAGGCCAAGTGAGAAGAAAGGAAAAAGCAACAACAACAAACAACAGAACTTAACTTGGCTCTAGAAAGATACTTACAGTATTGGTATCAGTAATAATATCTGCAAGCTCAATTCACTTGATGTTCAAAGCAGCTGAAAACAGTTGCCTGACAAAGGCAAGAGTCCAACTATGTTTAAATCAGAACAGGCAGAAGATGGTGACCCCTTATACATGACCAATCTCGTATATCGTTAGTCTCCAAATGCAGAGGAGAAAAAAACCTGCTGTCACAAGTGACATGCAATCTAGAGCAAGGCTTGGCAACCTTTAAAAAGTATCTTCTTTTTTAAAGCAAAACTGAGTGCTGTTACATCAAGAACGCCTGATCGCATCTACCAGGCCAGCAGTTCTCAGCTCCTTGTCCTGTCTGGGTTCAATAGTGCTTGGAAAACAGCTCTTGTGGATATGGAGGGCAAACAGCAAGGCTCCCATGTGAGATCTTAAAGGTGCCCTGCAGACCAGGGCTTTGGGAGGCACTGCTTCTCATAGATACACATCAGACAAGATTATTCAAATGTATGAAGTGTATACATGCGTTCACACATTTTAACAAGATGCAGATGACAGAGGGAAACGATGACAAGCAAGCTGCCCTAACAAATGCTGCACATATTTTCATCAGTCTTACCACTTATATTAGAGAGCACATTTGCATAACAAAGTGGTAAAGACACATGGGTCTCATGCTTATATCATCATGGAGGAATGCTAAAAAAAGCATCTCTCTTACTGGGTACATCCCTTGTTAGTTAACCGCTACTCTAAATAAGAGGTGTTAACAAAACTCAGCAGCACTCTGCTACTTCACACCAGCAATAGTAGTTCTCCCTGTCATTGTTCTGGGGTAAAGAAACAGGAAAATGCTAAGAAGACTGCACAGGTCTGGAGTAAAGATTAAGTAAATTCCAAGAGTGTAAGGAAGTAATTTAAAGGTGACAAAGTCACGGGCACTACAAACTCAAAAGTTTACTAAACTTACAGGGCTAGATTGCAACTGAGGTTTCATGCAGTTTGTCCTCTGCACGCCTTTCCTCCCCGTAAGGCAAGAGCTTCATTTCCATTTGTGGACAAGTCCTGAACTACTACAGCTCTGAGCTCAGCGTACCAAGGCAAACAAAATCTGCTGGTGAAGTGAGCTTCTCAACTGCTCTCCCTGTCTCCTCTTTGACGCTATCAATATTTTTCTATCTGCTTTTTGAAAAAATATTTAACTATTTGATTATTTATTTACTCAGAGAGCTCCTTAGAAAAAGGTCTGCTTTTTTTCCTTTTTGTTGTTTGTTCTTGTCTACTAACACTGCTCACAGTCACAGAGCCCATCTGGAAGCCTTAGTGGAGTGGTTTGCAAGCATCGTTAAGGAGTACACCGAACAGGTAAAGCACAATGTCAGCTGCTAAGATTAGGGCTGGCATAACTGTGGAAGAGGCACTGCCAGAGGAAGTTTATCCTCCTTCGTAACATTATACTTAAGTATATCATCATGTAAGTGCCATGATGCAGAGGTAGTGCCTCTCTGGTGATGAGGTTCACCAGGAACCTGGAAATCTAAGGACAGAGGATGGGAGAAGCAGCAGATCATTTTTCTCTGCACTGGCGGCTTTCAGTTTTCAACAGCCCTGAGTGAAGGACACTGACAAAAAAAAAAAAAAAAAAAAAAGGGGGGCTTAAAGGGAAAAAATGAATGTCACATCATATCTGTTCTAACCCCTGAACTTAACAAAAGGGGGGGAGGGGGAAGGGAAGAGAGATCTGTCTGTAAAACTGATATATGAGGTCTTCTAAAAGAAAAAAATCAGTTACATTCTACACAGATGTGTTTTGTCTGTTTTTTTTTGGGGGGGGGGTCCTATCCAAACATGCTTATTGCACTGACCCCCTCCCACAAAAAATGTTAAGCACAAAGAAAAAAAATGTGTGTCACAGGGAAAAGACTTTTAGTGACTGAGATATATGCAGATATCTGTCATTATTTTGTAGAAATAGGACTTCTATTTTAGTTTCTTGCTGATGTTTAATGTATTTTAGGAGCTGTCATCATGGGCTTATACTACAACCCAGCTCTTCTCTCATTCATGACATTTTTTCTTTTTTAATACAGAAGAGATGCACACCAACCATAGATTTTAATACAACTCTTGAAGAGTTCTACTGTCTTTTCAGTTGAAGCCATTGCTTTAGGGCAAACTTCTCAAAAGTGCTCCAGCCATTAAGTCACATTATTGTGCTGTTCAGTATCAACCACTTGTTTTCTGTTCTAATTTTATGCTGTACTTTAGAGAGTTTTTCAGGACTCGTTGAAGTACTCCTTAGTATTTGCTATTCAGACGATAGTGTACAGATTTAGCCCTAATTGCCGGATTATTTTTTAGTCACATTATTTTACCTGGTTTTAGTTTTGGTTTTTAATGTAGAATGAGGTGGGGTGACAAATTCTGACTTTTTTTTTTTTTAAACAAAAACAAGTTCACCTTAAAGTGATCGATGAAACTCAAATTCTGAATATTCAAAGGAAGAATAATGAAACATCAACTTACGTGGCATAACTGAGCAATGTGCAGTTGTTCTCATGTAAAAACATTATATTCACTATTTAAAAATACATAACCAGAAAACAATCTCAGTAATTTTAACATAAATAATTTCTATATTTTAAGCCTTTCCTAAAATATTTTTGGATGGCTTTCATTTTTCCCCTCACCAATAGCAGGAAGACCAATACCATGCAAGTCATAACTTCACAAATACGTGAAGTCAGTACCACTGCCAAAAGGAAGTGTTTCATGCTCCCTGTGTAGCTCATTCCAATCCTTTCTCCTACACAGGTATGGCTTTGTATGGCTTCTCCTCAGCAACACAGCCAGCTATGTTCAACAGGATACAATTTCCTTTGGAAACACAGGGACAGGCTGCTTGGCAGGAGCGAGCAGCTGGGGGCAGAGGGGCAGCACTGCGACTTCCTCATGGCTGCAGTCCTTGAGCAACTACATAGTTATGCCAACACTGCACCTCAAACAAACGTAGGGAAGCAACAAACAGGAAACTGAAGTCTCTTTAACACACACACACACACACACATCTGTTAAGAGTCGGAGTTCATGTGAAGCATTTCATATCAAGTACCTGGAGAACTTTGCAGATCCAGAAAGCTTTTCTGCAACAAGCAGTGCCTCAAATTCCACATGCACCCACACCAGACCAGCAAGATTTCAAGGCAACTACTCTAGTTCCAGGCCAGTATACCAGCCTCGGTCACATTGTCTCACAACCCCAAGATTATGTCTAAATGAATTTACACATTCCAATCTGTTCTTCCAGCTTCTTTCAATGATACCACCTTTACTTTCATCCCTATGATCAGATTGCATTATTTCCAACAGAAACACTGATAAGAAGCAGTCCATATGAACCCCCAAGAACCCTATTTCTGTAGCACACCTTCAAAACACACTGTCTTTTTGTTCCACACAAGTGCCCCACATTGAACAGGAGTACTGGTTCAGCCACTAAAACAGTATCAGAAATTAGGTATCATTTCTTTTTTCTTTTTCTTCTTCAGGAAGAAATGTCTTTGTAATTCTTAAAACTAGCCACCAAATATATTGTGGTAATTCTTGTAGCCCTTGGACACAAAATCATTAGGCATGGACTATTACTTGCATGATCACTATATTACTAGATCATTATGAAAAATAAGTTTTAATCAGCACGCGCATTTACAAAGCGCAGTGGTTTGAAACTGCTCCCTGCAACAGCACTAACCAGAAAAGTAACTTTTCCAGAGCTAAACAAAGTTAAAATAAAGTTCCTTTTTAGACATGAGATGATGAGTGATGGCAGGTGGCTAAGGCAGCGTTCAGAAGCAGAGGACACCAAAAGGATACACAATGTCATTCAGAAGAACATTTTGCTGGCACAGAGAACAGCACATAGAAAAAAATTACTACTACAATGACTCTCACAGGACTGGTTGCGTGGTGCACAGCCACGCTGAGCTTTGTCATTAATCAGCATTTATACAAAGCTAGACAAGTTAAACACACAGTGAGATATTCAGGATTCCCCTCTCCCAATCCCTCACTATTTTTCTTTCTTTTAAACCTTTGTCAGTTAAACATTTTAGTGGTAAAGGCAGCAAACGTTCTCTCAAGAACATATCAGTGTTCATTTTTATTTATCCTGCTCTGGTTCTGATATTGATCATCGTATACTCTTCATCTTTATTACTTTTAGATCAATATTTTCCTTTATTTCCTTTTCCTGACAGTTTTAGCATAATTTTATATAATGGTCACAATATATCAAGACGGGCTTGCTCCTCCACAAGGGATGGCACACATTCAGGCAGTGCAGGCTGAGGCATGCTTAAGGGCTACATCCACCAAAGAAAATGAATAGGCAACAATTAGGAGCAAATATCATGCTTTTAATGTGGCTTCTGCTGTTAATTTTTTTCTGAAACAGCAGTTGCTACTGGTGACCATATGAAGGCAGACCAGATCATATTTAAGGTCTTTCCCTCGTAATTTCCTTGCTGGTCATTTTCTAAACATTTCTCCAAGCACAGGTATTTAAGCGTACTGTATCAAGCTTGCACTAAGCTAACACCCTGACATTCTTAGAGCAAATACCAAAGTGAACAATATGATCCCACTTTAATGAATAAATACGCTTCTAAATACGATTACAATTAAAAGTACATTGCAGTTCTCACGCTATATTGCACAACTTGTGGCCTTCAGGAAGAAATGACCCCAGCTGTAACTTCAATTGTGAATAGCCCCAGTCCACTCCAGCGCAAAGGAAAAGCTTTCCCACTAGTGTGACTGAGCAATGAAACCACAAGTGCTCAGGGGGTCACTTACATCTCAGTAGGAACACAGTAACTATAAGTGAAAGGCAGAAGTCTCTAAGCTACCCCCTTGCTATAGCATAACCAATTGTGGCAGATAACAGTGCAGCTATAGTCTCAAAATCTGCAGAACGAGAAGTTCTAAGCTCTGCAGGAACCACTGTGCAACAGACCAAATCAAATGCATTTACCTCACATCAACCTGACAACAGCACAACAACTGGCAAACCCACCCTGTATCTGAAACAGGAGACAGCTGCTTATGTGGCTTCAGACTTCAGCCCCTTCTGCGTTTCCAAATAGGTAAAATCTGTGCAACAAATAAAAAACGTATCTGCTAGAAAAAAAACCAGGTGCAGCCAGGCTCAGCAGAGGGCACAGCCAGGTGCCCATGGCAGCTGGAAGAGGTAATGCTGAGGGGTTTGTTTTTAAACAGATCTTTAATTACCTCGAGGTGCTCTCAAAGCCCCTAACCACATTTTCACAAATTGCAAAGTAATATGAAAATCCTGATGGTTTCTATTTAAGCATTATAATGTAAGTATTTAGGATGGAAAGCGATTGGAGCCTAAACCTTGGAAACGCCACTTCCAAAGCAAAGATCCCACATGAATCCGCCTTCAGCCCCTAAGAAATGCATTCCAAAGCTGTGCTTTACTGCTTAAGACAGTAATTAAAATTAACCCTCACTGTCACATTATTTCCTTCCTAATCTGAATTGTGGCAAGCTCCTTCCCGAGGACACGCAGCAGGCGCTGCTGGGGCTGCCCGCCCACAGCACCCTGTGATGGTGCAGAGCGCAGGCACTATGAGGCAGCGGCTCACCAGAAATGCTCCTTCTGCAAAGTGTCTTCGCCTCTCTTTCTCTCACTCAATTCAGACTTCTGTTTTGCAAACAGGAGTTTCCGGTGCATCCCTGAAGAAGCAGAAAATTTATTTTCTAAAAATTATCGGTATTCTACACGCAACAGCTAACTGCATAGGGAGCAAGTGGTAGCCGCCAGCAGGGGGCGCTGCAGCCCCTCTGAGGAGAGGACAGCACCGCTGCCGCGGCTCCAGAAGGTTCCGTACGGCTCAGCCAATCAGAGGCCGCGGGCCTCGGGGGAACAGATAGAGGGCTGTAGAGAGGAGCGCCGATGTGCTGCTGGTATCCCCAGCAGCCTTTGCATTTGTGAGGCCTTAGCCTGTCACTGTGTGATACAGACAGCCATCTCCTGAAATGCACTCCACTCACAGATTCACATGTGCTGTAACTGACTGATGTTGGAGAGGTTTCCTCAGTACAAAGTTTCTATTAATGCTCGTGCCCACAGAGTCAGCATTTACAAACATCAACAGCCCCAGCTCGTAGCACTGCCTGTGCACACACTGTGGCACATTCATGCAAAGATGGGGTTTTTGAAAATTAGAAGCATAGTGCCGAACAGGTTACTAAAATCTTCAATATTCTGTGTTATGAAATTATACTGTGCATGTGTATGTCTTTTTCTTACTGAATTTAGTATGCTAAGCAGCTGGAAAAACTGATTCCCTTGCAATAAGACTCATGTATTAATGAGGAAAACAAGAAACACTTGTAAGATTAAAAATGGCAGAGAATAGAGTTGTCCACTGAAGTCATTGTTGTCAACATGAAAAGAGGTAGAGCTATGTACTATTGAGATCAAAGCTACTAAGATTTAAGTTATGGTATCATTTATGTTAATAATGTGTGGCGACCAGAAACAAAATATGTCAAAAAATGATAGCACAAAGACCTGTCACACATTAACAACAGTTAACATGGTGTAAAAGCACATGGAGTTGGAAACGACAGAAACCAAATCCCTCATATATATGTTATATATGTATATATTTACACATGCATACATACTATCTATGTGTAACAGACAACGCTAGAAAGCATCTGATGATTCTGCAACCATTGCTTTACCAGTAAATGAAGAACCTGCCCATTCATACTGCAGAAAAACAAAAACTAGCCTTCAGGCTTCTCAGGCCAATTCCTACTGAATATGGTGTTACTTTCATCCCCTGGACAGCATAGAAACACAGGAACTAGACAGATGATTACAGTCTCCAGTTTGCTCCAGAAGTCCAGCCACACTCTCCCAAGGAAAGAAGAAAAGGTTTCTAGAAATCATAGTATACTGAAACCTTAAGTATAATCAATTTTTGGCTGGGAGTGAATCCTTTATTTTCATGCACAAGGCGTCACTCACATAAACATATTCACGGTAGGAGCTTTTGCTTTCAAATCTAATACGATGATTAGAAAACACGCAAGTATACAAATACAATTATCTCTGTTAAGCTCATTGTAATAACATCTTTGAAATATGTGAATGACAGAAAAAGAAAGAAGCAACTTGCCTTTGCAAGGAATTTTTAATCAAAGTTAAGAGATAAGAAAAATGGTATGTCAGTGTTAGGTTCCATCAGCCTCTAAAGCTAGGCCTTTCTTCAGAAAACGCTGCTGAAATAGAATGAAACGTTGACCTGACGAGGAAATGCAGCGTGCCTTTTTAAGAAAGGAGACAACTCTGCTTCAGGAACAGATGGCCACAGCATTCATCCTGTACTGAAACTAATAAAACAGTTTCACTCCTTTTGAGCTTATTGATAAAAATATTCAGTATTACATATACAGTGTAATACAAAATATTGACAGTTTTAAAATTTAGCTCTACACTAGAAGTTTGAAAATTAGCACTCTGCAAGTTGAAGAACAAAGAGAGCACAGAACAATTCCCATCTCTGCTAAACGTTCCTGATGGAATTGACAAAACAGTAATGTTTGGGGATAGTAAAGAGAATACTGAAGCTTACTTAGGATCTGTACAACACACATTAATTATAGTTAAGTAAAGTGGATGCATGTTTAAACAGTGTTGGCCAAAGGGCGTAGAACAGACTCATCTCTGAATGTTATAATCTGAAGTTTTTAATATGAACTAATTGACTTATGGGCAAACATCTGTTTCTTCTTCCTGTAAGAAGAAGAGTCTGAGTCAGATGAAATTGCTCGATCACTATCTGCGTAGATTATTTGCCATGTAAAGTGTCTGTCTGCCAACCACATAAGATAAACCTGTCAGATGCAGCTCTACTAGCTTCAAGGGCAGATACAGAAGTGTCATTTGCAATCCTTCATACTGGTTGCCCTTTTTGACAGACTTTGTCTTCTTCTTTCTCTTACTAAATTCCAAAAAAGATACAAGGATTGTACAGAAGTAACTTTTCTAATGGGGAAAAGAGGGGCATACCAAACAAAGGCATGAGTATGTGTTTCCAAATGCAGGTAAGATTCTGTACATTCACAACTTCTCTTTACTACCTTGCAGTGGATCACAATACACACCTGCAACTTGGCAAACAGTAAATAAAATAAAAACATATAGTTGCCTTGAATGAATACTTACGATTTATTTATGCCTCAGAGTCCTTAGCTCCATAGTGAGCCTCTCAGACATCAGCCTTAGCCATGGCTACACACACACACACACACACACACACAGAGAAATTTTCATATTCACTCATCTAGAGTGAATTTCAGCAAGCTCTTGAGACCTTCTGTGTAACCATCCTCTTAATTTCCTTTTTCATTCAAAAAGAAAGAATGCAAATATTTACATACATATATCATCTCTATCTCCTTAACATAAGATTCAGGATGGAAAATCAAAAGATGTTATAGCAATAAATAATTTTAACATATACTCCATGAATTAGTCTGAGATATTTCAAAACATGATCAGTTACAATTTTATAATTAGCTTAATGCCAGCTGTCTGCTCATTCAACAGAGTATGAAATACCTGACTCCCACAGTCACCTCAGTTCCTCACAGAGACAGTCCTTGTAGATAGCTGCATGTACAAGGAACACATTTAATGAAAACTCCAGTTAACCAGTCATGAAAGACCTACCCATCAAATCCCTACTGCTTTATTCCAGTGAATGGCATTGTGAAAAATATAAACTATGACACTTCCTCTTGCTGAGGGCAGTCCTTTTGACTGCTCAGGCACCTTTACAGTACACACAAATATGTTCTTGTGTTCATATTACTGTGACCTAAATGCCTAATGTACACAAACCAAAGCCTCAAACATACAGTGCTCTGGGATTACCTGCATCTAAGAGCAGTCCTTCAAAATAACAGATGCCATACGTCATGCTAACGAAAGATCCATAAGGAACTGTCGTTCAGACAAGCACTTAATCGGAGGGAATAAAGATTTACTTTCCTTACGTTTGAGGAGCTTCTTACGTGCCAAACATGAAGACTAGCTTGCCTCCTGATGTTATTGTTTCCTGCATAGAGATGGGAGTGTCAGATAGACAAATCCCTTCCCTTCAGTGCAAGAAGGACAATTCAACCAACTGGCCAGGGAAAGAGAAGCCTTTGTGCTCCTCCACAGCCATTAGAGGACAAAAAGCTGGCAATGCAGAATTGGCATGTGAAATAACAGCCACATAAAGAAGGCAAAGAAATAGTTGCCTGGCTTCAGAAAACATGTAGAAGTGTTTTCCATTTCATACTGTGATAAAACTAAGGCATCGCGAGATTATATATATATTTTTTTAAACAAATGGTTGGCAAGAATAGCAGATGACATCAGGAAGATAATTTTGGTGTGAATACAGCTCCAGAATAACCACTTGGGATATGAACAATTCAGATGAGCCTTATACGATCTTGAGTCTCATGTATTAAGCTCTGGGCTATGGGTTTGATGGAGATCTCTCTCTTTCAAATTACCATTTTCAGAAAGCTGAGAAAACACTCTTGGTAAAAGGCTCATCAAGACTGGAACACCAGTGAATTTTCAGAGTCAAGAAATCAGTGTTTATGGTAAGACATGTCTTGCTGAAGAATCATGACTTACTCTCATGCAACAATTTCTGCGCTTCCTTCTAAAATAAGAATGATTTGTCTCTACAGAAAAGTATTTCCCCTGTAGGTGTTTTCATAGGAGCTGGAAGATGCTATAAGGTATAAATTACTAAACTCCAGGCACTGGCATAGCACATATGCAGATGAGTGCTGAGTTTGAGGACTGCAAAACAAAACATTCAAAATACTGGATATTCAAATTAAAGAAATATATTGAATGATCGTAACGTGAAGAAGATACATGGAGAGCATGGTTTTCCAGCCCACAACTCAAAACATAACTGAACTCAATCACTCCCTCACTGTAACCCTTGTACTCAAGTAGATGTACATTATGATGGCCAGGCTCCAGATCAACATCATCACCTTTCCTAAAGCCTGCAATGTAGAGCAGCTGCTGTAAGCATGCTACTTGCTAAAGATCTCAAAGTAGAAAGTCCTACTGCTGACAAAGTCAAAGTTAACCTGCCTGGGCTCCCGATTCAACCACAGCAGTTAAAAACTGACAATGGAAAGAGTTGCATGAAAATTGAAAGTGATATTTAAAAAGTTTCTTGAGAAAGGAGGCTGTGTATGCAGACAGGTAATTTAATTTCCTTCCACTGCCTTGTAAATTTAGGTTTCTTAAATTAATGCGAGATTTGTTTTCATACTAGAATCCACTGGGAGACTGATTATGCTGAAACACACTTCACTAAGTGTTGGAGGAGCAAAGAGGAATGCAGACAATATTTCAATACATGAATACTGCATATTAAGTAACTCTTTGATTTTCCTAAATGAATATACTAAAATGAAAAATACTTCTTATGGTGTCAAATGAAGATTTACCACAGAGTAATGAGTAACTGCAGGCAAAATTATACCTCTTTAGCCAACTCACTTTATGTTAATTTCATTGCTAAATACTTCGAGGAGCATTTCTTATATAAAAATTGTATCGTTCTCCTTCAGTAATGTAGAAGCAGGTAGATTCATGATGCAGGCCACGCATGAGTCCCAGATAAATTATTATTTTCATTTCCAGAGTGACTTGCTATTATCTTTCACCAGTTCTCAGCCCAGTCATTCATTTTCACTAGCTTCATCCAGAGATATAAGCTATTAAAGACTAGGAACACCATGAAACAAGAGAGTTCATCTGACTCAATGACTGCACTCATTGTTACATGAGATATGAACTGTCCTGCTTGTAGGTATCAACCATCTGGGATCAAAATAATGACAGGGACACCTGAATCTAGATAAGAAGTGATATATCAGTATGTAAATGACCAAGTTTCAAAGATTTCTCTCTGCTCCGTAGATAAAAGCAGTTATGGGAGACAGAAAAAGCAGCATCTACATGGCACTGTTAAGCCCACACAGGCCTTCCTTCCTAAAGGTTCTGCCATTAATGGCTATTTTTCCAATACCCCCTTAACAGCCAGCCTCAAAGAGTTCTATGTGGAAACCTGTGCTAAATCTGGTGCCCTGAAAAATCTGAATGAAATTGCTGGCCAATACCAGTATGTCCCCTAACTGTGAAAAGATGCTTATGGGCACAGAAAGGTTCCTTGCAGTTTTGATTCCCTGATGTCTCTTCATGAGCTAACATTCCAGTTCATTGCTGGTTTCAGGCCCCTGCTGAAGAACAGGACATATCACAACACTGAAGGGAGCCAGCGGACTCCAGAGCCATCAACTCCAGACCTTCACTGCCAGAGGTCAGGCTATATTTCAGCAGTACATTTTGACATAAAGCTGCAAAGTTAAAAAAACAAAACCGAAACACAAACTCCACATCCCCATTCTTTGCTCAAGTCAGAAAATACTGCCCAGCTGCCTCTAGCAGCTGGGAGCCTTGATAGCAAAAGACCCTCCATCCCCTGATGGCAGCTACACAGCACACGAGGAAAGCAGAACAGCTCTGAAATCACCATCATACCACACTGCTGTGTGCTGGAGAATTTGCTAGGTAACATCAAACAAATCCTAGAACTTAAATGCTGCAGGAGCAGAAATCCCCAAGATTCTGTACTAACCAGACTTTGAACAATTTCCATTGTGACCTCAGATTGTTAGCATTGTACTCCTAGTGAGTAAAATACATCAGCTGGGCATCTGGAGCCCATTACAACACAAGAGTAGTTTATCCTCATCTCTATCCTGTTTGGAGCTATAGGCAATTCTCACATAACCAAACCCACTCTGACAGAAGTACCTTTTCCCCATCCCTCACTTCTATTAAAAAGCAGAAAAAACAAAAAAACAAAAAAACTTTCTCATCCTTTTACTAAAATCCCATCTACACTGAAATGCATATCAATCTCAGTCACTCATGAAAGAAAATTTCTTCCAGTCTGTTAAATTTCTATAAATGAAACATTTTGGTTTTCATTTTAGTACAGTTTGTTTTGAAATACTTTCCCAGGAAAACTGGAAAAAAGTCATCTCAGTAAATGTTTCTGGGCAGTTTAAGTAACAAAATTGCAGGGCTGTCTCTTCTTCACTGATCTGCAAGAACTTCAGCTGAGGGTATCAGTGCTCATATATCGTAACAAATCTTAAATGAATTAAAAGGAAAAGAATGCCAGTATAAACCTTCTGAAATTCTGCACTGCTTGAGTGCTCCCAACAAGTCTGCAAAGACTGCCGTTAGGAATCTTGTCAGAGCAGATGGATTTCACTCAAATGGCCCCATATGTCATTTTTCATTTGTATGGCAGTAGCCTGAACTCCAAGAACACCTAGGGCCCGTTTTCATCAAAATGCCTTGCTAAGCAATCCAAGAGATGAAAGAGATAAAGAAGATAATGCTCCAAATCTTGCACTGGGCAGAGAAAGTGACCCAAACAAAATGAAAATCTGGCAGATTCTTTCAAGTTAAGAGATGGGAGTAAACGAGCTGCAGAGGTATTTGGCAGAGGGAGCCTTTCCCTTCCCATCTTTTTTTTTTATCTTACAAGATTTGGCCATCTGTCCACTTTTACAGCCTTATGAATGAGAAACCAGTTTGGAAGAATAGAGCCTTCTTCACAACTCTTCTCTTGCAGGGCAGATAAGGACAGGAAGGGATGATTAAAGCTTTTGCTGGTTAGCAGTAACAGAAAGCAAAAGGGGGGAGGGGGGAGGGAAGAAGAGGTGTTCTGAGTCTTGTGTGAGAGAAGCCAGTTTCAGACTACTGCTGTCCATAATTAGTATAATTGTCAGAACAGAAGCTATCACACACTTGGCAGCACAACAGCTCGATCCTATATTTATAATACTGAAGCTATTAAAATACTGCCATTTAAAGCACATCCAGTCAGACAGAGGAGTTCAATTTCCAGTAAGAGCAGGTGAATAATACAGATGGCGCACTCAGCTGCAGAAAAGCTCTGCCTTTTCATAACAGGGCACTTGGTACTCACACCTCCTGCAGCATTCTCCTCTTTGAGGTGCAATTCAATCTGCTTGCATCCAGCATACAGCTTTTTTTTTTTTTTCTCCTGAGACTTTCATCAATATCAGTGGAGACATTTATCAAATACAGATGTAGGGAAGGACAATCCAAGCTTTCTGATAAGGTGACAGTAACGTTGTCTGTATCAGGATGGCCTCTGGAACAGAAATCTATTGCACTAGTGTAATGAAATTTCATTTGAATGAAATAAAAAGCTGCACTTTTTGAAAAAATATAAATACATAACAAAAACTGTTCAAAATCACATCATTCAGAGCTCACCTAACAAGATTTGCGAGTTGCTGTGTTAGCTGACCAAACTGCATGTATCTACAGATTGAAAATAAACACCCATTGCCCTGTACGTGTCACAGTAATCTGCAAAATATGGAAACACATGAACGAGTAGCACCCTCAGAAAGTTTGATTTGAACAAGTGCTCTGGGGCCCTGATCTCTTCCCTACACAATGCAGAATGGCTGCAAGGTATAAGACAAGAAGCCCAGGTTAGAGCACACACAGCAGCAGAGAGTTTTTTCCTATTGACTAGTGAGTAGTTGGATGTGACCCATTTCCATTTATTTTCTTTGCAGAAGTCAACAAACTGTGCACAATGTCTCTTTTGCACTGCTCAAAGCCTCATTTTTCTTCAGAAAAGGGCCAGCTGAAGATGCACATTTTTAGGCTGTTTGCTGCCACTCTTTTTTCCATTGTGCATTTCAGACTTGTGTTCCAATCACCCCCTCAGATTTGCATCTGCATATTGGAAAAATCACACATCTTTGTAACAGTGGGATGGTGCAGAAATAAGTTCAGCATCTGGAAAGTACTTTAAGGCCATGAAAAAGTCGTACCCTAAGCACATGTAATTAAAGGAAATGTATGAGCTATCTCAGTGGAAAAATACTCTAAAACCAACTCAAAAGCAACTATATTAACAGGGAAAACTGCTTCTAATAGTGCTGTTTCTGTTGGCACTTTAAATATATTTCTAATGCATACAATTTTATACAGCCAGGTATTAGACTACAGTCAAGTCAATGCGACTAATGCTTTAGCATTAGCAGATTGAGTAATTGCTCTGCTGATTTCCAAGAACTGAAGAATGTGGTGCTGCACTTCTGTGCAGCTTCGCATTGCTACGCTACAACTAAATGCAAAGCATCTTTTAATGCATGGTGGAAATTACTTACTTATAAATGAGACCAACTGGCACAAGAGCAAGTAGAGCAGTAAGTTAGGGAGATGAGATCACAGTACACTGCTTGAACTATGCAGAAAAGCTTGCATAGCATTTGTCTGTACTAGGCCTAATGCCAGCTAGTAGTAGCTCAGTTTTATGCACAGTAAACTCCCTCACACAAGGGAGAAAAAATTATACAAGTCAATTTAAAATGTCACTCTATATTTTGTCTGTATATACGTGTATCGCATACGTATTTATATAGAAAGAAATCACTGGTGATGGCGAGATGATGGTGAGAGGCATGAAAGATTCAGAACACGGAGTAAGGTGAATCACTTTACAAGACAGACTTATGAGAGCTCAACAGGGAATACAGGGGGTAGGTAATTGCTTGTTCCTTCAATAGTGCTGAATTTAGAAATGAACCGTAGTAATAACATTCATAATGAAAATCCCTTAACTGTTTAGAGACCACAAATCTAAGCACGTTATGTGCTGACTACAGTATGAGGGGTTTTTCGTAAGATAGGGAATACCACAAACATTTGTTAGCAATTTGTTAGAAATGCTGTGGTATTTAACCACTCAGAGTCTGTTTTCATGCTCTCTGAACAGATAAATCAATTTGGAGAAAGGTCCTATGGAAAAGTTACGATAGACACAGATGCATTCACCATCATTTTTTGTCATAACATTTTCACATCTAAATTATCCCTTCAAGACCTCAATAAAGAAAGACAAATTGAAAAACTGAAAGCTCTGGACTGCTACGAAAGTCACTGGGCAGATTCAGAGTAAACACTGAGATGGGGACAGATTGCAAACAAATTTTGCAGACTTTTCTTCAAATTCTTATTTTTGTTTTTGGGAAATTAACAAGTAAAATCCGTCGTGCTTTTATCGTTTGTTTTTTAAATTCAGCCTGACAATTACAAAGCCCAGACAGTTTATTTCTTCTTGTTTCATATGCCTACAAAGGAATGCCATCTCAATTTACCTTCTATAGAAAGCAGGTCTTGGTGAATAAAGTTCAAGATCATCAACATTTGAAAACAAATAACACGTTTTCATTTATTTTGTATTGATTTAAAGCTGACTGCAGTCAAAATTAGCTTGCCTATTGACATCAACTGACTATAAGCTAAAGCTGCCTTCTTTGCTCTGCTCTGGTTAAAACAAATATTTTAACTGAATCTTTAAAGGTGTTTCCAAAAATACCACAGAATAATGCCTTGAAAAGAAAGATGAGAGGGGAAGAAGAAAGCAAAGCTCTCTGAAGTGAACCAATCAGCCATACCTCACCTCCTCCTATACAGAAGGCAGATATGGTAAGGGAAATGAAAACACAAACCACCTCGTTATTTGGTACGGGGAAGGAGAAAAAAAAGCACCACACCCTGAGTATGCAACTGATTGTCATTAGCAACCAGGTGCTTAAGTGCCCACTTAATGTCAAACACTTCTACAGACTGTTTACCAGCAGTGATCAGAGCTCTGTCTGCACAAACCCAGCTCCACAACAGCAGAACAGCTTTCTGCCGTCCTGCTTCAAAAACCCATGTCTTTCCATGTCTTACCAAAGCTGTATCTTACCAGGTTCTGAAGCAAAGCTCCAATTATCTACTCCGTTCTAGTACAAATAATATATATTTTGCTGCTTCAGTACTTCGCCTCACAATATGAGAGAGATTTGCACAAAGACAGACATGTGGCTCACAGCCTGTTTGCTTGCTGCCACGGAATGCAGCATTAGGACGTCCACACAGATGTGCCAGTTCAGACTCAGCCATGTTGCAATCACAAACTGGTTTTAATTCTACGGTTAGCACACAACAGCAACACAAGTTTGACTGTACTTTCAAATAAAGACAGCCTTCATCATTCCACTCTCAAGGCTTTTTGTTTTTAAGCACCTCTTTTTACTGCATGTTAAAGCCCACATAACAGGAATTGTTAGTAAATACATCTCAAAACTAAAAAAAAAAAAAGTCACAATAAATAACATAATTCTCACAATCAACTGCACAAGACTTTTACCACAAAGCATGAAAAGTATTTGTTTACAATTTTGCAATTAAATTTTAAAAAAAAAAAAAAAAAAAAAAAGCAATATCACTGAAAAATTGAAGGACCAGTGTCCTATAAGGACAAGCTTTTGTGACAGAGCTCCAAAGTGCTGCAGCTGCTACACAAGGAAATACCATCCTTGGTCACTTTTGATCCAGATGTAGTAAAGATGACAAAAACTGAATTCTATCTTCACAATTCTACTACCACCCACTGAAAAATCCACTTTTGCTCAGAATCACAGCAAGAACAGGAGTAGCCTGCTTAATCTTCAAATTATATTTACCCAACTACAGAAGTACAGTTAGATACAGAATCTAGAATCTAAAAACAAGTGAATTAAGATCAGACTCTCTCATGAGGCAAATTTCTTCTGCTACAATTGTTTGAGTGAGGGCACAAGGGCTGGGCATGAAGCTAGTGCCTTTCTGATTCTCAGTACAGAACACCATGTCCAAGGCAACACTTGAAGACAAATAATTCTGGGCGATCAGCACATGGGTATGGTAAGGTTTGAGATGCTGCCTCAGAGATACCACGACTTTGTGATTCAACCTTATATTGAATTTCCCTTTCCTACTTCATATGTACTTTTAAGACTACGTAAAAGCCAAGGCTCTATGTAGCTCTGTGTATGCACACTGTGAAAAAGTCTGCAGCCTAACCCAACAGGAGACCATATCTATCATCCAGGACTAGCTGTACACAGTGATATATAGCTATTTCCTTTATCATCCTTTAATGTTGAAAAGCACCATTTAAATCCCTCATGTAAATGTATTTTGATTCTCATTTATCAAACAGCAGCAATGTCCTCATCTGCTAAACTAAACCACCTAACATGCAGTGAATATTAGCTCTCCTCACAGCATACTGAACTAAGGGAACATACTCTAAAGGACTTGATCATAAGAAGGATAAACCGTTTACCTCTGATGTCATTCAGATATAACTGTTTTACACTATACTCTGAGTGTAGCAAACAGATAATTTTGTTTATACTATTTATTTTCTCCTTCTTTATATCTATATAATATACTTATTTATTTTATTAATATATTATTAATAATTTTTATTTTTTATTATTATATATTAATTAATATATTTATTTATTAACATATCTCTTTATTTTATTAATATATTTACTTATCTATCTATCTATCTATCTCAGTCTGGAGAAGAGGAGGCTCAGGGGAGACCTCACTGCACTCTACAACTTCCTGAAGGGAGGTTGTGGTGCAAAAGGGTCTGGCCTCTTCTCCCAGGCAAATAGTAGGACCCGAGGAAATGGCAAGAAGTTGTACCAGAGGAGGTTTAGGTTGGATATTAGGAGAAACTTATTCTCTCAGAGGGTGGTCAGGCACTGGAATGGCTGCCCAGGGAGGTGGTGGAGTCGCCATCCCTGGCAGTGTTCAAGAGGCGCCTGGATGAGGAGCTACAAGATATGGTTTAGTAGCTTGTGGTACTGATAGGAATGGGAGGGTGGTTGGACTGGATGATCTTGCAGGCCATTTCCAACCTTGTGATTCTGTGATTCTATTTTTTTCTATGGACAGTGATAATATTAATTGCAACAGAAACGACGGAATGCCGAGCAATCTAATATAATTTATCTAATTTTAAAGCAGATGTAATTTCAAAGACTTCACAACATGGGTCTAAGTTTGATGCCAGTCTTGGTGTGTAAATAAAGGTAATATTGCATTGCTAGAGGTCGATATAAAGCCTCTTCAAATTATTTTCTCTAGCACAGTACTAAACTGCTATCAACACATTTTTTTCCAATAAACATCTCTTTCATATTCATTCTTTCCTTCTTAGGGGCATTTAGATGATTTCCTTCAGTAAAACATTTTCATTTAAAGGATTTCATCAGCATTTCACAGTCTGCTCATGACCTATTTCTTTGTATTTGAACTAAAACTAATCATATTTCCCATGCACTTTACAGAATAATAAGATCAAGAATAGCATTTTGGAGAGAATGCAAAAATACCACAGAAGACATTTTCACACTACTTCAAAGAACCACGGAATAACACCAACCAGTCTGAAACTCTGAGTTTGTGCTTCAGTGCCACTCATACCTACCCTGAAGACCTCAAGAAACAGCTTTAGCTGGCAAGAAACGAAGCCTTTTCAATAACTATCAAAGATGTACCTGGCTAATTCTAAGGAAGAGATGCCCCAGTTAATGTATCAATGTAATTCTGCAAACTGCAATGCAAAGAAACAAGCTTGGGTTTTCAAAAACTGCATAGCTAAATTAATACAGAGCCACACCTGAGCAAGTAAGTCTGGCAGCTACAGGAGAGCAGAAAACACTTGGTAAATTTCAAAAATTGTAATCAAAAGGAATGGAAGAAGCAGATCCTCATCTGCCTCTTGCCATCCTGCACCATATTCCCAGCCCCTCCCATGCTTGGCTTTGTGCTTCAGGCTGTACCAGTGGCAGCAAGACCTGCCTGAACTCCTGAATTTGTTCTGAAATTTATGCAAAGAGGGAGGGTTGCAGAGTTGCATCCTTACCAGATGCAACTGTATTCATTCTATCCTTGATATTTATCATCCTACCACTTGTAATTCCTTCTCCTCATTTACCCAGTCAGACCTAAAACAAAGTACTGAACTCTCTCGTTTTCCAAAGGGTTCAGTAGTCAGAGGAATTAATCCTGGGAGTGCAGTCTCTTACAGAGGAACATTATTGGAGACTAAAGCCTGCTGAGGAGCAAAGCAGCTTTTCTCAGTGGGATACACTGCAGCAGCAGCTCCTGTGTTAAATATTTAAGAAAATAAATTATGGAATTATGCTAGGAAGAATAGAGAAGATGTGAGAAATACAGTTTACAATACAAGCTTTCTCAAAACAATTTCAGTGTGAAAGTGCCCTGCTGAGCATCTTAGTTTCACCAATAAGAACATAAGCACAAAGGTAACAATGCCACTAAACATCTGTCACTTCTAACATTTTCTGGGATCTTCCTATTTATTTATAAAGCATCCTTTTGTTTCTTTCAAATGTACACAACAGCAGGCATCAAGTTTTAGATACAGCCTTTGCCAAGTTGGTAAAAACAAGGTTTAATGCTTAGTACCATACCTGGCATTCACTGATATGAAAGGGCACTGTGTGTGCTGCACGCTCTCTGAAAGGCTCTTCAAGCTTCAGACCTTTAAGAAGAACCATCCGACATCTAATCTTCATTGCACTGCATAAGTGCAAGGACTGTAGTTTCTTTAAAATTTTCTGCTCATAGAAACTCAGACTGCTAGCCTTTCAATGCTATGGTGTAACAAACTGCTGTGTGTATAACTACAGCGGACGGAATGATTTATTAATACCCCAGGCTTTCTTTTTTGTTCTGTGTCTGGCCACAACCCAATCTATACTGGATTGCAAATCGTAATGACCTATGACCAAAACTCAAGGGCAATCCTGTCACTTTTGAAGATACATAAATGATTAATAACTAAAAAGGGAAAAAAGGAATCCATTATTTGCTATATTAAGTAATCTTTCTAAGGAACATTCTATTTCACGTTGGGACACACAAAATCACTGAAGAATACACAAAGAATACACAAATCAGTCTGGTATTCTGCATCAGCAGCACAGAATGACAGCCCACAGAGCAGCAAATGCATCCCCACCCACAGGTTCCCCTTTTCACTAGGCCAAAAGAGCAAATCACTCACTCCCCTTTGTGAATAGTTTCTCCTGCAAAACAAGAACCTAAATAAGAAAAAAAATAACCATTTGTTTAACTAGAAATTAAATACTTAATCAGGTAAGAAATTATTATCTTAAATTAGATAAGCCAGCCAAAAAAAAAAATCTCCATTTCAGTTTTAGTATTATGAGCATGATTTTGTCTTGAAAAGTACACTGATGTGCTGTGTCTGTGACTGAAGGAGCACATCCTGCCTTTATGTAGCAGCATAGACCTAACAATTATGCTGCTAGAAGAAGTTACACTATTTGAGTTCCCTATTTTGAAGAAGTGTTCTTTATTTCACTGCCTTACTAATATAAAAATTACATCGCATTCACAATAACTCACTTCTTCCAGTTTTGTCTAAATGTTCAGAGTAACACAGAGCAATACTAATAGACTGTTTACTGCAGTATGCTCCTAGGATGCCTCCAGTACAGCTGCACTACTTTCATGCTTCAAGCAGAAAGGTACGAGTTGTTACAAAGCTCTGCCTCTTGAAAATGTCCATATTAAATGTTATTAAGCTGTAGCAAAACACTGCTCTGAAACAAAGCAGGTATTCCATTCTGCACTTAGCAGGCACAGTTTATTCAGCGTCAGCAAGCCATTAAACAAATATCCTAATAAAATCAGTGTCCAACAACATCAAATGGTTCAAACTACCAAGTCCAAACTTTTCAAAACCACAGTTTCCAGGAAAATATGATAGGTTCCAAACTAGAAAAAAAGACTTCCATTTTTAATCACTTCTGAACGGGTGATAACTGACTACAGTCTTCACCACTGCTGCAACAGATAACTTGGCACTTGCTGGGCTACCTCATTACAGCTTTCTCCAGACTCAGCACAGGTTACCTTGGGCAATAAATTGCAGAGCCTGCGTCCTGCCGTTCGCAGGGGGGGCTCTGGGCAGCCACACTTACAGAGAACACAAGATGCATGAGCTGTCGCTCCACTAATCAGTGCAGGAACATCATATTAATCAAAAGATCAGCAAGAAAGCACACATCAGACAAGTATCCAGATGGTAACTTCGCAGAATTTCCATCATGCACTGCCAGTTTAAAGGCTGTATTGCAATATTAAACTCAGACACACAAGTCAGTGAATACAGGTATAGAATTCTCTGACATGAGACAAGTTCTAATTTTTTGTTTGTTTATCTACACATATATGTTAAAATCAGAGCAAATTCTTCTTTTCTCTGAAAGCAGAAAGACATGCAGAATAGTGGATTTGTACTTGGGAGTCCCCCTATTTCTTCTGTACTACTCCCACCTCTTCTGCCACGAGGAACAAAAAAATCAATTTGATCCTACTGCAAGTCTGCACCAAACAGACACTAAAAGATGAAGGCTAATATCTTTCTTTTCTAAAAAAGCATCACCAACTCTCAATACCAATTTTCTCCCCTCCAAGTTTAATCCCAATACAGTAAATACTGGTAAGAAATGAAAGAGGAAAAAAAAAACCACCACATAACATGGGAGAAGACAGATAAAGCACATGTAAACAGAAAGCACTACCTACCTCTTATTACCTCTTCTTTATCTTCTCTACCTTTACAGAAGGTCAGTGAAGGGAAGAGGATAAAAAGCAAAAGACAGAACAGAAGAAAGAGGAAAATCCCTTCCTAGACACAACTGTAGGTGCGCCTTTCAACAGGACAGCCAGGCTGGTGGAACGTATTCCTACTCTTCATCACATAAAGGATACTGGCCCTTGCAGACCCTTGCAACCACTCAAGGAAAACTGAGTCACTGCTAGGTTCTTCCTCCTCTAAGATCTTATTTGGGAGCACCAGTCTGCTCAGAAGCACCTCTGCAAAGCCTTTGTGACTCCTTCAGCAACTGCCAGGAGATCCCCCATGAGCACGAGACCTCATCAGCTCTTCCTGGCGCTGCATCTCTTTGAGTACATTACTCTTTCAAGAGCTTTTTCCTGTTTCTCAAAAGTATTTCCTCATTGAATCCTACCCACTTCAGAGATGCAATGTCACTCTCACCTTTTGCAGCCATAGCTTCCCACGGCAACAATATCTCACTAAAAAGAAGCAATTCTGATTTCAAAGGACTGAAGCTTCAAAGGGCTAGCTTAAGACAACAAAGTTCAGTCTCAAATGGGATACAACCAAAGCTAAGCCAAATTCTGAAGCTAAAATGGAAATTCACCACCCTCCCCCCAAAAAAGGAAAAAATAAAGTGCACAGGAAAACATAATTATATGAAATTGTACTTCAAGTGAGGTCTGTTTTCTGCTGTTTCCTGTACTTACCTCTGCAAAGCAGCATAGGAGAATCATTCCAACCTGTCTGTTTGTGACTGGCAATTTAAAGATCATCACGAAGATGGCAGGAGGTCCCAGTGGAGACCTCATGCTCAGCTACTGTTTCTTAGTAGGTACCGAGACATCTACTGCAGTTATCATACCTTGTACTGCTTTAAGGAAGCATAAAAAGTTTTACTGCAAAATATGCGTAAAAGGCAAACACTTTTCAAAATGACCACTGTCATGTTGATGATTAGGTAATAACAACACTCTGAACATGTCTCAGATGGGACCTACAGAAGAAGCAGAATTTTCAGAAGAAAATAAAATTCTGTTTCCATTTAGCAGAAATGAAGTTTCAAAGTACTGAGAAACAAAGCTGCTCTCCATCAAATAAATGAATGAAATTCCACTTTGAACAAGAATGTCAGAAGTTTGTTTATTCCTCTGAAAACCTGATCCCTTATTTGTAAGCTTCTTTATATTACAGCTATCCTTAGATTAGTAAAAACTTGCATACTACAGTTAAATTGCTTAAAAGATAATATAACTTTACTTTCTCTTGAATTTAAGTAGAACTAGAATATGTAACCAATTCACACACTCTCTTCTGACGTTTACAATGACTAGCCTTTCTATTAGAGATTTTTTTTAGTATGTGAGATTCCTCTAATTATCCTTTTCTACAATTTTAAAATAAAAAAATGGCACTAAAAACTGATCTTTGTACTTCTGCAACTTCCCATCACCAATATTAATAATATTTCAAAAATAAATCAGAAGAAAAATGAGACACACCGACGACCTTCTTCATCAGATAAAGCTAAAGTAATTTCTGGTTCATAGGGAACTATTAAAAAACAACAGTTTTTTGTGTTTTTCAGACATCTGCTACGTGAGACATCTTGCTACCTGACGAAGACATCTTTATTTTCACAGGCACAGAGCTCCCCCAAAAGTGGGAAGACAGAGCTGTACACAGTTTGCACCTAAAGATCAGGCTCCCTAACGCCTCCAAGCTAAGCAGCTAGCACAAATAAACAGTAGCAAATATTTGAGAAAGAGAAACAGATTCCTCCTCCTAAACAGTTGTTGCAATTTGTGCATGAATCCATATGGTACTATTCCAATGAAAGCATTGTT
Source organism: Lagopus leucura (assembly GCF_019238085.1). Classification (NCBI taxonomy): domain Eukaryota; kingdom Metazoa; phylum Chordata; class Aves; order Galliformes; family Phasianidae; genus Lagopus; species Lagopus leucura. The sequence goes on from NW_024962274.1 coordinate 9,645,868, forward strand.
TGAGTATCAAACTAAGTTTATCCTGTACTAAAGGACTGAAAATGGAAACTGAAACCTTTACATACGCTAGATTTACTCACATGCAGAATTCTTAGTGAACTATAAAGAATGATTTTATTAGATGTAATTCTCTTTTGGTTATAACACAGTTAAGTTTCTGACATGCTTTTTAAACTTCAGAATTAAAAGAAAAAAAACAAAATCATTACCTACAGATTGCTCCTCAATCTATTTACCCAACCACGCAAACTGCACTGAAGTAGAATTTATTACTGTTCAAACAAATAGAATGCACCTTCTCCAGTCATCATGCAGTGCTCTCTCTCTTTTTTATTTATTTATTTTACACAAATCACACGTGATGCAGAGTTTTAAGCACCTGTGGGGTTTTGATGTTTTCTTTTTTTTGTTTAAAAGGCACGTGATTCAAGTAGGACTTCTTATGTAGTTTAAAGTGACACATACATCCTGACAGGATCAAGATATAAAATGCTAAAAGGAATGAAGAATCCCTTTTATTGCTTTCACATTTGCCAAGTTTGAACAAATGAATGCACACTTCAGACAACCTACAATATACAGCTATCCTGGAGGAGCCCACACAACTCAAAACAAGACAAAATGCTGACAGCTGTTTTGTCTGCAATTGAAACTGCCCTCTGCACTCTTCTGTGTATCCTCCCTTCTTGTATCAGCCAGCATACTCTGAACACACAGAGAACACAGCGCTGCAGCACTGCAGGAGTTTCAGCTCCATTCTCAGCTGGGAAATATGACCTATAAGCAGGTCCTATCAAAGATGAAATTGTTTTGTATTTCGGACACTGGCATAGAATGTCATAGGAAGTCTTGGGTTGGAACACCTACTAGGTTCCAACCCTTCTGATATACAGGAGTTAGTCCAATGCCAAGCTGCCTACACAGTCAGGGAATGGAAGAACATACCTATAAAAGAACATACCAGAGAACTGGGTTTGGTCAGACTTCAGAAGAATTAGAGGAAAGAAAGCAGAAAATACATTTAAGTTTTCGCATTTGTTACCCTCACTGATAATATAAACATAGCATATGCATTTCACATGAACTACATTAATAACTTTCATTGTAGGAACAAAATTGACTATTCTATTTATAATTTCTGCATATTCTAAGATCTGCATAAAACGTCCAGAAGTCCTGACCTATTTTAAAAGTTTAGAAGTCATCACTGGAAGTGACTGTGAGACATAAAGAAAGTTGGGGATTGTTACAAGTCATCAACATGCTTAGAGCTCATTATTTCCTTAAAAAAAAACCAAACAAACAAAAACACAAATCCTAGGTTTTCAAGGTTGCACTTCACTCCTCTTATTTGCAACACCCAAAGAGTCCAAATACATGCTTCCAAACAACTGATTACTCGTAAGTCAAATGCTATAGTGTGCAGTAATAGAATTAAGTTCCATGATTTGTGTAGACAGTTTAGAACAAAAAGTACAGAAATGCAACATTTGTAATGATTATTTCCTTAACGCAGAAGAACATTAAGTGCTAAGAGGAGGACAACTGGAAGCAGTCATAAGATGGGAGAGCCTTTCCTACCAATTTAAACTTAATAGAAAAAAAGGGATCTTATAAACAGTTACTAGTACAGGTTGATCACTGATAATGGGTAATCACTTGAGGATGCATTTCGACATCTTAAGAGATCTCAAGAACTTAAGCCCATGAACAAAAGGAAGGAGGTAGGAATGCAATATTTATAAGCATGGGAAAGTTTATCTACCTCAATAACAGATTCCTTTGTATGAAAATAATTGTCATTTCCCTTTCTTTAATTTTTAATTGTATGTTTCTGAAATGGTCTTACAACAGCTAGTAGTCTGCAGAAAATACAGCGAACAGACAACGCATCTTTGTAAACTCCATCATTAACTAGCTTTTACGTATATATTACAACTTCAGCACACTAGGCAATTCCAGCTAGCGTTCATACAAAGCAGATCAGTGTTGCCTCAGGATAAAAATATCTGATTGGCTCCAAAATCTGCATTGACTTGCAATACAGTTCAAGCATACGCGGTGTCCTTATATTGTGTGATGCCCCGGGAGGTTTGTATGTCAAAAGAAACTCAGTTTAATTAAAACCCAGTCAAATGAACAGCACTGCTTATACATTTAAAAACAGGCATTACACCAAATTTCCTAATATTAGCAAGTAGTACTGTCTGAAATTTGAGCTGCAAAATTAAATTAACCTGAAATTTACAAATACTAAGTACCACAAAGAGATTAATATCTATTTAAAAGAATGAGAAAGTAATAGATGGTTATAAATGAGGGCTATTCTGAAAGTAATGCCACCAATTTTCTTAGGTTAGCTCATGACGCCAGAGTTGGACACTGGTGGGACAGCAGCAGAGGCTGAACCTTCCCACCAATATTCCATTACATTTTGTTGCTGTGTGACAGATGGCAGCACAGGGGCAGCCTGACAGAACGGCACCTGACATGGAAGTGTGCATGAAGCGAAGGCGTGTCACTGAATTTCTCCATGTGGAAAAAACTGCACCCACTGACATTCACTGATGCTTGCTGAACGTTTACAGAGACAAAGCAATGGAAGTGAACACAGTGAGGTGGCGAGTGGTGCGTTTCAGCAGTGGTGACAGTGGATCACCTTCATCCCTCTTCCCAGTGTGCCTAGCGTAACATGTGACATTAGGGCTCTAGATCTACATAACACCCAGTAAACTTAATATCAGAGAGACATTTCTCACAGCACTTCCCAGTGTTTTCCCAGTTCTGGTTGGAATATTTCAGGAGACAGATGAGAAACTGAGACCACTGATAAACTCCACAGCAGCACTCTGCCTAACAGTACCCACTAACGGCTCTTCTTTTCCCCTTGGTATTCATCTTAAGGATACCTCTTCAGTCTCATGTTCATTGATGAACAGAAAAAAATAGTGTGTATATATATGTGTATATATATATATATATACATACACACACACACACACACACACACATACAGACACACACACCCCTAATTTTTCTCTTTTTATATTTTTTACACGTCCTTGCTGCAAATCCAGAATTTAGTAGAGCATTCTCTGTGTGAAATCAGAGCAACCTAAAATCTCAGCTCCAAACTGAACTCACAGTATGAGTTTCAATTCTTAGAAATCCCCAACTTTTCTTCTGCATTTATTTAAAATGCATCATTTCTGTTCTCCAAGTTGTTCTTATCCAATAAATCAAAATACTCCCCTTCCAAACTTCTCATAAATTTAATTGATACTGTCATTTTTCCAGGTAACAAGTCAAATTTGATTGCTACTTCTGCAACGCAGAACAGTTCCTGTTTTTCATTCCTTAAAAGATGTTACACTGTGATACATTTTCCCTCTTCCACACTATTAATGGACATGTCATTTAGCACCTCACCAGACACTGCATGAAACTATACTGAACCACTTCAATACAATTGTGTGCATGTGTGAGCACGTCTGTAGGCTTAAGAGACTTTAAGAGCGACTTTGAGACACTTTAAAAGTAGCAGAAACTTTAAGACTAGGGGTAGAGAACCAAACATTGACAAGTTCAAGATGAATTTGCATCAAAAATACATTCATATCTTGTGTGCATATATATACACACATACACACGTGTATATTTGCTTTTTCACAGCAATAATTACATTTTGTAACTCTTCAATCCTGAACATGAAAGAATAAACTTCCTGCACTCTAGAGCTTAGCATTGCTACTTCTTCTTTAAAGAATTTACCCTAAACGTTTACAGAATTACTGGAAAAATCATGCTTTTCTCTAGCAGAAATAGAAAGAAACACTTGCCAGCTTGTATTGACCTTCTCTTCCTACAAGTCTTTTCCTTACTCTCATGCAATTTCTTGACTATTTACAATTCAAGTTGCTAAGCATCCACACTTAGAGCTGAGGCTTTCACTAAAGGAGGAATCTCAGCCTCAACTATTCCAGCAATTAGAGTAATTATAAACAACTGTCACTTCTTCAGAGTAAGTGATCACAGTAAAAGCTGTCACCGTAAGTCATAACCTATTACATCCACTCTGTCTGGGGAAGAACTGTGGATGTGACTTTGATAGGCAGGCAGTCTTCTGACTGATAATGTTTACCTTTGCTCTAGAAAAATTAAATAGCAAGCATGGGCACTTGTGTTTGGCTGTTCTTGCACATCTACTGAAAACAAGAGCATGAAAAGCAGTCATCACACCAAGGAGACTGCGTTCAATTTCCATTTCCTAAACTCAGTTCTTTGGTCGCAACTTGCTGCTGTGTTTAGCAAGTATTTTGCTTCGTAAGCCAGGAAACAGACACAAGTTATAAGTGGTTTAATATGAATTAATAAAAATATGAAGTACCATTCAGTAGATCAACAAAAGCATATAGCTGTAAATTAAAATGACAGAAGTCAGCAAATTAAAGCTATGAGCATTCTCAGTACTACAGTAACTCATTCTTAAGCCAAGCCCCGTTCACACGTGAACATCAAGCTACTGGGCATAAATGCATCCATGGTAGCCAGTACTGCCATCACGTACGAATGCTCCTACTCCATAACAAACACAAGGCGGCCAGAATCAAAGAACCCAACTCAACTTACTTCATATGTCATATTGCTGAAGGCATCACAACAGCAGCCACTGGCCACTACATAGTTATTTGTGTGCAAATTCGCAGCCCCTGTCATCAAGGTCACAATTATGTGAAGTTCCAGATTGGGATATTCTGCAGCTGAGCTAGAATTTTGTAGCTACAAAATCTGCTTTTATTTTCTACAGGTAGACAAAGAACCCTACAAACAGTGGATGTGTAGCACATGTATCATGTTATATTGTGTAATAGATGCTCAAACAAGAGCTGTGAAGTTTTGTTATTCAGCATATCAGAATTCAAAATTGCAGAACTAAAGAAGCGAATTCTGCTTCAAAAAAATGAAAATAAGTTTTTTGCCAAATTGACCTATTCTTACTTCCAAAGTCTCCAGTATATAATTTGTCAAGGCATACACATTTCCTGTGTAAGTGAATAGTCCCATCAACTTTGATTTATAAAGCTAATAATGCAATTAGTCCTTTACAGAATCAGAAAGTCAATTCCAAATTCAGATTTTCAATTTAAACACCCTGGTACTGTGCCACGCAGCAGAGGTGCAGAGCATATAACCAGACACAGCATTTATATTAATGTCAAAGTGCAGTGTGCCTTCAAACCTTTGCTTTTAGTTTCCCTAGTACGATCTTGTATTTCTGCAGTTATATAATTGGATTTATTGAACTGGATTACTGAAGTGTAAACTACGAAATTGTCTGCGATTGTAACATTCTTCAAAGAAAAAAAAGCAAGTGTTATAAATTAATTGGTAATGAAATGCATTTGTACTATGAAAATTTTAATAAAAACTATTCCAAAATAATAAAAATATATTTTCCTCAGCAGTTAAGAGCCACCCAGAATGAGAAAGGAGCAACTGGAACACACATTCTTAGTGGCACGATGCTAGTTTTACCAGAAGGGCAAGACATAAATTTAGAGACTGCTAAACAGGTAAGCTTCCTGCTGTTGTTACATACTGCCAACTATAGCACTCTCCCCTACACACACCTCCCTCCCAGTAGGCACAGAACACCATCTCTTCCAAGCTCCTCCTTCATCAAAACTTAAATGCAGATACAACCAAGAAAGGAATTATTTTTTGTCCCCTACACAAACCAACACTTTGAATTTCACAGCTGTCAGGGAAATACTGCTCATTTTCATACTCACTTTGTCCATAAAAAAAAAAAAGATAAGCAGTTATTATTTACTCATGCAGTAACCTTCGAAGTAACATTCCAAAAATTATTTACATACAATCCCAAATAGCAGGTATTACAAACAGGCCTCTTACAGCACTGACAGCACGAAGCATGTTCAGTACAGCCAAGCCGGCACTACCTTTGTTTTTTTTACCTGCAGAGGAGGACAAGGTTTGTGAGCTGGAAATAATTTAATACCAAAGCATTACGTGATACGCTTTCTAAAAAGGGAAGTCTGCTTTTGTATGAGAATGAACATTCTGATTTACCCCAAAAACGGTGTTTCTTCTGAATGATTTTTCCTACTTCTCAAAAAACCAGTCTTCCAGACTCACAAGCTGCCACTGCTTATAGTGGCTGTATTTCCAACAAAACTGGTGTATGCGACCTAACCCAGTTCTGGTTTTGAACATCACCTTTTGGAATGACATGTCTTCGAGTTTTAGAGGTCAACAAAGTACATATTGTAGGCATGTGTCCTTTCCTGTTGTCAGCAACTTGAAATAACATAAGTGACGAAGACAGAGGGGAAGGCTGCAGCGGATGCCTGAGCTAAGTAAGGGAGAGACTTGAGAAAGCTTTGTTTCCTTTAAGGAATAAGATGTAACATACCTCCAGGATATCAAGATGAAAGCTGTTTTACTGACAGACTGGTGTATTGTAACTCTCCCAGAATCTCAAGGAGATTAAGAGGTTGTCAGGAAGATACCATGGACTTGTTTTCTTTGATAAAGATTTTACAGCTAGGATAAGTTGAAAGAAATATCAACCATAAAAAAGTCGATTTTGTTCAATATCAATTTTCACTCTGTTTAGCAGTCTGTTTAGTCTCCAAGTGCCAAGGTAAACAGCTGAATTCATCTTTTCAAAGTGCCAAGCAAATAGTCTTTGATATTATATTAAGTTTTCATTGCTATTAAGAATGCATATTAGAAGACATACAGCCCTAAAATATAAGCTATTTTCACATACTAAGTAGATAAGTCACATTCATGACGAGTTCGACCAAAAAATACAAATGGTTAAAAAACATGCAAGTTAATTTCCATCAAATAACTGATTAATGCCTATAAAACTCTGAAACATTCATCATTATTTTTTCAGTATGCACTCAGATCTCCTATAATAAATGCATTGTCTGAAAAGAAGGCTGTTAAAATTCATCTCTAAAGCTGGATCTATCTAAAGACACAGATGTATTTAGTACCAGAACGCAATGCTTTTACTATGCCACCTTCTATCAAAAGCGATATTTACAATACCAACTCGAGTAGTCACTAATGAGTTACCTCTCAGCAATTTTGTCTTTTCTAGTACTTAGAGGTGGGTTTTTCATGCTCATTAGGTTGTGCTCTCTTTTTACTGATATATGATAGAAGTTCACAATTCTCAAGATGGTGGAAGTTTGGAAGAATACAATAGAGATGGAAGCAGAGGAAGTGATCTGTCTACTGCCATGAATTGTTTCTCTTGAAGTTTTTCCCAAAGCACACCTGACCTGGACTGCACGTGAGACAGGAGAGGCCTTTGGAGAGACTCAGCAGATTCTCATCTTAGAGGAGAGCAAGGAATACCCTTTAAGGAATAAGATGAAGCTTCAGTATCTTGCGAATAGGTAAGCATAGGCTGTCATCCTTCATACAGATTCCTGAGATACGTCCTCAAAGTACTAGCAAACTTCAAGAGAGAACAAAGGAAAACCATTTAGCCTAAAGCTATGATAGTGAAAATCAGCTCTAACAAATGCACAGGAGAATTGTGTTCTTAAGATTAACTGTTTGAGAACAAAGTCAGAAGCAGGTGAGGCTTTGTTACAAGCACAGTCACTGCTCAAACACAAAAAATGCACAAGGGGCAAGCTTCACTTTTGTTAAAGCCGTGCTTGACATTCACTATTTCTGACTTTCAGTTCTTTATAGGCAACCTGTTATAAATAAAGCATGCACACAACTTTATTCAAGCCCCTCTGAATAGGTGTATCAGATACAAAAGCAGGCACATTCAGTACTGGTTTGAGACTTTCACTGCTGCTAAACCATACAACTTCAATTCTCTAGAGTAAACTGGCTCTGCTTATGTTTCTTTGGAAAGGAGAGGATCTTATGAGCCTGATCTGTTGAAGCCAGGAGACTTGTGAGATTACCTGAACATCAACTGAAGAGAGGAGCCCCATCACCTCAGCTGGCATGAACTTGTTACCATCATCCCTTTCTCCCCTCCCTAGGTAGGCTTCAAGGACTGTAGACTCCCTGATTATCCCCTTCCCTCTCAAAGAAGCTCCCCATGTCTTTTGGCAAAAAAAAAAAAAAAAAAAGAAAGCTGATTAAAATCACCTTAGCAGCTCTGAAAGAAAAGATCCTGAGACGTCATTGCCTCTAAATCACATTACAGTAAATGGCAAGAGCTGTACAGACCTTTCAGCCTAGGATCTAGGACAGAACAGTCCTGCATACATGATCATTAACATGTGCACAAGTTCTGACAGGAATAAGACGTCAGCAGTGTAAATTACTTGTCTTCCCCCCCCCCACCCCCCCGCCCCTGCTGCTGAGATGTGCTGGGAACTCAAAGGCAGCAAAGACTCTCTCAGAGGGTTTTCTAACATTCAAAATGATTTACAAAATGGCTAATCATAAAAAACACAAATGTTTTGCTTTAATATCTTATAGACCAAGAGTCTTTACACTAATTACACCCTATGCTAATTACGAATCAGCATTATGCATTTACAATCTTGACATTCAAGCTAGTTGCTTATTGCATGGATTTACATGATTATATAAAGTATATTTATGCCTCACAAGGCAAGTACGGTTGTTGCATTGCCTACTACATATGTTTGGGAAAATGTCTGTGTTTGAAAGCACATTCCAGTTTATGCACACAAAATGGATCAATACCCATATACTAACTACTCCACATAGGCCAGAAAGCTTCACTTTGAAACATAATTTAAGAAAAATCTCACATCAAATGCACACAATAGCACTGCTGTATGTTAGTGAACAGCAAAATATGATTCCAAATGCAGTTATCTTAATATTTACCATCGATAGCTTTATGCTGGAATCCTGTAATTGAGCTAGTCACTTAGAAACCAATCCCCTATAAAATGAGGAAGAAGCATACTTTCTGAAACAGAAGGCTCTCTAATATTTTGTAAGAAATAAGCATTTGAACTGTGACTTTTTGCAACATTTTCTTGGTCGACTGTAGAATTGCCATTCCCTTTTGTCTTCCCTAATATACCCCTTTATATTAGAACTTATGAGAAATCTGACAAATGAAGATAGAAAAAAGGAATTAACTACTTCCACTAAATATCATTATTCTTTTCACGCTGGAAAACCACTGCTTTCACAATTACCACACTGGAACAATTGCAGACCCATCTAAAATATTGAGGGCTTTTTTTGTTTGCTTTTAACATGAAGTAAGGAGTTCACAAAGCTATGGATTCTATAGAACTCAAGTTCAGCTTTTTCAAATTGAACAAATCCGCACAACCTGTTAAATATTTTTAAACATTTCATTTTTAGGGTTTAGAAAATTAAAAATAAGGAGGAACCTAAGGTCCTTGGTTCCCCAGGTTGGCACCACTGCCAGCAAGGGAAATGCTTTAGGCTTCCAGAAGAAGTTTTTAAGAATAAATACTGACAAAATGCTATGCTAGAATCTCTCAAGGAAAAACATCGTAATAGGAAAACTGTACTTTGTTTTATTAACTCATTTGAATTTCTGTAACTTTAAGTTCTAAGAACTGAATCTCCTTACTTTTCTTTTCATTAGTAGATTAAAAAGCTGCCTATCGTGAATCTCTCCATCCCTGCAGGGATTTTTAGAATCAAGTCACTTCCAGCACTAAAACGCCTGAACAATGAGATAATTCCACATCTCAGTTTGAAGGACTGTCCTCATGTTTTCCTTGTAACTGAAAGGATTCGCACCCCTGCTCTGCCTTTACCAGGCCCTGCATATACTCAAGCCAGGGCCAGGTGCCTCAAGACAGTTGTTATCTAGTTGTACTCTGGGCTGGAAAAGCAAAGTGTAGTGCTCTGCTGGGGTGTTTGAATCTCACTAAGCAAAACTGTTCATTTGGCCTCACTCTAGGAGGCTTTTAGAGAGGGGTTGAGCAGTTTGGGCATTGCCCCCACTGATGGTGCTGATTGTCTCAAACTGAAGCAGGATTTCCCAGGAAGCCCCATGTGTGGAGATCATCTCTTACTTTAAGAACAAGGAGAAAATGAATCCTAACATTCAATTTGTGATTAACAAATGTCAGGATCAGCTGGCAATATTAGGTGACTGATAAAATAATGCTTTAAAAGAAAAAAAAAAACTTCCTTTGGTAATGAGTGTCTACTCTGCTTTTGCACAGCTATTTTGAGATAGCAATGGTCAACAGAGCCCAAATGTGAGGGTCACTGCCAGATGGAGTACTGACAGCATTGCAATGGAGCTCCAGTGCTGTCAGTGTCTGACCCACAGACTGGCAAAGTGCTTCTGAGTGACAAAGGGGCCTACACAGGTGGCAGAAGCCAAGGGACCAGGCTAAAGACCAAAATTTGGAACAAGCTGCAATGCCCCATCCTTGGATTTGTTCAATGTGAGATTGGATGGGCCTTGGGCAACCTGGTCTAGTACTTGATCTAGTAACCTTGCCTGCAGCAGCGGGGCTGGAATTTAAAGATCCTTGAAGTCCCTTCCAACCCAAGCCATTCTTTGATTTTATGATTCCATGATGCTAGACCTGTAGTTTGTTTTACATGAGAACTGTTTATCTGGATGGTTTATAAGGTCTAGACACCAAAAGAATGTAAGGTCAAGGACTCATGACTGAAGGCTCTTACAAACTTCCAAAAAAGCTCATACTTTTGGAAAGCTTTTTGAGACAACACAAGTTCAAATCACGCATCCTACTAGTCCAGCAGTCTTTATCCTGGTAAGTGAATTAGCTGTTAACTCTCAGGAAACTGATCCTGACACATTTTTCTACCGTTATTTAATATGTGCTGCAGTTTTAAAAAAAATAAAAATAGCAGCTTAAACAGCACCTCTCCCTCTGAAGTGCCTTAGGACTAGTCGTGCATCAAGAATAAGTTTGTTCACCAGGGGTACCTGAAATGGGAGTATTTCAGAATACAGCTCATATGTGCATGAAGAATCCCACAGGCTCTTAGCCTGAACATTTTTTGATGTTCAGTTCTATGATTACCTCACTGCTATCCAGCAGAACAAAACAGGGATGCAAATCAGAAATAGTATTTATTATTTTCCTATAGAGTTGTATTAAGATTCATTGTTTTTCCTTCCAAGAAGTGTGTTTGGTGGGGGGAACAATCCTTTTTTACTTCAATAAACTCCTGCAGGCAGCTCAATGCACTAAGTTGGGTGTGGATGTTGTGGGCCATATCCAAAACAGGTTAATATTCACATTGCTAAATGCCAATTTATTGCACATTAAATGAGCAACTTAAAGTACATGCACTTAGACGCAAAACAAACAAACAAACAAAAAGCCTGTAAGTTGCTTTACACAGGGCTGCAACTTTTAGTACATTTCTTAACAGCTAAAGAAATCAGAAAAGTAGAAAAGTTAAGAAATTAAGTCTCTGCACAGAATTTTACTGGCTGAACCAGGCCTACTGGCAGGGAACTGTCTGCACTTCTGCAAAGATCAACAAGTGTTATTGAGAGAGATCTTTCATATTTTTCTGTTCATTAGCATTTTTCTCTCTAGAGCAGCCAAGCAAATGCTTGATTGTAAGAAAAGGTTAATTTACAAACAGAAATGCACATTTCATGAAAGCTCTGATAAAGCGTTCCTAATTTTGGAAATTATATTGTCTCCAGTAAATACTGTAAATTCTTTAGGGGGAGGAGAGAAGGGTATAGATTTCTCCGGATGCTGAATGCCCAACTCTGTTGAACTAATTGGCTGGTCATGCATGAAATTAAACTCCACCTGCCAGGGTGACCTTGTAAAGGTCTTCTACAAGCTAATATTTAGCACACATTTCAGGATACTTCATCAGGAAGGACAAAGAATTAGAGAGCTAAAAAGCACTTGGTAAAGGAATGCACAGATATCTATTTTTGTAGTTATGTGTTATACCAGCAAAACATTTTGAACAACCTTCTGTTGCATCTTTAATTTTCAGTGATTTCAGAGACTATTTAAATATAGAAGTGTTCCAAAAAAGTTCTCTTTTCTTAGTTAGTTTGACATGCTCAGGTTACCATGCAGTATTCCATACCTAGATTCCTACGTACAAGGAAAAATTTATCTTACTTGAGAGTAGTCAAATAATAAAACAGGATTCCTAGAGTAACATAGGTCATGACCCAGGCCTATTGGTGTTCAAAAAAACTTGGACATTGCCCTCAGTAACTCTGATGTAAACTGTAGAATTTTTTCCATAGTTTAAGAAGCTGTCTCCTCTAATTGCAGGGGATGCTTAAATACATTGAGGACAATCCAGCAGAGGAAGTGTATATCTCTCTCTCTACTTATCCTTAATCAAAAATGAACAGCCATCTCAGATCACCTACTTTCCTCAAAGCTTCTTTCTTACCCTTTCTTACGTAACTGCAAATAGATAACCATTCATAAACCAGCCACAAAGAACAGGAAAGGAAGATAGAGCATAAACAAGCTAAGGCAAGGTCAGGGTGTGGGGCTTTTTTGTTTGTTTTCTTGTTTAAAAACCATTTAATACATTCGTCTGCAGCATATCACCAAGCCTTGAATGTGCACAACAAATTACCTGACTTGGACAAACTTCAGTATGCATAGCTGAGTACGTAAACTAATTTGGCTTATTTCTTGTTATCACCTTGAATTTAAGCTGAAGCTTTCTGATTCGACACGGTATACAAATAGCAGACAATTACTTACATTCCTACCCATTGAGACTTGAAGATCTCCTATAAACATCAGGATGTGTAAACAAGTATCTTAGTATTGCATTTAAATTGTGATTGCTTATGAACTGAAGCACTTGATAGCAGACCTGTGTTATAACTATGACTTGCCACGGATCTGGCAAGAAAACTAAAACATTTCATAAGACAAGGTAACCCAGCTTTATGCTTTATTACGTGCCTGAAAACTAAGGACCAGAAAACTAAGAGAAGAGGCACCTTCCTCAGCTGGTATCTCAGGAAAGATTTCTGCAAACTGTGCAGGTAGCCATATCCAGGCCAAGTCAGAAGGCATCTGTAGTGACATACTTTCAGAATGGGCTTTCACCATTTAACTTCAAGTAAAGCAGGATTTTAAGAGAAAAACTGGAAAACTGGGTGTGAGAATTGGAGCTGACTGGATTTCAGGTAAGCAGACAAATATTGACAAAATTGACAGAATTTTTCTTATGCAATGGGAAAGATTAGAGAACACTCTCATTAACATCTTACTGGTTTCAACCAGCTCATTACATGGCAAAATATTCTGATAAATAACAGTGTTGCTGATGCTCCATCTCCTGCTTAAAACTCAATTTCATGCAATGCAATGTTTATGAAAAAAATAACAAAATAGATACTAAAGGCAGCAGCTCAGGTGGGAGGCAAAATCTGCCATGCCCCCTCACAGAGAATAATTCATTGCATTTCAGTAAATTATGGCCTTGAGAGCAATAAAGTACTCGTTACTTTTCTTAGCCTGTATTTATTCTATTTACTTATGAAACTCAGGAAATGCTGAAAGACTGAAAGGCTCCTTTTCTATGTTGTTAACAAACACTGGCTTTGTATTTTTAATTTGATGATAATTTTACATGTAATACATGGTAATTTTATAGGTTTCTAGTGACAATTTAAAGAGAACTTGCTAGAAGAGAACTAATCTGGCATTTGGCTTACTAGGACTTGAACTAGGGAGCACATTAATTGCACTGCAAACATCCTGGGCCTATAAAGGTTATAGCATTATTCCTGAATTACCCACAAGCTTTGAATTAGCGCACAGGGGACATTCCAGAGGATCCCAGATCATCAACTGTACCTAGACTATTCCCAAACGTGCTGATCAATAGGAGCCATAATTGGAAGGTCTTGAATAATTGGAAATTTCAAAGGAGTGCTGCAATCTCTACAGCACACAAGTGGTATAGTGGCACACACATATGTTGGAGTCAGGAGGGAGTTTAAAACAACGCTCTAGCTTCAGCTTTCAAAGACTTTTTCTATTCAGAAACATCTTTCTTCACCATCAGTAGTTGGCAATTCCATCCAGAATTAAATGAGTAAAATTACTTGAGAATATGAACATTCAACTTTTGAAAATTTATCTGTGAAGAGTTCTATTTCAGGTATAGAAAGCATAGACAGGCATAGAAAGAGCAAATATACTATATTATTAAAATACAGTAAGAATAAATATGTAGAGATTACATGTTTCATTAAAGGCTTAGAGCACAGCTTGGCCTTACTGTTAAAAAAAAAAAAAAAAGCATTCTGATAAGCATTGCCTATCCCTGCTTTCCCAACATTAGGAGACAACTAAGCCATGAGCTCTGTTCAGATGGCACATGGGATATGCTGTTTGTGTCAAAGAAAGCAAGAGGGATGAATCCCTACTCCCACACTAGTCTGCACCAGTAGAAGAATTGCTATAATGTTTAAAAAAAGAAGTGTTTTTGTGGAAAGCCAAGCCGCTGCTGAGTTGCTGCCTAACTATCAGGACTAACTGTAAAGGTCCCACCACACTGTAATGATGTGCCAATTCAGCCTTCTTACATCTCCACACTACCTCTACCAAAGGGGAAAAAAAAATCAAAAAAAAAAATGTTGACAGTTGCTTTTCTGGATTTACTGCCTGCTGCAGTTCTGACAGGAATATAATCTCCTGTCCGTCTCAGTTTCAAAATGCCTCTATTCAGAATCTTTTTGTTGTTGTTGTTCAAGCCTCAATTCTTTCCTGAGTGGATCAGACTGCTGTTTGTCACTTACTTGAGCACAGACCTTCATTTGAAGTGGGGATTAATTGCCAGTGAAAAGACTGCACACTAAGCTGGCTCATTAGGTGCTGAAACAACCTGACAGGAGAAAGAAAAATCTTCCTATGCAGTGCTAAGCAGAGGCTGGATCAGATTTTATGATTTGTCACGGTGATGAATTAATATTTTATTCTGCCCAAAAGGTGCCATCCAAAGCCAGAGTGTTAAAAATTACACAACATACTTGCCGTCCCAAACATGTCCTGTACAAGATGATGTTCCTTTTACTCTTTCCATTAAAAAATCTGTGTTAGCAAGAAAAGGAAAGTCAGCACACTGACCACTGACCTCTGCCTTGGCTGCACTTGGAAGCAAGGCTGAGACAACAGCCCACTGTCAAGAGCTCTGCAGCCTGCAAGGGGAGGCACAGTGCTGGGGTGGGAAGGACACTGCAGGAAGCTGTGTCTGGTCACAGATCTTGAATCCGTACCTTCATGAACACAGGAAAATTGCTGCAAGTTTAGTGCAGCACTCTGACTAGTGAGGGAAGTGCTGCAGCGCAGCGTTGTTTGAAAGCTCTGGTACAGCTCACACCACAAGAGGCCATAAAGCTCTGATTTATGTTTTGGAACACAGTTTTTTACATGAGAATAAATATTACAAAAAGAATATTCACCTCCTACATACAAACAAGAACACAGTATTGAAATGCTACGCACCACAGAGCACTAGATTAAAGCTGTTGATAAATAACGCTTTCCTCGGGAGTCAATGTAGTGAGCAAACTGTGCTGTGACCTACAATACACAGAGGCTATGTGCTAACTGCAGATCTACCACAAGTAAATTTGGACTTCATTCTATTGTGATGACAAATGCATTGTACTCACAATCTCACCTAAAATATTAGAAAATACTACTGCAGGGTATTAACCTACTTTGCAGTAAGCATATTTCTTTTTTGATCAAGTAAGAGATTACAGCATTTATCATATGCAGAAAAGGTATGCCTTGTGAAGCATTAAGTGTCATCCTAAAACAGAAGGTCCAAGTGTAGTTTGCACTGGGTAGGAAGCACTGATAAAAAACATGCACATCTCAACCAATCACCCTTTACCAACACCAGCCCTGGTGGCTTACGCATACATAAGTATCTGACTGACAGGGCTTCTTTTGCAACAAAAGGCATGAAAAGGCTCTGTAGTACCAAAGGAAAACGTTGAACTCAGGCAAAAAGGTACCTGGAGCATTCACAGAAAATTCTGTTTGAAGAGATTGTTTCTTCTTTCAACAAGGTCTGTCCTCTCTTGCAAACTTGATCCCTCCTCACTGTGCATGCCCTGAACTTCTGAAATGCAAGTCCATTTAAGCTAGGACCACAAAAACAGTTGAATTCTCACAAACCTGGCAAATAATTAGAGAGGGGAAATGCATTTTGGGATTAATGGGAGCCCACAGCAAAGAATGAGCACCACCCAGCTGTCCATATGGACAATCCACTGAAATCATGAGTATTAACAGCTGTGTTATCCTACATCATGCCCTCGGATCACTGAACCTTTGTCCCTCTGAAACCGCATTTTCAAGTACTGGTTATGACGAGTCTTTTTTTTTTTTTTTTTTTTTTTTTAAATCTCCATTTCTCCAAAGAAGTCTGTAGTCAGTCAGTTGTGAAGTTTGCCTTCAAAAGGAAAAATACTTGATGACACTAGCCACCAGCTAAAGACTTTTTAGAAGTATTTTAAGAGTCTGAAAATTGACCCTAATAGGACAAGTTACCTTTGACAATTATGTGCACAAGAGAGACAAACAGTTTATCAGAAATAAAACTACTTCAAAAACTCCTTCAGAAATTTAAGTACTATTTAAAAAAAAAAAAAAAACAACAAAAAACCAACAAACATTCCAGAGCATGTTTATTCATGCCAGTCCACCACTCTTCCAACCTTTCTGCCCAATAAACCAAAGAATTAAAAACAGAGGGGAAGAGGGGAGGACTCCCAGAGAGACAAGTACCCTCAATAGGAGGGAAAAACAATCTATCATCTTCAAAGTTGTTACACGTTATATTCAGTTGCACTTTCTGTTGAACTAGCCTTCTGGAAATGGCATTTCTGTGAGCACAGAGTGCATCCACAATGAACAGCTCAAAACACAACATACTGAAAACTCAGCATTTCTGAATATTTAACCATCCTAAAACATGAAATGGTCAATAATGCCAAGTCAGTGTTGCAGCAAGAAGAGAAATAGGAGCAGGTACCAAAAAAAAAAAAAAAAGTCAGAAAATACCACCTTCTTAATGTGATTGTGATGGCTATGTTAAAATACTTACAATATGAGGGTAAAAAAAATTATTAGTCTGGTTGTAAGTGATTGCCTTTGAAACTATGAACACACAACACCTATTTACTTCCCCACAAACTATTTCTTTAGCCACTGATGTCATTTTACAGCTTTGCTCTCTTTAATAGCTTTTGATGCCAACCTACTGAACTCAACAGCTGTTGAGAAATCAGCTTTCATTTTTCTCATTACAAGCAGCGCTGTGTTAGTAACCAAATATTTGAAAAGCTGAAATTTAATGATGGGGAGAAGACTTGTTCCAACGTTACAAAAAAGGTCAAAACGTGAAGTTGTTAGAAATCATAGTTTGTTACTACTTAGGAAGGAAGAAATGGTAGGTTTTAAAAGGTTAACTGTGACTTTGAAATCTGCCAAGAAGTTGAGGGTAGAAGGTCTAAAAGGACAGAGGAGCAATCATACAGCCACTCTTTTCTAAGCAGCTCCTGAAGTTAGGAAACAATTAGTCAACATCTTAAAATATTTTCCTCTGCCCAATGTCTTTTTCTCCTAGCCTCAACGTAATACCTCATATTTTCATCTGCTGAAAACATTCCAGAATTCAGCTTAGTTTTGTAGAAATAGTATTTCAGGAATCAAGCAAGGAAATTATTTTCACTATATACAAATTTTATATACATATATAAAACATATATTTATTTGTGTGTATATATAATGTTTCAAAGCACATATTTGCAATGAGCTTTTTTTCAATTCCTATCATGAGATTATAGTAATTCTTTTAATTTCATAAGTGACATGGGTTTGCACTTAACCTCCCCATGTGTCACTGAGGACGTAGGCCAAGTTTGAGGCCAATGGAAATGGAAGAAGGGTAAACAAAAACATACTCATAACGTAACACATGGAAATATTATGAGAAATTCTACAAAAAAAAAAAAAAAGGTTTTAAGTGACCGAATATTTTTGGGTTTGTTTTTTTAAAAGGCCAACCAATTGTCATTACAGCCAACACCACAGCTACAAGGACTGCCTGCGCAAGAACAGTGATCAGAGATCACTATTACAGCTACTGCTGTGCAACATATGGAAGTTGCTCTGAAAATAATGCCTCCTATTTATTTCCATGGAAACTAGAACAGATACAAAGAGCACATTGTTTGATGGAGCAAATTCTCAGCTACACTACACTTTCTCAGTATAGTCACCACCATCAGCTATGAGCAATGGCCTGCACCACCACTCTCTTCCAAACCTGCATGGCCGTTCAGAACATAGCTTGTCTTTTGCATTGCTGTAGCTGCTGCTGAAACACACCACCTTCCACCTCACTGTATTCACATGCACTGTTTGGTCCTCATAAACATTCAGCAAGCATCAGTGAATGTCAATGGGTGCAATTTCTGCGACATGGAAGAATTGAATTAAACGTCTTTGGTTCATACACTTCCGTGTCAGATGCCATTTTGTCATTTTCTGCCATCTGTCACACAGCAACAAAATATAACAAAATATTGCTGGAAGGTTTGACTGCTACTGCCATACCACCAACATCAGCCTCTGACACTGCAGGCCAAGATAATAAAATTGGAAGAAATTACTTTCAGAGCAGCCCTCACACACTGTAGCTGGAACCTACGAGTTCAGTTGTTTAGAGCATCTAGACTAACAGCTGGCAATCACGCTCTTTAATTTTCAATAAATGAAGTTATTTAATGAATATTTCCTCTGTACCACGGACAATAGTTGAGGCCATAACTCAAATAAGCAAAGTAATGAGAGGAGAAAGGTGGATCACCTTGGCTTCAACAGGCAAAAATTCTAACACTCTAATTGCTTAAACAAGGAAAAAAAAATAGTTTTAAAAAGTCTAGATATCGATTGTCCATCAGATACAAATTCAAACAAGTAGGCATCCTGAACACACAAAAGAAACTTTTGTGAAAACAAGTGAGACTGATACTAAAAAATAAAAAAAAAAAAGCTGCATCCTTGTTAGCCAGTATCTCCTGCATTTTCAAGGATCTTCCATAAAAGAACAATGAAGGAAAAAGGGAAAAAGTAGCATTTTTTATTCTGCTATTTATTTCTCAAAATAATCCGCCATTTGGGAAGTTTCAGAGTCTGATCAAAACCCCTCTAGACCATTTTATAGGATAAACAGACAGAGGCACGAGTTCATCTAGATTCATGATTAGAAAAGCAAGTTTCTGACAAAACAAGTCACAAGAGACATGCTGGAGTTTGGACACTTATCAAAAACAATCTTCACGCACTTACTCCATTAAAGACTTTTGAGTGTAAGTGTGCCTGGAACTCTCTGCCCATCTATCACCAGAAGAAAACCCATTTTAATGCACACTTGCTAAATCTTTTGCTCTTAATGGGAAATGCTGCCTGTACAGGGGTACAATTATGACAACATAAGCTCCTCAGAGATAAAAGACATCTCTTTCCTACTTTAAAAAAGCAACTTCTGTCTTGTTTTTTTTTTTTTAAAGAATTAACATTCCTTTTCCCTACTACTAAAATACCCAAATCACTAGGAACACCTCAGTGCAGTTAGTGCTATGAGACAAACATCAATCCATGCAACATTTCTTATCTACTCAACACATCCTTTATTAACTACACCTCCTGAATACAATATTAATAAAGGACCAGTGGAAAGCAAGACACAACCCAGGTGATCTTAATTCAGGTGACAGAATCAATAGACAATACTTACTGGTTAGCACAGTATCAGCCTTAGCTTTAGGACCAAAAACAAAGTTATTGACAGTGGCAATCAAATAGATTCTGTCCTCCCAAGCATTACTGGAACTTTCTCTACATTTGCATTAATTGCTTTAAAAGGAGCTTTGGGAGTTCTCAAATGAAGCTTACTTAGGTATTTCATTTCAGGCACCTGAACTTGCTGCAATGCAGGTTTTAAGAGAGACTGACGCATGTTTTTTCCCCATTCTCTGAACCTACCCGGAGTAACAAGAAAAATACTTTCCACCATATGTTTACAGTGATGTTTGGCACAGCATATTCTACTTTTGAAAGCTGAAGTCACATGCCTAATTGCCTCAGTACAAGCTCAGATGATTGCAAAATGATCTTCATTGTATAAACTCGGAATTATAATGTGTAAGTGAAAGACAACTGTTAGAAGGTTCTCACTGTCCCACCTACGATTTTTCTCAGTTCCCAGTTTAACATCTGTCCTAGTGCAGTTTTACCAATGATAAGCTGTCAGAGAACACCACCAAGCATCGCTCTCTCATTAAGTTAGCAGTGCACATGATTTCAGCAAATCCACACTGATGCAAGGTCACCTTCAGTTTTGTAGTGACCCTCAGTATTCACCTATATGACTGAAATAACAGATGACTGCTTCTTGTGCTGCTCAGTGCTCACCTATTCTCATACACCTCCTGCTTTGAAGAGCGTATTACTGTAACATACCCCAGATAAGGGAGCACAATCAAAAGGATTTTACGTCTACGTGCAGGCACATCATTTAAAACTGAAAAGTAGATCTATCATTCTTGGTTGGAAGATAATACAATTGTCTTAATATTTTTTGAAAGGGCAAACGTTTATTCCACAGTTACATTTCTCAACAGAAACCTGATTATGCTAGCCTTTGCAATCCAGTGCTACTAAACAGATTGCACAACTTTTAAACTTGCAACAAATGCAAACTATATTAAGATCACTCTCACTAAGAAATGACAGTGTTCTTGCTGTGGAGGAGTTCCAACCTTTTGAAAAAAGGAAATTGTGATTTTTGAATACTTCATCTCATTCCTCAAATATTCTTCATCCCTCTTCCCCCTTATGGTACACCCCTCTTCCAAGCATTTTCAGTTGGCTCTGACCTCCCCATATTTCTCACTGAGTCAGAAATTGTGTAAATATGCTTAGCTACCTTCCTTTATTTACTCCTCCAAATTGCATATGTTTTGCTATTTTCTTCTTTCTTTATTGTTGATGTTTTAAACCCCTATAAGATTTTCATCTGGTTCACATCACACACAAATAATTAAATTACAGAATTTACAAAGAACTGTCCAAAGAATCCTCCTTGGCAATATCAAGATGACCATATTTCCTTAGCTTCCTAACTATCTGCATCCAAAAGCTCACAAAGCACAACAGTTTCTACAGGAAAATATAACAGTATATAAAACCCCAGCTGCATTACATTTTACTGCAGTCTATTATTTAGACTAACAAAATCTATCATATATGATGTAATTATCTAATATATAATATAACAAAATAAATTATGCTATATAAGAAACTCCTTCTCCACATTTTCGGGTAACTGTGGAGCCCCGTAAGACTAAAGTCACCAGCATGTGTGACTGTCCAGGACCATGCCCTTTAGGAGACATTCCATTTCATGTGCAAAGATAGTTCCATAGTCAAACGTTGCTCTTGGAATTCACTGGGTGAATAATTTTTAAAGCAACCACTAAGCACAAAGACCTGCATGCCTGGTTGGGTTCTGCTAAGGACTACTGCCGCATTTTGACATACTCCATGCACAGAGCTTACCACTGATCACAGCTATATAAAATACACAGGATGGAAAGATGCAGTTGAAAGGCAGACAGGAAATATTCAGTGCTTCACAGACCTTTTCTTGCTACGCAGCTATGGATCCTCTCAAACTGCTCACAGCAATAAGCTCAGTTTTGTGGACTATGGTATTATTTGTTACTGTTGCTTAAGAAAAATCTTGCCAATATGAAAAAGGGTGGAAGACTCACGAAGCTGAAGTTTGTGCTGACTACCATATTTCAGTAGCAAGTGAATTCTCAGAGAGCAGTTCCTGAACCCTGCTAATTCCTCCAAAATCCACCAGACCGCTCCTTTCCTTAGACATTTATGATGCTGTACTACTTGTGGAGAGATTTCACACGGGTACTAAAGATTGCACACTGAGGTGCAACTATATATGGTAAAAAATAAGAAGCATGATCATAGCTGTTCTTCCAATGAGGACTCATGAGTAAGATTTGGAACCGTGGGTTCCAATTGCTGTCTGTAATCTTAATTAGCCAGTCATCAGATAAATGCAGGAAGGACTGATGTAATTTAAAGAAAGGGAATCAGGAAGAACTAAGGTAATTTTTAAAAAGGGAATCAAAGTAACAGAGTAGAATTTAAAGTGTTCGGCACTTCCATCATGAGTTTAGTCTTTAAAATTCCCACAACACGTCTAGGATGCTCAGCAAGCTTGGGAAAAAAAAAAACTCATCAGCTGGTTTAACACAGGACATGCACTTGGTGCTGGAGGAAGTAACACGGTCTATAGTTCCAACCATAAGATGTAGCCATGAGAAAATAATTAGTCCTTTGTACAGAGAGCTACTTGTGCTGCTACTTCCACTCATGATTTGCAAGCATTGTCTTATCGTTAAATTAACACTACGTGCAGCATGCCAAATGCACACACATGGCAATGCAGAATTTACAACAGCTTTGAGCAGTCTGAACAATTATGAGATGAAATGCTGATTATGTTTTACTGTAATTGCTCTTTCTAGCAAATGCTTCAGCAAACTGCAGTGGTGCGATTACAATATGTTGATGATCAAGTATTTTGCACTGGTCCTACATTTTAGGAAGTTTATCAATTCTTAATTTGCTCTATAAGGAAAAAAAAGATAATGATTACTTTCTTTCCTTTTTTCCCTTCTATATCAAATCACCCAGTAACCCCTCCAACAGTCCCAAACTGAGATTAAAAAAAACACACCTAACCAATTAGGCCTGTACATCTTCCTCTCCTTTTTCCCCTGCACCCCAACTCTTCAGCTCACTGCAGGCTCTAATTGAAGCTTCACTGCAAAACAACAGTGAGAAAATCAAAGTAACTCCACTGAATACACTTTAATTCCCACTGTGATTTAGACAGACCTGTAACACCTAATAATCCTTTATTTCTGCAGCATCCTGAACCCTGTGCCTTTCAGTGTTCATGATGCATGTGGACAATGCCATTAGTTAGGTGAGTTATGTGCTAAAGCACTAAGGTTAGCTGTGAACTTGCCAGGCCGTTTGAACACTATGGTCTTTGTAGGCCCCTTCCAAATAAACTCTTCCATTTTGTGTGCTTTCTCTTTTTGCATCCCTTTATTGCCTCAATCTGAATCACACGGATGAGTTCAGTTTATGCTGCAACCACACTTCAATTTATAGATCCCCTCACTGATTCTGAAGTGAAAACTTTGATAATTGTGTCAGGTCTGGTTGGACTAGGAAAGGTTGGATCTAATTTTATGTTTATTAGTTTGTCAACAAACACTAAATTTGATGCCAATTTAAATGTGCATTTTTAAAGAACAGATGGCAAACCAACCAGAATACTTCAGATTTTTAATTCTGAACATTGTCACTTACTGCTTTTCAAGATCTTCAGACAAAATCAGCTTAAACAAAACAATTTATATGCATCAGTTTACCATATGGATTGATCACAGCTGCAGTTCTATGTCAAACCATAAACACTCAAAATCTATTTTCATTTCCTCCCTCAAGCATAAAATTCCAGGATCTACACCACAACTTCACTGTGATGCAATGTTTAATTACATAGAAAGGAAGAAGACTCATTCATTATGCATTCATTACTTTGCAGTAAATTCAAGCAAGTTTCATAAATATTTCTCAGGAAAACAGCAGCAAAGAATATCTAGAAGTAACATATAATGAAATCGTATTTCTATTCAAATGCATGAAAGAAGAAATTACTTGAATTCTTCACATGCATCACTTCAGTTTTAAAAGACAGTAGTCCACTTCCTTGCACCTTGTCACCACCAAAACCAGGATGAACCTTTTCAGACAGATGCTAATTGAGTTTTACATTAGAAAGGTTATTTTCTTTTTCTAATAAGAGCTATTTTTAAAAGCATAGGTAATAGTGGAAAAAAAAAATCTTTACTTAAATTCTCCTTTAAACAAATATGTAACAGTAGATTGGTATTATAATAAATACTAAAATAACACCTCAGCTGAAGTCTGAGTTTCATAAAACCTTGAAACATAAGCATATCACCTTCATTATGCAGCTGCACCAGAATTTTATACATTTAGAGCTCAGCTGCTAAAAAATATTAGGCTTTTCAAAGTCAGTCTTCCAGCACACATCATTTCTATACATTATATGCTTAGACATGTCAGAAATACCTATGACATATTTGTCTGAATTACTCAGACTTATCATCAGAAAAATTCCTGCTACACCTGTTTAGCAGTACTTTTTCAGGCCACATATTGTCAAAACAGCCTAGTCTACGTCAAGAAGAATGTAGCATGATTCAGGAGAAAGGTGAATTAATACACGCCTGAAATTTGTTGTGTACATGTCCTCAAGCTATCAGCATTTCTCTGTATTTGGAAGTACTGACATATAAATAAATAAATAAATATTTAAGTATGACACAACAGTGGCCAAAAGACGACTCTCTTTTGTCTGAAGTCATCTGAAATGAAATATATCAGCATTCAACAGAAATCAGACTACTGATAGGAAAGTTTTCTACTGTGTAATTTCATACATCAAGTTTACAATATTCCTCTTTGTATGACAACAGACAAAGTTAGTCTCTTCATTTGTGACTTCCAAATCCCAAATACTACTGCTGCTTTTGCTAAGGAAATATCACAAAGTATTTCTGGCAAACATTTGAGTTGGGCTGCCCATGAAGATGCAAGAAAAATACTTCCAAAAACCAACAGAATGAAAACTAACAATGCTTCAAGTACAAAAGAGTGGTTGACAACATAGATTTTCCTCCTGCTTGTTAAAATGTGTGGTGAAATTACTTGGCATTGGAAATAGGCAGTTAACATGGCTGCAGTCCTGCCTCAAAATTCCTAAAATTCACAGAACAGTCCATAATTGGTTTGTCTTTTTTTTTTTTTTTTCCCATTGCTACAGCAGACTTATTTACTTGGTAAAAGCCAAGATTCAGAAGAAAAAAAAATAACACTTATCTATCAACTTGGTCAGTTGCTCCTCATGATGAGAAACATTGGGATAAAATTTACCAGGTCCATTTATTTATTTTTTTTCTTACCTCTACTTCTCATTTTAGTAGGAAAATCAAATAACATTGATTGCTACTTATTAAAATTCATTTCAGCTGTGAAATACAGTGATTGAAAACTGCAAAATACAGTAGTTTACTCGCCCTTGAAAAATGCACATTATCTAATGGAGGGGTTTTTGAGCCAAGATGATAGACATACACATAAGAAGCTGCAATATTTATGTTCTTATCTTTGTCTGGCTCAGCACAAAGTAGATTTGCAACAGCAGAAACTTCAGGTAGTTCACACTATTATAGTAAACACGAACCCAAGAGTATTCCTGGTACAGTTAGCGGGTAAGCATTTTCATGGCTCTCTGCACCTCTGTCTCGCAATAACACAAGCATCCCATATCTGCTTTTGGGCTGGTATACTGATCTGCCAGAGCTGAGAAACAACAAGTTTTTCCACTCCTAGGCCATGCCCTAGATTACAGTTTCTCAGATATCTTCTATCATCATATTTAAGTTACCATAGAAATAGCTGCCATTAATTCTTTACATTAAGGAAGTGTTTCTCTTCCCCTCTATCCATTTTACTCTTCTTATGGCCAAAAATTATCTTAGCAATTGAAAGAAAAAGGGGTAGATAGAGGTGAAAGACGCGTAGGCTGTTTCAATCTATACCTAGTGATCTACGATCCCCCAGTAAGACCTGGTCAAGTGCACAGTCCAGTGGATGCCAGCAACAACAAAAAAATGGAATACTTGTTCTTGATTTATCCCTTAGACCCTCTTAAAGCATACTTTGCAAACAAGAGCAGAAAAAATAGCCACTTAAATGGACACATTATGATCTTTTAAGCTTCCACTTGAATTTTACTGTTTTTAATGGATAATCACACAGATCTTTCTAAAGTCATACATAACAGCCTCCTCCTATTCAAGTTGAGTTATTTAAGCTAGCAGTGCAGTGTTACTGAAACACTTGCATGTTTTCCTAATGAAAAAAAAAACCCAACCAATACAGTAAGCTTTATCCCTGACGTGACTAT
Organism: Lagopus leucura; assembly: GCF_019238085.1. Lineage (NCBI taxonomy): Eukaryota > Metazoa > Chordata > Aves > Galliformes > Phasianidae > Lagopus > Lagopus leucura. The sequence continues at coordinate 9,672,025 of NW_024962274.1, forward strand.
TTTAGACAATGTTCACAGATGTATGGAGACTTTGCTACTTATAGATTACTTATAGATTAGAGATGTTTGCAAAAAAAATGATCACTGGTAGTTGACAGTTGCAAGTCATATTTGCAGTATGTCTCATTTAGCTGTATTTTGTGCATCTCTGCCCTGCACAAGACAAAAAGACCCACAGAAAAATTGTCTCTGGATTCCAATGAAAGCAACCTCATCAAGGCTGTGTTATACCTGCAGGTAAGCATGTTTGGATCAAGACTGAATGAGCTGCATGTTCACACACAAAAAGACAGGTCACTAGGTTCTTAAAAATTGTGAGTTTCAAAGGATGAGCAGCTTCAGAGCAGCTGCCTGTTAAGCAATAATGATACTATTACCACAATAGTAACAGAAAGCATGAAAGAAAAAAAAAAAAAAAAAGGACATTTCAAGTCTAACGTGGCTATTCCTGTCCTCGGTAGAGCATCACTGTCCAGAAAGATTAAAAAAAAAAAAAAAAAAAAGAGAGAGAAGGAAGACTCAGAAGATGGCTCGTTTTACCATCACCCAGCACTTTATCTTCTTAAAGATGAACAAGAAGAAAGATTTTTTCGTCAGCATCCCACAGATACACCAGCTTCATACTGATTGTCTTCTTCCCTCAGCCCCTGGTACAAGTGAAGAACTTATTCCCAGCAGTCATCAGGAAAAGCAGAAATTGAAATTAATAACTGAATTTGCCATGTCATTCTTCCCCTAGACCAAAAAAAGCTGTAATCCACTCCTGAAACAGATGTTGTTTTCTAATAAAGTCAGAATTCTGCAAACCAAGGACCCAAACTGCTTCTAACTTCACACCACCAGAATTACTTCATGTTTAGTTTGTATTTAATGAAATTTATTATATCTTCAGAATACAATAGTAAATTCTGTGAATATGTCGCAGTATTATTCTACTGAAGGATGACATCTCCAATCGCCAATCATTTGCATTAACTCTCCTAGTGTGACAAAACTTTAACTTGAAGTCATAACGGTAGATTTACATTTATATCTGAGAAACTCCTCTTCATATTGGTGGAGAGCTTTACTAACTTAGAATATTCTACGAATGTGCATTATTGAGAGGATAATTACTTGCAAATTTCTACAGATATAGCAGAGGTTACAAAAATTATTTTATTACTTCGCATATCCCTATGTATAGATCTTGTGCAGAAATATGATCCCCAAGGAAGAAACATCAGTCTGAAGTATAGGAAGAACTAAAGAAGAAAACATTAAGAATGTAATTCTGAATCTGCTAAGTACTTCAAACGCTTTTATTACCACTGGGGCATTCACAGTACATTTTTTTAATTATCCATCTTAAAGAAATAATGAAATATTTGTTTTAGAAAGTGCAATGCAGCAAAGTTTAATTTACATTCACTAATTTTGCCTTCCCAGCAGATTTCTAGCGCCTAATACTCTCACTTTTTGTCTCCTAAGATACAGTGCAGGTTACTAAATAGAACTCTCTGAAAGAGGAGCCTTTTACACATATTATTACCTACAAACTGTACTAGCTTGATTTATCTATATGTTTTTTCCCCACCTTTTCAGCTTTACAGCCACTAAACTATACCCACACTACCAAACACATACCTCTGATTGTCCAAAACCTCACACTCCAACATTCTGGAAGAACCTCGTCAATGCAAGCCACAGGAAGTCTTCTCTTTCCCTGCAGACATCATCTGTAGTCTCAAATAGAGCAGTGTGATGAGCTCCCAAAAGAAATGAACAAGATCTTGAAGAAACTGCACTGAATGTACTGCAAGATTTGACTTTTGTTATGGCCAGCTGTCTGGATGAAGTTCTTAATGCAGCTTTTGACAGAGGATATTCAGGTAAGCCCAGAGTTGAGCATCTGAATAGTAAAATTTAAGTAGACATGCTGAGATTACTTCTATATCAAATTTTAATAGAGAATCTATTATCTCCTACTATCTACTATATATTATATATTATATCTATATATATTATTATACTATTATATATTTATTATATATATAATATATATTATTATATATTATATATATTTATTATATATATAATATATATTATTATATATATATTATATCCTACTATATCTACTATCAAGTAGGCATATATATCAAGTATAAATATGAGCTAAGACTGATAGTCTAAAATTGAGTGTAAATGCAATCAAAATAAGTGGCCCATCCAACTTAGCACATAAATGACTGCCTGGTTGTATAGATACGCTTGAACCTCCCATGCACGTAGAAACAAGTGTATGATACCTTGTGATCCAAGATGAATAAATTCTAGACAACCTTACATGTAGTCAAAAAGATACGATGAACTTCCTCACCCTGTCTCTGGTAAGGTGTCTACATCAGAGGATTCAAAAACCTGACAGCAATCTGAAGCAACACACTGTAGTCACGGAACACATGCAGTGAATATGGATTGGCTAACAAACATTTTGAAAGATACAATTTCGCATGCTTGTAACTATACATGTGGTTTTCCTTCACCTATCATCCAAACACCTGATCAACACCTACTGCCAGCAGTATCCCTCAGCCAGGGAAGGCAGATTCTAAAGGCCTCCAAAGAAACTGGCAGAATGCCATTGGAGATTAGAGCAGGAGGATATTTCTTAAACTGAAGGCATTTCAGACAGGCATTTTCTGTCTTCACTTCAAAGAAAGATGAGTGACCTGACATACAGGTTCCTTTCAAAAGGGTATATGAATTCATAAGGCATCACTGACAGACAGAAATCTATCAAGAAAAGGTTAAAATACAGTCTGCGATGGATTGAAAGCCAAGGTCCCAAGCAAGTTTCCCTTACAGGAGTAAGAAGGAGTCTCAATGAGGGCTCCCCAGACAGAGCTGCACCAGACTGGGGCTCTCTTCCTTCACTAGAGAGAAATGTTTGCAGGCCCAGGCAGTCCTGTTTATCCCTACTGGAGTCATACTACAGCTGTGCCCTGCTGACCTGTACCCTGACCCACACACATACTTGGAACTTGTCTAGGGATGTGTTTAGCAGCTGGGCCTCAGCCTGCACCTGGTTCTGCCCCTCACTGAAGCCACTGCAGCCCCCCACCTGCCACCAGTCAGCTCCCGCTCTCCCACAAGGAGCTGATGACTCCTGCTGTCACCAGACAAAAAGACCTCATAATCAGGAAGCTATTTCTTCTTTTGCCTCAGAATCAGCTTAAAGACATAAGAGAAACAGCTCAGCAAGACATCCTGCTGTGTACTTCTACAGGCACCCGGCCATGGAAGCCAGCATGGCTCTTCTGATGCTTTGTCACCCTCAGACTGCTAAAGTCTGAGGACCAAATCACTGTAAGAGGAGACAAAAAAGAAATGGCAAGCAAGGGGAGGAGTCAAAACACACCTTAACGAGGAGAACAAATGGAACATTAATATGGGTGCAGGATAATCTTAAAACATCTGCAGGGATACGGAAACTTATTCTGACTTCTGATATTATTTACCCCCTGACCTGAACCACAACTGCAGCAGAAATTACACTCACAAAAAGCAAATAATAAATATAAACTCTTGGCTCAACAAATACCAAGACAAACTGAAACAAGACCTAATATGCAACCAGAAAAAGGGGATAAAAAAATAGGCAAAAATGAGAAAGGTGCATCTGATGTCTGTACTTGTAAATCCAAAATGAATCACTAAATCTTCAACAAACACTGCCATTACCTATCAAATCAAAGCATGTACCTATTACTATCTACCTAGCTCATTTTAGAGAATCCTAAATGTATTATTTCACTGAAAAGGTCTGCATTTTTCTCAATTTTTCCTTATAAGACAAATTTAAGGTGTAAGCCTGTACAAGCTCATTACCAAATTAGGCTGATTTTCAGGTTAGACAGGACTCACAATACACAATGCAGCAAAAAAAAAAAAAACAACACCAAAACAAAAACCTAAAATTGCATGTTGCCTTCTGTAGTGCTGAAACAAAGGTTACTTTAGAAGGCATTCCAGTATAAAGGCACTAATTATTTAAAAAATACAATTTGATCTCAATTATATGTGAGGTATATTTGATAATTAGTCTGTAACTGCAATGATAATTAGGCCCTTCATTATCCCACTATAGTTTATGTTGAAAAAGGTTGGGTACCTTTCAGAACGCTCTCTGATCGAGACTGTGCCTGTTAGCAAATGTTGAAAGCAAGAACTGTAACACCAGAGATGTACCAAATGAATTTTCCTTCAAAGATCCAATTAAAAAAGGAAACGTAAATATGACTAATGCAGTCATTAACATTTGTGAAAATGCAGATGACATACCAGTCAAATGTGCAACTTTAACATGGGGATCTCTTTCCTATGAAATCAGATGTGCAAGGCAGCAGTATCATTTACTGACATCTTCAACTGAAACAGGAGACATATGGCCCTTTCCAGTAAGTGAAAGCATCACATCCTCATTCATCTGCTTTCCAAGCACACGTGCCATTACCGTCAAGAAGGTTTACATTATTTGGTTAGCATCATATTGTGGTATTTTCCATAAATGGCAAATCAGCTGACACAAATGCAGATAACAAATAGCTGTCCGACTAGCGTAGGCAAGACATGTATCAATTCATCAATCTATAATTTTATCTTTCTTTCTGAATTTAAGTATTATAATTGATGGGGGGGGGGTCAGGGAGAATGCATTTTGCCTCCCTTATCGTCTTACTTTATTTGTATGTGGTGCCAAATTTTCCTGTGTCAATTATCAGGAAATCTAACAATACCTTGAAAAAGGAAGATGACAGCAGCAATGACTTCCCCACTAAAGAGAATACACCACAGCCTCCACAAACAAGTAGCTGTAATACACAGAAAAGGAAATTGTGTTACAGAAAACAAAGGACTGCAAAACTAGTTTTTAAAGAACATGAACATAAGATTTGAGGATTACAGTAATTTGAAAAGATGATTCTTTTACTATCATAATAAAATAATAGACTGACATTAATACAGACTGCACTTGGCACAAAAATTATGGGCCACTCAGAAAGGTTATAAGCAACTCAGAAAGCAAAGCTTGTCAGCTCTGAATAGCTGAATACAAATACACCAATACACTAAATATGGTCATTCCAGCAATTCCTACTTCACTGCTGACCTACGTAGTAACTTCTTAACCAACAACAACACCCACAGACTTTGGAGAAAATCATTACAAACTATATTGGCAGAGTAAAACAAGAACTGCAGGGGTGGCTACCTAACGTGCTCTGCATCTGCAAATCCATTACTGCTTTAATTACCAAAATATTTGTGTTCTTCTGTTTTTGTTCCCCCGACCTTGCTACTATAGTCAGTCAATACTTGGGGCAGACTTCCTGTGGCCTATGATTTGAAGTAAAGATTTTTGCATTGAATTTATACAAGTCATAACATTTCCTAATACATTTGACTATAGAAAAACAGTTTAATTCTAAAGTATAAGAGTAATAAAACCAAACCAAAAAACTCCTTTAAGTTAGTTGAAGTTAGTGGATGACTGCAGAAAATTTGCAGCATTATTGCGCTATGTAACTTATCACCCAGAAGTTCCAAGACTGCCTCAAGTCCAAGATAGTAGAGAAAGAAGCAATACAATAGAGGACACAGAACCAGTAGTGACTGGATGTGAGAAAGAAAAGACAAGATTAATACATCCAGAAAGAAATTTGGAAAGAAGACTAAGTAAAAGAACTATAATGGATTTGGATCTTTGAGATCCATGAAGAGAACAAAGCACTGACATAGCGAGAAAAGAAATAATGAAAAACTTAGGGCAAAGGCAAGGTGCTAAGCTGAACCTGTACATTTTTCAAAGGGAGTTGATAAGATACACTGAGACCTCAACCAAAGAAATGTGCAGGTACAGAAATCCCCAGTACATTTTTTCTTCCCCTGAAAAAGGAACTCATCTTTAACAATGACTCCTAGGGCTCTGAAATCGTAACAGTCACACTGGCAGCCATAAATCAGTATTCTCTTGCACAATTTGTTATTTTTAAGTTATTAAATTTCGATTCTTAATTTTGGGGGATTAAAAAAATAAAGATACTCTGTCTGTATTTTTTCTTGGTAATTGTTTTTGCACAAGAATGCAGCTTCCTTAAAGAGGGAATATCAATACCTGTTTTTGCATTCACAATCCAAATGTGAATTTTGCTACCAATCCTCAAGTTCTTAAAATATTTTTGATTAAAGCTCTACTGAAACCAGAACAGGTTTACAGAGTACTTCACAACTAATTTATTTGTTATTTAAATAGATTTACACCGAAATAGGTTCTGACACAAAACAAATAGGAAAAGAGAATGTAATCTGAACCGCATTTCTGGCAAAGCATTTATTTACTGTTCACCCCGTTTTTGCAGGTGTGTATTGATATTATGAATTATTTTAACTGCTTTTGGACTTAAATAGTTGGATGAAGGGTGAAGATGTGAAACACGCTACCTGAATAAGTTTAAATAACACACATAAAACATCAGTTCTGATTCCAGCTGTGAAAACAAAGATATTCAACATCACTGCTGAGAGACAAAGCCATAAAACAACGTAGTGCTCATGACAGGCAAGGAGAAGCCATACGGAAGAGGAGACAATGCAAACAACTTTGGCCTTTCTATAAGCAAGGAATCAAGTCTGTGATTGTGTATTTATTCTCTTAAAAAAAAAGAAAACATTTTTTGCTTCTCTTGGAAATTAGGTTTATGTACAGTACTGAACATCATTCTAAGTTTCTTCTTGCATTTAAGCACACCTGGCATATTTTCAAGCAAAAGAATCGTCCTGTGGAACAAAATATACAAGAGCAATAGAGCACATACATCTTCCCACAGTGAAGAAAGCTGCAAGCTGCACTCTGCAAAATAAACTGTAAGTTCAACAAAGATGATTGCTTGGTAATTATTCATAGAAAAAAAAAAAAAAAAAAAAATCACCTCTTAGCAGTAATTTAACTACTTCTCTAAATATTCCTGGAACTTTCTCCACCTCAAACATTAGTCACAAAAGTTCATTTGCCTGATAAAGACCCTGAAGAGCAGGCTGCTGAAGGCAAGTCTGCCAAAATTCAGCACTGAAAGTGCCAACATGTATTATATTTATTACAGGAAAACAAGGACCAATTAGAGCACAGTATCAGCTCTAATATGTGTTAATAACACTGGATGAGCCCAAACATGAGGGCAAAATCTAAACCTCCTTTATGTATGTGAGGCCGCACACAGCCTTTTGAAGAGGACAGAAAAGAAGCTAGAGCAGCCCAAGCCACCCTCTGTCAGTGCCCTGGGGAGGCTGCCAGCTTGGGCTCTGCTTCACAGGCCCACATCACAACTCGCCTGCCTGCATGCTCCCCTGTATTCTCACAAAGAAACACTTTTGGTCAAATGCCTCATGACATTTTTTTCCCCACATTTTTCTTACGCTAACATCTCTATAAAGAAAGCCATCTTACCAAAACATCCTTCAGCATTTTATCATCTGTTTTGATACCTTCAACTTCACCACAGCTTTTGCTATGTAAAAGCCTCCCAATGGGGAAAACATTCATCAAAACAGGAAGCTGTAATACTACAAAACATTGCTAAGCAGAATCCGTCACAGACTTTGACTTGACAGAAACATGCCCTGCGCACAGTTATTCACTGGCTCCACTAAGCAAGGAATTTTATCAAAATTGCAACACATGCTCAGACACTTTCGGTAGGGAAGGATGGGGTTAACTGTGTTAAGCAAATAGAGATGATAAAACCAAATCTAGCAGATCATGATGGACTTACCACTACAAAGCCTTATCTTAACTGGCACCTATTTTCTTGAAACAGTTAGGAAACAAAGCTTTAGAAAACCAAAAACTCATGCAAATTGAGATTCTAATAAAAATAAGTGATGAAAACAACAAACTAGATAATTAAGAACATGAATAGACTTCAGTTTCAAGTCATCAAAAGTCAACTTCTGGTCAATAGCTTGTTATGTTATCCTGCTCTCTTCTGTTCACATGTGAGTTGAGGAGCTGCTCACTAGATTCATCTCCATCACTTACCACTGAACTAAGAGCACTACGAGCCCTCCTGTTTCTCCTGATACGTATGAAGGCAAGCTTCTCAGTATGCTCACCATGCATAGGACCACCTGAGCTGAATGATACGACACAGCTGTTACCACTGAAAGAAATACTTAAACCACAAAGGACAAAGTAGCCCTTGTGAGAACACTGTGAAAATTTCATGATTAGAGTGCAAATCAGACCACCAATACAGTATATTTTCCCAGACACAGCACATGAGAAAGTCTGCTAGCATCCTACCCAACACTTGTTTGGGTACTTGTTTGGGAAGGCAAGACGAAGCACATCCCTGCAACTGCACTGAACAGTCACATATGCATCAAATACCAGTACTTGTCATCTTCTATTTTCTAACAAAATCTTAATTGAGAATAAACTTGTCTTAGTTAAATGATAGTTTGTGTAATCCCATAATACTTTTAAGATAAGAGAAACAAATAAAGCTAAGAATGAAATACATAGTTATAGTCTATTTAAGGCTGTAGTACTTTTATCTTTTTTGAAGAGAGAGACTAGGTAATAAAAACCAAGCAGATGTTCTCCTTACCTGGCATCCATGTTATTTTAAGTATTTTATGTATTTTTCTTGTTAAATATATTTAAAGCGTTAAAGTTATTTAATGACAGCTATATATCATCTACTCTCCATCTAACTGCTGTGATTTGACTGGGAAAAGGTTGCTTTAAGAGCACTGTTTGCACCACAGAAGAGGTAGAAACACTATTTGATAACTGTCTACAAGAAACTGAAATGAGAAAGAGGTAATAGGTTTGCACCATATTCAATATCTTACACGCTTTAGTGAACTAAGTCAATACAACTAATTGCCTAGTAAGTGTTTGAAAGCTAATATCTTTGAAATGTGTGCTACTCTGATGATAAAGGGGATAGATACAGTGAAGAATTCTCCATCAAACTCAATATCCAGGGTGTCTGAGCCAAAGCCCAGCATAATTAGCCACATGCCTTCCTATCTGCTTTGATAGATGATCAATAAAATCCGACCAATAGTTTTCAACAAGAATCACACTCTTTGAAGTATTAGTCAATCCACGAAGTACTGCAAACAGCTTAGTCTCAGCTGCACAAACACAACATGCCATGCACCGAGTTAACTTAGCTTATAAAATCATTCTTAGCCAACTGAGACAAGTAAAAAAACCTTTAAGTACTCAATGTTAATTTCACATTACAGCAACTACATGATGAGGCTGTACACATTAAGATTTCCCTTATTTTTAATACAGAAGATGAATGAAGTTTATTTAAAAAAATAAAGTCACAACTTATTTCTCAAACTGCCCATCCACTTACTCCTCTCACTCTTAGTATTCTTGTATTATGCAATGACTGCATGACTAGCATGCTAACATCAAAGACTGATATATAAAAGCAGATCTCTGAAAGCTAAAACCAAGCAGACTTATTTAGGCTTTGGACAATAATTCTCTGCAGGTTCTAGAGATATCTGTCAAGATTTCTCACTTTCATTTCATCTTCCAAATAATAAGCAAAAAATGAGAACTGGCAAGTTATTTTGATACCAATCTTTTCATGCTGAAAGGAAAATGAATTTTTTTGAAGTGCATATTTCAGCTGCAAAGGAGCTGCTGATGCATGCTCTATCTACCAGACATCCCATCGCTTCAGTATTTTACTTACTGCTTATTTTTTAGCCACTAAATACCAGCAATATTTATGTTTAATTGCTGTAACAAGTATTCTTCTGAAGACCGTATTTTGTTCTAACTAAGAACAACAATGGCAGTAAAAAAAGATGGGTAGAGACAACAAGTCCTCTTTTCACTTCACATTCATTGAGAAGTTAAAAGTACGCTACGCCATCAAACACCAGCTCTTAGTTAGGGCAGGAATTTTTTAACAGGCAAAGAAACAATCAAAAGGACTTGCTATGTGTCATAATGTAGAAGATAAAGCATTTTTTTGTACAAAATAAAAACTGAAGTTTGAGATTAAAACATGCAAAGAAAAGCCTGAAATTCAAATCCACTAATATTGACACTGGAAAATAAGCTTTTACAAAACAGTGTTTGTTATAGCAAACCTGTTGCTAGTACTTCCACAAAGCTCTTGTGTTTTATCATAGATAAATTAGTTGTAATGATTTCTTGAGAGAAAAGCTAAATAACAGTAGCATTCATTCTAAAGCTGGTTTTCAGAACTGAAAAATTTACTATTTCATACTTGTATTTTAGGGTTACACTATGCATTTACATTACTAAGTGTCACTGATATCACAACATTCTCTTTATTTCTAACAGCTTATTTAAAACAATGCATCTGAATTTGAGGAATAAAAATGACATTTTTATATGTCCTTCATTCAGGACATACACTGCACCACAAAAGTTCAGCCACAGCAGGGGCTAACTCAAATACTCTTCAGCCACATTCTGTCCTGCTGCTATGCACCAGAGCCTACCTGGGAAGATAAGAAACAGCAGCAACGCTTACTTGAAAAACAAAGGTTGAGAGGGCTGTTGAGGATTCAGACTTAGATCTTTTTGTCATACTTGCTATCTACAAGAGAAACAACCTGAAAGACAAAAATTTCCCTGGTAGATTTGTTATTAAGGTAAAGCAAAGCTTAACGGCAAAATTACAGGTGGTCACAGTCATAAAGACAACTTCTGAGGAAATTTGAGTAAAATCAAATATACTTTTGGTAGACAATTTTAATTAAATCTGATTAAAACATGGAAGAAATACTTGAACTACATCTCTCACTGCAATGTATTTGAGTCAATTATATCAATTCAACAAGAGTTTGACAATGTTCTGTTCCATTCCTACTCGAAAAACAACATCAAAAAAAAAACAAAAAAAAAACAGTAACACCACAATGTATTATGGAACAGTAGGGACTAAGTGTGAAAAAAAGTAAGATAAAATAAAATAAAAGGTTTGATTAAAAAAATAATGTATGTTAGGGGTCAATCTGTAGAAGTAGGACAATGTTAAACAGACCTGAAGAGATGCCTGGAAATATTCATGTGAAAATAGTTTGATAAGAGAACGCACGCGTAACAGAGACCATAAGATTTTCTTCAGCTACTTCCTGTCTGACTGGAGTATGTACTTGCCTCAGATTAATCTAATGGTGAACGGTGTTTAACATTTCCCCTTTCCTCCATGTATCTTGCTTTCCTGTCTGAGTTTTGCTGGCTAATTTTCCTGTATAAAATTCTACAGAGCTTGCTAGACTGGAAATGCCTCTTTCTTTCAGAGATCCTTTCATGGATAACATGGAATAACAATATCAGGAAATCTGAGTCCCTCTGCACAACAGTTTAAAAATCAAGCAAGTTATGCCATTCTTTGAACTATATAGTCTGTTCTCATTTCCATTTGGTTAAGTGCATGACATACTATGATCAAATATGCTGGAATTGCTTTAACAATATTTCTGCAGGTTTCTCTAGAAGGAAATATAACTCCATGCCTTTGTGAAAATTATTCGTTGTCCAAAAATGCACCAGTCATTTGTCACCTCTGCAAAATTTGACTGCTTGGCTCTAGATGAATATTATGCAGCTGAAATTACTCTTGTTGAACTAGTTACAGATGCAGGCACCAAAAAAAGAAATTCTGAGAATAAGACTACTCATTTCATAGGGGAAAAATATTTTAAATTGAGTATTTCTTTCAGGCTTGCATATCTAGACCCAAATTGAAGTACACCACATTTGGGTTCTGTGTTCCATTCACACACACACACACGCCCTTCAGAAGAGAGCTACACATGACAACACCATGCTCATGCTTCATCTTATAATAAGTAAATACAATTTTAAAAAGCATAAACCCTTGTTTAAGGTCAGTGCAGCATTGTGGTGATAGAACAGAAGACTTCCTCGATCACAACTCCTGCATGCATGCAGTTAGTAGCAGCACGTGCAGTTTAAAGTAATAACACTCAGCCCTCCGGGGCTTCCAGTGTTTGTATAGCCTACAGGCAACTACATTTTTTGTTGACTTAAATAAAAAGCAAGCAGAAGAATTTGAAGTGCTGCTTGACAAACAGGCTCATACACGTAAATTTCTGTATTTGTCTGGCTGCTGCAGGGCAGATGTGTTTTACAGACACCTAGCTTCACCACACTACCATGTTATATTACTTCTGCTCCAAGTACAGAGCCACAACATTTTTCATTTTCCTCCAGCTCCACCTCAACTTCAAAAATAAATGATACACTATCGGTTCTCAGTAGATCTGAAACTTAGTAGCTCCACATAGGAGATCTTTTTCCTATAAGCATTATCATTCTTCCATAATTTTAACATCTTACTCACTTTATTGATTTTAGTAGAATAATTTAATAACTATTCAAACAAAGTAAAAGCATCTCTTCTTCACATCTAGCTTTGTGCACTATTGGCAGATCCCCTTACAGGCATTTAAGTTCCATTTTTAGAAGAGCTTATGGACTCATTCAAACTAACAGAAAAAGAATTTTATGTCAAGTGAGGCAAATCAGTCAAGGAATTTCTCAAAGCCAGCTATAGATGCCAAATCACTTAGGCTGTGCTTTGTATAAAGACAAGTAAAACACTTTAATTTCCTGAAAACATGAAAGACTGATAACTGTAATTTAATAATTCACCCTCACTAGAAGGCACTGATTATCACTCATCTTCCTCAGAGTAAAAAAAATTATGTGGATTTATGTAACAACTCTTCAATGTCATTGGCATGATTTAAGAGCAGAGTGTTCAAAAACACAAGCAATCAGTTGTCATGGCATGTTTGAGTGCTGTGATACACACGACCTGCTAGAAGGATATAGGACACCCAAAGCAATGTTTTATGCAAATTTGCAGAACTACTATGGTCAGATAAGCGTGAGTACAACACTGAATGAATTACCTCTTGGTACGAGCTTAGTAAAATCAAGATATGGCAGTCATGCAAACAGACAAAGTAAAACCAGTTAGGAGTAAATCAGAGCAAGTTTGTCTAAAATTTCTAATAGGCAGAAAGAAAAAAAGAAACAAAGTCAGAGCTGGGTGAAAATTGTTTTACCTATGGGGGAAAAAGTGACAAGGCAGAGAAAAAACTTTGAAAACAGGCGTCTGATCTACAAAAACAAGCTGATAGATTAAAAAAAAAAAAAAAAAAAAGAGAGAAAGAGCCCTACAGGGAAACTACAGGGAAACACTTCTAGAGAGAATTTTTATTTATTAGCTACACATGACTGACGTGACAGCAGAAAAATTTTATATAGTAAATCTGAAAGTAGTCAAGGAAGACATAATAGATAGCACGTTCCAGAGATTGACCACGCAGCAAGACAACAGCAGAAAATAGTTTTGTCATCTTAAAAGTGAATGGCATCCCAGATAAATTCAGCCAAGAAGCATATGTAAGTAGTAGGTGTTTCTTTCTTTGCCAAAGAACAGTAAGGCTACACTTCTGGTCAGCCATAAAAAAAAATAAAAGTAAAAAAAAAAGAAATGAACACCACAATCCACAACAACCACGCATCTGTTCAATACCATCCTTCTGCAAATGTAGAACATTTGCAAAGATAAGAAATTAAAGATTTAAATTAAAATCAACTGAATAGTCACCCCTATCTTCTTATATATTGCTTTGGTTAACTGTTACGGATGTTAAGAGGAGAGCTTTTCTTTTTTTTCTCAGAGTAAATTCTTCGGCTATTTCTGAGTAATTAGGAACTTCTACTGAAGCACTTAATACCACTGTAGAGATTTGGTAGTATTAGTTTTGAGAATAAGGAATAGATGTCAACTCTCGATCAAAAGTTCTTGTACCTTAAAATTCTTTCATTTGTTAATTCTTCTTCTGAAAGCCTAAATCACAAGCACAAAGTCCTAGGAAAGTGATTTAGGTTTTTGTGTTCTTTAACATTTTCAATAATCATTTGTGACAGTGCTAAGAACCATATGCTACAAACTTCCCTTTTTCTTGTGACACAAGAAGACGGAATCAACCAACTGAAAACCAAATTGTGTGGTTGAATAGATAAGAGTATCCCTTCAGAACATTTTATTCACTATTTGTTCTATGAAACTATGAAACTGCTTCTGACAAGTTCTTTGTCATAGCAAAGAATTGTTGGGAATACTAATAGTCAGGTACAGGAAAAAAAAGTTGACTCACCCAGCTGGTGATGAGGATCTCTGGCTGTAGAACACTCCTTAGAAGGAAGCAGCCTTCATCCAGGAGATATTCTCCCTTCTCAGGCTAGTCCTTAAATAAGCCTGGGGGTTGGGGGGAGGGAGTGATCCAGAGTCCACACCTGCTCTGGTCACAGGTGGGAAGCACTCTACGTATTTGCACCGGTGCCTCCTGGGCCTGCCATATCCCTTCACCAGGTGCTCAATCATCAGTTCAGGCAATGATCTAATAGTTCCCCAACAGTCACTTTTTCAGTCCTCATTCTGGATAATGAAACAGTTGAAAACACTCTGTTCTACAGGGCAACATAGCCTGGACATGTTAAAGTACTTTCACATTTTCATAAGTATAATCAAGTTAAGAGACTGAAAAAAATATTAGACAGGATGCCTGGAAAACAGAAAATGCAGCCTGTAAACAAGAACAAGGAAATGGGAAATGTACATGTACATATCTTAAAATAAATCTCAATTTGCTTACTGCTACTGTCAATTATATGTACATAACAGGAAAGAGACAGAAAAGAATCTTTATTTTGGTTCCAGTCATGAAATCTTTGTATCTGATCAAATCCAAAGCAACTTGTGGAAAAGTATTCCAATTACATTTCTCACTAAGGTAAAACTTCAGAACCCATGAATGTAACAAGCAACCAATTCTCAACCAAGCTCATCTGTGGAAAGTTTGCTAAGACGTGCTTTCCTCTGCACCTATACAGTCCAACAAGCTTATGTGAGTTTTCTGGATGAACACCTAGTATCACCTATTTTTATGATGTAACATAACTTACAGCAGGCAAATAACAGGAAGAATCATGCTTTTAAACAAAGAGCTTTCTTTGATGTTCTTTGCACACTGCATTTTAAGCAGCACTGAGAGAAGATGGTAAGAACAATAAGAGACTCAACACACTACAGGGTAGAGAAGCCTCAAGGGTTTGATCATTAAGATTTACGTTCTGGGTAGTGGACAGAATATAAAATTCCAATCTGGTGAAGAGAATAAAAAAAAATACCATGCATGGCATCAAAATAAGGAACATCTTTGGATCTTTAGTGATATTTCAGTGATAGAATTTTGTTACAGATGTAACAGATTTTATTTTGACAGAAAAAAATGAATACATTTAAGGTAAGCTAGATAATATAACCAAATTCTCCCCTGCTTCTAAGACAGTTTAGTACCAAGCTATACCAGCAATTCTTACGTGAAATACATTACCAATCCCCCCACTCCCCAGCTTAGGGGCATCAGTGTATGCTTTTAAGCACTAACCATCATCACAACACTAACAACAACCCAAAATATATTTTATTTCAATTTCTGATCTCCACATGTGCTGTTGTGTCTTCAGCTGAGCAAAAAATATTTCTGAGAAGTAGTGGATTTGCTAGAAAAAAAGTTCTGAAGTACTTGGAACTATACACATTTTACAAGATGAATTTTCTAGATACTTGGACAATGAGAAATGTGATAGTAGGATGTCAGGAAAGTGATATTACAGTGTTTGACATCTCCTGACACGCTACAAAAACTCACAATAAAACAGAGCAGACAAAGTATGAAGTCTACACAACTGAAAGTCAATTTTGATCAACAGACCTGCATTTAGTTTAGTTGAGTCTCTCACTGAGCTTTCTCTCACAAATATTCCACCTGCTCCAGAAGGTTAAATCTACACGTCGGTGAAGTATCCTATGATACTCTTCATTATTCCAGTATATCTGCTCCTTAACGAAGCATTAAGAAATCTTGCTATGGTGAAATGTTACAAGACAATAACACAGTCCACACTGAACATAAATGAAACCTTCTAAGAAGGCATAAGCACTATTAAAATATGTTTTCTAATAACACGGAAGGAAACATACAGTAATATTTTACTGCCAGAAAAGATTCTTACATGAACTTTCATATTAATGAAAACACCCAGCATACACTTTCGTGTTTTTTGTTATTCATTACAACTACTGACTCCTGAAATCTAAACTTCAAGGCTCAGCATAATATTAAAAACTTATTAATGTTTTTGCTGAATTTAAGATACTAAAAAAACTGAAATTTAGCTTGAAAATATTAGATCAAGATATTTTAGAAATTTATGAGCTGAAAACAGCAGTGTGAGAACCACCCTATATAATGTAGCCACAGCACGTAGTCACGCATTGTATTACCAACACTTGTAATGAGTACTTACCAGAGCAATTCGGTCATGGGTTACCTAGACAAATTCTGGTTCAGAGGATAACTCAACAAAGGTGCATGTAATTATCAGAAAGAATAATGGGTTTTACTCAGACCTGAGCAATGGCTGTCCCTGGAGCTCTGTAATCCCATCCCTGGACAGGCACCAGGCTGTAGTTAACAATTCCAGTGGTGGTGTCCAACGTGACAGGGTTACGGTCCAGCAATGCTCCAGGGCACGGTGTATAATGAGCACCAGAAGGCAAAAAGTACTTTTTGAAAATCTGTGTCTCACCACAGGGAGCTTATGTTAAGAAGGCGGCTTGCATGCCCCTATGTGAAAGAATAGTTTTTCACAGGAATAACCTCTGAACAAAGCCCTACACCAAGCACACAGTACACTCTATGCACTGCTTTATTTTAGCCACTGCAACATATTTATTTTCTGATAGAACATTCTGTTTTAAACAGATTTTTTAAAACCTCAAATATTTAGATGTATTCACAGTGCTGTAAATATGTAATTGCTGCTTCCACCAACACTGTAAAATACTCTAGAAAAATTAGAAAAGTGAGCTCCACTTACATCAAAGAAATACGGCATGTAGTTACTGAGCACCTACTGGGCCCTGTGAAAGTGCTGCACACACAGCTGTCCCTCAGATTTACAGAACAGACATGCCATACGAGCATAGTTATACAAGGCTCTGCACACCTCATGTCTTTCCTGCAGTTACATCTATTCCCTGATGCCCACGATCCAGGGATTGTGCATGACAGAGCTGTCTTTTTGTCACATTCTTTGTAACAAAAACGGGCTTAGAATTATAGCTATCTTATTCTGCTCTGCCAAACCCTAAGACAAGTTTGGTATGCCTACCAAGTTACACAAGCCCTCAAAGACCACTGTGTGCTGACTTACAAAGCTACACCTCTAAATTTAAACCTTCTAACTTATTCCTAGCAATGAATTTCAGACTTCAAAATTCACGTGTTCACTGTCTGATAACTTCTTGTATTGATACCCATTACTTTTAAGCCTTGGCAACGGTTTTGCTGTCATGGCTCTCAAGCTGATTATTTGAGTTATGCACTAACACAATGGGCCCGTTTCAACATACTGGGTGGATATGGAATGGAGGTCTGGCACTTCAGCCATACAAATCAATGGGGCATTACAAAAGGTAGCATGAAAGAGTTATTATCTATTTTGCAGAGTTTGCATATTTACTCCTAACAGTTGTTTAATAGCAGTATTTCCAAAAACTGAATTTTTTGTATTTCATCATGTTCTGAAAGTATTCTGCTTTGCGTTCCAGAGTAACTCAAATCACAAGCTCGACTTCATACTCAAGTATAAACACCCCCCTTCTGCTCTACAATCCGATAACGTTTTCCCATTTTGGAACTCCCTCACACAGCAACTCCTTGCAGCACTGGAAGCACGTCAGCAAGTGACTCCAAGATGTCACCAGGATCATGGCTGACAAACCATTGGGCTCAGCAGCAATGAGACATCCCCAAGCCTACTTGTGCTAATAGCTGTTGATGTCTCTCAACAAGGGTTTCTTAATGACCAACATAATTTGCTTCTATTCAGGCAGGCTCTACATCCAAATAAGCAGGTCACTGTGATCTTTCATATTAAAAGGGCAACAGCTATTATTTTCCCATGACTGTTGGAACCGAAAACAATACAACATGCTTACACAGAATTTCTAGCAATCATTCAGTATATGACCCACAGCATTCTAATGATCTAATGATCAATCCAAGAGATGTGCCTGCTTTTAAATGAGGTGCAAAAGCCACATATATAAGCTGCATTAAAGTTGTAAGTAAATAGCTAAAAGCACTCAGCAAAGTTACTTTTGTCCAGGGTTTACCCCTTCCTCCCAATACTTTTTATGAACTTAACCCCAATTACAAACACTTCACCTTTAAAAATCATAACCTATTGAACAGACCTTAGTTTAAAATGCAGGCATAAAATACCATCTCTGTGAAAAAAACTTTAGAGGTACTTCATGCATTACTGATTCTCACCAGCCCACCATGCTGGGCACGGTAGGTACTATTGCCTTTCTATCACAAGAAAAATGGAATTGAGGAAGTAAGAATCTACCCAGGTCAAAGCACTGGAGCATGGTTTAAATAGAGAAATTCAGAGGCAGAACATACGAAGCCTGGATCACTGTACATACTCAGTACTCTTTCCCATAAGAGTGAATGCAGACCAAGGATTACAGACAAAGCAGTGCTGAACAGAGCAAGTTAAGACTATCTGTAGTGGGTTTTGGTGGAAAAACTATTAGATGTTCACTCAGGCTCAATCACATCAAGCTGAAGTATGACTATTAGCTCATGTAAAACCAGCACAATTATTCTGACTTTTCAAAACATACCTACCCTTTTAATAGATATTAGCACTTAATTCCTCTGGCAATACAATACTCCTATTATTTCTTTTTAAAAGATGCTACAGTTAAGATCACTTTTCCTTGTCTTTCAGGAACGGATAAAACTCAACACGTTATGCCAGCCAACACTCAAATGGCCTAACAATCCATTACTGCACTTCTCTGTCTGATGATATTCTTAGTCAGCAACACATCATTTATGCTTGGAAAAGACATTGAGTATGGTATGTTCAGCACTCCTGTCCAACAAAATTCTTCCCCATAAATCTGACTTCCAGACTGTGACTAGTGAAAACACTTATTTACAATACTTCATAATACCAATATTTTTCAGCAGGGTATTCTCGTGTCAGAAATACTGAAGATGTGCAACTTGAACTCATCAAACAGAATCCATCAATAAAGCATCTTGGTTAGAAATCCAATTTATTTCATGCATCAGCTGAATACTGATGGAAAAACAGTTCACCTGTCTGAATAAGCCATTTATTTCATTGTACATAAGAAGACAGATTGATACTTAAATTCTAAACAAAAACTATGTATTTGTTTACTTAGATACTGAATTGTCCACTGATGAGAACTGAAGATTCCACTAGTACTGCTTCCTCTGTGAGTCTATGAATATATATGCCATCATAACTAAGTAACAAGTAGCAAGATACAGAATAGATATTAAAGTACTTTCTGTAGTTCTGCATGTTTTATAGATCTTATTCTGGTGAGAACTGCTCCGTTTTCAGCACAGTGTTATTAAGCAGGATCCAATTTCTATCAAGTTCATGCTGTTGCTAATGTGAACACATCAAAGAATTTATCTTTAATTCAAAACTTATTAGGAAAGACTTATCACATCTGAGTCAAGTTTCTCCTAATCAATGAGACCATAGCAGAGGTGGGGACACAGGACACTCACATCTGCTAGGGCCTTTTGGGAAGACATCACTCTCCTGACCTAGCACTTCAGTGTCGTATCCTCGACTCATTCAAACACTTTTAGAAATCTGTACTTCCTGTTGGTGTAAATGAGAAACTGAGTTTCCATGGAGTCACTGTTTAATTCTGCTGAAATGGTTTTAATCACAATGCTGAAGTACTACAGAATCCATGTTCCCCTGCACTGGATGACTGAAGCTGAAAGCAGCTCCTCAACTCCTCTAACACTTGAGCCCTGACCAAAGCATTTCAGTGACAGCATTACAGAAATAAAAACTGCAAGCCACCCACTATTTTCAGGAAAACCTATGATGAGGTAAGCAATGCTCCAGGGCTTATCACCTGGGAAACAGTAGGGCAGCAAGTCTCTCTGCTTAGGTAAACACAGGTGGATGTGTTAATTGGGCTCATCTGGAGCTGGGCCTTTAGCAGCAAGAAGAGTGCTCTTGTATTTCTTCTTCACCTTGTCAAGTGGCACCTTGAACTACATAAAATAATGGTTATTCTATTCATCTACCTCCGGGTAACATCCACAAAAGAATCATTTTCAATAACAGGAAAAGCTCAGCAGCAGATTCCAGTGAACCTAAATTTTGAGACAGTGTTTAGTATGACTGTGAAATACACATTTGAATTAAGATGTAAATAAATACCAAGGATTTTGCTCCCAAGTGATTATTTTGACTTAGTCCGCTTCAGATATGATTTTACCATATCAAAAAGCTGCAAAACTTTTCAGTAACTCCCTAAATGAACATTTTGATACTAATTATTTGTCCCATTTGTAAATTTAATTTATTTTTCCAGTAATATTTGTATATTAATTAAGCCTTAAAAACTCTGAATTAATATCGAAGACTCAGGAAAAGCCTTCTCTTTGGGGAAGTTCTGTATCACACATCAGCTGTGTGTCATCTTGTCTTGGTATGTCCTGTTTCACCTGATTACAGAAAATCATTGTAATCTCTCTTCCTTTTTAACTGTCAAATCACTGTATGAGAAAATTCTGTAATTTTAATCATCTTTCGTGACCAACTTACCATTGCTTTATACTGCATTAACGTATAAATGCACCTGTCATGCAAGACCACGGGCCTTGGGACCAACAAAATGAAATAACAGATTGAAACTACAAAGTGAAATTTTATGTTACGATCAATATGGCCCTCACTACGTGGAATGTTAGGAAAGACACACATTCACACACATAAATAAGCGTACATCCAAATGAGGCAAGTTCACCAAAGCACCATCTGTTAAAGATGGCAGGCAGTTACATACATTGCTACCTGCAGCTCCTTGGGTTCCTCTTACTGTGCAAGCTGCTGCTCTTCCTTTTATCAGCTAACATGCATCCAGTCTTTATGATATCCCTATTAACAAAGGATAGATACATGCAAACACACAAAAACTACATTACTTTTCTTGATGGCATAATGAACCTGGGTAATTAATATAGATTCTTCATCTTTCCCAAACTAGATTTTCCTCTTCCAAATAAAAAACGTTGGTAATTCCTGAATAGTTAAGAAAGTTTTCTCTTCATCACTGAAGAAACCACCCAAAAAGTACACTGTAGCTACAATCTTTGTCACAAACACATTCATTCTACACCTTGATTCCACGATGTTTCAAGCAGATCAGCAATGAACTTGATAACTCCTTGGTTCTTCACTAAAATAACTGGTAGCACCAAGACAGATAATCTCTGAAGACATAACAGCAGTGAATCTGCATACCAGTTAACATATGGTTACATCTGCAGGCATATATGTTTCATTTTCTCAATTCAAATAGCACTGCTCTTGACATGATGATCCCAATCTCCTCAAACTCAGCTGCAATAGAAGAGCTTGCCCAGTTAATTTTCTTCCACTAGGATGAAAAGATCATCTCTCCTAAACATAACCCAAGTGATGAGATTTGTATAAAGGACTTCAGGAATCTCACCCCTCTTACCCTTCATTCAAGTACTGGGAATGGTGGGCACCAGGATGGATAAATTTAGAGGAGGTTTATACTGAGTATACAAAAAAAAGTGTTTTTTTCCTTGTTGTTTTTGTTTGCTTGTTTTGTTTTTTGGTTTCTGGTTTGTTTTTTTTTTTTTTACAATAAGTGTAGTGAAGCATTGGAACAGGTTGCCCAGAGAAGCAGTAGAAGCCCCATCCCTAGAGACATTCCAGGTTGGGCTGGACAGGAGTCTGTGCAACCTGACCAAGCTGCAGCTACCCATGGTCATTGCTGGGGAGTTGGACAGGGTGAACATTAAGGGTCCCTTCCAACTCAAAACGATTCTGTGACTGTAAACGCTCCAGCAGCAGCAGACAGCACTGAAACCGAGGTCATCAATAAAGGTGTTAATTGACCTTCTATCGTTAAAATTTGTGCTTTCCCTTTTCAAAGGGGCAACAATCCACGCACAGAGAGCAACTTCTTTTGAAGTTCTCCTGCCAAGAAATATACAAAAAAGTACTTTTATTCTGAAAATGCTTTCTTGCTTGTTTTTAAAGACTTATTGCAAATATTAATTCTTTTATTTCAAACCATTTGTTTTTCTTATTTAGACTAAATGCCCAATCTTCTTTGGAACACGCTTTTCTAAACTCACAGGGCTTACCTGTAGGCTACAATTCAGAGAGAGACAAAAATTTCTTTTGCCTTACTCTCTGAAATTTACTGCTGCTTCTCCAGGAAATCTCGAAACGTTACATGATAAATGGTTCATGACTTAATGGCATTTTAACATACCATAGGAGTTCAAGCTGAAGGGTTGAGGCATTGCTGAGCCAGCCTATGGTTGCATTAAAGATTAAGCAATTCAAAGCTGTAAACCATACTTTATTCATTTCTCAGTCATAAGTTAAGTATTGATGCCTGAGCTCTGCAGCTAAACACTAAAGCTAATAATTTTCATTTTATGGTCTGAGCTGTTTATCTGTTGCTTATCAGTAAAACTGCAATCAAACCCGTTTCAGAAAGTTCAAAGAAATGGAATAAAATAGTGCTGAGTATTCTGTGTTTCAAGACGAGTTCCAAAAATCAGCATATTTTCTGGTGAAGCTGAAATCCTTTCTGCCTCTCAAAAGGAGTGCATTTTGCGTTGCTTCAAGACCAATCTCTCATTCTCCATTTGAGCAAACCACAATACAGACACATTTAATAAGGATGAATACTCGTGGCACTGTGATCCTGCTACCTAGCTACAAAACACACAAGTCACAACAGAAAATACACAAATGGTCTGGAAGCTACGCACACATCTTGCAATCCTCCTCTTGTTGTGAGTAGTTTTAAACAAAACAGAACAAAAAACTGTGCCTGTGCTAATCTATCTCCTGTACCATTTAGCTGTCTCCTTCACATTAATGCAGTCACTATTCCCAAATTAGTGATAAGGACAAACTCACCGATACTCCAAAAAGGAAAGGTAAAGGCAATTTTTTTTTATTTTTTATTTTTTCCAGGGACTAAAACTAAAGAACTTATCTGGTAAGGCAGTAGAATACAAATTCTGAGCTTTATAAAAAAACACTGTCTATTTAGCACTATCACTGTCCGCTTAAGTTGCCTACAGGAAATAAAACTCTAATTTTGAAAGTCCTCCTAGTTTGCTGCCTATTTAAATACTTTAGCAAAACATTCGTATGGATCACACCTTTTCACTTATTTCACTGTTACAGTTAAAACAACAATAACAACAAAACATGTACAATTAACTTCCTGTATCCAGAAAGGTTATCAGCAGAGAGACAGAAAGGAAATAGCCCGATCCTCTGATACTCCTCCACAAAGGAGAGTAACAGCTTCTTACTCAGCATCAGCAGCCACCTGGACAGCAGGAGCAGGGCTGCGCTGCAGCACGGGGCTGCACAAGCTGTGCCCGCAAGGAGCAACAAGCATCTGGGGCAGCTGTGTGGGGCAGAGTTGTATTGTAACCCTGAGAATATCTTGCAGTGAAAAATTCAGGCCTGAAACAGCAGGGTAAAAGGGCACTTACAGATTTGGTTCTGCCCAGAGGCAAGAACGATGGGACAGAAATAAGAGAGAAAGCAGGCCTGAATACTGATGCAACTATGGTAATGGAATATGTCCAGCCAGGAGTGCTGCTAAAAATAGCTGTTATCTTCTGAAGATGAGTTTGGATTTGACCATGAAAATCACTGAACAGAAATCCAGCTGTGCTTTTGAAGAAAGCATTCTGACAAAAAAATTCACTGGTGTCGTAACAAAAATACCATAAACTCTGAAGTGCCAAGAAGCAAAAAGATCAACATGCACCTTGGCTTTTTTTCATTCTCACCACCACTGGTCTCTAATTCTTTCATTTATGGTGTAGCTGAAAAAAAAAAAAAAAAGAAAAAAAAAAGACCAATAATAAAACACTATGAAAGTCAAGGGACTCTTAGTAGCTGCTCATCTTGCATTATCTTTATCATAACATGCTGGGAAAGCAGACCATTAATACCCTGCAAACAGGACGAGGTGCTGTTTTATTACAGGTTTCTGTTCTAATTGTCCTTGCTGCCAGAGTGATCATTCATACTGAAGAGCACTTAGCCCAAGACTAAATAAGAGGCAGTTGCTCTACCAAGAGCTGTGAAAGGTTTCCTTAATGTGTTTCTTTTAAACAAAGTACTTTGAGGAGCTAATGTGAAGCAGATGTTTCTGAATTACCTCAGAGAACAGAAGACGACCTATTTCATCATCACGTGGAGTAAGATATTACCCAAGGCAAATGCTGGTAATAAAATTTTCCCACAGGATTCCTGCTGCTATTAGGGATATTATCTTGCCCTAAGTATAAACGAAGTACACAAATTTGCTAGAAGGCAACAGCAAAGGCAGAAAAGT
Source organism: Lagopus leucura (assembly GCF_019238085.1). Taxonomy (NCBI): domain Eukaryota; kingdom Metazoa; phylum Chordata; class Aves; order Galliformes; family Phasianidae; genus Lagopus; species Lagopus leucura. Next base: position 9,696,681 of record NW_024962274.1, read on the forward strand.
GCCTCATTAAAACCAACAGCCTTCCTACATTTTTGCAAGTTGCAAAGGCTTCCATCACTTCTTGAACAATACCCTTAAGTGTAACAATTCCCAAGCTGAAAAATAATTTTATTCTTTTATTTCCCCAAGAGACATGCTCTGCTGTGATGTTAGTCATTCCAAGGTCACGTAAATACCACATCTCATTCCACATGCTTTTCCAAGTCTCTTAACTTTTCTGTACTATGATTAAATCCAGTACATTATTTAGCCCAAATAACCAGCTATTTTTGAAACTGAATTCTGTGCAAAAAAAAACAGTAATTATTTCAGGTCTGGACAGGCCAATTCAGGTTGATGAGAAGGACAAGACCATGGGAATTCTAAGCCAGTGTTTCCTTGTGAACATTTCTAAGGACCCAACTTCTCTGTCATAAGATGGCAGCTCCAGATGTGGGCACTGCCAAAACAGCCAGTTTCTCCATAACAGCTTCAAGAAATCCATTTGAAAAATTCTGTGTAGGAGAAACTGTTCCCTCCTTCCTAGCTGTAACACAAACAGAATTCAAACCCAGATGGAGCTGCTTGTTCACTTCAGAGGTGGGCAGCAGGCACACCTCCATTCACAGCAAGGTGACATCACAGCCATCAGGTCACATGCTGCTCAGGCACCAGAGGGGCAGCTCAGGACAAGTCCTAGCCAAGCTGGGGAGATGATTACCTCATGCTTCTTTCCATTTATGTTGAGTACATTTGGTGCAGCAGGCAACCAGACCAAATAATTATCCTTTAAAAAGGGACAAGGCATAGCAATGAATGAATATATGGTCTATATAAATCATCCTTTATCGTTTTTATTTCATACTCAATAATCTCTAAACAGTCAACAGTAACTTTTGCAATATCACAGAGGATCTTTGAAAGTTTTCCTCAAGGGCATGAGGCTGTGGCTGTATTCTTCTCCTGAGCCCAATAACAGCATGTAGATTTGCACTGGACAACTCTAGTATATGCTCATTTTGAAGCAGAAATTGCAATTCACTTCAAAAAATCATTATTTAGGAAAGCATATATTAAGCAGCAAGGCTACAAGTGAACCACAGAGTATAATATCCACCAATACAAAACCGCATGTAAAGGAGACATCTAGCTAGTACCGATGTCTCCTGGACATCAGCAATGCACCTGCTTGGGCACTTAGCTCCTTATTTACTGTTCCAGTTACTTGAAAATATAATTTGAGTGGATTCTGATCCTTAAAGCCAAAGTCAGCAGAAGCATTCAAGACTGTAAAAGATTTCCTGAGGGATTTAAAACACACAAAAAGTTAATACAAGAACTAGATCAGAAAACAATTTCTTCCTTTTCTAAATTACTTCAGAAATATTTATTATTAATACGGCTTGAATATTTCAATCTTCTACGTCCGTAACACATGAAAATATATCGGTCATTCATGGGGTAAAGAGAGCATCCAAGAAAAATACACTACTCTCAAGTAACTTCAGGCAATGTTCTATTCCACAATTTCTATGATTTTAATGCAACACAGAAGAATGATTGCTGCTGTATCACTACAGGAAAGTTTGTATGAAGATCACAGATCTGTTTTTATGCTTCTTGGCTTGTTTAAAACCAACAAATCCTGTTTTTTCTTTTAGACACTTTTCCAGCTGAAAATATGAAAAACAAAGTGACATGTCCATTCTGAGATTCATGGCTACATATTTTTGAACAAGCACTTCTGAATTTTAATCTGAATATTTCAAAGCATTATTTATAAGTACCCAGCCATTTGACATTCTCCTGTCCTAAAGCAAAGGAAAGCCGTAACATCAGGAAGTTATTCTGCACTTCTAACGAAGAGGTTATGTTATGTTAAAAATCCAGGGAACATCAGCATTTACTACAATTGGAGTAGAACACGTGGTTTCCAGGGAATATTTAAGTTACAGCAGGAAATTAACAGGCAAGTTTGCATTAGGAGATAAAAGCTTTCAGTGAACAACGACAGATGTTTGTTATGAGAATGCTATTGTAAACATGGATGTAGCTGAAGATCCAGCAGGATTTTATGAGGAGCCTAATTAATGGGAAAAAAATTGTTGAAAACTTACAAACATCTACTTGTTGCCCAGCTTATGAAATATCTGCATTTACTGTGCTCCCCCAAGCCGCTTTGGAAACTGTATAAGCCTTTGAAATAGAAGTAATACAAGAAGTGATTTCTATGTAAGGCTTAAAAGGTGTCAGCATGCAGACACAAACATGTACTACTCCTTCGAGGTCCTAACAAAAACCATTTTCTCCATGGAATCAAGGAATCAAACACATCTTTTACTCCAAAGTTGCTCACTTGATGATATTAGTAGATTAATAGGTGATATAAGCTTTTATGTCTTTTACTTTGCCTGAATAAAGCTCAATATGTAGCTTCCACAGTCAAGTGAAAGAGTAGATTCTTTCATAGATAAGGTTGAACACAACTTTTACTTTAGAACACGATTCTTCAAAATAGACCAAAAAAAAAAAACAAAAAAAAAACAACCGACCACATGCATTGGCATTGCCTTTGGAACTGCTGTTCTACCTCAGAAACAAATGCTTAAGTAAGAGAACACTTATTACACAATACGGGCTGCCTAATTTGGAACTGATGCTATGGCACTATCATTACTGACACTGCTATTTATTTGAGAAAGGTAAATTCCTACAAGGAAGACCATAGTTTTTTTACAGTGCTTTCTTGCCCAGCGTGGTTGAAATTACACAACCTTGCAACCACTCACTCAAAAAAAAAAACCACTGCTCCCACTGCCATCCATGTGTTAGGCAGCTGACCAGGCGGCTCTGGCAGCATTGGCATCCTCTGCTCTCGCGCTGCTCCCTTCATCCCAGCAGGAGCCGCCTGCAGTGCTCCTCGCACCAACTGCTCAGGCTCCCTCCCACAACATCTCCCAAGCTCATTCTGTCCTACAGTGCACAGAATATTAGGAAACATTTCTTCTCAGAAATTCTCAGTGCATTGCATTAGGCTTTTCAAAGCGGTGGTGGAGCGACTGTCCCTGGAGGTGATTCAAGAGCCATGGAGATGTGGCACTGAGGGACATGGTCAGCGGACATGGTGGGATGGGCTGGGGTTGAACTAGATCTTAGAGGTCTGTTCCAGCCTTAATGATTCTATGATTCCATGTTTCTATTCTACACTGAAGGGTGTCCTAACTACCAAGTCAATATCAACCCATTTAATTCTGAGCAGTAAAAATGGAAGTTTTTTCTTCATAATATTAGCATTAAATCTACAGTGTTTCTCCAGAAAGTCACCATTTGGAAGAACTTTCAGAGACTTTCATGAGGTGTATCAGAAAATGACAGAAATATAACATGAACTGAATACCTAGGGAGCCACACCACTCTCCTCCTGAAAACAAAATAATACCGGTTTTTAAAGCTGGTCTATTTTCTTCCACAAAACTTAGGGGTGGAAGTTGACAGAAAGGAGAGCTGCTATTAAACCCAAAACATAAAAAAAAACCTATTTCCAAATTAGAAATTTGCAACCAAAACATGAATCTTACAGAAAGACATTTCAGATAAGCCAAACAGTCCAATTGAAAAACACGGATTTTCTATCCTGAAATTTATGAAGTGTTTTGAGGCTTTAAAATCTGCTAAACTTTCCTACCTTTGCCTCATACTTCTGCTCATGAAATGATTTAAAGCTGTTTCCAGAGAGTTGCTACGTATTTTACCTCTCTTCACATCTTCTGCGTTCATTATAGCCACTCTTGGCAAAACTAGCTTACATCATTATTTTGTACCTATTAAACAAGATATTAAGGAGTATTACAGTATTATTATCTATTCTGCAGCTCATAGCACATTTTAAACAACCTTCATGAAAACCAATCAGTATCAATACGAAGACATTTCAAATCATTAAACAATATCCCTGCTTTTCCATAGTTAATCAGCTGCAAAGAATTTGTTCTTACAGTCATACACACCCCGCTCTGTGTCAATACTACATATTTTAAAATGGATACTATATTTAAAGACAATTCAAGTCAGTCTGTTGCTCTTATTGATCTTAGCATCTTCCAAATGATTGGTCATACGCCTACATTTCTAACACATCTATTTGAGCAGATAAATACTCTTTCCGTAGAACATTAATTGTGACTTCTCATTATAGAGCTGAAGGACTTAAAGGAATTTTATTGCCTCCTTTTAAAAAGAAATTAGATGCCTCATTCTTCACTCCTTTTTCTCTACACGGCAGATGCCTGTCTCATTAATAATCCTTCCTTCCACTTTCCTCCCTTTAGCTTCCCAGTACTGCTTCTCCTCCTGCCTTTCCAGCTATGCACCTAACCACCTCCTCTCTCCCAGGATGACACAAACTCTTCTTCCTGCCATGTTCTAAAACTCTTCTTATTCCCAAGCACCTTAATTTTCCTTCTCCAAAAAGCTGGCATCCTTGAACGAGGTTCTGTCCTCACCTTCTACAGATACTGGTGCTTTGGTTTTGAAGCTATCTGAAGGACCCGACAATTGCCTGAGTCAGAACTCAGGGGAGCAAATCTGCTTCCATTTTGTATCAGCTCTGTTACCCTCTCTCCCAAAAAGTCTGTAAGTGGATAATAACCTTGTCCAATTCAGAGCAATTCCAAATGATAACCCACAAAAACATTCAGGGAAAGAGGTTACCATTCCATTAACCACCTGCACCCACACTTGGTCTCTTCCATCACAGAAGGGCAGGAACTGCACTGTGTCTGAAGTGACTGAATGAAGATCAACATTACAGCAACATGCAGCTTTCACATTCAGACTAGGAATAACACAAGATCAGGGCTTGAAAGAGAAAAGTTTGAAAGAGAAAAGTGCTTCCCTCCCTGTTGATAGTACTCCAGCACATTTCACAAGCACTCTCATGCAATCACGAGCCAGCTCCCTCCCACACTTCCCTGCTCTGTCCATATCACAGATGGAAACTGCCTTCAAACACACTCCCCCAGGAGAGATCCCAATTTCTGAACTGAAATCCCCATGGATTGTGGTATTTGAGAAATGTTACACATGTAATACTTGATGCATAGAGAACAGAATCCCCTCCATTATGGCCATCTGAGCTTCCCCTTGCCAGCCCAAGTTAGGCTAAAAAAAATAAGGCATTCAGTAAGACACAGTAATATTTACTACAATAGCATCATGTCGTGAACAAAAAGGAAGAGGAAAATACACAAAATTCCTCATCCAACAGATTTTTTTTTTAATAGAACAGAAATTCTCCTATCTTCAATTTTAAAATGAATACATAGTTTATATGGAATATATACTCAGACTTTAAATGCCAGATATCTTTTCAACAGAGTGTTAAACTGACTGGCTTAAGACTGAGTTATGAAGAAAAAGCCCTTAATCTTTAAAGAGCATTACTGCTCCTAACATCCTAGATTGGGCTAATAAATCCTTTTATCATTTAAAATATGAATTCTGCTAATACTTAGTAAAATTATATTTGAATATATTAGTAAATGTTTTTTATAGTTGTGCAGAACAACTCAGTATCTGCTTATTTATGTAATCTTGTTAATTTAGTAGTTAAGAAGGAAATACTTAACAACAAAGGCTGTATGGAAGGTTCTTTGGTGGTTTTTGTTATAGTGCAAAAAAAAAAAAAAAAAAAAATGGCATCTACCTATTTATCTGCCCATACATAGAAAAATAGTAGAGTTGAAAATTGCTGTGTTCGTCAAAAAAATAATATTCAGAAAAAGTTCTGTCACTAAAATTCCCCAGAAATCAGTAGAAATTTAGTACTGCTCTTTACTGGAAAAATAGGAGCCCACGTGTCTGTACGTCATTCACTATCAGTACAATACCAATATCAAACTGTACAGCAGAAACATACTTCTTGTGTTGTGTTCATGTTGCACCAGTGAAGCGCTCTAGCTCTTCACCACTTAGCATCAAAATTGCTCAGTTTGAAGACTTGTGCCCATCACCGTAAGTACACGCAGAGAATCTGGCACACACTGGCAAATACATCTTAGTAATGTTTCAGCCACTGTTACTTCTAAGGAAGACATACAGGTATGTATAAGCAAGCACTGTGTTTGTTGATGTTTCGGTCTACACATTAAAGAACGGACTGATGGATGATCTTTTGGTTTCTTGATATTTATTTTCTTAATAATCATGTAGAGATTATTCCTATGCTAAGTGCAGAGAAAAATTATTATATCAGTGTATAACCAAGATGTTACAATCACAATATAATTGTGTATAATCAATAGATATCAAGATGTTATAATCGCAATATAATCAAGAGAGTAAGGCAAAGCAGACAACGATCACAAAAAGAGAATAAGTGGAAGAGCTTACCCTTGGGTTGAGCTCACCAGAAGACACCAAAAGAGGGGATCTCCAGAAGAGATCCTTCCCCTGTGGTAGCCAGCTCTTAAATAGGTCCAGGAGGGGTGCAGCCTGGCTCCACCCCTTCCGGCAGCACAGGTGAATTGCCTTCACCTGTGCTCCTCTGGCTGACTCATGGCTCACCTCAGGTGATCAATCAGAGGTTCAGGCCGTGACTCAGCAGTTCCCATACAATCAGGAAAAAAGATCTAAATTTGTTGAGTCAGTATTGTATATAAGATTAAGTATGTACATATATCTGATATAGGGCATAGGAACATAAATGTACAGCTATTTCTAGCTTCTTAGTCTACCTCAGCTTTTTGAAGAAAATGGCTTGTTGAATGGAATTACTTAAGAAATCTCCTCTACAGGACCAACCAGCAGATGTACCACTTCCATAGTTTCAGAACTCAGCTTTCCTCTTAAGACGATCCCCAATTGTGAGAAATTGCAGGAGAAAAGGGGTCAGGAGTCTCTTGACTGACACAGGAATATAATAGTTTCTTCAAGCGCAAAGTGGTGAGCTATAGGAGAAATTTCAAAAATCCAGAGTCTATAAAAGCCCTCATTCTTCCCAAGAGACAAGCTGTGAGGCTTTTCTTGGTGCAGGACATTTTTTTTCCCCCCATGAAATGTACAATGTTGTTCCACATGAACTCTATTACCTATTCTGACTGTGGATACTCAAAAGTTTCACTTTTCTCCACCTGCTTCATCGGAGGGCAAAAAAATAAAAAAGTGATGAAAGTGCTTTTTAGTGAAAAGGTGTATAGATTCCTTTTTTCTTTTCTTGTCTTTTTTTAATGAAATGCCCTGATTTTTCAGTGCATTTTGATATCCAGTCTCCAAATGCTTGAATAAAGGAGCAAGAACATCTTGAAGCACATCTCTTCGAGTGGAGCAGCTGTAAGATGAAATTGAATTTAAGAAGAGAGAAACTTATACCACATCTTTGTTAATAGAATGAGCTCCTTTGACTGCATGGAGAAGTTTAATATCTGAGTGGGAAGCTACAAAATCCACCACTTTTCAAGACAAATGTTCCCAATGGAATTGAAGCATTCAGACATTCCAGGGCATGTTCACAAAAATTCATCTTAGCTCCTTCAAGTGTACTAGACGGCATTCAAACACTTGAAAAGCAAATTATATTCTTTCTTCCTCTAAAATTAATGGGAAAAAAATTCAAAAGGCTCCCAAAACGGGTACTTGCTCCAAGCTTCAGACTATAGCAACTGAACACAGAACCATAGGCACAGAAGCAAAGTGAAGAGAAGCAAAATGTGAGTGAGTACTTCATTTTTATGCTATACACACAGGTCAAACACAAGCCACTGAAGAAACAGAATCATGGTGCTCCTCTGCAGTCCATGGTATAGGGAAATGTGAAAATAGAAACAGATATAATACAACCAAGCCTTAGAGAAATGCATAGAAAATAATCAGACTGCTAAAAAAAATGCAGTTAAAAATTAATTACTGAGCAGAGTTGATGAAACAACAGGAATCCTAACGCCATACTTCCAACACAACCCTCTGCAGACACAGCACACAAGTTCTCACTCATAGGTAGACTGTGCAGACAAATCACTCCAGGAATATTATTCTTACAGTTCTCCCCAAGAATTTGGGATGGATTGAAGGTGCCTTCAGGGCTTGGTAAACTCAATCAAGATGATAAAAAGATAACAGATTAGCCTTTAACAAGCGTTATGTTGAATGTTGCTATTATTGTTTAAAAGCAGTCATGATCCTTAGAACTAAGTCACTATAGGAAGCATTTATGATGAGCTTACTGGAATGCAATATGTTGGCTTTTGTTTAGTGGGTTTTTCAACCCATGCTTTTATATAAAGGAGAAGGCTTCCCTTAGTTTATAAAATTGTAAATGAAGAGGGTAATAGCTTAATGAAACACTTAATGCATTTACACTTAATTAATTAAACTGTAAAGAATAAAATATTATATAAAATTTTATATATATATATATATATAAAATTATATATATATATAAAATAATAAAATATTATCTTAATTGCAACTTGAAAAGTGTTGGTCCAGAAAGTGGGGTAAGAGTTCTTTCCGGCACTCTTGCATTTTCCCCTTGTGCATAAGAAAAAACATACTGGATGCTTACCCCTTCTCCATCATTTGCTCTCCCCACATAAGATTTCGAATGGAAGAGAAGCACATGTTTTTCTTATAAAGAAAAAACAACAGAAGTATTTCTCCAGCATACTCATAAACAAGGAGTTCTTTAACAGCTTCTTCTAGATCAGATAAATGGGTCAGAACTCTTAATTTGGAACCAAAACTTCTCCAGTTTCACTTAAACCCTCAGGACACAGAATATGCATTGATTTATTTGGGTGGTGCATAGCAGTGACCACTGACAGGCTCCCCTGTTCTGACTTCGCCTAACAAAATGACATCAGTAACAGCAGTCTTTCTTGAAAGCATGTTTTCTGATTGGAAGAATAACGCCTCTGGAAAAAAGAAATGAAACAACAAACAATGGATAAAAGAAGATATGAGCCTTAGTTACTTTCAATTTAATAAAGCTAACACTAAAAATCAAGAGCTGTGGTTGCACACAGACTGCAGAAAGGGATTGTTTACTGAGGAGAATTTTCCAATATAAAAAGAAAAGGCATGTAAAAAAAAATGAATAGGACCTATCTTGAGATGACTTTACACAAGCAAGTTACAATAATAAAATCACCCAGAGGAAAAATTTTCACTACTTAAACAGAAGAAAGTAGTTAAATATCTTCCAATTTTTCAGATGGATCCGTTAAAGTATCTGCAGCACATTATGAGATGACATAAAATGGACAAACGGGAACTAGTGTTTTCTGGGAGATGAAACCATGCCCCATAACTTGTATAAAACAGCCATGTAAGTGAGGAAACAAGCACTGCAGAGCCCTAATACTGCTATGATTTGTTCACATTCAGCTATGCGACAGTTCAGAGGCTCAAAGAAGCAGAGTGGAGTCTTCCAATGGATTCCAGTATTACTTCTTTTCCAACTGAGTTAGCAACTACTCATTTGAGTAGGAAAAGTAATAAGCAGCAATGTTCTAATTCTGAAAATTGTAATTTGATCGGGGGAAAGTAAGGAGTAATCTTTAGTGAAGTGCTTATTTCTCTCCTCACGTTGAAACTCCAACTGCATCCCATGGCTACCACACTGCATGCATTTAAGTGTCAGAAGCAGATGCATCGGCAACAGATCAACAGGTAACAGCCTTCTCTCCAGTACAGGTCCTGAAAAAACATTTCAAGCTCGTAGCCCTGGAGGGATTTTTTGAAGTTTTATTCATAAAGGTTATAAAACCAGCTGCAAGATGACTCCTCCTCCTATCAAATCACTATCCTTATTAAGCCACAAAGAAAATATTGGCAAAGGCTTCATCCACAATTGAAATGACTGAAAAATCAATTAAAATAATTGATATCACAGAGAATTAAATAGGTTTATTCTGTGAAGAACAAAGTACAAAACTGTATCCATCCAGTTCAACCAAAGGAAGCCTTATCTATGTTATTATTGCTAGCTAATTTGGAGTATTTTCATAGCAGACTTTGAATAATACAGAAGCAGTCACAAGTGTCTTGGAAAACATCACCTCTGTGCAAGGAAAAAGACATTCTATTGTTTCTTTAGGGAGCAGCATGCACACGCAGCTGCACATAGTGCCTGTTTCTTACTTTGGATACCAAATGAATCAAAAGATGTTACTGTAGTTATACAGCTGAAAAATGACTGTTTTGAACAGCCACAGCAAAGTTGCAGTGTGTGGTGCTTGAGGTGTTAGGTTTGAACTTCATAATTTAAATTACTCATTTTGGAATTAGAATAGGAGATATACTTAATCCAGCTGCAACTGATTGAAGTAGCCAGTACAATTCAGGCAAATTAAAAGACAACCAACTAACAACAAGCACATACAGCTGTATTTCATGGGTAGATGAGCTGCACTGAAGACAGAGATACACACACCAAAGTGTAAGAGCAGTTATGTGTAAGATCTTTATCTCATCACAGAAACAAGTATTAAATAATACAGGAAAAAAAAGCACCATTTCAGAACAAAAGGAGCATGCTAGCTTACTGATACCTGCACACCCAGGAAGGCAGTTATATGCTAAAGATATTCTCGAAGTCTAGTCTGAAACCTTTCATTTTTTTCAATAAAAGCAGGTATTTTACTCTGAGATGTGTTGCAAATTACAGGAAGAAATAGAAGAATGTCATTTTTACCAGTGCACACCTGATCACTAAGAATATGAACGATGTCTCTTAGAGAATTGGATATGAAGATGTTACAGGAGATGTAGACCGTCGCCCATGAAAAAAAGATTATACTGAAGACTGTCACCTTAACTTGAAGACATCAGTGGCTAGCATGTGCTGCTAGCTGTCAGTGAACAACACAACCTTAAAAGTCGTACAGAGGCCCTGGGGTTCCTGGGAATTAATACAGGAAACCAAACACATCACATTCACCTATGTGTCTTTTCTATGAACCACAGGGAAAAGATCCAAGCTTTCTGTCCTCATGCTCTATCAATGCCATGCCGAATGAGGAGACAGAACAGAAGAGTCTTCAGTACACCAGAAAATGTGAGAATGGGCTCTAGAAAGGACATGTTCTCCTTTTTCAGATTGAGAAGACAAGAGTAGCGCTCCATCCTTGGAGATTTTACCTCCAAAGCATGACAGAATATTTGTGCAACTCACAACTCACATGGGATGTCTAATTTAAATCATAGAAAGGATGGGCTTCCAATAACATTACTTTTCATCTCCATCTTTTCTCAAAGCTGAATAAAACAAAATGAGCAGCCCTCCTTTTCTTCAAAGGAAGAAAATTTCAATTAAAAGCTGTAAACAAAACACTAATCTTTACAAGTGTTTGTAAAGTGCTGCACAGCTACGTTCTACAAAAACCAATTACTTGAATTTTTAATCATTTTTTCGTTTCAGAAGTAAATTTTAAAAATCTAATTACTAAGTGACATCTCTGAAGATATTCTTTCATATGAATCCTTCATAGGCTGTGCATTAATATTTAAATAGACATTACAGAAAGGGTATAAATATAGGCATGCCTTTACACTGCATGTGAATAATAATTAAAATGAAGGGGCGGAGGGGGGCATTTAAACTGTACAACATGACCAGCAGGTTATCTCAGTGCATGTGTACAGTTAGTATCACTACACTGATTTCAGCTCCAGTAGAAATTCCCCACCTTACTTTCAAACCTGTGGCTTGAAGGACCAATTTGACAGCAAGCATGCAGTGCTGCATGACATGCCCTATAGCATCCATGATGTCTGCACACTGCTGGCAAACAGGATGGAAGCTCCAAGGGACAATGGCAGTAGGAGGCCAGGGGAGATTCACAACAGCACTGCACATGTCAAACAATCAAATCCTGCCACTAGAAACACCTACATCAGCTTCAATATACTAAATACACAAGTCTCATGAGAAGCGGCTAAGAGAACTGGGATTATTTAGTCTGGAGAAGAGGAAGCTCAAGGAGACCTTATCAATGTCTACAACTTCCTGGAAGGAGGCTGTGGCAAGGTGGAGGTTGACCTCTTCACCCAGGTGACAGCAATAGGACAAGAGGGAACGGCGCATCAGGGGAAGTTCAGATTGGATATTACGAAGAATTTCCTCTTCAAAAGAGCAGTAAGGCACTGGCACAGGCTGCCCAGGGAGGTGGTGGAATCACCATATCTGAAGGTGAAGGAAAGGGTAGATGTAGTACTCAGAGATGTGGATTAGTGGGCGATATTGGTGCATAGTTGAACTAGATGACCTTAGATGCCTTTTCCAATCTGACTGATTCCGTGATAATAGAATTCAAAATCAGAGGCAATTTTAGCTGAAAAATCTATTAAAAAGCTCAAATACATGCTGCAGCAGTCATCCACACTAAGTTCAGCACTGTGAGAGCCACATCCCTACTAGTTTATAAATAGATATCGTAGACCTACCTGCACGAGCTGCAGTAACACCCATGACAGTAACAAAAGCACACAGACCCCTAGATACAGCAGAGATGTAGGCACACTATGCTGCATGCTGCTGCTAAATAATAGCACCTTGCCCTGCCCACATGAACTGCTCCCATACCTCTCATGTGAGATGGGAGAGAAGTGGAACTTCCGTAGTCCGCTCAGAAGAAATGGCAGAGCTAGAACAGCAAGGTAGTTGCTGTTATTTTACTTGCAGTTATTTTTCCCCCTCATCTGCATAAACAGATTTCATTTCAGATGTTTCCTTCATGTCTGGCTTAGGACTTAGATAAACGTGTTTTCAAAAGCATTACAGAGTGAGGGAAGCACAATGCATCAGTTCCCTTACTATATGTTGGCAGACCTTTCATTAAAACATACATTTCTTCTGGGTCTCATAATAAGTACTAAAGTTCTTCCCCATTAATCAAGTGCTAGTTTTTGGTCTTAGTATTAATAAATTTAATTAGGCAGATAAAAGAACATTAAAAAGTAAAAAAAAATTCTGACCTGTATATTTTCCCTGAAAATCCAAGCTCACATTTCTCATTCCGTATGAAACGCGTACATTCAGGGACATTCATAGCAAAGTAGTGCAGATGTGGAAGAGATGGTGATAAATTTGCAGAGACAAATCAAAAGCAGTCTAATTGCGTTGTTTCAACTGAAGCTAGCTCAGTGACTAAGCTCTCTAAGGACATGGAATATAAAGCTTAGTTCTTTCAATGAACACAATTCAATTTCTGCCACTGTTGGTCACCTAAGGAAATCCCAGATGATGAAAGCTTTCCAGTTCTGGAGATAATGGATAAAAGAATACAAGTCTTATTATCTCAGTCGAGCATAAGTTACAACAGTAATGAATTCAGCTTTTTCAGAGTTCAGTTAAAGAAATAAAAGATTTTGTCATTTCCACTCTGTTGGTTTCAAATTTTTTCTTGGTTGAATTATAGCCATTGTAGCCACAACTGTGTCCAAATATTGCAGGTGATAAGAAATTACCAGCGGAGTTACCAGCTGATCATTGCTTAATTCAGAAAACATCATTTGTGCCTGACTGTTCATTCAAGAAGTCAGTTTCATTTCACACATTCTTCCCATAGCAACCATCACTGCACATCTAGGATGACTGCATTCTGAAACCTGACACTGACATGAACTCCTGTCAGAGCAGCAAAATCATAATTATGGCAAAAGTTGTCCTTCATCTGAAGGATACTTCACTGATAGAGCACACTAAATAAATCGTTTGGACAAGTTTCCATTAAAAAGTTAAAATTCAAAAAAAGATTTCAAGCTTTATTCTTCACCTTACTATAGTTCAGATACAGTGTTAAACAATAGTTATAATTCTATTTTTTTTCTTTTTTCTTCCAGGAACACAAGGGCATGTTACCTTAATGTATTTGGACTATCTACCTTAACAGTCTTACATATATCCAAAAGCTACTGTGAAGTACTCCTCTTTCTATGATTTCCCCATCAGTAGCTGGTTCTTCTTCTGTATTTGGCAGAGAAGGGTCAAAAGCTTTGCTTTTAGATTGATTTCTGAAGAAAATACCAATCCAGACCATGTTTCAAACAAACAAACAAGCCACATACACCAAAAGCATGCAATTATTAGCCCCTCTTTACTTACACTGGAATAAAAAATTAGCCCAAGTTACTTAAGTAAGTCTTAATATTTAGCATCTTGTAGCAGGAAGAAATACATTTTAAGAAAGGAGGTACTTCCATGTTTGTGATACAGTTTCCTTTCAATTTTAAGATTTGCAGGTGAGCAATACAAAAAATCCAGCTATGCACAGCACTAGCTTCCATTAACACAGGAGGCTACTATAGTGTAAGTGACTCAAGTGCAGTAGAAAAAAAGATCCATGCTAGAGGTTTCAGTAAGAGGCTTCTCTCTCTTCCTCTGCACAACATTAGATAAAACACATTGAAAACTTTAAGTTCTATAAGAGTCAGCACCTCTTCAGCTGAGCTTGTGAATGGTGGGGAAACAAATGAGGAGCTTCCAAGCACCACGTATTGAAGTAACTGCAATGTGCCTACACACATAGACAGAGAACCATCATGTCTGTAAGTAGCATTGCTACTTAGAAATAGCTGGGCCTGAGGATCAGAATTCAGTTCTGCAAGTATCCCAGAGGACTTGAATTCAGAGTAACAGCAGGCAGATGCACCCACAGCTACAGCAGACAGCATTTAGTTCAGTTACTTGGTTCTCAGCCATCTTCTGATTCAGAAACATGTGTGAGCAATGGAGCGCATTTTCAGGACCCTTCAGAATACAAATGGAACATCTCACTCCACACAGTGGAGCTCTCAAGATACTGCTTACTGAGCCACCATATCTGAAGATACAAATCCCTTATTACAATCCACAGACAAGCTGGAGTAGGTCCCTCCTCATTCTAGTAAAGATGCTGTAAGAGCAGAAGCAGTCAGCTAGACCCAAACCCGACATAAAGCAAACGAGAGAGACAACATTCACCTAAGGGGGAAACTTCTGCTACACTTATTTCTCCTGAATCTGTTTCACAAAAGCCAGTGAACCTCTCTGGTGCACAAAGGCAATCACAGCCACCCATTTGCCAAACATCCCATCCTACAAGGTACCCCAGAAAGCTTATTTTAAGGATCTACACAAAATTTGACTGACTTCAGTCACACCTCTTGAAAAACTGAACTGGGGACATTTTTACAGATAAGAAAGTATCATTTGAAGTGTACATACACAGAATTATTTTCTTAAGAATGAAAGACGAAAGACTGAATGTTTGACAGGTTCCCTAAAAAATTAGTAACTACTATGGAAGCCAAATTACAAATACAAACAAATACAAGCACCTGTAATCACACCTACATGAAACTATTACATTTCAAGTGTACACAGACACTGGGATGAACTGTGGGACAAACCATCCAACTGTGTAAGAGCAGAAACAGAACTGGCAAGGCTGAATACACACAAAGAACAGCTGTACTAAAACCTCCCCACGAAAAGGAGCTCACAGCCTATTGCATAACCAAGTAAATATAATCGGTCTGTCTGGACAAATAAATATTTTGAGCTCTGCTTGGTACCCTAGGCCTCTACTCTAAGATTTGTTTTAGGAAAGTAATTCTTTGATCTCCACAGCACAGCTAGAGCCCATGCTGAGAAGGGCTCCTAACAGGACTCCTTGTACGGCCTTCTGTGGCAGGATGAAGCGACGCATGCAGTGCTTCCTTTGCCAACTCTTGTTGCAAGAAATTAAAATAAGTCTGACTGCAGTCACATAAGCGGATTACAGAAGTTTGTATAATAATAAAGCTCAGCTAATTGTGCAATCAAACTACCACAGAGAAATGCCTGCCCAGAAAGGCTTCACCAACTTCACATCTTTGCATCCCAGTCAGACTTCTCCATCTTGACTGGTAAACAAATGTTCAGTTTGGTCAAAAGTCTTTTTTCATAACTTTTAGCCATCCAATGGTAATTGAGTAGATTACAATCTAAAGGAAAATTTAAAATATTTAAATGTTATACAAGACAACATCATAAAAATTCGTCATTGTTTAGATCTGCTTACCTAGCTTGACAACAGCCTAACTTGATTATGAACAGAAACTATATAAAATACAGCCAGATCTGATCTCTTAACGGTGTGAAAGAGTCAAAGATGAAGTTTGAAAAAATCAGGATTTTTTTTTTTTCAACAGTTATTAAAATTGATCTGGCAAATGCAAGAACGCCTTTTCAAAGTGAACCACCTCTGTTCCTTTTATTTAGTCTCTCAAAGCCCTCTAGCCACTTAATTCTAATTAGATAAGAAAATTGAACTACAATAGTCATTGACATTTCATTAATGTCTAGTGTTCCCTAAGAAGCAGAAGAAAGCCAGAGTAATAAAGGTTAAGACTACCTTTGCAGAACACACACACTAAAAAAAAGGAACTAAAAAATGTAAAAATGTTTCAAATGATGGCATATCTTTGAGTAAAACCTGTTCTACGCATAGACCTAACCTCACAATTTTCTAGACTTTACAGACTCAGGCCATTCAAGTAGCTGTGGGGTGCACCATGAAATAATTTTCTTCTCTTGGTATGGGGTCCCCACATTCTGTTCCTGCTTTGGAAGGGCAAATAGGCTTAGGGGCACTCAATCAGTGCCTCACTTGGAAGTGGTAGCACACACACTACTAACAGTGCCAGATTTCCCCAAGCTCATTGATGGGGAAGCACCTGGTCTATAGACCAGCAGTCATTTCAATGGGATGCCCTGCACAGGAATTGGTATAACTTAACTAAAACATCCTGCTTTGGACATTGAAACAGCGTAAGAATTGAAACTCTGCTTCTGGAAGCACACTTGGAGACACACTATTGGATACTAATAGAATCTTCAAATCTGTTATCGCATCTAGGATTGTACAAATGGAAGCAAACCTCAATAAACCCAAATCCAAACCATTTGCCATTTTCCAGGATCTTTCCACTCACTGGGAAGGGAAAAGTTATTCTCAAAGCCAATCTCCTTCAAAAAAATCTAATTTCCTCTGCTTGTTAGTTGTCACTTTTTCCTACAGGATGCATATTTATTAACTATGCAGGTTGGAGAGATATGCTTCATGCACTGGAGTTGTAATTGATCAACATAAAACAATATGAGCTGGTCCTGGCAAGTCTCAGCTGGGCCTGTTGGTATGCAGCACCACTGAGTAAAGAATTCCTTCCAGTACTTACTCTCCAATCCCTGGGACCGCAAAGCAGGCAGGGCAAAGCCCCATTTGCAGCATGGGATATGGAAGGTGACAAGCCCCTTGATTTTCACCAACGTAGCAGTACTCCTTTTCATTCTCAAGTACCAGCAGCATACTGCCTCTCCTTGTCAATAACTTTTCCAAAGAAGGGGTGACATCCCTATGCAGATGCAAGTTTTAGGATTTCTTAATTATTTTAAAAATCAGTAAGATGATCTTTGATAAAGAACACAGGGAGCCATTTTCACGAGCGGGGTTTCAGTGTCTATTAACTAATGCATCTGTAATGGTGAATTGTAATGGAGCTGTTAGACTTTTTCCACAGCATACTCACAGGAATAGCGAATAATTATACTTCATACAGCTTTATGACAGATTTCAAAAGGATTCCTAATGAGTGGACACTTGATCTTAGCTAAGCTCCTTAGTCAGAGATAACATTATGAGAAGACAATTTTTTTTCCACCATATAATAAATAATTTAAACAAAATCTTACCGTGAACATTTATTTTTCACCTCTATTAAATCTTCCATTATGGAAGAAGTAATAAGACCTTGAAGTTAAAGGCTGTGTACTGCTGCAGAACACAAAGAAAACTTAAAGGAAAAAATCATTACATGAAAACAGGTTAGACTGATTTGCTTCAAAAATCTGTTAAATTGAAGAAAACCTCTTTTAAAGGTAAATGAGTGTCTTTGAACACTGCCAATTTAAAAAAGCATTTTTCCCCCCTCTGAAATGCAGATCTTGTATCTGGAATTCCCAAAGTTATAAGCCACAGGCTTGCTTTTATGGACCAATCCCGGATAAATCATTTGCTGTCACAACTCTACTGACTGCAAACCCCAAATATTCAACTCAATTATACATACAGAAGTTTTATTCACTAACTGCTTTCTTGTCCTCTTTCTTCTTCTCCCCTGTGCCCCATCCACATCCTCTTGACACACACGCTGTAAGACGTAATACCACATCTTGCAGAAATACACTAGTGGCTCTGGTTGGACTGAAATAAGTCTCATTACTAGTTTTAAATCTGTTGTATGAAGGAGGCAAAGCAAAGGCTTCACAACCTTTACTCAATCCACAGAGGGGAATAATTCAATTTAACTCAAGCCTGACTTAATCTTCTACCCCACACCATTCTTGAGTTGACAAAACTGAAATAAAGACACAAACACGTCCAGATTAGGACAGTAAGTTAGGAGAGAGTTACTTCTTCCTCATCTGAGCAAGATCTCTATGCATTATGTCTATCACAACAGGCCTGACTTTCTAATGTACCAAAACTGCAGAGCTCCCATTACACTCTCACCTTGCCTGCTCTAGGTTTTAAAAAATGACATCATATAGTGTCTAACAGTTGTAAAAGATCAGTACAATAACCATGTACTTGTAAGCTGGAACAATGATATCCTACCATCCGACCAAACAACTGCCTAACACAGCGTAACATGATGACTTGATTTCATACTAGTTATGGAGATATAATGCAGAATGCTGAATATTTCTGTGAAGAGGGCCATATCATGTCCTAATTTCTGAAGCTGTAGAAGACTATGTATTTTTCAAAACTCTACATCACTATTGCTTCAAGACAGTTCTGGGCATCTCAAAGGTCAGTTACTGAAATCAAACACTGGAGAACTCAAATAAGGCTTTTGTCATCATTTCAGATTCAGATTATACACATTTATCTGAATATATATATACTGTGCAAGTTCCAAACCCCCCTCAATGGTACAAGTGCTGCTTCATACCGTATTTAGTGACTACCCAATTACATCATGACTATTCCACATAACTGAAAGAAATTTAGAAGCACTCTCTTAATGCATTGTAACATAGCATCTTAAACACACTTTCATGACTCTCCTGTCTCTATTAACTCACCAAAGCCATACACACGACCTGAGGCTGATACATAATCTAAAATCACTTAAAACAACCAATACCAACAATGTAAAAAAAAAAAATCCATGCTTGATCCCTTATCCAACGATTCAAATATCCAGTCTTTACAAGATGCAGAGGAAGTTAATGTTTTCCCCAATATCAGTGCAACATTTACCACAAACCTATTTCCTTGGAAATATAAAATCTTGGAAAAGATTTTGAAAATAATTAATTAAAAATCTGGGTAAATGCTCTTAGCTTCTTGGCTGTTTCCAGAAAGTACTAAAGAAATACCTTTAAGAGCCTTAGGACATGCAACAGAATGGAAGACTTCACACCTTAATGTTCTGTGTTCAAATCTGGCAGAATGTCATTATCTGCTGATGGCTCACAAGTAGCTGTGTGATGCAAATTTATAATGCTGCTGGGTGGAACAGGTCACCATATTATCATTTGTTTGGCTGTTCCCTTGTTAGTGATGTTAACAGAGGTTAAGGACTGACCAGAGCTTGCACAAGCAGTCTATTCCAAACACAATGAAATAAAATGACAGCACATTGCTGCCAACTTATTTGTTGTGTGTCTAAATCACCCACATTCTAAGAACTCAATTAGCACCAGTCATAAATGCTTCAGATGCTATTGGTTTTCAGGTCAGTACACACAGTGAACTGATTATGTGCTTCCACTAATGGCATAAGCCAGAGGAACAGCATTCTCAAAAAAAAAAGAAAAAAAAAAAAGTTCAACTTAGTTCTCTTAGTTCTTAGGGACTACACTAAGCATTAAAATTTAACTCCAACAGCTTAGCAAGAACAATTCTAAGAAAGCTTCTTCAGAACATATTCAGTAAATGACAGACTACAATGGCCTTCCCTGCTTGGCTGTGCAACCACCCACAAAAGCCAGGAACACTCAGTGCAAAATCTACTAGCAAGCTCTTCAATAAATTATCATCTTACCAAGAACTAACTGGAGTTGATTAGTCTTGCTAATACCACTTCCACCTTAGTGATTATTATAAGAAACACATTTTAAATTAAAAGGCCGAGATCATTCTACATGCCTTATTCTAGTTACACTAAGTTACTAAATATCTGTGCTTGTTTCCTGGGAGTCAAGAAGCTGCTGGAGTTTTTCTACTTCATCAGCCAGTAAAACCAATAGGATTTATTGTATAAAACTGTACTTACAGCATAATTATCAATAATACAACAATGAATATTGGAACTAAAAATTTTGTCTTACCATGGATTTCTAACGGTGACATAGCAACTACAAGGACTAATCTAGACATCACCTACAAAGTTGATCTTCTCTCCTCTGACACACAGGATAGCATATAAGATCCTTCTTTAAAGGCCACAAAATCAACAAGGAATCATACAGGACACCAGATCATCTTCACAAAGAAATGAGATGTCTTCACAAATGAAATGAGAGCTTTCAGGGAGCAGTACTCATTTGTTTGCCATTATCTGGTTACAGCCCTTCCTAACTTGTCGTGGTTGGACAGATATTCCCAATTAACAGCAGTGTTTATCTAGTGTTCAGTCTATTACAGAAAATATATTCACAAAACTTTTTTTTTTTTTTTTTTTTTTTTTTTTTAAGTTCTTCATTCTTTTAAGTTTCAAAAGTTAATCAGAATTACAGAAATAATTTCAGTTTGCATCTTTTCAGCAAGACTGACTCCACACTAAGGTTTGAATTTTGGCACAGCAGTGTGCTGGCTTATTTCAGTCATATATTGTGCTAATCACTACAGTCAAGGCTTTCCTACATTATGTTGCTATAAACACTAAGCATTTTAAACTACCAACATAGCATAGAAAGCAATATGAGCTGCAGCTCATGTATACAGACTGCACAGTACTCCAGAGGGTCAGAACAGGTACCTCTGCCCTCAAGCTCTTGCGATGCCAGAGCCACCTCAAACAGGCACTCCAGTGTTGGGATGGGTTCTTTTTGTGCCTTCTTTGCAGGAGCCACTTTAGTCTCTTGTATCTGAAGTTAGATTCATTCAACTCAGAAACCAAAGTTCCAGTTATGGATTTCTTCAGTGCTCCTAAAAGTTGAGCAGAAAAGGCATCGTCTTTTGTCACCCTTGCTACTCACATACTGTAAATAAAAGTTTGAAGTTAAAAAACTTCATTTCCTCTCATGAAAGAAAGGAAAACAGTTCATTTCTCAACTGACATATATCATATAAAACACAAATTGCAAAAGGTGACAGTTAGCAACTCTGTCATTCACTTCCCCTCCCACATATCCCTTCCAGCGGTAAAAGGAAATGTTCTATATTACATTACCTTCTTATGCCACATAACAATGGCCAACATGCACTGAAATTAAACCAAACTATTCTTGTTGAAAGAAAATACTTCTCAACATTTTAAGAATGTTCTTTCACCTGAGAAAACACAAGAAAGTGGCCTTTTACCTACAGAAATTCAATTTGTCCCTTATTAGAAATAAACAAGTGATACATGCAAACCGAGTTCTCACTCCCTCTAAAAAAAAAATCAATCTGAATAGTTACCAAAAAGCTACCCAGCTGTTTGTGCAGCAGTAACATTATGGCCAAGTTCAAGATTTTTTGAGCTCACTGTTTCAAAACCTAAACTTAAGGCAGGATCCAACTGCATTTACTTTAGCTGTCAAAAAGAACAATTTGTTCCACCTTCTTTAGATGAGCCTTCCTCCCTGTATAAATATTGAATAGAGAGGAGAAATAGATCAGAGACAACTTCTAAACAGCCGGAGTTGTAAAATAGGTTCTTGCTTCAAACCTGCCTAGAACTACGCACTACATGCACTTTAGGCTGGAAAAAAAAAAAAAAACAAAAAACAACTCAGTAGAAAAGGCAGCAAGCTTACAGAGTCAGGATCTGCAGGGAAAGCCAGTCACCTAGCACAAATAATGCACGCAGTGCTGAATTTTTTATCTGGACAGACCTGCTCGCTCCACAAATTGCACATTTTGTGGGTAAACCAAATAGCCATCCAGCATCAGCAAAGCGTGCAGACATGCAGTAATTACTCCAGTGTACCCAGAGAGAGGACCAGAGACCAGTTGGGTATCAGGCATATTATTCACTGCTGCACTGCCATACCTGCACAGTTCAGGCCCAAACTCCAAGAATCTTCCCAATCAGATTACACAATAGTAACTTAAATGAATCTAGATTTACTGAAATCCAGATAACTTTATTGTATTGCCCTACCCAGTTGGGTCAACTGTGATAAACGGCTAAAAATATCTAAGAATAAACAGTAAAAACATATTTATGAAAGCAAATGTGGTTAACTGCTTCTTTGTTAGACATACTGAAGGCACTGAAAAGCCTTGAGACCTCCAACCCATTCAGAATTCCACCACCAAGCTCTAAAGAGGTACAGAGATCGCTCCACAATGATCAGCCTGAGATCCTGCACAAAGCAACCTCATTGGAAATATTCAGCTCTAGCCTCTGAGAAGCTGAATTTAAATTAACATTATTGACCTCTTTCCAGGACACTGTTTTATCATGGAGAAGAAGAAAGTTAATTGCTGACAAGACTACTCATTTGATCCTGTACAACAATTTGTAGCAAAATACATTACATTTAGTGAAGGAAAGTAATAGATTTTACATTCAATTTGGTCACTGAAGAATACTGTTACACTTTTCCATTATAGCTATTTTTGCTGCAAGAGCTTATTTCAAGCTCTTATAGAATTAGTTACTTCCACTGATGAATTGGTTAAAAAGCTTTCTGGTCTATTTCAACTTACTCATAATACATTAGATCAGTTAAGAATAATGCTTCCGTAAGGAAAAGACTCTTTCTCTTGAAATACCTATGTGATACTTTCCGTATACGCAGCTGTGTGTGACCATATATACACAAGAACCACAAGAAGATGCTAATGATTTGTGTTTAAAGCAGAAAATTCATCTTGGCTGCTTTGTCTATCAGTGCTACATAAACTATACACACAACTGTACCATGTGTGCTAATGAAACAAGGTCTCTTAGTGCTTCCATTATACACTGAAGAAAAAGGATTTTGTGCCCTTGCTCAAGCAATAGAAACCATTTCAAAGCAAACATGATTTGGTCTCACCACAAGGGAGAGGACTCAGTGCAAGTCTACTAGTAAGATATAGGACACCCAGTGTAACTCCCAAAAGAACACATCCTCTCCCCAGACCAGTATAAACTGCTCTGTCGCACTCCAGATCACTAGGCCCTACACCAGGCCAACCCATCCCAGGTGCAACACTGAGTACAAAATCAAGAAATGATAATTAGAAAAAGAAAACTAATTTTGACTACAAAAACATACCTCGGCATTTTCCAAAACATTTTTTGCTTTGTTTAGAAATACTACAATTACTTTATTATTAATTAATTCCTTTGCTCTAATGTTCCTCTATTTCTTTCGATCATGTCAAAGGAAAGTAAATTCAGACCAAAACATTACCCAGGAGTTCAAAAGAACTCAAAGCAAGGAGTTACTTAGACAGATTACGTACTCCTTATTAATTGTCCAGAAGAACTACTGTTCTACTCAAGGCAGAGATCATACAGAAATGAGCACTTCAATCAAAATTGAAAGAAATCACTTAGTCATTAAAGTTAATTGCTTTTCTGTGCTTTTTTTCCTCTCATTACAGCTGATCATTGATGACCTCCATTATTTCACATGATTAGAAATAGTACTTAGTTTTATGAGCATTTTATTTAGTAGTGATTACATTTTAAGTCTTTCGTAGTTGCATTTGACTTTTCTAAAAGAAAGTTCTGAGAAGACAGCAAACATTCACCCTCACAAATAGCTAACTGGGGAAGGGAATCATTCACACCAGTTCATGAATGAGAAAGATGAGACAGAAGAAATGCTGAAAAACCCAAACTGGAATCTAAACCCTTATAGACTTTAGCTTATAAACAGTGTCATATATGGCTACAGTCACTCAAGTTTCTAGGAAGTCTCTTAATACCAAACAAATTTTGATGCTATGAAAGTACTGATTCACAGCTGCAGAAAAGGAGTAATAGGAGTAACTATGAAGTGCCAGAAAAATGTCTTTTAGAAGAATGTAGCCCCAACTCTGCCAGGTACTGCACATGGCCCAGCCAACACACCCAGGCCTGAGCGCTAAGAGTCCTTCAAATGAATAGAAGATGCAGAGAAGCTCCCACGGATGCCAAAGGTTTGTAGAGAGCATATTCCAGACAGAAATTCTTCAAGAGAAACACTGCATCAACCAGGGCCACAATACAAAGCACAACACAGAGCTTCAGGTGAGCTCTCTGTTTTGTTGCTTTCCTCAGGTTTGTCACACCTTGCAGCATTACCCAGGAGCATCAGACTTCACATCTATGGAAGGAGGAAGAGAGAAACCAACAAAAAGCAGCAGACTACAGTCATGATGGCATGGAAAGCTAGCCCTTGAGGTCAGTTTCCATTCCCAGAAATATACATTAAAAACACAGGAGCCTAACCTGTCAGACCTTTGCTTTAGAATAGCTTAAACATCACCTATTCCGGCACACACTCTGTTCTATTAAACCACTCGCATTCAATTGCCAGTTACCTGCACTTAAAAATGCATAAATACATACTGTATAGACAGCAAATTTGTCCTTCTTTCTTTTGAAATCACATTTCCATTGCCACAAAGCATCCCCAAGAAACTACCAATTTCCTTTCTCCATTACCTGCAGTACCTTCCCACCCCTGCACACCTCGTATTTATATCCTAGTTCATCTAACACCGAGGACACTGGGATTCTGCTCCCAGATTTATAGCAGAAGTGGAATCATGCAGGAAATTCAAGAGTTTGTTTCCAACAGAAGCTCTCTCTTCCAATCCATGACACACAACTTCACTGAAATTAAACTCTGCTTTCAGTAATTGCAAATTCTGCCTGAATGAGGACTACAAGTAATCCCCTGTTATATTTAGATAGTAGAGAACTTCCAGATAATTGAAGGGCAGAATGCAAATGAAGATTAATCTTTTTCACATTGACATGAATTGGTTATGGAACCAATAATACCATTGAAAATACACTAAGATGTGGCTGGCAGTGCCCAAGGCACTGAAGAAGATTGATCCCAAATAGGTGATGGAGCTGCTCAACTGTCCCCAGGGCTGGTAACCAGCTGCTGCCATCCTAAAAGAAGGACAGTGATAAGAAAAGGCTCATGGAAGGGCTTGCTTTTGGGAAAGCTATCCCATAAAATCTATTTGAAAGCGCCTCAACTCTGAATGAAAGTGTATGTTTTTATAGCATGTTGCTTTAATACGGGAATACAGGCACTGGCATAGAAAATAAACTCATCAGGCATCTTATCAACAAACAGCTATGAGTGATTGTGAAGAAAATAAGCATCAACACATATTCTTCAATAGCATAAGAACTGTTTATTCATCTACTGTGAATTAGACCACTGTAAAATATCCCTCTTCCTTGCCGTGCAGCTACAAATGCCTGTAACAGCAAAAATAAAAATGGCGCATTGGAATCATTAAGAAAAATATATTGATTTTTGTAAATTAAAAAATGTCTTTCTCCCATAGATTAAATAAACTCTTTGATTCAGATCTCTGAGAGTCTGTTTACATTTAAGGACAACAGACTTTTCAGTGAATTTACACAGAAGCCCCCAGAAGGAACACTCTGTTGATTAAACATTCAATTGCCAATGAATATCACTACTGCCTTATTATCTGGTGGTGCTGCTCGAGAATGAATCAATTGTAGTCTGCTACTGAAGCCTGTAAATCTTTTCTCAAGTGAATTTGCTATTCCATACTTGTTACCGTTGAGCCAATTAGTCATTTGCACACTTCCTTGCCCACTGTAATACAACACACGCCATAACCAATTTAATGCCTTTCAGGTCCTAAAGTGAACAGGGAAGCTACAGGCTTCAGGAACAACAGCTCTGTCTATTTATATGCTTTCTTTGCTTTTCTTTACTTTTGAAAGTTTCACTACAATTTAGAACTTAATTTGAAAAGCAATTTGAACTGTAACTGATCTTACTTGATAGAGATAAGCAGAAAATACCACAACCCATCAAATCACTTGTAAATACTTATAAAGTCAAACACAGGACAGACCTTGTAAACGTGGTATCGTCTCACTGGTAAAACATCCACAAATCACAAACTGCATTTGTAGTTCTACAAGCTACTTCAAAGTTAAGTTGCTGGGTGTTTGTTTGTTTGTTTGTTTTTTGTTTAGTTCCATTCATTCTGATTTTAAAAAGGCAAAATTCAAGAGCATTCTGTTTGAAAAATAATTGTGTACATGAAGCTAGAAATATTACATTGATATTAAACTGTGCAGAACAGAGTTCCCATATAAACAAAACAGAACTATGGCCTTATCTTTTATGTAATTTCATGCTACCAAAACGCTACATGTTAAGTAGCAAAGAAGAATTTATGAAGAGGGCCATCAATGATGTTAATTAGGGCAAAAACTAGTCTGATCATAGTCTTAAACCAGAAGGCAAAGAAAACTTGCAGGAATACAGAACTCTCTGCAGCACAAGAAAATACATCACTTTCAAAAAAAGCTTTACTTTCAAAGTAAAGTGTATAAATGCATTTTGAAAAGAAGAAAAAGCTAGGGTAGAAGAAGCACTTCTAAGTTATTAAAAATATGAATTTTTTTATTCTTATGAAAATTAATATAAAGCTTTGTCTTAATTTTGTTCTGAAGTCTCTTCTCAAACACAGAGGAACTTATCTTCCAACACATAACTGTATTACTCCCCCTTGTATTTTATGAAGGAAAAAATGATTTAAACTATTTATAAAGCAGCTTGGATGTCATCTTAGATCCCTCTTTTATTCATGTGCAACATTATCTACTGTATCCAATTTGACGAAAGGACACAAAGAATGATAGAAGAGGATAGTGATCTTATCTTGGCCTGTGCTTTCATATATCAATGCAATCAATTAAATGATATGTAATGTCTTATCTGTCAGCTACTCTTGCTAAAGCAGCACGGTACTTCCATTTGAGTTGTAGTTTCTGTCAATCATGCCAATATTTGGAAAAGAATATATATATATTTTTTTTTTAAGAACAAAGTCATCAATATTTATTTATTTTTAAGAACAAAGTCAGCAGTAAAATAAAATGAGGCTTGAAATGACATTGTTCTCTCTCATTTCCTATTCATGGTGTGTAGTTTAACAAATAATGTGTCTGTGCTTGATTTTATTATGTTACTGTGTGACCTATACAATCTCAGGAGACTAGCTAACAGAAGAGATGAACATTATTCCATTAGTGAAAAAAATCAATAATAGTTTCAAGCTTGATGCAATCTTTTGCAGAGCTTCTATCTTTATAAACATGAATTAATACTGAATCTTAGAAAATACATTCTTAACTTTCCCCAGTCCAAAAAGTGAAAGAAAGCTTTGGTCCATTCAGAACCAAGGCCGCAAGTCCCATTGTAATGTAGAAATATATCAAACGCAAACATATCATAGAATGGCCTGGGTTGGAAGAGACCTCAAGAATCATCATCAAGCTCCGACTCCTCTGAAGCAGGCAGGGCCACCAACCTCCCCATTTAATACAAGACCAGGCTGCCCAGGGCCCCGTTCAGCCTGGTCTTGAACACCTCCATGGATGGGGCATCCACAACCTCTCTGGGCAGCCTGTTCCAGTTGCCACTCTCTCTGTAAAGAACTTCCCCTGACATCCAACCTAAATCTTACCTCCCTCAACGTAAAACCATTTTCCCTTGTCCTGCAGTTATCAACCCCTTCAAAGAGTTGATTCCCCTCCTGTTTGTAGGCTCCCTTTAGGTATTGAAAGGCTGCAGTGAGCAGCCTTCTCTTCTCCAAGCTGAACAAGCCCAGCTCCCTCAGCCTGTCTTCGTAGGGGAGGTGCTCCAGATTCCTGATCATTTTTCTGTCTCTCCTCTGGACCCTCTCCAACAGCTCCCTGTCTTTCTTGTACTGGGGGCTCCAGACCTGGATACAGCACTCCAGATGGGGCCTCACAAGAGCAGAGTAGAGGCGAGCAATCACCTCCCTGTCCCTGCTGGCCACCCTTCTTCTGATGGAGCCCAGGATACCACCTGCTTTCTGAGCTGCAAAAGCACCCTGCTGGTTCGTGTTCAGTTTTTCAACAATCAGGACACCCAGGTCCTTCTCTACAGGGCTGCTCTAAGTATTGTTCCTCCCAGTCTGTATAAATGCCTGCGATTCTTCGGCCCAAATGCAAAACTTTGCACTTTGCTGTGTTGAACCTCATTAGATTCACACAGGCCCACCTTTTAAGTCTGTCAAGGTGCCTTGGAATGGCTTCCCTTCCTTATATTGTGTCAACGTATCAATGTAAATAGTATCTGTATTACAGTACTGGGTTGTTTTCAGAGTTGGCGGATAGGTTTGGTTTATTCATCCTTAAACAATTATTGTCTAAAAACTCATATCCATTAGAGTAAAATATGGATGTTATTCCTATCTGGAAATGATAAATGCAGAAAATCTACACAAATTGAAATTAGAGATCAAGAACCAAGCATTCTGTCGGGAAAACTAGAAGACCATCTACAGCTTTTCTGCCATTCCTGTTACCTTAGGCTCCTTTACTTCGTTAGCCAGATGAGAAACTCCACCATAAAATGGAGCAACAGGAAAACTAGCAAAACCATAAGAATAAAAACATGCTTAAAGCTCTGAACACATTGGTTTCCATCCACTGGATAACTACCACATGGCAAAATGCACACTTGTACCACAGGAACAATTTGTATGCTCCCATCACTAACCGGGACTGCTGTGCAGCATGAAGGTTAGCATGTTCTAACTACTTTCTAAGGATTAAGTATTCAAAAATGAAAGCGTTAGCTAGATGTGCACTGCAAGAGTAACTCACAAATGACTGATAGCAATTTGCACTGTATTTTTAGGTTATTTTTGAAATGTGCACTAATACTGTAATTTGGCTAAGGAAGAAATTGTAAGTGTTACACTGGAGCAAAACTAACAAAAGAATGTATTTCTTGGATGGTGCTTGCAATAATCAAAAACCATTATCTCCTTATGAAACAAACTGCAAAGCACAAAGACATACAAGTCTGGAGAAAAAGCCACTGTGCCAAATATGCCACTGTCAGGGGCTGTGAAGTCACTCACACATAGGTCTGCTCTGCTTATTTCCCTAATTATTGCCCTTCCATACTGTTATGTCCACAAAGCACATGCACACTACCTGCTTTGTTATTCATCAGTTGCTATGGCAGTATATAACAAAGCTGACAGAAGCCTTTTTCTTGGTTAAACACAGAACCAGAGCATTCCCAGTCCTGCAGTAGGGAAGCTTCAAAAGCACAAACTGCAGGAGCACCTTTCATCCTCTGGATCCACCTGGCAAACCAGCCAGGATGCTGCTCAAATCCTTTTACTAAGACAGCAAACACACCTTTCAACCCAGGCATAGAGGAAGCTCTGTCAGACTCCAAAGAGCAGGCTCTGAACAATTGCAGGATGGCTGCAAGTGGCACCATTAGCCACCTGAACGCCATGTGCAGAGCTGACATGCTCACTAGTCCAGAAGCGGGATGCAAGTCACTGCATATGCTCTCTTCTTTTCATGATCAACGTAAGTTTACCTCTACCAGTTTCAAAAAAATATAATGCAAAAGTATTGCTTAAGAGTTACCTAAAACAAAGATGAGTCACCAAAATAAAAACAAAGAACCAAAACACTGAAAAAAAACGTCAATTGGTCTCTCTGTAGTAGTACAGACCTCTAAGGGTTAGGGTGCAAAAAGCTGGAGGCTGGCAATGGAAAACACACAGTACCCACAGTGTTGGTACAGTGCCCACATCTGTGTTTAGAAGTGCTATCTGATTTATGTCACTTGAAAGGGAAAGTCTCCAAAGTACATTAATAAAGGCTGACTGGAAGACAGCAGAAGGAAAAAATGGAAAAGAGCATAGAACCTTCTAGTCAGATCACCTAGAAACTAACTAAACCTTTAGGGATAAGCACTTGGGCTGTGAAAGCTGTTCTCTTTATAAATTTTAGCAGAAAATAAACTATCTTGCCTCACACTACTCTATAAAGGCACTAGTACATGTTCACCTTAACAGCAGAACTGAGAATGAACCTACTCATTCTGCTACTACTAGCTTATTGGTTTAATACAGAATTTAGGCATCATTTTGCCTGTCTGCAAGAATTAAAGGAGTCAGATAAAGACACGCCCTGGCACCAAAGCAGGTGTTCCTTGATTCCCCTGCATACTCCACTGGCCACAAAAAACAAGAACACCTGAAGAAACAGCCTGGCATCACAGTACAGGTGGTAGGCAGACATTCAGAGAATATGGCTCATCTCTTACAAATGAGTAGAGTTTAAAACACAAATTGCATCACATCTCTCACAAAGAACAAGCAGTAAAACAAAGTAAATGTAAAGCAAAATCCTGTCCATGGAACCTTCTAGAAGGAGCACGGGCAAGTAAATAGCACACAGACCAAGCACACTATGGCATCACCTGAGATGTCTCAGCCCTTCAGCCCGAGCCTTCTTCCTTCCCAGTGCCATATTGTGAGACAACTTCTGATTCCAAGTCAGCTTATTAAGATGGGTTTTTACCACCACTTGAAAAAAGCAGGGCAAAATGCTTTGTATTGCTGCATAGCCTATTCTCCATCTACAGAAGATCTTTATAACTGAAGGCAGTTTTGATCCCATTACTTTCAACTTAATTCACACGATATCCCACAGATTTCAATGAGAAAAAAAATGACAGGAAAACTCATTTGGCACCATAATTAAAGGGATTAGTGTCTGCAGCATATTAATCCCAAGAGCCATCTGATTAAAGAACAAACCAGAAATACTGTGTAACCAATTAAGAAGGAAGGTCTTTTTATCAACTCATTAAGAAATGCATTAGACATATCTGAATTGTCTACACTTCAAAATATTTACATCTTGCCTGCAAGAATTTCAAATTAAATATTAACAAGCCACCAAATCCATCATTCTCTTTTACAAAAAGTTTTCAAAAGCTTATCAATGCATTGCTCTCTGAATCTGGCAGATCTACTTCCAAATGAAAATGGAACAGCACAGTTCAACTCCATACACAATAATGTCCTTATACTCAGAATATTCTAAGTATGTATGCAGATACAAATAATACAGGGTATGTACTTATGATATGCAGTGTTTTCAAAGAAAATTTTTACTTGCTTGTTCAAAGCATACTGCATTTTGCTTCAAGTCAACTTAAAGTGGCAAACATTTTCATGAATCGCTCACATGTATTTAAAAGTGCTAACAGCATGAAAATCCTTCCTAGAGAAGAAGACTTAGCAAACACGTTTTAATTCTGATCAGCAATATCTGCACCTTAAGTAAACTTAAACCTTGGAGACTCAGTAACTTCCCTCAGTTCCTGGCACAATATTTTGTATAAGAGGTCTTTTGAATTAACACAAAAATGCATAAAACACATGGAGTGCGTTTTGTCCTGGTGTCAGCTGCATTCTGATATATTGCTTATGATCTTTCTCTCAATCCATCATCTCTTCAGAAGGGAACATCATGCTGAGAAACAACCTTGTCCATCAGATAAACAGCAAGCATCATAAGCTCACCGTGTCGCTCAAGTCATGAGCTGCCTTTTTAGGCTTAATGAAACAATAACAGAAAGCTCTTTGCATAAATCTAATCCTTAATTTTAATGTCCGTGCCAACAGCCGCACAATATTAATTACTTTTCTTGAGATGCAATCAGAAGTTCACTGAGTTACAAGTAACAACTCATGCTTCCTTATTTTCACTCAGCTCTGAGGAAAAAAAAAAAAAAAAGTGAGAGTGAGAGAGAGAGAGAAGGATTCTCTCTCAGACTGAAAACATCTGGCAATTAAGTGGATAACCTGAACAGGCTGTGGGTATCTTGAGTACAAGACAACAGTATAAAGTCTGGTATATTGTCTGTGGCAGTGGTCTTTGCCAGAATGGTAAGAAACATTACTGACTGGGACAAGCATTACATAGTCCTTTCTCATATACTTTCCCACTCTCCAACAATCTCTGTCTCAAAAAGACAGCACTGTTTTTCTCTACTTTTCCTGCACAGTACATTATGTTTACTAAATCAACCTCATAACTCATTGTCCTCTCAAGGTAGGACCAACTGCTGCTCTGAGATATGTAGTACCTTCCACCCAAAGGGCTGAAACCACCCTTTGGATTTCCTGTGCCATGATGCCCTACGTGCTCTGGGAGCCTTAAGCTCTATGTAAGGGACTTTCCGTGCAGATATCAGTGCCACACAGCAACTATACTAAATAATTCACAAGTGGCAACTCACTGGTGCTTTACACTAAACGTTCCTAGTATGCATTTACTTGCTTGCCTTCCCTTCCCATCATCTCATTTTTCTTCCTATGCATACAACAACAGCCAAGAAAGTTAACGGTACTTTATACACGTAAAGACAGACAGCAAACAGCTCCGTTCACACAGGTCATAGACAATTTTCTCTGGGGCCCAGATGATTCAGTCCCCCTGTGTAATACTTGGCCTTCAGTTTCCTCTATTCTTCAACGCAGGCATTATACTCATTGCAGCAGAAAAGTTAAAAGGTCAGAAGTGTGTTCTAGGATAATTATATTTTAAATCGATGTAATGGAATACTAGTTAAATCTCTAATGTAGAGCCAACCTAAGAGAACTAGGTCAGACAAGATCTGTAAAAAGATATCCAATAAACATTTTGCAAGGATATTCTCAAAAATGACAGAAATCCTTTCCAGTACTGCTTCAGTCAGCAGTCTGTAGAAGGCATTTTAGGACAGGTCATGTAAGCAAAGATATCAGAACATTAATTTTGCTCCTATACTCCAGGTTATCCCCGAGCTACTCCCAGGTTGTCAATAAAAGCACCGATTTGCAAAATCTTGCAAAAATATATTGCTTATTGGCTTAAAAAAAAAGAGCAAGTCCGTAGTTTCCATAGCTTACCTTCTTAATCTTGTCTTACATTTAAGGGTTTGTGGCCTCGGCACCACTCCTTAAAACACAATCGAGGCAAAACATCTGAAAGCCTCCAGAATGCCAGCATTTCCCAGCACTCTGAAGTCTCCGAAGACTGAGCTCCTGGTCCCAGCTCCTCTCTGTCTGCTATTTTTGGCTGAAAAGCCAAAGCCATTGGAGCCACACGTGACTCAGGAGCCTCACAACTGAACCACCAGTGGCTGCTAATCTCAGGGCCAACCTTTGCTCCCCATGTGGTATTTATCTGTCTAATCAAACCTTCTCTACTGTGCAAAATCAGATGTATCTGAAACGAGACTGTGAAAGAGTTTTTCCATACACAGCCTTATTCTGTACTGAAGGCATTTACACTGTCTAGGTTCAAATATTTTGCAAGTAGGCTAAGACAAGCTAAGCAGGAGTTTAGCTGTAATTGCATGTTTGAATGGCAAGTTTAAGAATATATTATTGTATTTTAAGA
Organism: Lagopus leucura; assembly: GCF_019238085.1. Taxonomy (NCBI): domain Eukaryota; kingdom Metazoa; phylum Chordata; class Aves; order Galliformes; family Phasianidae; genus Lagopus; species Lagopus leucura. The sequence continues at coordinate 9,730,287 of NW_024962274.1, forward strand.
TTTACTCAGTGGTAAATTCTACTACATCTATAGAAATATATGCCCTCTGATACTAGGAAACAGGAGAGCCAAGTTTTCATTGTCTAGAATGTAATTCTGATGCTGGAACAAAGTAAATATTCTGCTTTTCAAAGATCATTCCAAAAAACAGTAGTTCTGAAATAAAGGCAGTTTTAAGCTGCATGATCAGCTCACTTCATACTGCATAATTTCATCTTCTGTCCCAGATATTTCATTGATGTTTATCTTCATCACCCCAGTTTTCCTTCACTAAATACTTATGCGCACTCTGTACGTGCCCTATCTGCCCCACAAGCCACTGAAGTGTTCTGCAGACACTAACACAGACTGAAGGCAAGCAAACACCATATTTTTCTGCTTGGTCCTACAGACATGGGGCATTTCAGAAGCCAAGAGATGCTTTCTTCCAGAAAGGAAACGTACAATGAGACTGCTACTGCAGCATACCTGCATTTGAGGGAAAGCATTCTTTCAGGGCAAAGAAAACCAAAAGGTATTTGTAACATGAAATAAATTGATCATAAAGCACATTCCATTGCCTGTGTCTTACAGCAGCTGGCATGGTACTACCTGACAAGAAAACAAAACCAGCCAGGAGATGCAATGAAGTGTTAAGCGCAGAATCCGCAACTTGCAAAGTGCAACCAACAGCAGCAGCTCCCCATGTTCTGTTTCTATTGCCTAATAAAACATGCTGCCACCATTTTACATCCAACTGCTCGAATAAAGTGAGATTTTATATCTTTTGAAGCAAGCTTCATAAGAAGACATCACTAGAACTCCAACGCTTACCTCCTATACACATACATCATTCCAGTTCTCTCTGATGAGCATAATTCTGCACTCAGCATTTGCCAAAACAGAGAAATGACACCGTATTTTCAGAAGATTCTGATAAATTTAAAAAATTTACATCTGCATCCATTCATATCCTTTATGCAGTACCACAGCCTCAGCTGGCTTAAAACTGCATTTCTGACTTACACCCACAGAAATTTGATCCCTTCACGTTCTAAAGTTATGCTTTTCCAGATAGTGAAAACATTGGAGCTCTTACCCATGGATTTAAGAGGCTTTAAGAATTGGAACTCAACAGAATTTTTAAATGCTTGGGACTATACAGAGAATAAATAAAGATTACAACTTAAAGATTAGTTTTCAGTGACCGCTATTTACTTATTAAGTCTGAGATGTAACATCTTGACATACATACGTAATTAAATTCTGACCTAAGCTCAAGTTCTAAAAGAAGGAATTCCTTTTGGCAAAAAAATGTTTTATTATTAGAAAGTCATGTTGACACTTTTTTAAGTCATGCTGTTTCCACCAAATATGCCTTTATTGACATTTTAATTAATTTATCTTATTTATAGTATTCAGAAACAGCTCCAACGCTTCTGAATTGTCAGTCAGAACAAATTTAGAGATAGACAGCTGAATGGTAATATAAGCTCAATAAAAATAGGCTTATTTTTCCTGATTATTTTTTGCAGCAAATGGAAGTTGTCCGCAGACTCTGCTACAAAGGCTAGAGGTAAGGAATGGGTGCCGAAGGGTTAAGAAAAAAGAAAAAAAAAAAAATAGACCTTTAACTATTATCCTTCAAATTGGTCTCAGAAGGTATTCCCCTTGTTCTGCATTTAGCTTCACCAATACCTCGAAAGGATTGTAGTTTCTTTTCACTGTATACCTCTGTGCTGCTTACATTGTTTTAGAGGTGGAAACAAGAAGATGGCAGCCAACCACAGTATCCACAGTGCCCCTCTCCACATGTGCCACCAAACCCACAGTGTATGAATTAGGACCACTATCATAACGCAGACTTTTTGAAACAGCTTCACATAAATCACACTGGTTTAAATGTCTCTAGGTTTTATTTCTCAACATGAATTTAAAGTTCTGTTAACCAAGATCTTAAAACCGCACTTTTTCTTCCAAAGACTGACAACAATGGCAAATGCCATCTGTTCAGCTCTGGATGAGGAATATTTAAAGCAGCCCTCAGAAATGAAAAGCAGAGGAAAAGCTCATCCAATATGACTGCCAAGAGTTACACCAGAATTGCCTTGAATATTATTACTAAATTTTCCTATGCTTACCTCTGCTGCTAGCCTTTGTGAGTAACTCCAGAAATAACCAGTATCTGTCACAAAGAGAACCACGACAGACCCAACAGGCAACTCCGACTTTGTTCTACCAACTCGTATTTTGGAAGTTCTACTTTTAACCACAAGATTCAGCCCAAGTAAGTACTGCATGTTTACAACCCAGTATAAGACCAGGCTGAGTGATGCTTTCCAGCTACAGTCAGGTTTTTAGCGTATCTCATACAAACAGGTTAAAAAAACAAAAAACAAAAAACACAATCTTAAAAAGGAAATGTTCATTACTACATTGGAATTTGTTAGCTTTTGTGATACACCTGTATCACTTTTCCACTTCTCCATCAGCTGTAACAAGTAGAGCTAATATGCACGTTCTTTTAAGGAACAAAAGCTAACATTTCTTAGTCTTTGTTTCAGAAGTCAGGGATTTAAGTGAAACATAAAAGAAAAACAGATGTCTTTATTACACGTATTTTGAAGATCAGTATATGTACTTAAACACTACTGTAAGTAGATCTTACTTGCCATCTTGGTCAACACTTCATAGTTTTAAGGTGGTTGAAAAGCACTTTGACTTTTAAAACAACAACAACAACCACCACCACATACAAAAATTGTTCTGTTGATCCAATGAATGGGAATATACCATAAGAAGTCATAAGGTGAACGATTAAGTCCAAAATTCCCTCCCGAGGATAAAGACAGCTATTAGTGGAACAATAACAACTTTGAAAGAATTGTTTACATTTACACTACAACACACAAAAGATGAAACTGATTCACTGCAAATCTTGCACTGGTTCAACCAGAGTCAAAATTTCCCAAAGACAAAATATCTAAACGATACTCTTAACAACTATGACAATGCTATTTCATGTATGGCCATCTTCACAAGCAATACAGAGAGAAGTCACATAAAATGAATTGTAATTCAGCAGATATCTCTTCGTATTCTATTCCAAAAATGCTTTAAAATAATTGACTAAATCCTTTTTCATAGGTCAATAGTGCTTAAATGATACACTGGTCAACCTGCACTCCAGCTGAATGATCTTGAAGACTCTCAGTACCACACAGAGCAAGAAGTCCTGAGTCCTTCCTGTTCTACTGCTGTCAAGCCGTATATATTACACCAAAATGCTAAAAGCAGGGCTGTTTCTCCATCAAATAGAACAGAAAGATTGGTGTACACAGCACAGTGACTTCTTAAAAGCCTTTAGGTATCACACATCTCCCACCTTAAGAAGAATTTCAAGAGTTGGGGATGAGGACAAATCCCAAACAGGTTCAAAATTTTTTATTTTAAAGACACTCAGTGTTTAAAAACAAGTCAGTGAACAAGAATTACAGCTGTTATACTGCTTGAGGAGAGCATTTATGTTGTATGTTTGATGACGTTTCATAGAGCCTAATATTCTAACAACTTACTCTTAATAACTTACTCAAGAGCTGCAAGCAGCTATCCTATTCATTTTTACTAGAATACATGCAGCAACAAAATAGTTGTTTAGAGTGAACTCCTCACTCTAGAAATCTATAATTAAATCTTCAAAATACTTAATTTCCCCTCATTAATTTAGTGTATTCAGTAAATGAATTAGAAGAAAACAAAGCATTCAAGCACTACAGGCACCTACAGTCATCAGCTCGAAGTCCCACAGGAGATGTGCACAGCCCCTCCCATTGGGTATCACTGCAAGCATGCTTAACAACAAAGCAGAAGTTCTCATCCTCTGCAGGTTTGTGGTCATTCCGGAAAAGCAAGACTACATCAACAGAGCTCACCAGGATGTAAACAACAGCAAGCCTTGGTCTCCATGCTTCTTACCTTCAACAGCAGGGTTTACCAAGGAAATAACTGCATTTGAGCATCCTATTCAAGGATTTTGGCACATTCTTATCTTGTGCAGCATGCTTACAAGAGATGTGGAGTGTAAATGAATTAGGAACTCTTCTTTCAGATTTGTGTAATTTCTTGTATGCCAACAATTGAGTGTGTGGGAACATGTACATATACAACATTCGCTCTATTTAAAATAAACACATGGAGACACATGCTTTATACACACCTATTTTCTGAATACTATGTAAATCATACACTGCAGATCCTGTTTTGTTATTCTGCAGTGAGTAATATGGAGTGCAGGAAGGTGTATGTTGCTGAAGAAGGAACTTTATATACAGTACTGCGAAGTGACAGACAAGTAACCCTGCCTCTACATACAGTGACAGATTTAACAACAGCTCTTCAAACCACAACACAAGTGTCTCTTGCAAAATTCACTCTATTTTAGTTTTAAAAGCAACCCTTCTGAATCATGACAGCTTTCCTATTTTTAACATAATCTCAACATACTTAAACTTACAGATAAAAGTCCAAGGAGATCAAACCACAAACTTTAGTCAGAGAATACCTTCTTTTGATATAACAAATGGCTTTCTCAAGTTTGACGTTAAGCTTCCTTTTCCCACCTCCAGTTCTTTTCAAAGTGTCTTCCCTTTTTACCCATACTACTTTGACTCACACTTTCCAAACTCTACAAGATTTGCCTGTTCTCTGATTATGAAGTCTAACAGACCCAGGAACAGCAAGCACATATGAAAGAGAAAAAACACATACAATGCCACTGCTGTACAGCTTCCCAACAGTAGGTTGCAGAAGATTGCTTTCAGCAAGCAGTTGTGCCTTTCTTTTACACACACCTTAGCTTTTTTTTTTTCTTTCATGAATCTGTACAATCATTTGCTGAATGCATCTGAAGGTTTAGCATCCACCGCATCCTGCAGCTTCTCCCATAAATAAGTGTTTGGGGATTAGCAGTTGCTTGTTTATCTGGCATCAAAAATATGGACAGCCCATGTGATTGATTCCAGCACTTACTGCTATGCTGTGATTCAGTAGACTACTCTAGAGAACAGCGAGAGACACAGCTTCACACAGTTGTCAAAAACTATTCCTTTTGAAGACAGAAGTGGCCTATCATCTAAAAAAATACATAAATGAAATGAGAATGTGAATATCTCCATGAGGGATGGCTGCAGCAGCTGCCACTCAAGGAAGGCTGTTAGCCTGCAGACAGCACCTGTAGGGAGACCAAGGAATGATACAAGTTGCCTGGAGAAGTAATACTTCATGTGGTAAGATGGTTTATTAAGTGGCCTTATTGCCTCCATCTCCACTACCAAAACTTATTGCATGGTGGTTTTCTGGGTAGCCTGAAAACTGCAATTTTGTTTGAAGCATGACAAGGTATGGAAAATCCTAGGAGGCCTTAGCATCCATCTTCCTCCCCACCAAGCGGTTTGATCAACTTTATTTGCTAATATTGTTCCAAACAGTTCTTACTCCTCTCCAGTTAAAGGCTCTGTGACATCCTACCCATTTTTCCAGAAGTCTACCCTGAATCTTTGTTGATGCCCTTTACTTTATGCCCTACCAAAAAAAGAAGAAAAAAAAAAAGAAAAAAAGTTTTACATACCTGTTACATGGGAGCCTGTTCCCATTTTCATTTTCATTCAACTAAACAAATTGAGCTGACGTGCTGAAGGAACTGTTTCTAGACTTGTGAAGCATTCCTGTCTGAATATCCTCCAGCTGGTCCAGATTTTACTCCAAGTACAAAATTCAGAATCAAGTATTTCTCCAAATATTCAACACGGAAATAATCTTCCAACTCTTACTATCCTCTACACAACCTTGTTAAAACCAATTGATATTAGTAATTAGCTTGCTATAGAAACAATGCATTTTATCTTTCATTTTCCCATTACTTATTTCATGGTAGGGAAGCTCTCTCTACTAAACGAAGTGCTAACTCCACCACTCACACACTCTACAGGAGCCGGGCAAGCTATCTAGTGCCTTCTAATGCAACCTTCTAGGAAACTAAAGAAACAAATACATCACTTTTAGGCAACTAAGTCAACATGAAGACCAAGAGAAGGCCAAAGAAATACATATGAAGGCAGGACAGGAAACGGGTTTGAAGCTGGATTGAGAACTATGAAGTTACCTTCCCAAAACATCCCATCAACACGACACAGGAAATCACAAAAAGAAATTCTAGAATAACATTTTTATCAGGTATTAACACCTTCATGATTTTTTTTTCCCCCACCAAGAGCCTTAGGAGTAACAAGTTTTAAAACAAAAAAGAAAAAGCTATAGCTATATAAATCCAGTAACTTGCACTCTGCTTTTTTAACGCCTAACAGATGCAGAGGAGTGCTGATCATCAATATATTTTCCCAGTTAAACATTAAACAGTCAAAACAAGGCAGCAGTGCCTCTGACAACCTCTAATCAGCTTTCATGTGCCTCTTCAGATCTTTAAAAGAGAAAAAGAAAACCAAGGCCACTTCCAAACATGCAGTTTGGCCACTGCAGGGTTTGTCCAGGTGCACATGCTGCCTCTGAACTCTGAGGGCTGTCACATCAAGAAGGAAGATGACCAATCTGTGACTGTGAAGCTATTTAATGGCTAGTTATAAAAGGCACGCTTCATAAGGTGTTCTTTAACATACCTATGCTTTGCTTACAATTGAAACATGCTTCAAAAACTCCAAAGCTTCTAGTTCCCTATCTTTGGAAGCATTCCAGACAATACAATTAAGGTTGGAAACAATATGATTATGGCTGGCAAATGTTCTCTAGCTTGGTAATGACAACTTAAATATAGTTGTCAGTCACCTATGATGAAATACCTCAATACTTAAACAGTTATCAAATACTCTGTGTTTTTTTTTGTTTGTTTGTTTGTTTGTTTTTTTTGTGAGACCTCTGAATCATTTCATTGTCTTGACACCTAAGCTTCAAAATCAGATGAATATTTTATCCTAGGAGACGAAAGTCTGCTTTCATGAATTCCATTTCCATCAAAACACTAAAAATATTAATAAAGTATTCCCATCTCAATGTACTGATATAAGAATGGAAACATGGAACCATTAATGTGTCTTTGCCAGGGTTTCTTGGTGAGCTACAGAAATCTATTTCTTCACCCCCATCTTTTGACCTACAGCTGGCCAAACATTACTATCTAAGTATTTTCAATGAGGACAAAAATTTCTTATTTTTCTTTCTTTTGAATTGCTATGGCAAAGTATTTTATTACTATTTACTGTGAGAAAATTATTTATGTAACCACAGTATTAAGCTGAAAAAATTCAAACATTAGAATCCATCTAGCATGTTTTCAAAGATTTTCTCTTTAATTCTTTTCTCAACAGGCTTCAAGCTTTCTTTTAAGCAGAATATGCTGTCTCTGTCTCCCTAGGTTAGTTGCTCTTCTATTGCTGATAGTCATATCAGCTGTATTCACATAATAGACTTGCCAAGTGGGACTGAATGTTCCATTGATTTGGAAATGTCCTGAATGACTAAGGCTTCAAGTTTTGCTCATGTAATTAATTTAATTGGTATCAAATATTCTTAGTTATTCAGATCATTGAGATACTTACAGCCATACTTAAAAATTAAGATTAAAGTGATGTTTGTGTTAATTACAGTGTTCAAATAAAGTCAAACTTGAAAGGCTGACTAATTGGGTCTCACACAAAATTTGGATACATCAACCTTTTCAGAACTTTGCTGAGTTGTTTGATAGGTAAATACGAGAAAGAGATAAGTAATTTTACAGGTCAGTTTTATGCACAGATTTGTAGAGCAGCAGAAAGAGGAAGGGAAGTGCAGCAGGTATTCCTGCCTGTCTGCAAGAAGTACAAATTCTGAACATGCTGAAAAAAATAGGTAAGTCTGGCCTTTCAAAATGTTCTGTTTTACATAACTGCAGATCACATAAGAGCATGCCCACATGATTTCCAAACAGCATTAATGCAATTGCAGTAATCCAGAAAGAATGCCTCTTTGTGTTACTGAAGAAAAGGGTCTGACAATATTTTAAATACTTTTTTCCTGTTTAAAACAGTGATTTTACTGAACTTAGGGTGCAAATCCTGTAGTCAACAAGCTGTTAGAAAGCTGACAACAAACTGCTTGAGTTTTTAATATATAGGTGAGATCTCTAACTGACCACTTATTAACCATTCCAGCATTACCTCTTACATTTAATTTTCCAATAGAAAGGGCCAGAAAGTTGTTTTTCCTCAGTTTCATAAGGGGTAGAACAAGAAAATAAATAAATAAATAAGTAAATAAATAAATAAAAGGAAAAAAGGCAGGAATTATTTTTGTGGAAGATATTATTATTTTTCACTGAGCCAGAGTGGCGAACTATGAGAACCAATGCTGTTCCAGCGATCTTCCTTCCCATCTCAAAAACAGCAGAGGGGCAGCAGGGACAGCTGCCGGCTTCGGGGCTGTTCTGAAGAACAGCGGAGCGCAGCAGGGCGAGCGCGCGCACAGGGAGCTGCGGCGCTGTCCGGCCGCGCGGTGCTGAAGGAGCACTCACTGCGTCCCTCCGCACCTCCACGCCAAAAGTCAACTTCGTGCCTACAGCATTAAGTTTCTCAGTTGTGCCGTAATGTCACCCAGAATGCCCCTGGAATTACGACTGCCTTCCTTTAGAGAGAGATAACTCAAAGCGGGGAGAAAGCGGTGCCACATAATGTTTAAATAATGCCCTTTTCCTACACGCCGCTAATTGAGGGCGGATGGAAAGAGTCCACTGAGACAAGTGCATCGGGCATCAACCGCATCTGGTGCCAAGATCTGTTAATGCATTCACTGATCCTGTATCGCAGCCTCGGGGAATACCTGACTTTAGAAGTGAAATACAAATAAAACGGATGTAAAGTAATAAGGAAAAGCTAGAAATACGCACACGCCGATATAAACACCCTTAAAATGACGATTTTTAAGCGCTCGATGTTTTTAAGTTACCGCTGTCGGAAAACGCTCTTTGCAGCCCTCCAGCGGTGAAACACAAAGCACAGAGCCGGCCCGGCTGCGGCTGCCGCGCGGAGCTACCTGCAGCTTCGGGGGGCACCTCCGAGAGCCGGCAACGGGCACGCTCGGCGAAAGAGAAAATCCGCATAAGAGAGAGCATCGTTTTAAAATACCGAAGGAAACAAAGGGCAGCGCGGCGTCCCCACACAGAGCCGCCCCGATTTATTTGTTCGTCGCCAGCGACGCCGCGGTTCCCCGGAGCGCCCCGTTCCCCCGAGACACACGGGGCTGCAGCACCGCAAGTAACGACCCGCTCCTTGCGGTTACTCTGCTATTCGTAACTTGGAGAAAGTTAAGGCAACAAAGAATCGCTACCCTCCCAAAGTTGGTCAACGCGCGACCATTCGCGTTAAACAAACCAACCCAACAGAAGACAGCGGTAACTGAAGTTTTCCCTTCACACGCGGAGACGAAAAAGGCGAACGCCCACGGACAGCAAAAACAAAGCGCAGGAGTTGGTAAGGGCGTGCATTGAGCCGGGCGGAGCGCTCGGACCAAGTTCCGCCGCGGAGCAACGCGGGGCGGCAGCGGAGCCGGGAGCCCCACGGCGGAACGCAGCCCAGGTGCGAGCGGCCGCGCTCCGCCCGCTCCCCGCATCGCCCCACGCCTCCGTCCGGAAAAGTTGCGACGGGGAGCCGTAGCCAGGCCATCCCCGCCGCGTCCCCGGCGCCGCCCGCCCCGCCCGGTACCTGCCTTTGGCGGCGAGCGGACAGCCCGGCGGTCCGAACAGCGACCCCAGCAGCAGCAGCAGCAGCGCCGCCGGCCCCCCGCAGCGCCGCCGCATCCCCGCCGCGGCGCCGGCCCTCCACGCGCGACGCGGCGCCCTGCGCGGCTCCGGCTGGCTGCGGCGCGAGGCGGCGGGCGGGGAGGCGGGAAGGAGCCTGCCGCCGCTCCCTCATTCGCCCTCGCGGCCAGCACCGGGGCGGCTCCGGCTCCCGCCCCGGGACCGCGGCGACGTCACGGGGAGGGGAGGCATCAATATTCATGAGCGGGGCGGGGGGCGCCCGGCTCGGCCGCCAAGGGACGGCGCCGCCGCCGCGTCCGACCCTGAGGAGAGCGGGGCGGGGCCGCGCGCGGGCTTGGGGGGCTCGCGCACCTGCGCGCGGACGAGGAGGGCTCGCGCACCTGCGCGCGCTCCCCGGAGGTGGTGGGGCCTCGGCTGACGGCGGTGAGGATAGCAGGCAACGGGAGAGCCCGGGCACGCGTGGAGCTGCGCGGGTCGCCCCGGCTATACGCAGGACACGAGGAAGGCCGCTCCCTGCTCGGCTGTCGCCTTGTCGGTGCCCCAGCCCGTGCGTTGTGCATCACCGCTCTGGGAAACGAGCGCGGCAAGAGGCACAGCTGATGCACGGCTGCTCATCGCGGGGCTGCCTGCTGCTGCGTCTCACGGATGGCAGCAGGCCCACGATGCTCTGCCAGCGGCAGGAGCCTTACTGAACACCGGGTGCAGAGGGTCCGTCCAACGTGTGCCACAGCTGTCTAAGCAGCGATTGCACGAGATTGGATGGGCGTGGGCCTTTCGTTTAATCCTTTCCATTAGTTTTCCCTCTATCAAAAAGGCTCAAATCCCTTTGCGTAGTCTGAAGTACGATTCCCTCCTCCCCCCAACAACTCTACAGAAGTAGGAGGAGGCACAGCCTCGAGGCCCGAAGCCTCTTCCCCAACCCAATGGGCAGTATTTATCAGCTAGAGAAGGAAGGAACACACATTTTCTGCTCCACTTCACCCAGACAAATACTTTCCAAGTTACATTAGTCGGGATAAACTTTTGACATCCTTTATGCTTGCTCATCTAATTAGAGCTACGGAAGTTGCTTTCTTGCAGTCCCCATTGCAAGGTGGAACAGAACAGGACAAAGGAAAGCCAGGAAAAAGAAGCAGTAAGATAATTTGGCACACCAGACAACTGCTCAGGGAACGCTTTTTGTCAGCACTCCATTTCTCACCTTTTTACTGAGGATGTTTGGCCATTATAAAACAACATCTATTAGTGAAGAGGCAATCTCTCCATCCCGAAAGCACTAACTGTAAAAACAATGTTGGCTGCATGTGGCTAACAAGGGTTTCCTGCTAACAGCCCCAAAGCCCTCCCAGGACTTGGCACAAGGCATTGTTCCTGTTCCATTGTTCCTGCAGGGAGCACAGCGCTGCCTGCTCTGTGAAACTGGCTGCGTTCATTGCAGCTGATTCCTTAAACATACATGCGGTGCTGAGCACTTAATTAATGTTCTTTTAGGGGTGAATAGTAAATATAGTGCAGGGAGGTTTAACTATCAACATGATGGGAATTATAGGGTAATTTCATGTTGACCTAGTCAAAACTGTCCACATTTATAGCAGACTGAGAAAAACTGAAAAGAAATACATAGAACTTTAAAATCTCTAAGATTTTTGTTTGCTGACTTAGGTTTGTTGCAAGCAGCTCCAGAAGTCTGTAATACAACATCCCACATGCTGAAAAGTTAGGAATGCAACCTATGGATTAACGCATCAAAACAATGCATATTAAGTTCAGAAACACACTCAGGAATGTATTTTCATCCACCAAATCAGCAAGACTTAGCTAATTGGTTAACATTCCATTTTAAGTATTAGTATATTAATATTTATTATAAATGGTTTGGTGATGAACTCTAGATGGTGGCTTTGTAAGACAGATGCTGTACAGGATGACCTCAGCCATGTTATAAACTAAATAAGCAAGCCCAATGAGAGGAGTGAGATGGGACAGGTGTTCCCCCCTTCTACAGGTAGGGAGCTAAAGTACAGAAGATGAGGAGACTTCACCTATAGATGACACAATATTGGTGTCAGAGTCAAAAATTAACTTCAGCCCTGGTACCTCAATCAACACTGCTCTACTTTTTACTTCACTGTACTTCTTTATCACAATGACTGCCTGAGTGTTTTGCAGTCCTCTCGTGGTGTTGTATACCAGTAATGGGGGCAGTTGGATAGAAATAGTTACAAATTATGATGATATATCCCTATACAAAAATTTGAATTAAACAACAACCATTAGTTCTGTGATTCTGTAATACCTACATTTTATGCTGCTGCTCTGCAACCAGGTGTGCCCATTAACACTACAGCCTGCTCTAGGGCATAAGAAAGCAAAGAGGTTAGAAATCCTTTAGTCGGTTCCACTCTGTTGAATAACTGTGCACTGCAAGGAGCATATCCCTCAGTCTTTGCTTATATAAATTTCTGGCAGAACCATTACAGGAGGAAAACATAGCATTTAATCTCAAACAGGACATTACCAAAAGGTTACCTCTGACCTGAGACCCATCCATTCCTGTGTCTAGAACCATCTAAGAAAAGCAAGAACCCACACTGAGAAGTGCAAAAAGTCACTTCATTCTGACATGTTTTATTGGTCTTGTAAAATAGAAATTGTAAAACAAAGGGGAAAAGGTCACAGTCATGCATTCACTGAGAATTATTGACATGCATTTGCCATCAGAGGCAGTCAATCAGAAAGATCCATTTCAGTCTGGAGCCATAAAGATTATTTTTATCATAATTTCCCCTGTGTAAATTCAAGACATTGGTGGAGAAGAGGATTTAACCCTGAGAGACAGTTTGCTGAAGAAACTTGAGTAGCTCCCAGGGCAGAGTGAATCCTACCTCCCCACCGGGACATTGAAGTGGGATTTTTAACCATTTTGATAATCATGTTTTCCAAATGAGTTAATAATATGGTGAATATCAGTTATTCTAAGTAATAAAGAAGTGACAGTTTAGCAGGAATATTCCACATTCCAGTACCAAATGGTTGCACTATCTTGTTAAGGGAATTACACCTAACTAAAAACTAACAAATATGTAATCAAAAATAATGGGTATCTTTAAAAAAAAAAAAAAAAAAAACCAACCTATTTTTCAACAGAAGAAAAGTTGAAAAGTTCCCAGTCATATCTGAGATTTCAGTGCATTAACATAGACAGTTCAGATCCTACAACAAGCCCCACTGCACTGTTCCTTATAGAAACAGTTTTATGTCCTTTATTGCTTTATTTTAGAATATTGCATAACACTCGAATGGGGAAATACAATCTTACTGGGTGCCCAACGCCATGATTTATACAATATTAAACCTAATTTATAGTTTAAAATGAGTATGTAGCCACAGGAATCTAGACTTGATTGCACTTAGGAGAAGTTTATGTATTGCTAGAGAAAATTATGTTTTTCTTTGGAAAAGCACAGAGAGAGTAGTGGAGCGGAGTGTGCATGCTGTTTTAAAGAAGAAAATAGATTTAAAATATAGCATTATGAAGCATGTATTTTAATGCGATATATTAAAGTCTGGTTTGCAATCACAGGGTAAAGAATAATAAGCATCCACTTCTCTAATAGAATGGAAGTAGGATTTATTTCTGCTAGTCATATAAAGTAATGGTTTTCATGTGCACCAAATCTATTAACAATGACATTGATATCATTTTTTCTTTGCAGCAAGTTTGAATTAGGCCCAGGGTCTTCTTGCCTAGTTGTTCTTTTGCTTCATGGCATTAAGCCTGCCTTAAGTGTTGGAAGAATGGAACAAAATGCTGCAGTACTTTGCCACTGCTGCCACGAGTTTCATTGCCTCTCTAGAAGTTAGCAGGCATTTCTCTAGAGACTTAGGTCAGTAGCTTTTAATAAATAAGCAGGGTGCCCATCAAGTTGAATAGAACAAACAGTGCCAGACATGAGCTTAAATACAAACATTTCTTTCCATTTATGCTGCAACTGCTAATGCGTTTAGCAGAAGAAAATATATTTAAATTATTTATTCTTAATAAATGAGCCATCTGAATAATAAATACCTCTCTTCTGTGATCCTTGGGAAGATTTTTAAACAAAAGGTTCTTCTGCAGTGGAAAAACCACATGGAAGGTGTGCAAAGACCCATATTTGCTAAAATAGCATTAAGAAGTTCACTAAAGCTGGGAAGCTGCAATGTTGGAAATCAACTCTACGACCACCCTACTGCATCATCCCTTATTACTTGTGTGTGATGTTATAATTCCTATTTAAGAAAGCAGATTGAAATTTTGAAAGTATATAGAAGCCTACATATTATAATCATTGTGACAGAAAGTAAGCCAATTGTTCCTCATCTCTAATGGCTGAAGCTTTAACGTATGCTCTGCTTTTAAACTCTTTGCCTTCATTGTGCTCTTAAATTGCAGTAGACCTTGATCCTACTTTGGCTCCATAAAGAACACATGATTTTTGTTGCTATTCGTTGTTGCTATTTTGTTGTTATTTCAAAAGCAATGTTTGTTTTAAACATTTTATGAACCTTGCTTGGTACATATAATGTGAGATTGCTAAATAAAATCATGTTATATGTTAATTTAATCTCACCTAATCACAAAAATAGCCTTCTGATGGGTACGTGTATCAAGGTGCCATATAATTCATGCGAAAGAAAGCACAACCAGGAGCACATGTCCTACCAAATTGCCTTCTTCATTTTCTGCCAGACACAATGCATTCAAACTCTTGGCTGCTGTTTTCAGGTAAGCTGCCATGTTTTGCCTTTGCCTTCTCCCACCCCCCACTGTAGTTTTTTTTAGAATGATTTCAATGGAAAAAATATTGAATCATAAAAAGAAGATTTCAAAACAGCTAGGATTCTCCTCTGTCTCTTCTGAGAGACTCTCCTCAGTGTCATTCCAGCTATTAAATAGGTAACACCCCTTCTCATCTCTCTTAGGCTCCTGCATCTGCAATTGAGCTCTAGAAGAAATAAACCAGTTTTTATTTGGTTGCCAGTACAACACTGGATGACCAAAGGTACCAGAGTGGGCCACAGGACCTAAATCAGTCTGTGACACAGCGTAGTCTTACCCACTAGAAAGGTGCTGGATCACACCCATGCAGTGACTTGCATCAAAGCAAGACTGAAAATTTAGTGTAGGGTGCCAAGCATGAGAGTGCAATGCTCTCTTTAGATTATTAGATCATGAAATTGGTGCTGCTTTACAAGCAGCTGAACTAAGACCTTTCTTTGCGACCATTTTTGCTATAGGCAGAGGCAAAACTTCAGCCTGCTGTCAGACACAGTAGGCAAATTCTTAAATTTTTCAAAGCATTTATTGTTCCTCATGTATTCTCCTTTAAACCAATGGATTTTCTGCTACATTCCATTTTAGAGGACATACATTCTGTAAATACATCTGTAAATACATACATCATGATAAAGTTAGAGATGGAAATTGGTACCCTCTCGCAAGGTTTATAGCCTATGTTAATTCACCGTGTTCTTCTGACATCTCTGTACAGACTTTAAGCAAGATACGAATCCCTGCAGGGATATGAATATGGCTACTTTAACGTATATAAGGGGAAGAACAATAAATATCCAACATAACCTTTGAAACCCAACTGAAAATGCAATTTGGAACACTTTTAGAAGTGCTGACCCCATAAGATCCTATGCATAACAAAGCATACATAGGATCTGCTTTTCATGCCTTTTGCCTTCTTCAGAAGCCTTTCCTTTCTCATACTTTTCCCCATGTTCCAGAATGTTTACATGAAAAATGCATTTTTCTTGTTCACCCTCAATATTGTCCGTATTATCAATGCTTTCTTTTCCTACCTTTTTCTAATTTTTGTATATTTTCCTAATATTTCCCAAAATTCTTAGAGCAAAGTGTAAGATTTTAAATTAATTTTGGCTGGTACACAAACTGTGAGGTTTTAGCAAACATGAAACTTTCCAAACTAACACTTAAATAGCCTCTACTTATTCATCAGAGAGCAAAGCACAGATTCCCTTTACAAATTCACAACCTTCAAAATGAAATGAAAATTTTGCAGAAAAGAATATTCTAATATAGAAATTAACATCCTTGTAGTTGATGCCTTGCCTATTATTCAACCACCAGCTTATCATACCAGACAATGTAAGAAATGATGTGGATTTCCCAGTTACTATAAACTTTCCTTCTCAAGATAAATTTGAACCAGGTACGTTCTATAGATGTTCTTTACTTTCCAATTCATTTTTTAAATAATTTCTTTACTTCTCCATGTCTAATTTCTCTTGATTATTATAATCACATAATCGTATACTTTGTCAATTTTGTTTGCACTTCTCTAATGAAAACGTCCTGATAGTAACCATTTTGGATTTTATTCTGTTTGAATTGAGCTGCAGAGGGCTCTTGTATTCAGGCTGATCACTTAAGACTTGATATTTACAGAAGGTAATCATTTCGTTAGGAACATAGGTGAAGAGTGCCATCCAAAGACATGCAGATCTCAGGGCATACTGGAAATTCAGAAGAACCTGGGTGCAGTGAGTCATAGAGCCCGTAAGGAGTTTCTTTTTCCCCTCCACATGGGATTTAATATAAAGAACAAAAATCTAGATTACATTAAAGATCAAAGCAGATAACGTATCTGCGTCACCGGATATTAAAGTACTACTTCCAGCAGTACCTCACATTGTGTAGTTTTATCATTCATGGCTTCTGTTCTGAGAGCTCTAGTTTCCTGTGCATTGACTGTGTTCTTCTTATATACAGAAAGGAAACTATGATGATTTTTTGTGCTTCTAAACAGTGATCATATCACAAAGCTGAACAGAAAAATGGATTGGAAACTAGATGTTGTTGAAATGCAGTGATTTCCAAAGATGATAAATAATAGTAAAATTACATCAGAGAGATTCAACACAGAAATACACCCACATAGCTATCCACATGAATCTGTGAAATTCAACTCTAACAAAAATCACCTGAAATCAAAAAAATAAATTGCAGTCAAACCCTTACAAAAAATGAGTTTGAGAGGACCGGAGCAAATTCAGAGGGGAATCACATCTACAGGGAGAGACAGCAGATCTGTCATTCCAAGAGGTGAAGTGAATTCTTAAATATGTGACCACATCCATCTGGCTTTCTAAACCAAATGAAGTAAAATCACCCAAGAGTTCAAATCCTAGAATAATTCCAGAGGCAGTGCTATTACTTCAGCACAGATTCAGATGAAAAAGTATTTTTCTTACTTACAGGAAACTATAAGACATCCGAAGACAAATATGCAACTAATTTTGTCGGAGAGAAGAAACCTTCAAATAAGCAGTATTTCACACTGTTGTTTGATAACTGCAACTGTAGCTAGAACAACAGTTCACTTACTTATGCCTTGGCTCTCCACAGTGGCTTCAAGTTTTCAGAAGGGCTAATCCCTTAACAGAAAATGATAAATACCTTAATTGTTCTCAATTTCCCCAAATGAGGTTTATTTTAAAAACTACTTGAGCAAGGAACCTATTCCTATACATGATGTAGTTTGGGGCAAAACATTCCAAAGGAGGTAGAAAGGTTTCTCTTGGGTGTATTTTTGTGAACTTAAAGAGTACCCCAGTGCTATCCTGCCTCGTTGACTGGTGCTAATGTGGCATTACTGGTCATTGTCAACAGATGCCAGTAACTTGGAGAAACAGTTCACTGAAATACAGCGCATCCTAATAGTCCCATTTTCTACCACTCTCATTGCTGCAAGTAAAGGCTTATAAACTGCTGCTTGAATGAGGTTACACTTATCATCCCATTTCATCCATTCACTTCCTGGCAATACAACATAGGATTTTGAATTAAGCATATGTATTTTTTTGATTTTTTTTCTTCCAGAGAATATCATTAATGAAAATAACATTTTGCTACTCTTTCAGGAAGAATGTTGGTCTTCTGAGTAAATTGAGAATTTCTTATTTTGAGGGTTGCAGATTTCAGGCAAAGCTTGTGGTAGGCAATGAATTCAAAACAGGTTTACTAGCCCATTAAGTGACTCAAATATACAATAAATGGACCAACAAAATAAAAAGGGAATGCAGCAGAGCTTTTTCTCAGACAACTGCATTTTCTTACTATCTCATTAGAGTCTTGCTGCAGAGACTGCGAATTTCCCAGTGAAATTTCTCATCACCAATAAACAGCAAGCAAGTATTGCTTAGCAGTAGCCCAGCATGATTAGCATTTGTATTGCATCTATCACTGGCAATAACAAAGCAAGTTCTATGTTTTAGTAATTCGCAGCTTGAAAGGGCGGCAGCTTAATTTTTGTAATGTGAAAAATTATCATCATACAAAAATTATTGTTCTCCAAAAGCTCATAAAGTTTGGTAGTTACCAATTCATAGATAAAGCAAAAGATGTGACTGAATTACAAAAACAATTAAGCAGTGTGAAATTATTTCAGATGTCCTTGGATCAATAAAGAATACTCTGTGCCTTGAATAACTTAACATTGCGTGTTAATCAATAGGAATGATTGATTTTCCTAAAATATTTTTTAATAAGTCCATCATTATTTTTCCTTCCTTTGATCAGAGGTTTGTGATACCAGCAGTGCTTCAAGTAGCCGTGCTCTGAATGCAAGGTGAATGCAGTTCCACTGCGAAAGAGAAAACAAGCCTCAGAGCTCCACTTCCAAGAGGGCCACCACCCCCTTCCCATCACCATGGCCCTTCCGACTGGAGCCTCTAAAGCATCAGTAGGACACTTCTGGACAGCAGCTGTAGGACTACACAGAATCATCACCTCTGCTGAGTTCTAAGACAGCATAGGAAAGGACTCGAGTGTGCACTGCCACAACTGAACCAACTGTGACCTGACCAAGATAGCAGGCTGCTTTCCATCCCAGTGCTGAGGTACTACAGATACTACATGGGAGGTAATATGGGGTGAGGGTGATGTGTGAAGACAGAAGTTGAGTACAAATAGATTACATTGTTTCATCTGCACACACTGCTTCCCAAGTTTTCAGACAAAATACCTCACAAGCTTGTCATTTGGTTTAAGTAAATGACCTCCCATCCCATTGGTAGCTCATGCAAAGCATAAGCGTAATTTACTGATATGTAATTAATGTCATTTATGTCTCCCTGGTAAGTATTGTGCATTTTGCTTTAAATTAAATATTTTCAAATTCTGGACGTGTAAAATAAGGAACCTGGGCATTTGTACCATTCTGAAATTCATTCTTGCTACTGTCAGTGGCCCCTCTCCTCCATTTTCCTTGCCTGAGCTATTTTTACTAAGGGTATCATACAGGAAGACCCAATTCATGGATCGTGAGTTTGCAATTACATTTCTTTCCTTACATGCCCATGAAGTTATGCATGTTTTTGACTCTAGCTGTACAAGGTGCTGTCAAATATTGATCTGATTTGTTTAATTGGTTTCGTATATTTGCTCTGGCATAGGGATTTAATAATCTTACGGTGAAAAGCATTTTTGCATTCTATATAACTTAAATATCTTTTTAGTACCTAGTGGTTTAAATGTGTACATACGAAGCTCGCTTTCTACAAACCTTTGAGTGATTAAAACTTAATTTCCAAATGTTTACAGGAGTTAAACAAAGTCAACCTGAATTAAATTTTCAATCCAAATGAATGAAGGTAGATTTTTTTCTAACGCTTATCCAGCTTTATCCATTTTGCCTTAGTGAACATCAGCAGGTTAGCATGTTCTAAATAAATGTAAAGGGATTTTATATATGCTTTAAGTGCTTCTGTAGAATAAATTAATCTCTTCAGAGGAAAAAAAAAAAAAGAAAAATCTAAATTAATTATGAACAAAATACATTCCTTGTAAAATAAATAAATAAACACGTAGATACATAAATCAATAGCAGAGGTTGTAGTAACCCGAGCAGCGTCGTACCCTTGGCTTCAGCCTTTAAGAAACCATGTGTAAGTCACTATATTGTTTCTATCTATAACTTGTCATACCAATTAGTCTTTGACAGAAAAACGATATCTCACAAAAATATACTAAAACATAATTACTACTTCTGCAGCATTAATCTGAAAGAGCGATGTTTCTACATAAATGGAAATGACTTAAGATGATCTGCCAGTCTACCAGATGTGCAATGAAACTCTTAATTAGCAGAACTGAGACCTCTGTGTGCCCATATAGTGTTGTAGTCTCCATCAAAAAAAGTAAGTCTCGGGCACAGACTGTGATTCTGGCTATGTTATCACTTCCCTGGGAACTTCTCAGAACCCAGCATGCCCTGCAGCATCCTCGGGTGATAGCTGCAGCCGTCAGTTCCCTGATCTCTTCCCTTTTCATTCAGGCTCCTCATGAAACAAGAAGCAGGGCAGAACCTTCCCTCCCCACTTCTTATCATTTGGATGCTCAACTTTCAAGGAATATGTTTGTGACTGAACTATTTCCAAGGAAGACGAAAAGCATCTTTTTCCCCACACACGCTGTGGGGAGAGCACATGTCTATTATCCAGTATCTTCATATTATCCAATGAAGAAGCTTTGTAGAAAATAAATCTGGATTGGTGATTAGTCTTGAATGTGAGGCAATTACTATCTTGTAAATACAGCATCCTGTGTTAGCAATTTACAGTTTTTACAGATTAATATAAACCTTACAAAGGTATCTGATGAAGTAGCACAGGTTAATGAGTCAGCTTTCAAGAATGACAAATCAGAAGAGAACAGGAAAAGAAATTAAGACTGAAGCCGAAGAGATCAGAGGTGGAGGAATTTTGCAACTGTTTCTCATCTTTCCATATCAAGGACAGCTTTACATGTAAAAGAGCTATAAAATTTGACCACAAAGAGAGTAATAGTACACTGAGTTTAGAAAATAGTTTGTAATATCGAATGCTGCCAGAGTCCTCAAATACCTTTCTTTTTGTTGTGTAAAAGGTCATTACTACCTTTGGTGCTAAATTGTCTACACACACCTCAGCTATTGCTAGTAGGTCCTTCTGGAAAACTGCCTAAAAATGCAAAGATGTTGTACAGCCCTCACTACAGGTATGTGAGAGCTCTAAACAAGCAGTAAGAGAACTTCTAATGAAAAAAATCTTAGCTGGTCTCAGTTACGGCGAGTTATTGCTGAGAAGCAAGGCTGATTTCATAGAACAGAATACACATGCTTCCTCTCAGATGTACTGTGAAGACAAAGTGGTATGAACTTGCTGAGCACAAAAGAAACAACGCAAGTGATATTATAGCTTTAATGTTGTAAGTTTTGTTTTGCATAATTAAGTATTGATTATTTGAGGATTTTCAGAAAAAAAAAATCTAAATCTGATTGTTTTTCTAAGAGAACTGTATCAATATTTTAGATTTTAAATTCACATGGTGCTCCATAACATGTATCTATTGTAACAAAAACATTTAATTCAGAGAAATTATTTATTGCAGTGGTATGAGTAATTAGAAGGACGGGGCTCATTTCAGACCCATGGAATCCACAATATCAACTACCACAGATTTCCTCAACTTTCACCTTAAGCCAGACTTACAAAAACTCAGAACAAAATCCAGAACATTCAGCTAAGCCAAGAAATCCATCTTAATCAATCAAGCCATGTGCATGAAACAAAGAAAACCAGAGTCTAAAACTTTTTTCTCAAGACAACATTTGCCAAATGTGAATCAGCCTTTTTTAAGAGGCTTTGCCATGAATCATTTGTAACCGGTTACTTCAGGGTGCAGATCATCCATTCAGATGCAGATCAAGCAGTGGATCTTACTGGTCTCAGCTACACTTCTGATTAAAACAGGTTCAGGTGATGAGCTCAGGCACAGATATTCAGTGATTTCCCTGACTTCTTGCTCACTCCATGACTCCTTGCTGGCTTATGCCATGTCAGAGTCTCCCAAACTGTAAGGGGCGCAGTTTGGGAAATAGTTTACCATTACCAATAGGCCTTAGGGACAAGAGCAATAAGGAGTCCAGAGATGCAGAGCCAGTGGCACTGAGGAAAGTACATAGATATTTCAGATAAATTATGGCATTACAGTGTCTTTGCTTCCTTTGCTTACATCAAGAGTCATTTTGGCTATTTGCTTTTCTATAACAAAAGATGGTATTATATACTGTTATTTTCTGGTATATACCATTTTAAGAGGTGTTTTTCCCCCCATATTTCATCTATTTCCTGAGTTTAAAGAAGGCTTTACTCAGTTGCTAACATCTACTACTCTAACTGCAGCTAACAAATAGCTTTTCTGTTTCCCTTTTGTCTGTTGTTTGTAATGATTTTGTTCCCTGTTCAACTGTGTCTGCAGTAAATGGCATCTTCTCCTAAAGATAATGCAACTTACCAAACATGAATGTTTTGCAAAGGTAGCAGCATATGTAACAAGTTAATTATTTGAAAACTGAAATTTATAATTCAGACAGAAGGAAGATTTATAAAAAATAATGTATGAAATGTATGTATATGTCACCCATTATATCAAGAGGAAAAAGCGTGTGCTATGTCAGCATATGGGCCATTAAAAACAGGGATTATTATATTATATTATGCTGCATATATGTGACAAGAGAAAGTCACATACAGATTGATTACTTCTAATTTCAACAATCTTTATATTAAAACAAAAATAATGCCTACGTGCTGAGTCACAGAGTAGTCAGAAGAGGAAGAGATGAGAAATGAGATGAACAAAAATGATTCGGAAGGAGGAGAAGGGGAAGACATGAGTTGTCTTCACAAAAATCTAACAGAAAATAAGTGAATAGTCTCAAACATCAGAGATCACAATCAAGCTAAAAAGGCAGATATGGAATATAGACTATTTATCCGCAAGGCCTACTAATACAATACTAATGAGGAACTTTCATAGCTAATTATTTAAAGTAAAATAAGCTATGCATTCACAGATGGAGAAATTTTTCAAGAAAATCCTTGTGTCATTCCCATCTTTCCAGCCTACTTCAATAGATTCTCTGCGGATGCAGGGGAATCCGAACCACACGTTGTCTATTAATTATACTATAGAATTTTCTAGTGAAAGATTTAGAAACATCCTGTCAAACATTTAATTCAGCTTCACAGTTACTGTCTCTTCGGAAAGGCATTAGTACCTTCTCACAGATTTTTCAAAACTAAAAGGTTTCAGTGCCCTGAACGTGACCACACAGCAAAACCATTATGAAACCAGTACTGTTCCCAGAAGGCAGAGGACAGCCACCGGCAGCACTGCCTGCAGCAGCAGAGAGCAGCTGCCTGAGCACATCTCCAGCTGTCCCGCCTGCCATCAGTGACCATCCCTGCAGTGGAAGGAAAACCATCTCACAGAAGTGATGTTCTTAGCAAAACGAGCAGGAATTAGAGAGCTGGACACCAAGTAAGAGGAATTAAAGGGGAGATCCCACCTGTGGAATATCTAGCAATATTGCCTCTAGCACACTGGTATTCAAGTACTCGTGTCCATGAGATGAAAAGGCGTGGAAATACTGCAAAGGGATTATGAAGAGGCTGCAAGAATGCCTAGAGAACCAAGAAATGTGTTTAGCACAGACCAAGAAAGAATTCAGTCTATTAATTTTGTCAAAACACATTAATTAAATCTGGAATCACATTGGCAGTAACAACCTAAGGAAATTATAAGGCCATTTAATTTTGCAGACAAAAACAGGAAAACTGCCAAGTGCTGACAGTGGAAATAAGATATTTTTTTTTTTTTAATAATTAATTAGTTATTGGAATTGATTACCAAGAAAGCTGAGAAAATCTTAAACAGCCAACATCTTTAATGTGAGGCCAGCTGCATAAGAAAAATTAAAAAGAAGAATCTACTAGTTTCTAGGTGTAGAAACAGAATATTTAGCTGTTAGCTCAGTTAAATGATTGTAATGATTCTTCATGACTTTAAAGGCCATGAATCAATATGAAACATGTGACTTCTGTTCTTGTACATGCTAGGTGTTGTGGTCCTCTGCTCAGACCTTCCTGCTTTCTCAAGAGTAGCATACCTCAAAGAAACAACATCTAAATGAAGACATCAGGAGAAACTTCACTGTAGGGAGAATACGGAAATTCCCAATCTCCAGATGATTTGCCTGTTTCTGCATTTATTTTTTTTTAAGTAATTAAATAGAAATATTTTGGTCATTTTATTGGCCACTCATCTTGGCTTTCAGCATTATCCAGAAGAATTTGAACTCCTTAGACCTCATAGCAAATCATCATCTGCATGATCAGTGGACAGGACATAACTGATTACAAAGGTGAGGAATTAAGAGTCTTCAGCCAAGTCCAAATGGTGTGAAGGAGTGCCACTGTGGTCCAAGACTGCCAGTTTATAACTGCCCTACACAGCGCTCTCAAGAACCTTCATAACTGCTAGGTGGATGGCCAAGACTAGACTATAGGTACCAGCAGTCTCTTTGGTGATTTTCATCATCTTTTTGTTCAGCACTGTGGCCTTCTTGTGATAGACAAGTTTCACCTGTTTTTCTAGTAACAGCAGTTACAAACTTCTCAGCAGCACAGGCAAAATAACTCCTTTTGTGCACAGCCTAAGAGGCAACAAAAAAAACAAGTGCTGATGCTGGAGGCAGCCACGGCTTCCCCTTCTCTAGGCAGCTGTTGCTGCCTCGACCTCACTACCTGTTTCAATTAAAACCCAAAAGAGCTCCTACTGTTATAGCAATATAGATAGATCGAGTCTTTAGACAACGCCATTGAAAATAAGAAATAATAAAATAAACTTGCTATTTACCCTGTCAGCAAACATTTTCAAGGCAAAGAGCTGCATTTTGAAATCACCGCAGAACACTGAGAAGTCAAATCTACGGTCCTTTTCAGACAAATAACTCTCCTGAGCATCCAGAGAGGTAAGTATTCCCCCCATTAGTACAGAAAGCAGGAAGTTAAAAGAATGGGACAAAATGGAACTGAAAAAAGAGGTAAAATATAGACAAACATGGAACATGTTATATTGTTCTGCCAGAATTTATGTGCTTAAAGATAAAAAAAATAACATAAGGATTCCCTAACAAAAGCTAAAGTTTAAAGAAGTTTAAAGTTTCTGCTATACTGAGCTCTCTAAATCTGCTATTCTAAGTGAGGTGTAGTGCTGATAATTAAAGAGCCTCTTTATTCAAGGATATGACAAAAGCTACATACAGATTTCAGTTTCACATCATTGTATTCATGTGGCAGTATCTGACTTCTATGCTGGAGGGCTGTCATGAATGTATATCAATAATTCAATCATTTCTATTCTCTATGCTTTAATTTTGGTTAATATGATAATCCAGAAGTCAATTTACTTCGAAATAAAATATAGGTATTACAAATCTAGGATGATTGCAAAAAAATATCCTAAACCAAGCTGTGTGTGATCATGCAAATGCTTTCTTTTCCATTTCCTATTTTTGAACTAATCTAGCTAGAAATTATCTCGAGACAAATGAATAATTGCAGTTCCAATTTCTTTGTATTTGTGTCAAATACACAGCATCCAGGTGCTGCTGCCCAGAAAATTAGGTGAGGAAGACTTTGCAGATTCAACAGTAATGAAACTATTCCCTTGAGCCCTTTTGAACTTTGTCTCATGGCTCCAAAACCAATTTTTTAATTGGTAATTTTGTGCTTTTACTTTCTTCAAGAAACAGTCAGACACTCTTCACAATGTGTCATCAGCAAGAAAGCACCTGATGGTTGGGATCAAATAACTGGGTGCAGCAGTAAGGGGTTTCCTCTCAGATGTTACAGAGGAAACTCTTTTTGGTGAAGTGTGACACATGATCAGAATCATGAGTGACCTGGGAGCTCATCATGACATTGTTGTGATACACCAAGGTACTGAGACCGGGGTTACAAAGGAGAGCAGGTGGCTGAGGGTGGAAGGGGAGCTTTAAAGACCTCTTCACCTTTGGCCCTAAGCCACTCTCAAAAATGAACCAGTGGATACCTGGTCCCTGAGCATTTTCCTTCAATTTCATTCTCCACTGGAAAGATTTGCTCTTGTCTAGAGTCCAAATCTCATACAGAAAGAAAGGTCTTGGGTTGCATGACAGTCTGAGGTGACTTTTCACTCCACAAGTGAAAATAAGGGGAATTCCCTCTTGGGACTCCCAAAAGATGAGTAAATGTTCAAATACTCAGAAGGGAGGGGGCAATCATTCTGCTCCTGAACAAACTAAAATTACTGCATTTCAGAACAAACCTAAACTTTAACAGGAGATTTGAAGACCTTGTATTCTCAAACTTTTTCTTTTTGTCTTTTTTTTTTTTTTTATTTAAGTGGGAAAAAGAATGTTTAAAACATTGGTACAAAATACAACAGTAATGTTCTGCAGCAAGAATAATGACTACAATATCAGTCTTTGCAATAGTGCTGGGACTTTCTTCTTTGCTCTCTGTATTACATCCTTAGGCAATGTTTTCTGCAATTGGCACAGAAAGATCACAGTATTTTTACATGGGTGACAAAGTTGAGAATTTAGTTTCATACTCTCTCAGCCTTTCCAAACAACAAAATAGTGCTTTAGTTGATATGGTCAATTCAGAAGCATCTCTGAGCTTCCATTAGATTCAAAGGTTGCAAAACAAAGCACATTATCTGCCTACATAAACTGTGGCACCAACTGTACATTGGGTGCTACGAAGAGCTATTAATTCTCTGGTACTGCAACTTCACGGCTTCTTTGTTTTGCTAGGACAGACTGTACTATTCCCTGCTTTTTAGGCAGAGCCAAACATTGTATCCACCTTGAGAAGTGAGTAATTTCACAAAGACAGGCATAACTAAATTCATGATAGGAAAAGAGAGAATAACTAAGCACTGAAAGAGAAAATGTCACTCTTACTTAAATGAATTTACCAGTCTAGACCACAGCATAAGCTGATATTTACAAAAACTCACAGCAGAAGTAAAAGAGAATCTCTTACGATGGCAATTTCAATGCTCAGAGTGAGCCCAAGATGTTATCCCTACCTACCAGACCCTGGACTAGCTGAAGCTATCACTGGAGCCAATTAGGAAGCACTGTAAGGGTGCCACAAGCATTTTCATGAACACTTCTAGATTTAATAATCAGATTTATAAAATACTTTTTCCTGAGAGTTCATTTTAAAGCTTCCTTTTCTCCCACAGCACTTCCTATCTGAACTGATTATGATCTCTTATGCCACGTCCTGATGGAAACCCATTCAATCAAAAGAGATGCTTTGATTATATAGGCAAACTGCCTGGAAATCAACGGGGAGTTGCTCACAAAAGGGAAAAGGGAGTGCATCTTGACACACACAGCAGATATAATCTTCCCTTTTGCCAGTTGTTGGACTGTTGTTGACTCACAACACAAGATTTCAGTGCACTTAACAACATCCTACAGACTCAAAGATTTATTTTCCTAAACATCCCTTTTTGATTTGTGTTCTCCATTCTAACTACATTGACCCCTATTAAAACTCCATGAAAGCAGTCACTCCTGTAGTGATTAGAAACTATTATTTGCATTTGAGCCTCTTAAGGATTTCTAGATTCCACATTGTGCTATGAAACCAAGGCCAGAGGGAAGACTCACAGAATATATATATATATATATATATATATCAATAATATATATATGTACAGAAAAATAGACAGGGATTTTTCCTTTTTCCCAGTAACTAATGCTAATATTTCTCAGAAGATTTGGAAAAAGTAGCACACTTCCAAAAACAAACAAAATATAGCAAAATTAAAAAGGAAAGATACCTGAAAGCAATGAATATCTTTGTTGCATCAGAGAAACAGAAATGACTAACACATCCTTGGATTTCCATTGGATATTGAAAATTGGTGCTCAGTTTCACGTGATCCCAGCTATTCACACAAATTGTTTCAACCTCCATCAGCACCAGAATTCATTACTCAGAGTGCAGCACAGAGTGCAGGAACCAAACCAATTTGTCAAACAAAATGTTCATGTTTAATCTTTTCACAATTTACAATAATCAGAGGCATTTCAAGCAGTGTTTTATGTTTGCAGATGTGTAAATTGATTCCAAAAAGTAAAATCCTATAGGCTGCTAATATAGAGCTTAGGAAAAAAATATTTGGGTAGAAATAGACATCTTCCTTTCTTTACATTAGTAGCAACTCCTATAATTTAAAACATTGGACAATTTCAATTATAAAACACCATTTTAATTTGCTTCTAATTCCAAAAATACCAGTAAGCTTCCCCGGGTTAAAGCTTTGCTGGCATTCTAATTCATGAAAGCTTTCAACAAAAACTGGCTTTTTAAAAATTATTCTTCTTAATGTTACTTAGACTAAATATGTGGCTTTCTGCACTTCAAAATGTTCTCATAACTGTACTAAAGCTGTAGAAGCTCCGTTTTGGAGCACTTAAAAAGGGTCAGAGACATACTTTTAGCTATCTCCAATGAGATTTACTCAAATCTGTTTGAGACAGCCTTTGTAAAATTTCCCTTCCCAAGTGAGGATTTTATACTTGTTTTTAAAGCATACAGGTCTTCTCCAGACATTAAACTGCGTGCACGTTGAGCAAGCTCTAGCACAGCTTTTCAGGGGCTGACAAAAATTTTGTCTGCTTTCCTGTATGACAAGTGCTGTGGTTGGCACAGAAACACAAAACATGATAGCAGCACATCACACCTGTGCTCCCCAGTCTGCCCCTTCCATTGGTGGCAAGAAAAAGGAAGAAAATCCCAAGGGCGGTGCTGGGGAACCAGATGAAAGCAGAGGCTGAGGGGTGGTTACAGTGCAGAAAGAGAAACCTTAGAGCAGAGATTGCTAATGGGATGCTGGCAGAGTACACAAAAGCATGATACACCATGTAATTAAATGCTATACAGTAATACATATGAAAATAATTTAAGGATAGGCAAAACTAATTCCAGCATGTAAAGCTTATTAGCGTTTGACTTGGAAATCGTAGCAGCATCGTGAGTCCATGTGGGAGCTTTTCTGGGAGCAAAACGGGCAGTAAAGAACAGAATAGGAAGAAATGTAATGATGAATAAATAACAATCGTATAACTGGCTTGAAAGTTGCTAAGCACTGTAAGAATTCAGCAAGTGACAGCTCCAGAATAAGCATTTAGAACCTAAAAACATACCGCAAAGATGTAAGAGGCAAAGCGCTTAGCTCCAGCTAAGTCAGTGGCAAAGGAGTACTTCGGTTTTGCTTTATGGGCAATAAATAACAAAAAAACCCTAGAATATACAGTAGAACTGACAAGACTGTGCAATCCTCACCAGACAGTGCACAAAGCTAATGAAATACATTGGCTCATTGCCTCCCAAGCTCCTTCACTTTACAGCATTCCTCTGCATCCAAACTTTCTTGGTTGAAAAAGGCAAAGGATGAAGTTATAAATCACAGTCAAAATATAATGAGTTTGGCACATCCTACATACTAATTCATGCAAAGCTCTTACAGAACTACTTAAGTACTAAAGAAATGAGCAAGCAACATCTGCAAATTAATATTTCTTTTGCTGCAGAACATAACTTCCAGGGCTGCTTTCCAAAGGCAGTGAGTTAGGAGGGGGCATGATGCGTGAAGGACACGAAGAATTTAGTCTCCTGCGATTGTCAGATGGAAAGGCATCTCTGAGTGCAGATGACCATTACCCACAACTGCAAGTAAAAAGCAAAACTACAAGTAGTAGTACAAGTAGTAGTACAAGCGCACAGAACTGAATGCTCCCTTTCACACTATTCATTCACAATCCATCACCCCAGCTGTTTTTGAAATAGCATCTAAGGTGAGTCTCCTGCTGCCCTGAAAGGTAAATATACTTCCCTGTGTGCTACAGCAGATAACTCCAGTAAAATGTGACGGTACTTTAATAGAAAAAGCGCAGGTCTGCATAACATGTTGAAAATGTATTTTACACTGCAATGTAATATTCAGTGATATTGTGTTAACAAACACTAGGCAACCTGACAGATACATCTGTTAAAAGTATAATTAGACCAGATAACATGTATTGGTGCCTTTCTCTGTTAAACAAAACAATGGATTTTCATTCAGACGGACACCTTGGAAGATTAATGGCAATAACGAAGCGTGAAATATTTCCTTCCTAGGGTGGTTATTCTGAAACAGAGGAAACAATCATTTCACCCAGGAGGGATAATCCTTCGAGAAGAGTTTTCAGTGAAATAATGTATTGCCATATCTCATCCCACATATGTCAACAAAGAAACCATCAGTGTTGTGCTTAATGCAGTGAAGGCTAACAAGTGCAAGAAAAGGAAATGGAATCAGCACAGCATAAAACCAGGTACACAGTAACGTCAGCAAGAGATAGCAGGGAAGGCAGGAAGCAATAGGATAGACTGCAAAGGAAGATAGCAGAAATTAAGCTACAGACACAGAATATGAAAGGAATTGTTCAAATTAAGCCAAAGGGAAATAAAAAGAATGCTTTAAGGGACAATTTTTTAGGTTAGTCTTGTGTAGTGCTTTGTCACAAGGAAGCGGAGACAGGCAGGCATTGTAGCAGACCGGTGCTGTAACACGGCCACCCCACACTGCAGAGGTGCCAGGAGCCCCAGAGCAGCAGCAGCCCACAGACACCGTGCTCCTCTGGCCCTCTGTGCAGATGGCACCATGGGGACACTGCCACAGCACTCTGCCCTGCAGTCCTCAGCTGGGGCAGCAGCTGCTTGATGGCACAGCACTCCAGGATGGGCTGAAGCAGCCTGAGTGCTGCACAGTTTTGGAGCCTGGAATAAGGCACCTCAGCTTTAGGGCTGTGTGGCCACAAGCCTTTCTTGGGTAATCAACACACAGAATGAGCTCTGTCAACTAACACACCCACAGACAAGTTCATAGGATGGTGTGCATATATACATAAATATATATATATATAAGAAAAAACAATATTTCATGAATTATTATTTTTTTTTCCCCATTCATCAGTAAAAGCTTTTCAATCAAACGCTGGTGTCCCTAGGAAGAAATTCCTTCAGATCAACTTATTTGCAATCAGCTTCTGAAAGTCCTACTACTAAACTCATG
This sequence comes from Lagopus leucura, assembly GCF_019238085.1. Taxonomy (NCBI): domain Eukaryota; kingdom Metazoa; phylum Chordata; class Aves; order Galliformes; family Phasianidae; genus Lagopus; species Lagopus leucura. Next base: position 9,761,090 of record NW_024962274.1, read on the forward strand.
CTCTATCTTCAAAGAATAGTCTCAAGCCTTTCATTTTTGGCAGATAAGCCATTTGATCGATATTTTCAACATTAATCAAGGCCAAAAGCAATTACATTTCTCTTACTTTCCTCAGCCGCATTGGAATCGAAGTAAGTGCATCACTCTCATTTTGCTCAGGCTAAGTACACTTAGGATAGAAGCTTTCAGTAATAACTAATTCTGTCAAGCCAATAATATTGCATATTTATCTTACCTAAGCAACAGCACAAAAAGAAATGAAATGCTAAATTTTCTCTGGAAAAGAGTTATATTAAACTTTATTTCTGTGTTGTTTTTTAAAATGTGAGTGCACTTTTATGACTTGAACTGATGACTGCTGTCTTAATACTTCTGCAAAGTATGCATTATGTTCACAGCATGCTCAGCCCAAAGCACTAATTAAAATCACAAAGCAGCTATACTCTTTTTTTGCTGCCCATACTGCATGAAACTGGTCTCTTTCACTTATATTGGCAGTTTCCTCTATAAGCACACCTGGGACGGTGACCAGGCAATACTAAAGGACAACCAGAACCCAGAAGAGGACAGTGCAAGGCCGTGCAGTGCTCCTTACAACTATCGGGGCAGAGCCCATGGCACAACAGGCCACAGCCAACTCCTGGCAAGCCCAACATGCACTGTGCCTCCCCTGCTTCTGTGCAGGGCTTCCCGGTCCTGCAGCCAGCTGGAAGAGAGAGAACTTTGTGTGCCCTTGGCAGGGAAAGCTAGAAAAAGGAGGAAGAACCACAGCTGCCTTGCTCCTTGTTAACATGGAGAGCTGGACGAGTGTTGGGAGAGTCACATCTCACCAACCCAGCTGTATTAAGTAATTCAGATTCTTCCTGCGGCACAAAGAAGATGCTGTCATTACTGAGCTATGAAAGAAAATTCCCAGGAGTTCTGCCTACAGCTTCTCTTTCCATAGCGTTTTATTTGCTATAATCGTGCCATACTTGTGACTGATACTGTGGAGCTTGGAGGCACAAAGCCCACAGGGTGAGAAGGAAGCATGGCTGCAGGGACCTTGACAGCAGGCTCCAGGTATTTCTAGTTGAACAACAGAAATAAATTGGTTTATCAGCTAGTTTGTTCTTTGGCCTTACTGACAACTTTGGCTAGATATGGTTCTGGCCATGCTATATGAACACATACAGGCTGTTCTCACTAGCACACTTCCTACTTTTGTGTCATGCAGCAGTCAGTCCTTTGTTGCTGCTAAGGAGAAGAAAAAGGAATAAAGACCGGACAGTATCCCACTGGCCATCAAAACTCATTCCATATTTTACTTCTGAAAAAAAAAAAAAGCATCTTGGCTATAGCAAGGCAAGCACTGTAGCAACCCCATAGGCTTGTCTTTGGGAAGGGAATTTTGACTTTGTCCTCTGCACCTTAAAACATCACACGCAAGTCACAAAGAAGGGTAGTCTTTGTTTCTTCCTCTAATATTACAACAAACAAACCAGAGAAAGTTCTCTTTCACAACCATTTCCAGACCTACCAGAAGCTTACTGAATGCTCTCTGCTGTGCAAACACAAATTTAAGACAGCTTTATGGGGCCAGTTATTTATCCAGCGTAACAGCTTGTTTGTTAGGGGCTGGCACTATAATTACCTGCTTTTAGCACTAATACTTTGAGTAAGTGGTTAATGCAGAGATGACAAATCACTGAAATGACCAACAGTTTACAGCTTTTAGCACCAGGGAATGTCTTTTTTTATTTCATATTTCCTTTAGATGCCCTGTTCTCTTACATGCACATGCATGTTCACAATTAAGCATGTCTGATAATGATTTATTCAAACAATCGATTACCAATTTTCTGTTGCTTAATGTTAGTACACATTAATTACACTTGGAAAAGCAGTGGAACAAGAGAAAAACTCTGATCAAGTCTCACAAAAATGTCTTTGGTCCTTTGTATTTACTCTGAAGCATCATCCAGCAAATAAAAACTACACTAATCTGCTCAAATTTACTCACTACCAGAAGAGCGGGGGTGAACTGCCAGGAACATCAGCTAAATTCCAGAGTATGGAATCAGAAAATCTGTGGACCAAAATTCAGGAAAATGTGCAGGCACATCTGCTGAGATCTCTCACTAAAACCAATAGAATTAATGCCCACAAAATGGGGCAACGTTATTTACCTACAGAGCATTATCACCACACTGTATGAGTTTCACCTCACGCATAAGCATAATTTACTTATTTTTCTCACCCTCCTGCTCCTGTGCTCACAAAAGCTTACATGCTGCCTGGAATTCAATGTAACCATCTGCACCTCCACCCCCAGCCCTTGACCCTTTAATAAGTTGTGGCGGGGAGGCGGGAGGAGAGAGACAGCCACTTTTGGAAGGAATGGGTAGCAACTGTTAAAACAAAAACTCCCCTAAAATCCAGAATGAAACTGCAGACCAAAAGAAGAGTGAAATAGAAATGACCTTATCTCTAACTAAGGCTAGTTAGGATTCCTTTTGAGTAAAAAATAGCAAGGAACAACTGGCAAATGTCAGCCTCATTATCATGAACTCTTTGTAGTACTGAAACAAAAATTAGCCCTTCAATCTTTTTTCAACAGACTAGACTGCTCTCTGTATTAGAAGCCTCCCCATTTCTTTTGAATAGCTATCAAATCATGGGGACACCTTTTCCCTTTAGTATTAAAAGCATGTTTCCACCTTAGTTGCTCTGTATGCTTTCTACAAACACTTCATGTTTAAACAGTTTGGACATAATGTCCAAAGGAAGCTGAACAAAAAGAACAGAGTTCAGAGGTAATTGCTTCTCTGTGTTCCTTATAATTTTTTATATTGTTCTTTAGAAGCACTTAAAAAATTGAATATTTCAACTATATATAAGAAATTTTACTTTACACAGTGCTAGTGCCACTGTTTAAAGCTGAAATAATATTTTTCAACCTTGAATCCATAATAAATGGTACAGATAAAACAATACCACTGTTCTCGACCAGACAGATCCCAACTGTTGTTTTTGAAAGTAATAGCTTAGTAAGAATTCAGGTCCTAAAGTGGTGCAAATTGTTTAAGCTCCAGTGAAGTCAACAGAACTGTGCCATTTCATGCCAACTAGGGCTCTGGCACAATGTAATTTCATCAAGATTCTAACTGACAATTTTTTTAGCCAGCAGTTTAATACTAACACATGTTTACAAGTCCCATGACTAAAATATATGGCATTTTCTAATCCTGTTTTTTCTTTTTCTGGCAGTTTTGGTCACTGATTCTTTGACATTTTGCAGTAACACATCTCAGGCAGATACACGTCTCTAAATCTTCAGTTGTAACAGTCCCTCCTAGACATGACCCAACAGTTACTACTCTGATAAAATCTACACTGATGATCCAGTTTTCTCTATTCACATTATCAAAATTCATAATTTATCACTTATGGAAAGAAAGATCATTTACACATTCCTGATGCCAACAGGCAATGCTAATAGAAAAAACCTCATCTAACTTATCTCCGGATTAGTTCTCTGAATCTCTACCCACATTCATTTGTTCAGCTTCCTGGACTGAAACAAGACAGTCTTAATTAAGCTTATCTGCTCAGTGATTTGCATTGCTTATTCACTTGCAGTGAACCGGTAGTATGAAAACATCCAAATCCTACAGTTGATGTTTCTTGTTTCCCTGGTGTCTAGAAATATGAAGCTGAGCCTTTGAAGATCAAGATCTTACATCTACCATTGCTCCCTAGAGTCACACAGGGGTTGCGTGTCTCACGTGAGCTTTGGTTCTAACACATTCAGGTTTACCCAGCTGTAAAGGCTTCTGCTGGCTTGATCCTCTGGTGGGCAGTTTGGTTTGAGCAATTCACCTCCACTTGTATAGGGAAAATAAGATTGGAAGTAATGCACGTATTTCTGGCAGCTGGTCAGGGGGAAGCAGAGGTGAAGGCATTCTGCCTCATTCGTAAAAGATCCCCTAGAGGCAACTGCAGCCAGGCAAGGCCATCTCACATTTCTCATCACTCCCAGGAGAGAGTGCCATGGACACCAAGCAGCACATGAGAATTTCACTATGAGAAGAATGCAGGGATTCCACTCAGTTTAAGAACAGAATATGAAGGCTAAACATAATATCCCATCAGATACCTTAAAATCTTACATTTCAAAAAAAAAACAAAAACCAAGAAGTGATAATACATATCCCATAGAGATGTTATTAAGCTCAGTTTATTCTTAAAGTTCAGTGTGATTTGCTGATGTGCCCTATCAATGCCAAGTACTATTACCTCTAAAGAAAACAATCCTCCAATGTCTGTTGCCAAAGTATGATTTATAGAACATTCCCCAAAGCAAGACAAGAGGACAACTCAGATAGATGCAGACAACAACAGACTGTAAAACAAAGAGTGCTGCTGACATGGAACTAACTGCCTGGAGAAGTGGCTTCTAGAGAAGCAAAAAGCAGCAATGTATCACTTAACAGCTGTCCTGACTTTATGAAGGCACTGGTGAATGCTAATAAATCTTATAACATTTATCTTATTGCGCACTGTGATTCTCTGTTCTACACCTTGAACACTTGCTCTAAACAGATGCTTCACACAAGGAAGTACTTCTCACTTCTACTGGGCATGCTGAAACAGGGTTGTACTATCTCCTCTTTCATAACAACAGAGAAAGTTACAGCAGAATTCCCTCCAGAGCTTCTGAAAGTTTCTTTTCTTATGGCTTTAGTTCAAGGCAACAGTAGGTAACTCATAATCTCCCTGAATGTCCTAAAATATTACTAAAAACATTTTCGGTCATTTCCTGTGAATGCAGGAAACAAGAAGTCCTTGAGGTATACAACCTGTAACAGTCTGTCCCTTGAATATCATCCTTAAATTACAATATCACGATGCTTATAGCTGACATTCAGAAGAAAACAAATTCCTGATACATCAAATATATACTATACCAGAAAAGAACAACGATGATACAGCATGCACAACTACTACTAGAAATGAAAAATCCACAGTAGCCTAACTCATGATGGCACAGTCAGTAATAGTCCAATTTCATTGCTAAGCAGACGCTATAAACTTGTGACCCAGTAAGCCAGCAGCTGTGAAATAATGTTTCCATTAAAAATACTGAACATGTTGCTTATAAAATGTTTACACCCAGTTTACCAATTTGTGTAGCAATGATGCTTACAGCATGTTTCTCCTGAATGGCTTTGAGATGCTAAATGCAAAACAAGAGTTAGAGGACTAGAAAATAGAGAGCAGATAATTGTTGCCAAAAAAAGATGGTATCAGCACACTGCACATACCCATGAAATCCGTATGGCCTTGGCTATTTTTGATTATCTCTGTAAGTTCTACTTCGTTCTACTTCTTTCTTCAGAGTTTGTGTTCATGTTTTTAATTAAATATCCTGCAACTGCTTGTGTTTCATGGCACAAAACTACAGCACATTAAACTATGAAATAAATAAAGCAAATCAGCAGTTTGGCAGCTGAGAGCATGGCTGCAGCCTACACAAGGTAAAGCACTCAAGTATCTTGAAAAATCCCTAAGAAGCGAGTGAGAATATGGCTGGGAGACAGTAGGAATAAAGGAGGGACATCTGAAGAGTTGTTACCTCTTTATGGGAGGAAGCAAAATAGAGATGTATCCTCCAAAAATTCCTTATGCAGTTTCCAAAATGTCAAAAAAAAAAAAAAAATAATAATCAATCCTACAATGTTTTAAAAATATTTTTAAAATCCATAGCGCCCAAGTTTCCATCCCAAAAATTTCAAGAATATCTTATGATTGGCTGAAGCACTGGACTCTGCAAAGCATCTAAGTAGCCTTTTCTGATGAACTGAAAGGTTTTTTTTGCAGCACAGTGCTACAGAAAGGCAGGATCACAAAAATATATGCATATTGAATGGTAAAAATAAATAAATAAATGGAAGCGAAGCAAGTTTCTGACACAGAAAACACTGAAAACAGGAACTGCAAGGAAGCAAGACAACAAGACTGGAAACCAACGTAAGAGCTTTACATGTTTCACTTGCAATGGTGGACACAGCTATTATTTGACTGGGAGGGCTGTGCACCCACTCCATGCTATTCACCAGGGAGAACTTCAGATACCAATTACAAAAAAAAAAAAAAAAGAAGAAACAACTCATGAAAATTATATTGCCCTTTTCCACGAGGAAATCTGACTCATTCTGTATAGTTATCTACAACAAACTTGGAAAAGAGAAAGTATCTGGATTAGATCTTCCCAGGGCATCTCTTCTGATAGAGCTGGATGGAAACTCCTGCTGACACCTGATGAGAAAGAGAAATTGGAAGCGTGCATCTTCTTGTAAATACAGGCAAAACGGAGGATATATGATAGTGGAAGAATACACAGTTCTCTGAAACCCACTAATGTGATCAAAGATAAGAACAAGTTGCCCCCAAAGCAAGATTTATTAGCTGCTGTGCAAATTAACAGCAGGACCTGAGCTTCCTCAGAAGAAAGAGGACAGAGAAATGGTGCTTGTTTTTCTCCTGTTCTTTTTCTGAGTTCACAGTACCCACAGCTAACGAACGGTTCTGTTTGGAATTATTTCTCTTTTTGAAGTCAAGAGCACAGAAAAATTATAGGTAAGGAGACAAGTTTTAATATAGAGGATGTGGAATGGGAATTTTTTTGAAATAAACAAAAGACAAAAAAAACTTGAAGAGTAAATTGTGTTCTGATGTGAAAATTTCTTTTGGCCCTCGGCTCCTGATTTTGTAGACATGCACGCATCCACAAACACACGCATTTCTGGCTAGAAAGTTATACATTGTCTGTATAAGGAATCCTATTAAGACATTACCTCAAGCTTAATGTATTAAACAGCTCAGTGTTACAAGATGTAAAGCTTTTGAGAGCAATTTGTAGCAAGTGGTCACATGCCAAACAAACTGCTGTGCAACATGTGACTGATGTCTTTGCTGATATCCTCTACTCCTCTGCCAGCATCCTGCAGCAAGTTCCGCAGTAAATTGGCAGCTCCACTAAGGCAGAGATCATTGATATCCGCTGGGAGTCTGCCTCTTATCAACCATGCATTTCTTTGGGCAGCACCATAAAACTAAAATCTACTGTCTGAGAAC